>NW_025763527.1:605703-1211407 GCF_020726555.1 Boeremia exigua | reverse complement strand
CTGAGCAGCGCATCTATATGTAGTACAATAGACTTGCGCCAACAAACATTCTTGAACTACGAAGTCGCTATCTTTGCAGCATGAGTCGACAGCACGACAGTGAACTTGACAATAGACATCGAGCGACACACAGCATTCATCTCAATTTAAAGATCTACTGGAATCACTCAACGCGTTGTTCCTGAGCTCGAGGATTTTCGTGACGCGCTAGCGATGGACCCACCCTCCTTATCCCTGGTCGCTGACAATTGGCTCGCTTACTGACTAAGCATTGCACCTGTGAATATTGAACTCCAAAGTTTCTCCCGACCTCAGCACGACCAGCCTACTAACGTTGCAGCACATCGCCGTCCCGCGACACCGCCGTCAAGATGAAGCTCAACATCTCCTACCCCAACAATGGCACCCAGAAGCTGATCGAGATTGAAGACGACCGCAAGCTTCGCGTCTTCATGGACCGTCGCATGGGTCACGAAGTCCCCGGCGACTCCGTCGGCGACGAGTTCAAGGGCTACATCTTCCGCATCACCGGTGGAAACGACAAGCAGGGTTTCCCGATGAAGCAGGGTGTCATGCACCCCACCCGTGTCAGGCTCCTGCTCGCCGACGGTCACTCGTGCTACCGCCCCCGCCGCACCGGCGAGCGCAAGCGCAAGTCCGTCCGCGGCTGCATCGTCGCCATGGACCTGTCCGTCATCGCCCTCTCCATCGTCAAGAAGGGTGACGCCGACATTCCCGGCCTGACCGATGTCGTCCACCCCAAGCGCCTCGGCCCCAAGCGCGCCACCAAGATCCGCCGCTTCTTCGGTCTCAGCAAGGAAGATGATGTGAGTTCTCTCATAGCTTCTTCGCCAGCCGGTGTCCCCCTGCTGCGAGTCTGGGTTCTGCGCGCGCTCGCGAGCAGACTCGTTCTCGCGGCGGTGACCGGCTGAGTCTGGGCTACACGTTAGGTCTGCATGCATGTGTACTAATCGAGCGTAACTAGGTCCGCAAGTTCGTCATCCGCCGCGAGGTCCAGCCCAAGAAGGAGGGCGCGAAGCCCTACACCAAGGCCCCCAAGATCCAGCGTCTGGTCACTCCCCAGCGTCTGCAGCACAAGCGCCACCGTGTCGCACTCAAGCGCCGCCGCGCAGAGGCTTCCAAGGACGCCGCCGTACGTTTCTCCATATTTGCGACTATACACATCAGAGCACTAACGATACACAGAGCGAGTACGCCCAGATTCTGTCCAAGCGCATCTCCGAGGCCAAGGTCTCCCACGAGGAGGCCCGCAAGAGGCGTGCCTCTTCCATGCGCCACTAGATTTCTACTACTGGAGGTGTCATGATAAATGATGAAAAGTCGTGAATGTTTACTTTGGCGTCGGCACGAGAACAGGGTGCAGACTTCGTGCTTCTGGAAGCATGCTCCGGGATTTTAGGCATGGGCGTCTCATACCACTGACTGCACAAGGCAGTTGTCTTCAATGATACAATTGCATTACTTCACGATTTGAACCCCCCTTACTGTGTGCTGTGGACTGTGCTCGTACTAAGCATCCCACTGATTAATGCTTTACCCATGGTCCAACCTACCGCAAAGTCTTACCGAATAGTCGTACCCGGTCTCTCGATCCCATGCTGCACATCCAGGATGTCGCTTCCAAGCAATCCTGTTTTATCTCCTAACAGCCCTCCAATACTATTACCAACACGTCCCCCAGTCCAAATCTCATGGAACCTAATCGCCATGTCGCTCGCTGCAACAACTAGACACCCATCCTCTGATCTGTGTCGACCCCACAATTCGTCTTCGCCTGCTGCCCTCTCCCCACTCCCCACACCAGGCATACTCATCGGTCCACCTGGGAACGCCACCGCACACAGCGCACGGTTCTCATCCCACCACGGCACGGCAACGACTTGCTCGCAACTCGGCCATGCAAATACTGCGATGCGATACGGATGCTCTGGCTGCGCAAAGCCGAAAGTAGCCGCGATTTCACGCCTTGTCTGACTCCACACAAGACTTGTGACTTGGGCAGCGCAGTCAATCGTCGCAAGACATGCGCCTGAGCGTGTATGGTAAAAGTGAATGCAGCGATCATTTGAACCGCCGCCGACGGCAACAAGACCGCTATGCCAAGGACAAAAGGCTATCGCTTTGACAGCAGCGTTCAGGACCCATTTCTGTTTTGATGCTGTGTGAGGAAGGTGGAGAACAGGGCTTGAGCGGTTGGTGACTGTGTAAATAGACTCACCGGTTGGGCCCTCCCGGACGTCGAGGATTGCGGAGGTATCTGAGTTGGTAGGCGACTGGAGCATTCGTTTGGATTCGAAGAGAAAACAGTTGTTGTCGTTACCTCCGCTAGCAAACATGTCGCCGGTTGCAGACCATGCCAGTCCGCAGATCTGCTGGGTGTGTATGGTCATACGGGCGAGTAATGTCATGGCTCCGTGCCAGCCGAAAAGCGCGCTCTGTGTTTCTGATGGCCATTCGATACTGTATAGATAGATGTGCCCAACTTCATCCCCGACTAGTAGTTCCTCCGTTGCCACAGTGATCGCCCTATCTCGAAGCGATGGGCGCTGTACGGTAGTCGGTCTGAATGAGACACATGATACTGGTTTTGGCTGTGTAGCATTGAACCTGGGCTCGAAACCGAAAGGGCTCCAGAGCCCGATGCGACCATCTGCTCGCCCCACGGCGAGGATTGCTTGTCCACCTTGTGTGGATGAAAAATCGAGAGAAGTGATGTGATGAGTGTCTGGTTCTGAGTCTGTGGGAACAGAGTTGATCGATTCAGGGGTCTTTACGCCGTCTCGTTCGGACCACAGATGTACGAAATTTCCAAGTCCCACCGCGAGATATTTGGCGGTAGAAGAGTACGCAAGCAAGGTGCAGTAGTAGTCGTCCCGCAATTGAGGCGCGTCGAGAACTGTAGGCTATGTCAATACGTTTACTGTCCCTGATGTGCGCATGACATATCTGAAAGGCAAGATCGGCACAGGTCTACGGGTCTTTTGACGAGGCCGTCGCGAAGCTTAGGGTTTTTGTCAGCAGTCAGCTTCATGAGACATAGCGAGGTAAAGAACCGACGCGGCTGGATATCATCGTGGGCCCAAGCGCTATCTCTCCATACATGCGGATTCGGGAACTGTGTTACGTTGGATCGTGTGCCGGGTCGGTCGAATCGTAACGGCGTATGGTAAAGAATTCGATCTGTCTGATCAACGTCCAGAGCCAATGCCAGGCGCCTCTCGTATGCCTCTAGTTCAGCCTCAGGATCCGCTCGGTTGAGAAATGTTGATGTGTAGAGGGGTGCCATGGTACCACTTCCAAGCATACCCCCATTGCCTGTAGAAACTGCCGCTACCGTGTCGCTCACCGCGGAAGATCCGCCGACGTTCCACACAGCACCAGCGCTGATCTGGCGTGCAGTTGTTGTAGGAGAGCTGCTCCTCAACCTGGAGTATGGACTCGGGCGACTCCCAATAGTCCTTCTTGCGATAACTGTATAAGCCTCTCTCAACCCTCGAAGTTCAGCGCTGAGGCGATCGCTCCTGCGCACTCGACGGCTGAAGGGATCACCACCAGCACGGTGTCCGCGATGGGAGATTTGTTCACGCTCGATCGGTTTGTTCAGCTCGAAGCTCTCGCGTGTGACTGCGGGCGGACGCCGGCAATGGATGAAGCGATCCGGAGTACTTACCTGTGACTTGCGTGGGGAGGATAGCAAGCCACCACGCGAAACCCATTGACTGGGTCTTAGGGGAGAGCTCGATGATCTAAGCGGGGTCCCAACAACCCTCGCAGGGGGTCTGGAATCTTTCACGAGCTGATCAGAACAGTGACTGGCATTAATCTCGGTCGGTGTCGTTGGTGGAGTCGCGTACCGTGCAACGAGAGCGTCTATGGAGCTATCGGATGAGCTACGATAGCTTCTTCTTCGCTTGTTGCGACCATCGAGAGGTGAAGAGGGTCTCGAGAAATCAAGCGAAGGTATACAGGAAGGCTTTACAGTTTCAGTGTGGTCGACCGCGGCGGGTGAAGAGCGATTGGTGAGACGAGCAGCGGTCAATGACCGTTGAGAAGGTAAGCTATCGAACAAAGGTAGAGTTCGTTTCGCAGGTGATTCCTCGATCAAGGCTGAAGAGATAGGGTCGCGCGTGGGCGAGAGAATTTCTGGTATTGAAAGTGTGCCGAGTTGAGACGCGAATTTCAGCTTTGTAGGAGAAGGTGGGGGAGTGAAGAAAGCATCGTCATGCTCAGGTCCAACATTTCGAAAGAACAAACAGCTTCGAATTTTGCGGGGTGACCCTGGGGTCCTAGGTGACGACCAGCCTTCTGTACTGATAGTTTTGGCCGGCGACAGAGGCGGTGTGGTGTAGCCAGACTCGGACGGAGTCAATTCATCATCCGTGGTGTACATATCGAGAGTCACTGAGGGTTAGTATTCGAACGCACCGGTGTCGGTCAGCACATATCGAACCAGCGATGTTCTGATATTTTGACGTATGAATGGTGGCGGAGAGGAGTGGTGCGACTGGTCGTAGCGTCCACCTGGACGACCTTTCGATTCGTCGTTAATGCTGCTCGGTTAGTCGTATAGCAATGATTGATGATCTTATAGGATTGTGCGAGTGCTAGGTTGATGTTGTCTTGGGGATTGCAGCCTTCCAGGAAAGTGTTGTGGGGGAAGGCATGGTGGGGCACATGATTTCGCGCCATCGCAGTTCGAGGCAGCCGCATTCACAACACCGATCTGAAGACGTGATGGCAAGTGTGAGTTTGATCCTGCAAGAAGGATGGGGCGACTAAGCTTATCGTTTTCTAGCATGGGATATCGCGTGGCTCAGGTCCTGTAGTCCGCTCGGAGGAAGCGCGGCAGAAAGAGCTGCAGCAAATCGAGGCGTACAAGGATCTGTCCGATCTTGTGAACACGAAGGTAAATCGCGCTGCAGACTGATCAAAACTCCTTTCTGACTTACCATGCTATCAAGGTGATAGAGAAGCAACACACAACTGAAGTTCTGGGACACATCACGAAGCTCCTAAATGAGAATCCCGAGTACTACACAGTCTGGAACCACCGAAGGCGGGTATTGATCACGTTGGTCACTGAGGAAACACAGTCACCAGATGACTTGCTGCAGGGAGACTTGCAACTGACCTTTGTGCTGTTGCGTAAGTTTCCCAAATGCTACTGGATCTGGAATCACAGGGACTGGCTGTTACAGAAGACGGAATCATTGCTGGGGGCAGATGCAGCATACAAGCTCTGGACCGGAGAGTTACAATTGGTGAACAAGATGCTACATGCTGACAGCCGCAACTTCCACGCCTGGGGCTATCGACGCATTGTTGTCTCGAAGATTGAGCGGTTGGTGCCCTCCACGAATGAGTGTGCAGACACAAGCTCAAGCCTTGCGCAATCTGAGTTTGACTACACCACCAAGATGATCAAATCCAATCTGTCCAATTTCTCTGCCTGGCACAATCGCGGCCAGCTCATCCCTCGAATCCTCCGCGAGCGCAATGCAGACGCAAAGGCACGCCGCACTTTCTTAGCATCAGAGCTGGAGCTCATTTGCGAAGCGATCAACACCGACCCTTTTGATCAATCTATATGGTTTTACCACCAGTATCTGATGACAGCTATTTCTCCTCTCTGTCCTCCAGACAGACTCATTGTCCAAGATTTGACCAACGGCGAGCGGCAGAAGTATTACGAGAATGAGATGGAGTACATCACAGAGATTCTGGAGGACGAAACAGACTGCAAATGGATATACGAGGGTCTGCTCGGGCTTGCGGAAGCGTATCTGGAGGTCGATGCGGGGACTGGAGGAGTTACGACGAAGGACATGAGGAGATGGCTGGCGGAGTTGAGGCGCTTGGATAGCTTGCGGCGGGGTCGCTGGGAGGATCTGGAGAGAAGGCTGCGCCTGTGAACGCACATGACCGCGCATCGCTTATCAAGGCTTCTTGGTGTGCTCCGGTGCTTCATGTGCGACAGCTGGAGCAGCGGGCACTGAATCCTGTTGTGGGCTCTTCTTCCAAGCCCAGAAACCCAAAGCATCGGACCATGAGCTGGCAGCTGGTTTTGTCTCTTCCTTGACTGGGGATTGCACCGGAGCGGACGGTGGCGTGACGGTCGTCGCAGCGGACGCGATTGCTGTTGGACTCTTACTGCTTGCAGCTGCAGCAGCAGCTACTTCTCTGCATATGTTGATTAGACGAAGTCGGACAACATATATTACACAAGTAGCTTACCGGTTGTACTCCTCTGTGAGCCTGTTCATCCTCTGCGCTTTGAGCTCCTCGCCAAAGGTCGCCATGCCAATTGCAATGCCGGAGACGGTTGCTAAGGCGATTGGAAGTATGCGTCCTGCCATTTTTGCTCTTTCGTGTTGCTCATGCAAATGTCTGATGTTGCTGATCAACGGGAATGGATGACGAAACCAGCCAGCAAAAAGTTCGGCGGTCCCTCACCGACACGCTAGCCGACGCGTCGAGCTCCCAGCATGGGCGCCTGCCTTGACCCCACATTACAACCCCAAACGACATGCAGACGTGGCCAAATGTCCGAATGGCGCCAGAGAGGATTTGTCCAGGATTCAGATGAAGAGGACGAAGGGTCCCAGCTTGAGAGCCAACACTCAAAGCAAGATGTACGCTTAAACGGACGCGTCGAACGCGTTCGTGAGCTTTCAGAAGCGCAGTATTTGGATGAGGATGTGGTTGCACAGGCTTCGACAGACGCAGGAAGGGTTACTGCAGCTGTGAACCAGCTATTCGGAGCGTACAGAGAACCTTCGATCAATCACACACCTCAAAGACACGCCTTACCCAGGCCGCCATCGCTCTCCCCGTTCACGCCTCTGGAAAAGCCGAGCCTGCGAGCAGAGTGCTCCGAGAGCCCAGATCCGCTTCAGAGTTCGCCGAGTGTGAAACGTCGGTCACAGACATCTGCTGTATCGCCGCAATCGCATCGTTCGCCGACTCATCAGCGGAGCTCTCAAGAGGAGATACAGCTTCGCGCTTACGCCCCGCCCTCCCAGCTTCTTGGCGAGAACGAGAGGCGAATATACAAGGAGGCGAATGCAGTTGCGATTCTCGGTGAGTTTGGGGTTGAAACTCTTTCAGAAAACTCGGAGGATGAGTTGAACATACATCGAGAGTCGGACGAGGAATCATGTTTATCCGACTATCCTTCAGATCTGTCAGATACAGAACCCCGGCCAGTAGTCGCATATGCTGCGCCCCATCGACGGACTGCTGTTCAAGTGGTAATTCCATCCTCGACAGCTCTCCAACAGCAGCTAGCACAGGAAGAAGCCCGGCAACGCCAGTTTCGACAACGGAAGCCGATCCAGCTGCATCCGTATGTGCTGGAGGGCGAGCGCTATCGCAGAGAGGTGCAGAGTCGAGGCCTCAAGCCCGTCCCACGCCAGCGGTCTCCGCTGCGGAGACAGGATCACAATGACGCCGAGATGCAAGCAGAAGAGTTCGATCCGTTTGAAAACGGTCCAAGTAGTTCTCTCGATCCTGAAATCTTTGTCTCCACTCCTATTGCCCAACAAACAGGGAACGATCAGCGGAATAGCTCGATTAGACGGCCAAGACCAACCCAGGTCCAACGTGGGTCTCCGGCTATCCAGCTACGTGTGCCAAAGCCGGCTAAGAAGAGGAGGCTCAATGGGTCTCTCTCTCAGGCTTTAGCAACACCAACAAGGGCATCTGAGCGTAGCATTGCTCCTGTAGATATCTGGTCGATCCCTCCTAACTCTCCGCCATACTCCAGTAGTCCACCCTTGAATGCACTCTTAGACAAGCTGATCTCAACAAGAAACGTCGACAACTTACCTACGCCGTCCAATTCTTCAACGTTCCACGACGAACCTCCACCACTCCCTGATTCAGACTCTGACGCTGTGCCCCGCAGCGCACAGAGATCTGGAGGGGGGTTGCGCCGGCCAATCAGGGTTATACTCAGTGATGAACCGTCGTCCGACTCAGACGCGGCTAGTAGTGCATCTGAGCAAGCAGATGGCGAGCTACAGAAAGTCGGCAAGAAAATCAAAGGAGTTCTTCCAGCATCTTGGCTTCGGATTGACCGACAGGCCCAGGAACGACGACAATCGCTCGCTCGCCAACGAGTGCGACAGAGTGCCACTCATTCTCCTGAGCCAACAGAACCTCAGCGTGGCGTAGCAAAAAGAGTCGTTAAACCGTCTAGACGTCCTTCCGGACTTGCTCGAACGTTTCCATCCCCGGACGACGTCGTGGTCATCTCCGACGAGTCAGACCAGGAACCCGAAGCTACTGTTCATCGTCCGGCCAACAATGCGCAAGACTTGACTGAAGACGCAACCTCCCTGGCTGCTATGTTTGACGATCGCTATGCCGAGGCTTTCGATGATCTCGCAAGTATGGAGCATGATCGATTGCCTTTACCGACTCTTGGAGGTTCTGCGGCTAAGCGAAAGCGACAGCCAAAGATCACAGACGTCTTGGGAAACGCAAAGAGATCAAAAACCTCGAGATCGACCGTGCTACCTAAGAGTATTCGTCCTTCGAAGCTCACATCTGGCTCCTCTACGCGGAAAAAGCAGGTCGGTCCGAGAAGAGCACGTACCCCCCTACCAGCTCTCAGTATTGTGGACGTCGAGCTACCTCGAGACGTGCCCCAATTTCTCAAGCTTGCAATGCGAGCTGCACGCCGAGATGTCGACCAAGCTCGTCAAAGCCCCCATCGAAAGCATATCCTGCTACATACAGCACAGGATACGAGAGACGCGACTGCTACTCTTCAGCAGTGGCAGCAGGGTCTACTGCAACCTGCAGTCACGCCTAACACCAATCAAAGATGTGGAAATCGCCTTCCCTTGGCAGACACAACAGAAAATCGGCAGCGAGGATCACGATCGAACAATCCCAGCAAGGATAGTGGAGCCAACGCCACTATCGACCTTGTATCATCGACGTCGAAGTCACGGCCACATGTGCGCAAGACGGTGGCTTCCGCTCTCCAGGTGCTCCAGAGGTCCTCGAATGTTGCTAGCAAGCCACGTCGACTGGAACATGTAGCAAAGCCCCATAAAAGGTCGGAAGAGGTGGTCCGACATGGTGGAGCTCCTTTAAGGACCGCGCAGCTTGAGGGCGACGAGAGAAATTTTGGTCGTAGTCATCGCAAGATAGCGTTCCAGAAGGGTCTACACCGTGTGAATCTGCAGTCTGGTATCCATCAAGATCCCAAACAGCGCTTTCTGAACCCACAGCTGGCGCGATTCCTTGCTGATGATGATGCTGTACTCCCGCCACTACCAACGGCCGCAGAAGCAGGAGAGTATCGGAGTGACAGCCCTACAGGCGTCAACACTGCGATAACTGTACCTCCGATGCGTCTCAAGCAGAAGCTTCAAGCTACACGTATTGACATCGACGCGCGAGAATATCGACAACCAAGTGAGCCGGAGTTTGAGCCTACCTCTGTAGTTCCGACTGTGGTTCTGAGTGAAAGTGCACCCACAGAGAGGAGCGGAGATCAACTGCTCGGACTTGGGCTTTTCGGCACACGTTATCCGATTACCTTCGACATAGCGCCACTGAAGAGTGATACCTACTTTCATTCAGATACTTTCGTCGGCTCGGAGGATCTGCGACGAGCATTGTCAATTATCGACACTCGCGATATGGACGACCCTACAGGGTATTGCGTAGTCTCGCATGGCCCGACGACCATCAGGTGCGGGCCGTGGAGCGACGAAACTTACTCGCAACTGTCCGAGCTACTGACGACAATTCTGCCAGCACTGGTCGACGGTGGTGACAAAGTCTTGAGTGGAGCGTCTGCAATCGATGCCTTGACGTCTATAACGATAGTCTTGCGAGCGTTAGCTGCCTACATCAGCGGCCATCTGAGCTTTTCGGACCCAATCGACCGAAAGGATTTCGCGATAAAGATGCAGTACCTTTTGCAAGCTACATTCAATCGGCTCTCCATCATACACACGTCTGAACGCGAAACCCAAGCATTACCAGAGCAAACGGAGATCATCTGTCGCGTACTGAGTTACTTACTCGTCATTGGCACGCAAGTTCACCATATCGCAAAGCATGTTGTGGTGCCCGACCTCGATAAAGCAAGACTCTTAGACACCATCAGGGACATCTCCAGACTTTTGGTCAAAGGCATGACTATGAGAACCAAAAGGTTGTTCGACTTCCATGAAAAGAACAGGCTCCACAGAGAGCGTGAAAATGGTATCCAAGGTCAGGACATCCTTGTTGAGAGTATCGTCATATCTATGCATGCACTCGAGCTGCTCAACACGCCTTCCCTGGGTTTCTGGGACTTGGTCAGCCATGAGCTCTCGTCAGAGCTCTCTTCTGCGTACCAAGTGCAAGCCTTCGACAACGTTTGGGCGACACTCATGTCGCTGCTCCCCTTCATCGAGTTTGATCTGTCCGGTATTCCTGATCGTTCTCGTCTTAGGGCTTTCGACAAGGACAACTGGGGTTGTGTATGCATCCTTTTGAAACGAATCCTAGCATTGTACTCAAGCACATCCTCGCACGGTACTTCCCTCAACGAGTACATCCGCGCCAACCTTACAAGATGCTACGTACTCATCAACGACTGGCATTGGAAACGCCCCGAGCAGATTCTCAATGTTATCTTTGATTTCTTTGGTAAGCATGGGTTGAAGTCACTCCGACGCGAGCCTGTCACTGGCTCAGCAGCTTTCTTGCGTAATTTTGTAGCGGCAGGCAGCATGACCCTCGCATCCAACGAGACCTCTTTCCACATCGCGCTCAAGTGTCTGGCTACGGGCTTGCAAGGCATGGCCAATGCATATCCGGAAAAGAAGTTGCTCAGCTTCGTATTTAGACGCATACCCAATCATGGCCGTACATACCCAAAGGACCAGCCACTCGATGAGGAAAGCTTGACCGCCTTGCGCAACCACCACGACCTGTTGTCTACGCTTTACTGTGCAGTTCCACCATCGTGCCGTCCAAGGCTAGATCTTTGTCGCGACCTGGTAAGCCATGAGACTTCCCACCGCGAAGCATGCAGGGTTAGCGTGCGTGCATGGGCGAACTTGACAACTTTCCAATTGTCAACGGACGAGACGTATGCAGTTGCAAAACCGTTTGCCCTCTGGTACAAGGACATCATGCACCAAACATTGAAGCAGTATCGACTAGCCAAGACCGAAGCTGAAGAGTATCTCAAGTCTGCAGTGCTGGATGATAAATCTGGAGTTGTAGCCAAAATGGTAAAGCAGACGATGGAAAAAAACCAGGAACAGGTCATCGCCACGTTGCGCGATAGTATTGCAGGCATGAAGCACGCTGTCCAATGTGCCACGGATTCATCAAGCCTTGCGTCATTCCTAGCCGACTCCGACATGATACAGCTGCTGGAGCTCCCGCACTTGGAGGATCTCCGGCTTCTCAACGTTATCCGGGATACTCTATCAGTCCTTAGACAATATGCATTGATGCAAAGAGCCCAGGTCCGGCAGCCGGAAAGCCAACCAAGGAGCGAGGAGAGTCAAGACTACGGCGATTTCCCAGACCTGGACGATCTGGACGATGTTGATGAATTGCAAACTATCCAGACAGCGTCTGTAGCTCAGTCTTCGTGCCTCGACTTCGTTCAAGGGCCTCTATGGCATCTGATTTCCAATGCTTTTGGCGCCGAACGTTCACCAGACGACAATCTTCTCTTAGACTGCATCGACGTATGGGTTCTTATTGCGGGCGATCAAGTCTCAGGTGGTGGTAAAGACTGGTCAGCTTACATTGCTTCCTTTAGCCAGGTCTCCTGGCAACAGTTGCGTCCTACCGAGCAGACGAGGAAGTTCGGTCCTTACTTCATGGCAGCTTTGATCGCTCGTGACCCTGCCGTTTATCACGAGCATCGACAAGAGTTTTTGACTGCTCTACTGCTTTGCTTGGCAGATCGAGAATCGATGCTCAGATTTCAGCATCGACTTCTGAGTGCTATTGTAACTGCAGATGGCGGCCACCCCCTGTTGAAGAACCTTCCATTCTTCAAAACCGAGGAAACTGGACTCTGGGACATTACGGCCGACACTCTACGATTGAGGCGCCTCGCACTCATCTCAAGCCTGCTTTCGAACATGCGAGAGCACGTATATACTACGACTGTGCGAGAGCCGGCATACGCTTCCCAATTGAAGACCCAATACGCGGCGATGCTGCAGGAATTTATGACCAGGCTACGAAGCAATTATCAACAGTTGCAACAAGGAGGCGAAGTAGCCGGAGCATACGTTGATTTCGTCCAAAAGATTGTTCGGTTTCTGAAACAGTATACGAGCGATATCTGTCCCGTTCTGAACTTCTTCACCGACTCGGTGGCCTTCCCGTTGCCATCCACAGATCCCTCGTATGTCGTTGGTCGGCTCTGCGGATACGCGCCAAAGGCACAAGACTTGGGCACTGCCAAACAGTTGTCGTGTTTCATACAGACTGTCGCGCAACAAGCCGCAGCCGACAATCAACAAGTTTACCTTAGGAGCCAGCTTACCACAGCACTATGCACCGACGAAGCGCCCATTACTGACCGAGTGGCATTACGGACCGTGCTGCTCCAGGGCATCTTCCCAGCTTACATTGAAGGCGCATTTGCCTCACGCGTTGGTCACCTCATCGCCAGACCCATTCTGCAATGTTTGCCAACCGTGCTCGATGAGTCGATATATGACCTGCGGGTCCATCAGATCGAGTCCTTGTCAATGACCATCGGAAACATTCGTTCGATTGCGCATGCCTTCATTCGCGGCACAGAACATTTGAAAGGCGATGCCTCCCTCCTACAGCAGCCAAGTATTCTGAACGGCTTGGTATACATGTTCGAAACCGCAATGTCAATAGTTCGGCTGTTGGACTACATGATGGACCGGACCGTGAGGACCGCGGAATACAAGAGGCCGCCATTGATCACCTACCTATGCGATTTAAGTGTGTATATCGCGCAGATGGTCACAGGCACAATTCCACTCGTCGTGCCTTCGTTCCGCGGAGATGCAGATGCAGCATTGTCCAGTGCACAATACTCCGATGTTTTGTCATTCTGCACAAGGGACCTGCAAAGCAAGATGGGGTCTGTATGGGGCGATGACCAAGACTCGATTTGGTTTGGCCATGGGCGAGCTAGGAAAGAAATCGTGTGCGATGTGGAATCGGCTGAGAATGGAAAGGCGAGACTGTTGAATACTCTTCAAAGGTTTCAGGAGACGCTCGGTGACGGGCCTGTGGGACTAAGTATCGAGGATGACATGATTGTTTAGCATGTAGACATCAGCGCATTTAGCGGCATTCGGGGCGTTACTGCATGGTATGATAATGACCAATGATTACACCACGACTTCTGATCATTACCACACTATCCTCAATCGCAATGTCTTGATCACGAGAACTCGCGTCTTAGCCGTGTAACCCGGGGAGCTATGTGTCAATCAGCTATCCTATCTTTCTTAAAACCCCCGCTTTCTCAGTCCATACCTATCCAAAGTATCAATTGATCATCTATCTTGCGATTCATCACAAACAATGCCTCCGAAAAAGAAGCAAAGAACGGGTAAGGACACGAGCGTGGCAACGCAGCAAAACGAGAATCAAGAAGAGCCACGTGAAACCGAAAGCTCAGCGGCTCAAGAATATGCCACCAGTGACAAGGGTAGTGACGAAGGTGGCTCCAGTCCAAAACTTCGTGACGCAGGTTCTCCGTAGCCATTGTGTGGAATGCGTCTAACTATTGCAGACAAAAACTATCCTCGATTATGAGTACATCGGAATGCACTGCCCACGCTTCGACGTTGAAGCCGAAGCGCGCTCTCGTGGCGAGACGACAACGAAGACGACGAGGACGAGGATGAGGACGACGAAGATGACTTGTACGGGAAGGGGTTTGATGCTGAGGAAAAGGCTGGTGTAGTACTGGAGCCTTCCAGAGACCACCCGGAACACAAATGGTGCATCATGTGGGAAGGGTTCAAGATGTGCATGGATTACGTCAGGAGGAGCAAGTACTGTTGCCCTGATCTTTTTGACATGTACATCACGAACGATTTCGAGGGGTACGGGTACCAGGAGCTGATTGAGAACTTTATGGGTGTTCGCTGCGCTTATAATCTTGATGGGATGAGAATTTTGACATTGAACAGGTTGTCGCTTTTGATGGATCACTAAAGAAAAAGGATGAGGACGCTCTGAAGCGCACCTGGGCCATCGTCAGCGCACTCAGCCTCTGGTTGAATGAGGTTAATCAGCGCCCGCTCATGGGTCAGTACTCGTCCAGACCTTGCTCGGCAGAACAAACAGCTCACAGTACACAGGCAACGAAAATGGCGAGAAGACCCAAGCAATCATCGAACTGATTGGCTACACACTCCTGCGCGGCCTCGCAGCTCTGGACTTCGAGGGGCAGGTAAAGCCAGACACCGACTTCCTCGATGTTCCAATTGTGATCACCTCCCTCCTCGAGTTTTCTGACAGCCTCGAAGACTACGGCATCGACGCTGAGGCACTTGAGTGGCGCCCCCACGCTGCGGCTTATTTCAAGAAGGGTGGGTTTGCGATTGAAAAAGGCGTTTTCGCTGCGAAAAAGGTCCTTGAATCGGCGAACGGCGGATCTGAGGCCAGTCTCGCCAAAAAGGGAAAGGATCCATGGGGCTGGGATAAGTTGGTAAAGAAGTACACGCGCACGTTTTGTACAGGAAAGATGGGGGGTACCAAGTACGATATCACGAAGATGAGCAGGAAAGAGAGGGCAGGCCATGCCTTCGACCACAAGAACCCCCTGGCAGATATTAGTGACAAGGACTTGAAGGAAGGAGTTTTGGACTTCGCGTAGATGGTTAGCTTTCGACAGCTCTTTGAAAATTACCAAATGGATCGTGATGAGAGCGCACATGAACCGGTGCTGATCGTTGAAACACTGTTCAACCCTGTTTTCTAGACATGGTTACCACCAATCGCACCTTGGGCGCAATGACATAGCAGTATGATGGCAACTGGGTAGAGAACATTCCAAAATATTTGTTGTCTGCTCCAAGTTTCGGTTCGATCCGAACAATAACGCTACGCGCTGCTCCAGGTCACGTCAGGCGATTGCCCGTCATGATCCCCAGCTCATCACAGCATTCAACATTGTGACTGAGCACGTGCGGAGTACACCCCGGGGCTTACTAGCGGTTCGATGCGCACTATGTTGAGTTTGTCGTCAAACCTGCTTCAAGGATCAAACTCAACATCGCACAGCGGCTACGAGCCTTTCCTCCGAGGCTACAGAATCCTGCTCAGATGGCACGCTCAGGTGGCTAGTGGTGTTCTGGACTTTGACCGTCGATTTTGGCTCTAGAGCTACGGGGCTCAACGCTCGACCCTGTGGCTTCTGCAGGTGACGCGGAGGGAACGAACGATGCAAGGGCAAGGGTGTGGCGCACGCTTGACATCACCGAAGGCGCATTTCGTGGCGTCGGCCCGAGAGCCAATCACAGGGCCCAAACTAGCACCCGCATGACGTCTGCCGTGGGAATAGCTTGGTGTGACGGAGCCCTGATCGACAGCCATGCTACTTCGATCGGAGGAACAACAAGGCAGGATGGGTCAGGGTCTGCAGGGCTTGCGAATGATGTGGAGGCTTGTGAAACTGGAATACAAGGCTGTCGTCATTGGGAGCGACGAACATAAATGGCGCCTGCTCTGCGACTGCAAAATCAGGCACTTCATTACACCACTATTATTGGCATTTTACCTACCAGTCGACCTTCAACACCTACCAGTCCCTCCCCTCCTCTCTAGGACAACACCTGAGCATTCACAATGGCTTTCGGTGGTGCTGCCCTGAAGTTCATTGCTACGGCTTTGTACGCCCTGGAGTTTGGCTGTGCTGCAGTCATTCTTGGAATCTACTCATACTTCCTCTCCGTCCAGGCTGATCGCAATGTTACTATTCCCCGCTGGCAGCAAGCCGTAGAGGGTATCTCTGGTGCGGCAGTCCTCTACACCATCCTCGCCATTGTCTTCACGTGTTGCCTGGGCGGCAAGACCTTCTTCGCGCTGCTCGGCTTGATCCTCAACGCCCTGTTCTGCGGTGGTATGATCGCTATCGCCGTTCTTACCCGCGACGGAGCCTCTAGCTGTACTGGTTACGTCGAGACTCCTCTTGGCAACGGCGCCAGCTCTTCCAAGGAGGGCTTTGGCAGCACCGACCAGGGCAACCAGATTACCTACGCTGCCTCGCTCGGTACTACTTGCAGGCTCAACACCGCCTGCTTCGCCGTCGCCATCATCGGAGCGTAAGTCTACCACCGCCAGTTTCCACGTAATATGAACTAACATTCATCAGCTTCCTCTTCCTCTTGTCCATTCCCGTGCAGCTCTTCTTGGGCCGTCACCACAAGAAGGAGAAGCGCTTCGGCCCTGGCCCCACCAACAACTACACTGGTGGTTCCGGCCGCAAGTTCTGGCAGCGCAAGCAGCGCAACAATGCGCTCCGCGATCCTGAGGTCGCCGCCGTTCCGGTCACCAACAACGGTCACGCTGCTCTTGCTCCTGGTGCCCGTGATTACCGCCCAAGCCATGACACCCACATGACTGGCTCCACTGTTGCTGCTCCTCACGGCACTGCTACCACCGGCCCGCTCGACAACCACGGCTACAACAAGCCTGTCTCCGGTGGATTCCACACTGCGCCTCACGCTACTCCTGCTACCAACTACTAGATGGTAGCTTGTGCAGCAGAGCTATCAGGCTCTCACATCCTGATGGGTGTTGAAGGTTGACTGAATCTTCAAACTGTACTATTATGACAAATTAGCGATTGATACCAATGAATGGCTCAATTTGGGCCTGTGGAGGACACAGATTGGTGTACATATGACCTTACGAACCTAATACTTAATGAACAAACCTCAAACAATTGACATGCCAAACGTATACGCCGTGATCGTTCAGTTCGTGTCGGTAAAATGTGATCCATGATTGGCTGCAGACAAATCCTCGGCTTTGCTGCTGATTAATCTAACGTCATTCTGCCGACCCCGAATCTTTGTCCACCAAACAGTCAAACATCGCCATTGCGAAACCTCGAAACTTCGTTCACACCCAAAGCTCACATACCCCACATAATGGCCTCTATAACAATGCCCCGCGCTGCCATGCGCAGTCTCTCGCGAGCAACACCCTCTCTCCGCTCCACAGCGCCGCGCATCGCCACAAGATGTCTGCACCAAAAGTCGTCACCCATCACAGCCTCCTCAACACAGTACCGACCGCGAGCGCAGCCCTGGAGCCAAGGTGCCATCTCACCGTCTGCGACTATCACACGACGAACGATGTTCATCCAGACTGAACCCACACCAAACGCTGACGTACGTTCACCACCTGTCCCACCTGTATCACACTGACATTTCCAGGCCCTGAAATTCAACCCCAACATGCGCGTCCTCCCCGAAACCATACAATCGCCCTTCCTTGAATACGTCTCGCCGCGCAGCACCCTCGCGCCACCGCACCCATCGCCGCTCGCCGCGCAACTCATGAACATCGACGGCGTGACAAGCGTCTTCTTCGGCGTCGACTACATCACCGTGACCAAAGACTCGTCCACGCCCTGGGCGCACATCAAGCCCGAAGTCTTCGCCGTCATCAACGAAACCCTGACCTCCGGCTCGCCTGTCGTCAACACCGTCGAGGCCAAGGCCGGCGAAGAGGGCCAGGGCGGCTCCGAAGTCGACACCCTGGCGTACGACGAGAACGACGACGAGGTCGTCGGCATGATCAAAGAACTCCTCGAGACGCGCATTCGGCCCGCGATCCAGGAAGACGGCGGCGACATCGACTTCCGTGGCTTTGTCGACGGCCAGGTGCTGTTGAAGCTGCGCGGCGCGTGCAGGACGTGCGACAGCAGTACGGTGACGCTGAAGAACGGCATCGAGAGCATGCTGATGCACTACATCGAGGAGGTCAAGGGCGTGCAGCAGGTGCTGGACCAGGAGGAGGAGGTCGCGCTGAAGGAGTTTGAGAAGTTCGAGGAGAAACTGAGGCAGCAGAAGGGTAATGCACCGCCGTCTACGGTCGGGAAGGGCAGTCTTGATACAGTTGAGTAAGATATCGAGAAGGGGGTTGGACGCTGTAGAGATACCACTATTACGCTCGCTCTTCGTTTGGGAAGCGAGGCTGTACAAAATTACGGATATACTTAAAACAAACGAGCGTGTGAGACTCGGCAGCCTATGTCGATATTAGCGTACAATTCCGGACGAGACTTTCATATGCCACGGTATAAACGCCATATATGAGCTATCTGGTATTAGGGGTCAAGAACATTTCATCGCATCTTGTCTGCGAGCCAGAGGTTGTGATCGATGAGAGAAACAGACAACACCGAGAAACGCCGCGAAACCAAGCCATAAAGTGCCAAGGTCAACGAAAATCGTACGATGATGGCCTGATCGATCCTTAGTATCAACATCACAGCACCACACGAGCAAGCTTGGAACAGTTATAGAACAGTCAATGAAGTTTTACAATCCAACTAAGGTATATACAAGAAGATGTCTCAATCAACATCACATCCATCATTCCATCGTGCGTTCAGCGCAGGCGTCTAAGCCTGCTGCTTGAGCCACGCAATGAAAGTCTCGAGGGTGAACTCCTCGGGCAGCGCACTGCCGGACGCGGGGGCAGACGCAGACGCAGCGGGGGCCTCGGCGCCGGAGGTAGCAGCCGCGGTGGGAGTGGCAACGGCGGTGGCAGAGGCGGTGGCAGTGGCGGACGCAACAGGGGTCTCCTCAACGGGGGTCTCCTCGGCGGCAGCGCTGGTGGCAACGGCAGACGAGGCGGCGGTGGGCGTGGCGACGGCAGTGCCGTTGGAAGCGGCAGAGGAGGCAGGGGCAGGTGTGGAGGGTGCGGAGCCGTCGCAGCTGGCAATGGGGCCACCGGGGGCGGTGTAGGTGGAGGCATCGAAGCCGTTGTAGACGTTGGGGATGTAGATGTTGGGGTCCTCAGCCTTGTACGCGCCGGGGAGGGAGATGGTGGGGCCGCAGGCGCCCTTGGTACCAGTACCGGTGATCTTGAGCTGGGCGCAGCCGACTGTGCGGTGTTAGTGTTGGTCGATTGGGGTAGACGTGGAGGAACTTACTGTAGAACTGGCCACCGCCAACAGTCTGGGCGCCGTGGAGAGCAAGCATCTCCGAGCGGAGGAGGTACTCTCCGCTGGCGAGGCCGGTGGGGAGCTTGAACTCGCGGGTCATGTTGTTGGCGCCCATGATCTCGTTGGCCCACTTGCCATCAACCTGGTCCTGCTCGTCGATCTTGAACCAGCCGGCACCGATACCAGTGGCCTGGCTGGCGTCATCGACGGGTCCGAAGAGGAAGTGAGTGATGGGGCCGGGGTGACCGGACTGGTCCCACTGGACCTTGATGGTGTCACCCTCAGCAGCAGGGACAGTCTCAACACCGGAGGGGACCTTGGAGCCACCAACGTTGCAAGCCATGTCGTTGGATGTAACATCAGTGACGGGGCTGTTGGAGGGAGGCATGCGGATACCAGTCTGGTAGCCGGGTGTCTCGTCGTTGACCCAGAACTGGTGCATGTTCTGGTGAGCGGAGGCCGCGCCGAGAAGGGCGGTAGCGATAATAGCCTTGCAGAACATCTTGAAGTTGTTGTTGGAAAGTTGTGTAAGTGTATGTACAACAATTGACTTAGTGATACCGGATCACGAAAAGAAGGTGTAGTGAGTAAATGAAAAGAATGAATGGACTGTTGCAAGCAACTGAAGGAAGGACTGGCCGTTGGAATGATCAAGCAGAGTAGAGCTGGGCTCGCAGCGCCTTTAAACCTCTATCCCGTCCCACAACCGGCCAAGATGAGCGTTCTTTGATCCTGCACCGCAACAATTAATTCCGATATCCAGGGTTGTCGCATGAATCCTTCACAGAACCCGTTGCCGCTGTCCTTGTTTGGGGGTTCAAGCGAGACGCCCTGGCGGGAACCATGTTCCTGACACTCTGGACGAGGCAGCGGCTTGACCTAGATCGGAGTAGTCGCGATGTAAGTCATGCAGGACCGCGGTGTTTAGCCTCGAAATGGCCAGCCGAGATTGGGTGGATTTCATGGTGGAGAGGTCAGTGTTTTGAAACCCGCTACATGGGGCTTAGCGAGCTGGCATTGCATTGTCTAGCGCTCCGTGCTGTTTCAAAACTTCTGTGGCAGGCGGCAACCAGGATCGTGTTCCTGCAGCGCTTCGAAGCCCGAGTCCGTAGCCAGGTCTTGACGTTGGTGATGATGTCTGCGCTCGCAGTTGCATAAAGGAGACAAAGTCAAGCGCGCAACCACTGGAGCTTGCAACGGCTGCCAGAATGTTTGCAAGTACGGTTGGTCATCTCTGAGCCGCATGGCGAGAAATTGAACATGTGTAATTGTGTTTCGAGGAATATTGCTTCATGACACGCACAGCGCTTCGCTCTCCCACGCGCCGGAGGTGCGTCCGTTTAACCGTCCGCTAAACCGTCCTGACCACTGTGACGAATCCAGTGGGGCTTGACTTCAAGTCTCTCGGTGCTGGGGCAGTCGCTGTGAAGTCTTCAAGTGGGTCGCTATTTGGCATAGGCGCCCTATCCAGTGTCCCGGTAGATGTGGGTTCAGTGGTTCCATCATTTGTCGACGTCGGTGCGCTTACTATCGCTGTAGCCCTCGCCGCATTTACAGATACCGTGACGACTGAGGTGTATGCTGATGCACTGCCGCGAAACATGTCTTCAGTGATCAAGACTCGAATCTCCTGTACAGGTGGGCTGGCGGACTCCGGCTGCATGACGATGAACATGCGCACGCCGAGCGCAATGGAGGTGAACCAAAGAGCTATCAGAAAGAACACTGCTGCAATGATCCAAGGTATCAGGATGGCTTTTTTTGGCCACCGTCGACGCTGAGGCCGTGGTGGCAGGGGAATGTTATCGAATCTTGGCATAGGAGCCGGATATTGCTGGTAGCTGGGGTAGAATGGCTCGGGCTTCTCTTCGAAGGCCTTTTGGTCTTCGAAAGCGCTCTTGCTGGTCCATCGCGGCAACTGCTGCGAATAATATGTGGGTAACGGGGTGGGGTGTGCATTGGATGTAATGTCCTTGGAGACTCCGCGCTTGTGGTGGGCCATTTTAGTTTATTAAGGTAATGATTAGCAGCAAAACTCCAGACGAGAACCAGCTCAGATTGTTGAAGGAGAACGATGAGGACATCGTTTGCAGGTACGGTGTACATATGTACAAGTCAACACGCATCGCGGCCGGCGGGAACAGTTGCACCATCAACAGATCGCGCCGATTGCTCACATCCACTCAGTCGCGTTGCGGGGTCAGCCATACTCTGTTCGCTGCAGCCATCTGTGTGTGTTTGCTGAGCGGTGATGTTAGCGGCGCGGTGTGTTGACAAAAGCGCTGCAAATTCTTAGTGATTGGATGAGCGTTTCCCAGAGCTGCGAGGCGGGATCGTGCACGGGCCGGTCAACACCGCTCTCCCGACCACCTCGTAAACGCTTTCATCGTCATTGATGGCTTGAGGCTCCCAAAATCGACTTCTTTTCTTGATTCTACCACTAGTTGCTCAGTTCCTATCTATAGACCCACCTCCGCACCATCCTTTCTAGTCCAAGTCAAGGCTACCAACGTCGCGGCTGCCGAGCGCTACCGAAGGACGAGAGAGATCACGCGTGATGCAGAACGATAAACCCAATCATTGAGATCGAGATGTTGATCCTCTGGCAAATGAACACTTTCCACGATGTTCGTGGGCCGGCGTGTACGCCTACGAATCAGAGGCCTGCACGCAGCTTTCTGCCAGATGCATCCCCTAAAACCACCGCCCTGATATCGCCTCTACCGAATCATCGCAACTCGATTATTCGTCTTGTGATCGTATCTGTTGGTGATTGGGGATCACGAACAACTGAATTGACCGATAGAAATGGAACAAGTAATTGAGTGAATTGATCAGGTTCTCTATCTTCTCTAAGGCGTTGCAACTACTCAAATATATACCTTGTTCCGGAGCTTGATCAGGCCGAAATACCGAGCCGATCGGAGATTACTGTAGCTTGGGCTCATCGTGCACTCAAAGTAAGCAAGATCATGTGATCTGGACCTTCTCTGTGATCCCAGAGGGTCACCGATCAGTGACTTGCTGCGACAGTATCACATCTCCGACTGGCTGGTGGCTGTAAGTCTTACAAGTGACGGACCCGCACATAGCGAAGAAGGTAATCAATAGTCGCAAATGACCCGCTCCGGGACTGTAAGCACTCCAAGAATATATCATTGATGTAGCACTGGGTTTGGCATTAGTATACAGGCCTTGATCGGAGGTCAAAGGACTCAGCCTGTATACTGTAGGTCAGAAGTTAGCGTAAGAAAGCATGCTAACGCGGTGGTGGGAGAGGTAAATTTCATATGTGTATTTATTTGACAGCCTGCAAGCTAGGTGATAACGTATCGTGCGGCTGAAGTGAAAGCGAAGATGATAAGAACATAACAGCATGACTCGATTCCTTTCGATAATTGCTGTAGCTTCTACACACGGACATCCAATTTGTATTCTGAGTTTACACATGCTCAGCGCCAACACCAGCCTGTTCTTCCAGCAACCGAAAACCCCTCACCCAACCCAAACTCCACTTCTTACCAAGGTCGACATGTGCCATCGAGGCTTCAAAGGCTGAGCGAAACCGCAGTCCTACCAACCTGGGGAGATGCAGGCAGCTGGGAACCCATGCGGTGCTTACGGCAGGCGGCTTCAAGGTTATCAACACGGATTTTCACTTTCGCACGGTTTTCCTCCAAGCTGACAATCCTTGTGTTCTGATTCTCCAAGTCATCTGCCACGCAATCCTTGAGGCGGTCGAAGTTTGTTCCAAGGTTTCCACTGGAGGTGGAGGCCTGGTCCATACTTGTAGACAGCTGGCGCACTTGTTCTGTGAGAGCCGCTAGCTCCTCGCTTTGGTGGGCGACCAGATGGGGCGTGTGGGCTAGTGTTCGGGGTGGAGACTCAACACTGTCGGTCGAGTTGGGGGTGTTAAAGAGAACTTCCCGGAGGACAAGCTGGTCCTGGATATGCATTTTGAGCTCCCTCTTAGTTGCGTCTGTGTACACCTTTGCAGTTTCCAGCTGCTCTTGCTTCTGTGCCTCGTAGTTGGCGATGTGGTCGCTGAGCTGGCCTTGCAGGCTGGCGATGTCTGTCGACATGGGCACTATTCTGTCGATATGCTTGCTGACGCTGTTCATGGTCTTGCCAGAGCTGATGATGTTGGCTTCGAGGAGCCCAATCCGCGCTTCGATAATGTGCACCTTTGAGGTCAGGCCTGCAGGGGCTTGTGAGGGCATGCGCTCTAGCTGCTCCAACCGATTGCACAGGTTGGCTGGAATACTCGTGTTGTGAAGCGTTTCCAAGTGGCTCATGATGTCGCTCTTCTGCTGGTCTATCTTGGTCTGAACATCTTGGTCTATCTTGGTTTGAACATCTCGAGCAACGGTAGTAGCATCAATTTCTGCCTTTTGAGTATGAGCCGAAAGCTGTTCTACCAGGTTGCGGATGGCTGTGTCCTGTTCTATGTTTTTGGCAGCTGTATGGGCCGCGATCTTATCCAGCCTCCCACTCAAGGTATCATGCGCCTGGGTTGCAACTTTAAGATCCTTCTCCACACTCTCGAGTCTCTGGAGGACGGCCTTGGTCTCTTTCTGCGCTTCTTCGCGCTCTTTCTGCGCTTCTTTGCGCTCTTCTTTGCGCTCTTTCCGTTCAGTACATAGCCCATCGCGTAGGTCACCAATCAGCTTCTCTGTGACTTCCAGGCGATCCTGCGCTTGCTGGCGCTCTTCCCGTTCAGTGTTTAGCTCTGTCCGCAGTTGACCAACATCTTTCCTCAAATCTGCGTTCTCGCGACGCTCAGCTTCGACAATCTTCACCAAGTCCTGAATCTTCGTATCCATTTCACCCAGTGCTTTGGTCTGAGAATCTTTCATCGTCTGCTCAAGGGTCTTGCAGCGCTCATCGTGAGCTCGCTCGTGCTCCTTCTGTTGGTAGCTCACGACCTGGACAAGTGATGTAGCCGAGTCCACGGCTTTGTTGACCTCTTCGATCCGGTCGCTGAGCGGGGTGATGAACACCGTGCTGAAGCCAGAGGTAAGCTGCTCGGCTTGGGTCCTGAGCTGCTCTTCCATCTCCTGCGTCAACAGCTTGTGGCTTTCATCAAAGCGTGTTTGCAATGCTTGCAGGTCAGGGAGTTCTTTCACTTGCTCTTTCAGCTCTCCAAAAGTCTTCGAGACCGTATTCAACGACTGGCCGTAGTTTTCGATTTGCGTCTCTAGGGGCGTCAACAGCTTGGCCAGAGCATGCTCCTTAACAGTATCCAGAAACTTTTGGTCGGTATCACTGGCGTTCTCGGTGATAGTCTTTTGTAAATCGGTAACGTGTTTCATAGTGAACACCTCTGCGCTGTGCTTGGCGTCGCTCAACAAGGACTCTATCTTTTCCGAAGTTGGCACTACGTTGACCTTCGAGAGAAGGGTACTGTAGTTATCACCTTGGGTCTTCACTTCTGTGCTGAGCTTCTCGACGCTCTTTACAGTTCCTTCGAACCGCTGGCCAAGACGCTCCACCTTTTCCACCACTGTGTGGAGTGTCTCATCGCGGCGATCCTCATCGGAAGCCAGGAACTCTCTCGCTGCTCTCCGCTGCTCCTCGATACTGTTGGCGGCTTTGGAAACACGCGCACGCTTTCGAGGATTTTTCGGGGACGTGGTGTCCGGCGAGGCGGGTGAAGGTGCGGCATCCTGGGCTCCATGGTCGTCGGCTTGCGCAGGCATGTTGGTGGCGGAGGTCTTGGCCCTCGTTTCCATCGTGAAGGAAGCCAGGTGAGTGGGTGTCAATGGCTAGCCTGATACGCAGGTACGCAGGTACGCAGGTGATAGTGGGTTGAGACTAGTAGTTCCGAGGGCGGCAAGTGAAGGTGAACGATCGACGGGGAGTCAACGATACTTGTTTGCTAGCCACCCTTGTCATGATCTGCAGGTACCGACCGCCATGGTCAGATGTTTGTTCACGGGAAATGTAAGTGGGGAGTCAGACCACACGACCCTATGGGAGCTCATCAACGTCGACGCGCATGTCAACGCATCAGGCTTGCGGCCGATGGCCTGTAGGCAATAGACCTCCAGCGGCGCAGCCAGACAAAACGAGACGCCTGTAGGAGCACGGCGGCGATCCTACACCAGGACCTACATGCATGCGTGTTCTGGTTGGCGGGCGACGAAAAAGTGACAGGTCGCGTCGCACAAGGATGTCTGAGGACTGCAAAGCGTCCGGTGAGCTACCAGATATCGTGGAGATTGAGGGGTGCTTGAATGCTGCAGGAGTCAACACCTTCTTTAACGTGACGCTCCATTTACTGCATCCACTGGCTTTGTAGGACCCACACGATCATTATCGTGGCCAATAGCCGCCAAAACATGAATGAATACAACCCAACAAGAAAGACTCCGACAATTCATCGTTCTTGCCTGATGCTGTGTTCTGCCAAGTGGCTGGTCGGACGTGCTTGGTGGCCGAATCACATGTTGTCAAACGTGATGAGCAATGATGGTGTTGCCATGCATCGAGGTGTTGAGATGGCGTTGCGCTAGTTAGCGCGCTTCTCCACGTCCCCGTCTACTTCACGACCACTTCTCGTCCCACGCAGCAACAAATCAACTTTCATCGTCCCCGTGTCTAACGATGGCAAAAATACAATCCCTTCGCATGTAGCCTTGTAGTTGCCACCCTTTGATACGAGTTCGCCCTTCCCGGTCTCTCTCCCCTGTCACCCTCGAGCCTGCCACGACCAACTGCGCGACGTAGTGGACAGGATCCTGATGGATGCAAAAAGGGACCGACATGCCAGGCAGATGCAAAAAGAAACTAACATACAACAGTGGGGATTCCCCAGTGGTCACCCACCTGAGTACTAATCCACCGGTACGTTGCTTAAATAGGGCTGAGCGAACGGGAAGCCTTGTTTTCAACGTCCTATGGTCGTATGTATCAATTTCTCACTGTAAGACGTTTATATTGTGGTCAAAATCGCGGCTGCTACTACACGCATCTCCTCCTCCAGCGCCTTAGTCGCGTATCTCACTCCCAAACGCAAGACGCAGACGCGTAAGCATCAGTGACATACGAGTATTGCACGCAGACCCGCCAAACAGCGCCGGATACCTCCAGCCCTCTACCTACACTTAACTTGTGTCCAGGAAACCACTCTGTGCCCACGGACTCTCTATCCCCTATCTCCACCCCACCACTCCTTCCAGCACACACGACAGCCCTGCACCCACCTCACCACCAACGCTGCTACCACACTGAAACAAGGATGAACACCACCACCAAAAAGCCGTGCGGTGCAGCAGCGCCGAAGCAGAAGCACCAGGCACCTTCGCGACCCAGACCCCCAATCTCTGCACCCCCAGCCCTCCGGTCTGTTGGCCTGACAAGAGGCACCATCCCGCGCCCCGGCCCGTCGCAGTCTGCACGCCGAAGCACTCCCTCGAAGGCTCGGCGCGCGTGGCAGTGTGCTCATCCAGATGGATGCGCGTGCCTCCGCTGGCCCGGGGACCCGGTGGATGAGCGGCGTCCAAGCGCACTGATTTTAGCATGGGAGGTGTGGCTATTGCGATACTGGAAGTTGTAGTTATTGCAATGCTGGAAGCCGCACTCTACTACGGACTACTTGTATTGGGGTGCGAAAGCGGGGTGTAGAGGGTCTCTGCTTGCGCCTGCTTTGCAGTGGCGTGGGACATGGGTTGCGTGGGTGATATGCCGTTTGTGCTGCTGCTGCAGCGTGGGAGGCAGGGTGCTGGGGTGCGACGGGGGCGTCACTGTGGCGTTGCGGCATGGCATAGCATGGCATAGCATGGCGTGGTGAATTTAAGTTTGTATTCGCGTGCGCAGGAGACCTGATATCGAATTCACATTCACATTGACGAACTCCCTGGATGTATGTATGTATGTATGTATGTATGTATGTAAGTATGTATTACCCCCCCCCCCCCCCCCCCCCCCCCCCCCCACGTCTCCAGCCCTCTCTCGTCCCCCTCCCATCTCCCTCCCGTCTCCCGATCCCTCCCCGTTTTTGATCCCAAAGCACCCAAGCCTCTCCTACCCAGTACCTAGCTACTCTCCTTGAAGCAGTGGTACGACAACAACCGATCATTCAAGTTCCCCTTATCCGTCTGGATCAGATTCGCACTACCCGGGTGGTGCAGGGTGAGCGCGTCGGAGCCGTCGGAGGCGAGGGGCTGGCAGAAGGCGTTGCTGTGTTGGATTAGCTTTTGTGTGCGTTGAGACTCATACTGGCGATTTTGACGGCACAGTGTAAGTGTTATGTATGGGGACAACTATGTGTAGGGCAGTGAATGGGGCCATGAATGGGGTTATGAATGATATGGGAACATGGGAGTGACAAGGGTGAAAGGATACGCACGTATAAAACACACACCAACTCCCCTCATCCGGCCCAACACTACTCGTCTTCGAGTCCATGGCCACGCAGCTCGCGGGCCCGCTGCCGAGCGGGACGAAGTCGTGGGCGCAGGCGCCGCCCCAGCCGACGTCTTCGCAGAGGTAGACCTGCGTGTTGTTAGTACGATACACATTCGTACAATGCACATTCGAGTATGCATTTGCTTTTCTTGGTACATGAGATTACTTGGGAAGGGATGGTGGATGGAGGAAGGTATGGATGGAGAAGAGAGAAGGGGAGGAAGACTCACGCCCGCCTTGTCGTCAGGCACCGGTTCGCGCCGCTCGACTCCCGCGCTGGTGTGGGGTGCTGGCAGGGCTGTGGAGAGTGCCGCGAAGAGAGCGAGGAGGGCGATGGGTGAGGTGAGGTTGAGCATCGTGGTTCCCGGACCGTTGAAGGAGAGAGGAAGTATGGGTGCTGGAGCCGGGGGGCTGCAGGACTCGCAGAGCGTGAGTGTTGTAGCGCGTCGGTACCGCTTCTGCAAACTGAGTTCTCGATGTGAATGTAGATATGAATCTTGATATGAATCTCGATATGAGTCTTGATATGAGTTTTGATACAAATCTCAATACAAATCTCAAATCTCAAGCACCTCGAGCAATGAACCCGCCCTCCGACCCGCCGCGCGCCCCCTCTTTATACAAAACCCCCCCTACACAAAAACACTCACACCAACAACCCCTATCCAAACAAAACCCTAAACAACCCCTCGCTACTAGACACCAGACACCAGACACCAGACACCAGCTACAAGCGCAAAGCAAGGCAACACCCCGTCACCACCGTGCTCATTGTTTATAGTGTGTTTATAGTGCAGGGTTGCTAGGCAGAGTGCCGCGGGTCGCACGTGTTGCGTGTTGGGGGGCGCACGGTGTATGTGTATGCGTATAGCGCCGTGCTGTGCGAGGTGGCACGGCGTGGTGCCGTGCATGCGCTTTTGCCGTGCGTCGGGGGGCGCGCACAAGACCATCAACAACGCAGAAGCAAGTCCAGAAACAAGGCCAGAAACAAGTGCGCGTTGCAATACAGAAACACGGTGTAGCCGGCCTTGACTCTGGTGCGTTGCAGCGTTGCATGTTGCAGGCGTAGTGTAGACACGGCGGGGGGATACGCGGGGCCACAGATCGGTGGTGCATGCGCGGAGTGCGAGGAGCACGTGAGTGTCTGCGCGCGTCTGCGTGGGTGGCAGCTGTCACTTGGTGCTGCAGGTGATTTCGCGTGCGCGACGGCGTGCGTGCAGGGCGACGAGTGGTATACTCTATGGACGGGGTACGGATGTACATACACAACGCGAGGGTATGTTCGCGCATTGGAATTAACTGCTTTTTCTGGTCTGGTGTTGTTTTCCAACTCTGATCGGACTATTGTCTGCCAACTGTGATCACTCGTCTGCCAACTGTGATCGCTCTTGTCTGCGAATTGTGATCACTCGTTTGCGAAATGTGATCACCCTTTTCTTCCAATTGTGATCAGACTCTTGTCCAATTGTGATCAGACTCTTGTGTCCCAATCGCCAGGCTCTGTCTCCCAATCGCCAGGCTCTGTCTTCCAATCGCCAGGCTGTCTCCCTATACAATTCTATCTTGTACTCGGTCAGGACGCCGCCTGTCTCCCAATACATCCTATCTTGTACTCGGTCAGGACGCAGCCTGTATCGGGTCTGGGCGCTCCGGCTCGAAGGTGGTCTCGCCCAGGGCATTCGCGGGCTCGGACACAGACGGCGCGGCGGTGCGCGCAGCAGCGGCGTGCAGGCGCTGGTCGAGTGCTTTGAGGGCCAGGGCGCGGCGGCGCTCGGCCTCTGCACGGGTGGCGCCGCCGCGGCCGCGGCTGGTAGGGTTCATGATGCTGGGCAGGCCGCCCTCGGCGCGCGCCGTGGCCTGGTCGTTGCCGGCGTCGATGTCGGCGTCGGAAAAGGGCGTGCACACGCCCAGCGAGGTCAGGACGTTGTAGATGCCGTCGGCAAAGTGGCCCAGCGGGGTCTGCAGCGGCTCAGGGAAGAAGTGGGCAAAGGCGAAGGTGTCGGAGGCGTCGCCCTTGATGACGGCGCCGTCACCGGTGGCGGACGAGGAGAGGGCGGGGCTGGCGCGGTAGAAGCGCAGGTAGACCCAGGCGGTGAAGAAGCCGAAGTAGGCCAGGAACATGGCGGTCTCGGTGCCGAGGACGACGGCGGAGATGGTGTTGGCGAGCAGGAAGATGGCGGGGAAGTGCTTGACGCGCATGCGCACAAGGCCCTTGGCAATGGCGACGGTGTGCTCGGGCACGAGCTGCTTGAAGGCGACGAGGAAGCCGGCCTGGATGGCGATGCCGCCGGAGATGGTGGTGCGGCTGGACGCGTTAGTGAGGGATGGGTGCAGCGGGGGATATGTACGCACAGCAGCGACATCTTGGAGGTGAGACAGTAGCCGGCCAGATACAGGGCGCAGGCCAGCAGGTTGGGCACGACGGCGACGCCCAGCAGGAACTTGGCGTAGGGGCGCTCGCCCCAGGCACGCTCGAGGTAGCGGCCGCCGTAGAAGAGCGTGGCGCCGTTGACGAGCAGGCCGGCGACGTTCTGCTCGACGACGGTGGCCAGGGCGAAGACCCACGGGTAGAAGAGGGCCTGGCCGGGCACGACGGTCAGGTAGGGCACGCCGTTGCCGACGCCGACCAGCGGCTTCTCGACCTTCTCGACCCAGTCGGCGTTGGGGCGCAGGGCGAAGTTGAGCAGGGTGCAGAGCAGCGTGGCGGCGAGCAGGCCGCGCGTGACGGGCGGGAGGTTGAGGCGGGCCATGGTGGGCGGGCAGCGCAGGCGCAGGCAGCGCGGTGGGTAGCGCAGGGGGTGCCTATAGACGTGGCCGACGGAAGCTGTGCCCTCGGCGGTGGCCTGCGGAGTGCCTGTGAGGCGTGGGCGGGTGTCGTCCGGTGGTTGTTGCGGGCGCGGATGTCCAACGGCTCAGGCTGGTCGTCGGCGTCCGAGCTCCACCGGCCAGGGTGCCTGTGGCGGCTGCGGGCCTCTCGGTAGCGCGGCCCCGGTCGATGCTGGCCTTAGCGCGGCGAATGGCAGGCCGCAGCGCGCCCAGGGCTGATGCACCTCCACACTCGACTCTTCCTTCACCAGCACCGCGCCGACCGCGCCGCCCGCTGCCACCGCCGCACTCCCCCCGCGACCCTCCCCGCAATCGGCCCCCCCCGCCCGCCGGCCCAGAATGCGCCATGGCCCTCAGCAGCAACGTCGTAAACTACCTAGGTACGCCGCGCCCGCGAGCGAGCCCGGCTCTGGCTGACGACTGCAGTCTGGCGCTACCTGCAGGAGGCCGGCTTCGGCAATGCCGCCCTGCAGCTGTCGCGGTGCTGGCTGCGCGACCCCGACGGCCTGCCCTTTGCCAAGCACGTGTCGGCCCACGCCCTCATTAGGATCCTGCAGGACGGCATCGAGTTCGACAAGCTGCGCGCCGAGGCCTCCGACGTGCGCCGCCCGTGCCTGTGCCTTCCGTGCGATCGCTGACCGTGCCAGACCCCCCTCCTCTACCACTTCGGGCCCGACCACGGCCGCCCGTACTCGGCGCGCAATGGCGAGCTGCTGACCCTCGACAAGGGCATCCCCGCCCACGAGCTGGCCACCGAGGCCGCCAATGGCCAGCCGCCCGACCCGCCGCCCAAGAAGGGCGTCAAGCGCAAGAAGCAGCCCAAGCCGAACGGCCTGCCCGCAGAGCCGCGCCCTGAGCCCTCCGAGCCTGAACTCAACGGCGACCAGATGGACCTCGACCACGCCGCCGCGCCCGCCGCCAGCGTCAACAGCGTGCGCGCCGAGTCCGAGCTGGCGCCCTCGGAGCCCGAGTCGCCGTCCGTCGTCGACATCCCTCTCTCCACCCTGCGCATTGGCGCCGACGCCCTGATCCAGACCGACGACATCGCCGACCTCGCCGCCGCCACCACCTTCGTCCCCGTCCCGCGCGACCCCCAGAAGCTGATCGAGCACACCTCGTGGGGGCCCGAGGACGCCCCGCTGCTGCTCTCCGCTGGCAAGTCCATCCTGCAGCTGCACAACGTCGCCCCGCCCGGCGCCGAGCACCCCGTTGTCACCATGGACCTGCCCATCCCCGTCGACAACTTCGACATCACCGCCCTGTGCTGGCAGTCCGAGGGCGAGGTCACCATCTCCGCCCGCGAGCAGTGCGTGAACGAGGTCGGCGAGAAGATGACCATGGACAAGCTGATCAAGGTCGCCGGCGACACCTCGCACGCCATTTCTTCTACTGCCGGCCTCGTCACCACCCTGCGCTGGAACCCGGGCAAGGAGCTGCTGCTGTCTATATCCACCGACGGCGAAAAGGGCTCCATCAAGATCTGGACCAACGACCACGACTCGATACCCGCCTGGACCGACTTCACCAGCACCCAGATCTACGACGCCTACTGGATCAGCGACTCCGCCTTTGTCGTGTGCGGCTCGGAGCTGTTCAAGATCTACGAGGTCGCCGACGACGCCCTCACCACACAGCGCACCCTCGACACAAACATCACCTGGGAAACCATCAAATACGACCCCGCCTCCGGCATCATCGCCGCCCTCGGCGTCCGCGAGCAGGAATACTTCCTCGGCATCCTGCACCCCAACGACTCCATCAACCTCCAGGTCCACGCCTACCCCGACCGCTACCCCTCCGACCTCGACTTCCGCCCGCCCGCCCCCGCCCCCGCCCTCGCCAACGGCACATCCCTCCCCACCACCCTCCTCGCCACCTGCTCGCTCTCCGGCCACGCCCGCATCTGGGACGCCGCCGCCCCATTTACCTGCGTGCGGCGCCTGTCGACCACCGACGCGAGCCAGGCCTTCAAAACCGCCTTTTCGCCCGACGGCACGCTGCTCGCCGCCGCCGGCCCAGACGCAGTCACCATCTGGGACCTGGAGCGCCGCGAGGTGCCGGTCGCGTGCTGGCGCGCAAAGGTGCACGAGCCGAGCAAGTGGAATCCCGCCGTCGACGGCGAGTTCAATCTCGGCTGGGACTGGGACAGTTCGCGGTTGTCGGTTGCGCTGGGGAATCAGGTATGTTTTGAGATGAGATGAGGGGTGGTGTGCTATGCTAATCAAGGCAGATCGCTATTATACCCGTGCCGCGGTAGCGGAACGTTGAAGAGGAAGTAGAGGGGGAGACGAAGTGCAAGACGAAGTGCAAGAAGTGGCAAGAAGAAGCGGTAAGAAGAAGTGCAAGACAAAGCGGCAAGACGAAGTGGCAAGAAGTGGCAAGACGAAGCGGCAAGAAAAAGTAGCAAGACGAAGCAGCAAGAAAAAGTAGCAAGACGAAGTGGCGTGAAGTCGTGGAGCAAAGTCGCAAAACCACGCAACACCCTCGACCCGCGCGTCCGGCCCGGGACTCCCCCACGCCACAAGTCAGCACCGAGGCCCCGAGGCAGTAGCAGTGACGAGCGCGGACGCCACACTGCCCCGCCCAGGGCGAGGACAGCAGATGTCGCTGCGTTGCCCACGCACGTCCTCACGCGGCGCTGTTGAACAGTTGGATAGCATAGTGCAGCAGTATACCATACTATACCATACCATATAATATACCCCTCTCACAAGCAACAGTAGAGTGCGAATGCAAGTGTGCTGTTGCGTGCTAAGTGACATGGGCCGTGGGTCGTGGACTACATTCTGAGATGCGTGGTGCTGCGTGGTGTGCGATATATCCGAGCCGTGAGTGCGTGAGGGCGTGGCTCGCGGGCTCCTCGCCAGCGGAATCTGACGTGGAATTGGAAGTGGAAGTGGAAGTGGTAGGTGTCGTGATACTGGGAGATGGGGGTGGAGGTAAGCATTACATGTATTCTGGGCAAAAGTACTCTTTAGAAGGGTTGTATGTTTTTTCCTAGCGTGGTTGCGGGTCGTGGACTGGCTTACAAGCCTATGCTAGTCTGTCCATCGTGCTCAAACAGAGGAGACCGCGTCTTGGTCTTTGAGCTAGCGGACTTGGTCGCGCAACCCACAGCTCTCAGGCCCGTCGAAGCTGAAGCTTAGTTAAACACTACTTATACTATAGATAGCAAAGCTTCTATAGACGTTTCCTATGTTTCCTTGTTTTACTATAGCATAGTAGGATGCTTGGCGTGTATATGTATAGTATTCTGTCAATTACCCCAAGACTCGCGAGACTATCTCTTGGTCTTCAAGCTGGCTGACTTCGACACGGGACTGACAGCTCCCAGGCCCCTCGAAGCCGGCGCCGGAGCCTAGTCAAGCACCGCCTATACCGCCTACGCCGTACGCACCAAAGTCCTCTACACGGATCCCCTGCACACCTCTACCCTACTACACAGTACACCGCAGTACAACGCCCGGCTCCCGCTTCCCCCGCCCACCATCCCGCAACGCGAGAGCTTGTCCGCGCCCCCTCGGCTCTGCAGGTCGTGAAAACGCCCAGTGCCTTCCACGATCAACCGGCGGACACCACCCGCGAACACTACCCGCGAACCAGACCTAGAAACGAGCTCATAGACACGGGCTGGTTGGGCCGAGAGAAGTCGACGAGGCGTGTGCACAACCGGCGGCCCGTCTGCCTGGCGGTGAGACGTATATCTCGCTTTTGCACCACGCTTCGGACGCTACTGATCATACACACTACCAATGCGCCCTGCGGTGTTCTGACAGCATACTTACATTACACTTCTACACCCTCCCCGTGCCTACCGCTGCGATGCCGGAAAGATGAAAAACGGGCGAACCACCGCGCCGACGACATGCCGTGCGTTCCCCAGTTCCTCTGCGGCGACCGGCCTCACTACCTACCTACCCATGATTCCAGCCGTGGACTGCGAGCCGATGCTGGTTGAGGCGGTGGCGCCTGTTCTGCGCACTACGGGGCACGCGCTACGGCCGCGACGGTCGAGCGCAGGGCCGGGCGTGGAGATGCGTGTGTTGCAGAGAGTGGGTGTGCATCCGACGCTCGTTCGGTGGGCGTGCTCGTCGCTCGAGAGGACACTGCGGTGTCAGCTTCGGGTGGGTACTTACAAGTGATCCCGTCACTCAGTCGTCCCTGCGAAGAATGGCTGCAAGCGTGATATATGGAGCGGGCGGGCGCGGTCACTCGGTCGACGTTATCTCGTGGTGCATCTCTAGTACTTCTTAAGACGCACGCTGCATCGCGGCCCACCGCCCACCACGTCTTGGACGGACGCGAAGCTCAGAACCCAAGAATAAGACTGTTATTGTGGCGCGATGCTGGATTCTGTACCCAACCCCGACCTATCTGCTAGCGCATCTCTTCCTAAGAGGCCTTACCTCGTCTGCAGTCCCAAATCCAGCTTGTATCGCTGCAGTCTCTTCTGCCTTGGTGAACTCAACACCCGAGGCCAACCCTGCGCTCTCATCTGCACTGCTGTTGTCGTGTGAAAGTGGCTCCAGGCTCTCTGTGCGCCCCGCGTGCGTACTACAGACCGAGTCCCGCACCTCCACACGCCCGCCGTCGGCGACGAGTTCGCCGAATCTGATGCTCGCCTCTTTCAACGCGTCGGAGACATTCTCCTGTCCCCCCATTGTGCCAGAGCCCTTCACAATGATGTCGTCGAGCGATCTGCGTCCCGTCGTCGTCATGAGGATCTGCAGAAACCCGCCCGTGATGGCTGAAACGCGTTGGTTGCGGGTGTAGAACGCGGCAAGCCCGAGAGCGATGATGGGAATGCCCAGGCCCAGAGCGAGCCCGTAAGGCAGGAAGAAAGCCTGCTTGTCCTGGAACGAATAGACGTTGAAAACACGCGTCGTGTTCCCGAGCACAACATCAAATCGTTCTCCGAGAGATAGGGCGTTGATCGTAGTGTTGATCAGGAGATCCCTTGCCATAGTGGGGTCGAATATGAGACAATCATTTGAATCAGTGTGGAGCCGCCGTGCAAACACCGACAACTTCCAGATCGCTGAATCATAGTCCTGACTTCTTAGAATTACAGCCGAGCCTATCGGCGTCAGATTACACGTCTCGATTGCAGTTCCATTTTCCAAGGTAAGTATTGAGGATGCCTCAGATGCGTTTGGGTACTGGAAGACCGTGGACCATGATGCAGCCTCGGATCTGTTGAAGTTTCTCGCGAACTCATAATATATAGTCCATGCATCAGACAGCTGCACCCATTGCTCGAAGCTACCAGAAAAGTGTCTGAAAGATCTTGAATAAGCTGGCACTGGTCCTTCGTCCCGTATATCATAGTTCACTGTCTGAATTCCACCACTGTAAGATATCGAGACCGAAAATCTGCGTATCTGAGGGCGACAGACTGTCTCCGAAAATGGCACGTAGGAGTTAATCCCACCTGCAGGTAGATTACTAATTCCGGACATGGGCTGGGGCATTGATGACGTTACATTACCCACGCAAGGGTGATAACGATATGTAGGCATCGAAAAGTCGGTAATCTTCAGATCAATGATCTTAGGATCTCCCAGTATCTCTGTGTCATCTGGGCTGCTTCGCAGTATGCATCCCTCGGTATAGCCATATACATTGAATGAGTCATGGGCGCGAATTCCATCACTGTCGGGTTTTATTCCGGTATCGTTGGTCTGTATCGTCCTGACTACGGTCCTGTTGTGGGTTTCGCAGCTCAGATCAGGGCCCCAAAACTCTATAGTGTAGGAAGCATTATCTCCACCCGACTGGGGCAAGGGTGCCAGCTCCCCAGATATCAGACTCGAAGCTGCCAGATATGGGATACCGAACGAGAGACCCCTGATGTCGAAGCATCCACTGCATATAGTCAGCTTAAAATCTGCATATGCTGTTGTTAAAGGCTGCCTGCAATTGCCATCGATTTACGCATACATTGATCGCGAGCCGGGCCAACAAGACCAGCATGTGCTGAGATAGGACGCGTTCTGCGCTTGCTCTGGGAATCGAGGCACCTCTCTGTGGTCCCCGCATCGGATCGTAGATAGCGAGCTCCAATTGGAATGCATAATATCATTTGTATGCAGTACGGATACGTTGAATTTGGCCGCAATGGTGGAGATTTGCAGTGTAACAATCAGAGCCCCAATCAGAGCCCCAGGAGGATACACTGTCGCAATGGGTACAAGCCAGCAAAACAAAGCTACAGCTGCGAGTACTGGCGTTTTGATGTATAACCCAAGGCTTGCAAAGTGCATTGCATTTGTTTGCACTTGGAAAAGGTCCTCAATAAGTCCGACCTGCACTCCATCAGCGGTAATCAAACGCATAGACCTACCGGCCGTTTACCTTTAGTACTTTTTCTCTCAACGTCGCCCATAGATGTTGGGTATAACAGACTCCCACGCTTGCTACTAAAGATGCGCGGAAAGCGGTAACAAGCAGGAAAGATATAGTTGTCACATAGCCTTGCGGGATTGTAGTGGTCTTTGCGGCAAGCTCGATGTCTGGGGATAGGATCCGACCGTTGAGGTAGACGAAGAACCAGCAGTGGGCTGCAGCGCAAAGCAAAGCTACCGGCATTAGCCATTCTGCCACTCGCAATTCTTTAATTTCCGCCTACCTAGGACATAGAAACCTACGATGACTGTTTGGAGTCTCCAGGTAGTCTTCCATGTCGCATAGCCGCTCTTTAGATGCTGCACCATTTTTCCTTTCCTCGGACTAGGTGCTGCGTTGGTTTGAGGTAATGCTGCTATTTGAGTAGACTGGTCGTGCGTTGATGGAGGCGTCGAGACATGAGGATCTTCTGGATATCTCAGGCTGAGATCCAAACTCGACCGGACGGAGACATCGTTATAGCTGTATTCTGTACCGTGCAGTCTCTCTCCATCACCCGAGATAGATATGTGTTCTCCGCTGTTGTCTAAATCTCGATCGCGCTCGCGTGGTGGACAAGCAGCATAGTCTTCCATGGTGGAAGTGGGTCTGGACGGATAGGACTGCAAGACTGACACTCGAATCGGAGTTGGGAGTAAGCACGGATTAATACGAGTAGCAATAGCGTGTAAGGCTAAGACGTAGTATTTCGAGGAGGTCACATCCAAGACTCGGAGAGCAATCAACGCGACGGTGTGCGGCTTGTGTTAACAGAAGAGATAAGGACAGCTGGCGCGCCCATGTGGGTAAGCATGCACATAGTCCGCCCTTCTCTATAAATACCCGCATATTAGATACAACATTGCGCTCTCCCGTTTGTGTGTGACGTTGACAAGGCTGAGGCAGTGGCGTCATCCTCGAGCATGATGAGGGCGACTTCAGTGGTCTTACGCTGCGGGGCTTCGATGTTGGTGTGCCTATGCTGCGGTTCTGATTGGCTCAGCTTGGAGCTGACCCCAATCCTCCTCCTTCACCAGATACGTACTTCGTGCTCACCATTCGCATCTAATAGAGGGACGTCTGTTTCCTTAGCTAGATCCTTGCCTGCTGCGATCAGCTCGTACCACAGTTCTTCACCGTCCAAGTAACCCATAGTTTGATTAGCCAGGTCGCTGCCTTGCTATCTCTGCACTTGCTCGTACGACATCGTCCACGTTGTTAGCACGCTGCGATTGTTGTACTCCTCTGGTAGATACAAGTGTTGTTTCCGCATTATTCAGCCTCGTGTCTGCTTAGCACGTACTCTGATACAGACAGGTTCTGCGGTCCACTGTGAATCGCAAGGTCGCGTCCGCTGAGCCGGCGTGGAAGTGTCCGGGCGACGACTGCTCTGTCGGCGGAGGAAGAGTGGTTCTGGGTTCTCCAGCCCCTCGCCGGAATACGGTGGGCGTGCTCGTCGCTCGAGAGGACACTGCGGTGTCAGTGGGGTACTTACAAGCGATCTCGCCACTCATTCGTCCCCACGAAGACTGACTGCGAGCGTGATATATGGAGCGCGCGGGCGCGGTCACTTGGTCAACGTTGACGTCAAGCAGCTCTGCGTGGTGCGGTAGTTTCGATTTCCTCCTTCTTGCTGCAGCGTAAGATGCATGATCTTCACTCACCGTATAGTACACTGTAGGATCAGCTTCACTTACCCACAAAGCGACTCATCCATCTCCCACAACCCCCGACTGCGTGCTCCATCCGCCCATCTCCCCCCGAGACAGTAGCCAGAATCTTCGCCATCCTTCCGTCGCAGATAGAATGCTCCGCGGAGCCTCGCGTACGCACACCGTGTAGCAGCCGCGATTAGACTTTGCGTGTGCATGCTGCCGCCCACAGACGTGAGCGCGCCGTTGCCGACGTGTCAGCACCCGCGCAGAAGAAAGCAGGATTTGGAATGCGCATGATTCGGTGCTGGTGGGGGCGTGGGAGTGGAAGTTTAAAGTGTCGAGGTGCGAGACGGGCATGCGCTGCGAGGCGTGCACAAGGTTTGCGGGTGCTGCTGGAGGCTTGTCGCTGACGTCTGGCGCGGACCGGGGTCGTGAGGTCCTCTTGCTGCTTGGGGTGCCGCGAGCTGGGTTGGATGCGAGTCGAGTCGGGGCGTCGGACGGAGAGGCACTCGGGGTTGGGGTACGGGGTGCTGGCAGCTACTCCATGTGTACTGATACTCGATATCTACTCGCTTGCCAGGTCCAAGAGCGGTATGCTGGCATTGAGACTGCGCGGTGGCACCGTTGGGGACGTTGCGTCGCCACGCAGCAGGGTTGATGACACCTCAAACCGCGCCGCGGAGATACTGTGGTTCCCCGCATCCTGCTCGTATCTGTCCTCGAACCGTCTATGCAGAATGCTTCCTTGTCCATCCAGACCGCTTCCTTGTCCACCCAGACTGCCGCTGAGTCACGGCCATGGCGCAACGGGGCGGGCGGCACAACGTGCGGCCCCTGTCACGGCCCATTGACATGGTAACAGCGGACTTTCCGTGCTCTATGCTCCATGCGGTGAACCACGAGTCGCGAGCCTACTCACCGATCGGTCGACCGCTACGTGGAAACCATCAGAATCCGTACAATACTGCGTCAGTGAGCGCTGGTCTGCGCATACGGCATGGAGGTGCGAGGCTAGCAGATCCGAGTGATCAGGTTGCGAGAGCGTGCCACGTAGGGGTGATCCGGCCATCTCGCTGGCTATTCGTTGCGGACATGGGCTCGCGCTGGAGATGCTCGTGCAATCTGGTCTCCACCGCCTGTGTCAGGCGAAGCCTCCGTCGCCGGCAGAGCACCTTCTGACCGCGGAGATGGCACGCGCGCGAGGTGTCCAAGGTGTACATAGTTCCTTTCATCTGACGGCGAATTCTAAACGGCGTTGCGCAGAGCTACACAGCGTGCATCAAGCTGTGGGTGTATGACTGGGCCGGGGTGAAACTGGGCACTGCGGCGCTGATACGCTCGGCTCAGAACGCCGACTCGCATCAACTCGTGGCGTTTTACACTCGCCAGCTGCGCGGACGGACGTGCAACTGGAAACAAACACATTGGGTTCGCGTGCTGTAGCAGACTCGCACGCAGGACGTGCTCTCGCGACAGACCCGCACTCGAAGCCGATGCGCCTGGATCGCTGGATTCGACCCTGCGTCGGCTGCGGCGAGGCGAAAACTGTATGTCGTCATTCGAAGCTCCATCTTGGAAGGGGCTGTCTTCAGTGTCGCCATGCGTCGGGGGGACACAGGAGCCTTACGCCTGTGACGGGCGACGACAGCACCGCAGCACGCAAGGCAAGCTCCGCCGGTGGTTTGCAGCACAACGACGATGAGCACCCAATCAGACACACGTCCCAGGGAGGGTAATCTTCCGCGCTGGGTGTGGCACAGGCCGCACTGTGTCCAGCCCACGCCAATCGGAGGCATGGAGTAGCGATGCTAGCGCGCGTACGACTTTAGCTTCTCGTAACTGCACTCAGTGCTGCTTTGTTCGCGGCGCCGACACCAAGTACTGCAACGCGCCCTACGCTGTGAAGCGGCTGCGTTTGCTTGCGGATTTGCCGCTGGGAAGGGCGGAGCAAGGCTTCCAGCCCCGGAATGTGCAGAGGCGGTGACGCGCATTTCGACGTCCAGGCGGACCGAATGTTCCCATCCCGACTCCATTTGATCGCGAATCGTGTCATCCGGACATGAGACTGCTGTGCCCATCAAAGCATTTCGGCGTGACTTCTGGCAGGCGAGAGATCTACGGTCGCCCATCGTCGATATCCAGGCTCGTCAACCATCATCGTCGTGTAAGCAGCCAACTACGCACCCTGATGACGATGCTGGCGGACTAGCGGACGTTTACTGGGAGCCGCCACTGGTCGTCTTGCGGTGGCTCGCGCGTGTTGGAGTGGCTTGGGCCGAACGGTTGGCTCTGTAGCGTGTATCGGCTCACGGGGAGCTCGGATAAGCGTTGCTACGTCTGGTAATGCGGGACAGGACAGGTGCCGCAGCTAATAACTGGTCGCGTTGTGAGACTGCAGGTTACCTGGCAACAGACACACTCGCTCGAGGGCGCCGGCGGCATGTCTTGTCTAAGAGGGGATGGAGTGTGTTAAACATCTAATATCAAAGTACTTCAGGAATGATACGCGTCTTTAAACTCGCGTGGCCGAGTGACCTTTCGTCTGCGACCTTCGAGGAATGGGGTCATAGCTGAGTCAAGATAACCGAGTTCGATTGGGACACGACAAGGACCCCAGCATGGCTTTGAAAGGCATGTGGACCTCACGCAGAGTCTGTTCCCAAAGCGGGTGAAAACAGGTGGTCCTGGACTGTGCCGTTGGCCGCTGATTGGCTCGCTCACGTCGTCCCGGGTCGTTGACTGGTCGCTGCACGATTATCTCAGCACCTGTCGAAACCTAGGCATGTAATCAGTGAAGAACCTGGGCGGCCCTAAAGTGCCTTTCGGATCTCAGGACCCGTTGGGCATCTCTTAATTCGGCTCCCTCTCCAAAACTAGAGCCGCATGCATTGTATACCTCGTAAAAACGTCAGTAGTCCAGCTGAGCTAACGCCTCCCATTCCATCGCGACGCGCATTGCGAGTAATCCGAGGTCCTATCAGCTCGTATTCTGCAGCTGTTCGATAGAAGAGCATCAAAGCCTTTGGTCGACCCCGCGTAGGCCATGTCTTCAGCGCCCATGCATCCCGCGAGCTTCCCGATGACGCCGCTGGGGCAACGCAAAGTCGCCATCCCTCGGTTGCAAAAGCCCACCCATGGACAGATTGCGCCCAAAGAAAGACGCCGGGTCCCACGTGCATGCACCGCTGTATGTTGCATTCTCTCGACTTAGACGACGACAGCCAGCCCAAGTTCGTTCACTTCGAAGTCATTCTCCAGGTCGCCTTTGACGTTCACTTGGCTAATGCCCCGCTCTAGTGTCGGTCACAGAAGATCAAATGTACTGGTGAGCGGCCGCGGTGCAAGCATTGCGCGACGACGAGTCGAGAATGCGTCTACATCATGCCGCGTAAGGACAGGCTCAAGATGTGAGGACACCGGCTGCCGTTATTCGTCATGCTAATCAAGTCAGCGTTAGCGAACGTTGCCAGCAGATGGCAGGCCTGCTCAAAGGCCTCCAGTCTTGCGCGAATGCAGACGACTCTGCCAGGATCAACGACTTATTGGGCAGTGTACGCATGTGCAACATGCCCAGATGACTCGCCGTCTAACGTTCCGCAGGTCGACGAAGACATATCAGAGTCGCACCACACCACCGCGCCCTCCAATCCCGACACGGACGCCAATGGCTCGCAGGAGAGCCGAGAATTCGACGTACTGGACCTCTACCACGAACTCGACACGGAATCCCTGGACCTGCTGCACGAGGACCTGCACATCAGCGATCGAGCGCGTGCGACTGGATTCGTAGGCAAGAACTCTGAAGTGCAATGGCTGCGAGCCGCCGCCCTGGCGCAGACAGACCGACCCGACGACGACGCTGCCGGTTTCCCGCGACGGAGCTCCTACGCGTCGGCCCTGAGTAACGAGCAGATAAGCTCGTACAGCTTCTGGTCCGATCCGGAAAGCGTGGACATTGACTTTTATGTCGACCCGTACGATCTGCCACAGATGGAGACTGCCGAACGGCTGCTGAGCTGTTATATGAGTAAAGTGCACGACTCTTTCCCCATTCTGCCCAGGAAGACGTTTGAAGATCAATTCCGCAAGTACTTCACGGCGCTGTCGAATGGCAACGCGCCGCGCCTCAGCCCGAAGTGGCAGGCGATCCTGAATCTGGTGTTCGCCATAGGGGCAAAGTATTCGCACTTATCCAAGGCGAGCTGGCAGGCGGACAGTCGCGACCACCTCATCTATCAGGCGCGGGCCAGGGCGTTCGGCTTGAACGACTCCACCATGACGACTCACCCGGATGTGCCTCAGATCCAGAGCCTGGGACTTCTTGCGTTCTATTGGCTGTCCGTGGGTCAAGTCAGCCGGTATGTCAAGCAGTCGTCGGTTAGTAAGAGCGTTACTAACATATGATAGTGCATGGACCATCATCGGGTTAGCCCTGCGATACGCATACACCCTCGGTCTCCACGTCCGAAACGAAGACCCGTCGGCTACAGCGGTGAAGCGCGAGACCTTGGTACGCACGTGGTGGAGTCTGTACTCGCTGGAGCGTACTTTGAGTATTGTGACGGGCAGACCCAGCACCATTGTCGACTCATGTTGCTCCGTGCCGCTGCCGATGCCTGTGGTCGAAGAGCAAATCTCCGACAAACTAGAGGCCGTGTACCGGAAGCGCATCGGCAGCACATCGAACTTCGCAACTCCCCGCAGGTGGTCGACCGGCCCCATGGACTCGCCACACACGCCCATTGGACTCGGCACCACAGAGGCAAACTCGGGCTCGTACTTCAAGGCCGCAATCCAGCTCTCCATCATCACCCAGAGCGTCCTCACCTCGCTCTACGCATCTACCATCGTCCGATCAACCGGTGAAACCCAGCTCGAGATGGCCCAGCTCAGCCAGCGCCTCGACCAATGGGTGCTCTCTCTCCCCCGCGAGTTCAACTTCCAAGACCCCAGCAACGGCACCAACATGCTGTTCGACCGCGAGCGCGTCCTCCTCGGCTTCCAACTGTGCAGCGCGCGGATGCTGCTCGGACGCCCGTGTCTGACCACCCGACGGCCGCCGTGGCGCGACAGCACCGAAGCCGCCTTCGCGCGCGAGCTGGCAGACAGCTGCATCAGCGCAGCCTCGACGACGGTGGACTTCCTCTCGGCGGTGCCGGACGCGCACTTCATCTACGCGCAGGGCCCGTGGTGGTGCCTGGTGCACCACGTGATGCAGGCCGTGTCCGTGTTTCTGCTCGGCCTGGCGCATCCCACAGCTACGTCCCACGACAGCGCGCTGCTGGTACACTACACGCGCAAGGCGATGCGCTGGCTGGGCGCCATGCAGGACCCTGTTGCGGAGCGCGCGTACCAGGTTGCGGTGGCGACGTTTGAGACAGTGTCGAGGCGGCATGCGCTCGGCGATGGCGAGTGGAAGGTGGAGGGGCCGCGTGGAGTGGAGGTGCAGCATGCGGCAGATCCGGGGATGGCGCCGTATATAGCGCTGCAGTATGCGCCGCCGGTGTCGTATGCGGCGTCGTATGCGGCGTTTGATCCGGTGTCAACAGGTGCGGCATTTTCGGCGTATAATGGGACGGCGGCGTTTGCTAATAGCTACCATATGGGGCGGTAATGTTGACTAGGAGAGGCTGTTTTGTGACACGTATCGCGACTTTCATGCCATGGAAGTTTACATACTCGATTGAGCAGTGGCGTTGGGTTGTACATTAGCATGGATGGATTGATTCCAGATGACGTTATGGAATGGACCGCGGAACCCGACATGGAGAGTACCAAACTCGCTCGGGGCTGGTACCTGTTTATGTATGCAAGCCAGGCATCGCGGGCCCGACATGGCGGAATTTTCGTACCATGTCTCGCGGATTATACCCCCCTTGCCAATCCAGGCGTCAATCCAGCTTCGCTTCACGAGCGCGGGCCGTTCGTTAGCTCTCCGCTGACTGCATGCCGGGAACGCTTGCCGCTACGAATCAGTACCGGCAGGGATTCCCTTCTGAGCGCCGAGCGTCAGCCTTATGTGGACATCGTGTCCTGGATGGCCACCTCCGCGGGCCGGAACGAGCAGCGGTGCGAGAGTTTGTAGTGGATTGGAGACGGTTGCTTCGACTCGATCGTGGTCTGGGCAGTAGACGCGACAATGGGGCCGCCCTTGCCTCCTGGGAACAAGGGCGAAGCACAACAAGACAGAACCTTCCAGGTGCTCGATGACAAGAAGTATTCAAGTTCGAGGGCCGTTCCTTCCGATAGAGTAAGCAGTAGGGAATCCTTCCGCGCCTACACACCGCCCACATGATATGGCCCCACCATGCTTGCACAGCCCGGCACTGACTAAAAGCAAATACAAAGATGCCCAACCATTGATTTCTCACACCACTTTTCCTCCCATTATTCAGTAATGTATTTGCAAGGCCCTTGGAATGTGCATGGTCTCATTGTTGTTGAGCCACGTGGCAGGGTGCCAAACATTAAATTACTCTCACAGTAACAATCTCATTGTAAATCTGACATGTCTGCCAGATCAAACGATGTAAGAACATACATACACATATATCAGCAACACACACACCCCTAAGCTCACAAATACAACTCCGAAGGCTATGCCGTATCCGACCAGGACTACCTGATAGTAATGTACTGACAAGCATGTTGCACGCTAGTACGGTCGCAGTGATTACGGCCTCGATATCAAAGACTCACAGCATCTCCATATACTTGCCATCCATGCGCCTATGAGGCGTGAAGCTCTATCTATGGAGGTGTGCAGCACCGTCACGACACTTCTTTGCGGCTTGCCTTCCCTCTTTGACACAGAGAGTAGACCCCTGACGGTGACGACACACGACAGTGCAGTTCCAAGATTGTTTAACAACCTTCATCTCATCACTAAGAACAATTGGAGGTATTCGCCGAAGTCTGCGCCGGCTAGATAGACAGAGGACACGCAAACGGGGACGACAAGTAAATACAGATGTCGTTGCAGCCGGACACGCCATGGTTTCTCGTGACATTCAAAGCTTGCTGCGAGGCTGTAAGAAGAGAAGTGAGGCGCGGTGAAGATCCAACCACCATTACCGGCATTGTAGCTCTCAAAAGTTGTATCAGCAACACGCTTCAGGCGCTCTAAATGCTTAGCATCCTTCTTACTGGCCTTGTTGCGAGGCCACGAGTTGAGAAGAGTGACACGCGATAGGTGGTTCAGCGCAGTGCCCATTGGTGGTTTCGGCAAACAAGTGCAGTTCTCGCCGTAGACTAGACTGTGGCATTACGGTGGTTGAGCTGCACAATTTCATCAAAGAGCTTGTCAAGGTTGGTCTCTGAAAGGTCGACAGGCGCGCCTTGGTGAAACTCGATCTAGCCAATGTTGTGGCGAACAACAACAAAGCTGCGCACACTCTTAAGCTCTTGCTTGCTCGGTTTCTTCAGCTGTTGCAAAGACGGCTAAGACCAGTACTCTGCCGGCTCTTAGGATTCCATGTAGTTCGGTCATCGCAGATGCTCGAACGCTCAAACCGGAGAAATCGATAGCATGGAGACCATTTTCAAACTCTTCCTCATCACCATGTCTCCAGAGTATACTTCGTTGGAATAGACCGCGATGCGGTTGGTCGCCGTCGTCGAAAATACCAAAACCACCTTCGGTGTTCGGCCCGAGGACTTGTCGTTCGATTCACAACGCAGTCTTATGATAGCTATGAACCTGACAGCCTTGACGCATAGTGGGACAAAGCGAAACCGGTACATGGCAGATGTGCCAACTATGTGTAAATGTGTATATGTACGGTGACAGATATCCATATGAATATGGTATGGGTGATTTCAGAGTGTACTGCACCTATTCATTTCCAACCAGTCCATGATTCTCGCTTGAAAGGAGCCATCATCTTCGCCCTCAGGGCTTGCAGTACAGCTACTCTATCCTAACCTAGCAAGCCACCAGCCGAACAGATTAGCTGTACAAAGACCCTCTACTCCAATCGCGCCATTTTCAGGGTCTCATTTTTTGTGGAGTCACTGAGTCACTGGACGACCAATCAGCGGCGGGATGAACGGTGAACGGTGAAGTCTGCAGTGCCGTTGTATCAGTAAGAGGAATCGCCCCCTAGAACGGCCCATTGGTCTGAAAGATTAGGTAGGTGAACAATATAATCTTGAGCGATTTTTTACAAGAGTCATTGAACGACCAATCAGCGGCGGGATGAGCGGTGAATGGTGAGGTGTGAAGTGCTTTCACCTATGTGAGAGGAATCCCGCCCCACCAAGAATTCATGGCAGAGCCGCCGATTGGCCTGAAAGATAGGTGAACAAGAGAATTCTGAATGAATGTTCACTTCCTCAGATTCAGAAACTGTCTTTTAAATCACGTGTGCTTTCGGGCTCTGGTGGGCGGCTGCACATATAAAGAGGCCATCCCCCCCACCGATTTTTGATCTTTAGCTCACTTAAGACTAAAAGTGGTATGTATACGTCTTTCCATTCTGTCCTGTCCAGTATGTCCTTGTCATCTTTGTCGAATATACTCACGATACCTTGTAGACATTCCAACATCATGCCCAACTTCTACGGAGGCACCCACTACCACTATGGCGTCGACGCCAACATCGTCGTAGCCCTCCTGCTGCAGCAGCAGCAACAACATCAGCAGCAGCAGCGACAGCGACACCGCCCCCGCCTGGGCAACGGCGCTGGCGGAGCGCCCTCTTCTGCGCCCCGCCGCCTCCAACTCGAGGCGCCGCCTTCGGGCCCCCGACGCTTCGAGCCTAGGGAGGGCTCCGTAAGTGATGAATCTTCCTTTGATGTTCTTTTGCTCATGTTGTATTAGAGGCGCACCCGCAAGCGCGAGAAGTACCGGGCCATCGGCCGTGAGAAGGAGGCCGCGAAGAAGGCTGAGGAGGAGAGGAGGGAGAAGGAGAAGGAGGAGGAGGAGGAGAGGAAGAAGGAGGAGAAGGAGGAGAAGGAGGAGAAGAAGGAGTAGGAGGAGGAGAGGGAAAGGGTGGTGGAGGTGGTGGAGGGCATCACTGTCGCCCTGTCTGGCCCCTAGATTTCTGCGGCTTGCTCCGACCGCACTCTCGTGAACAAATAGATCTCCTTGCTCAACTATGTATGCTGTAAGTTGTAGAAGGCCGCAAGTAAACACTAACTAAACTCTACCGTCTCTATCCACCTTTTCTGTTTCTCACGCACCCTCTTCAAAAGAATGACACGACAACAATTCATTATCCAAATGCCTACTGCCAACAATCATATGAAGAGGTATAATAGTACATGTTTTGGTAGGCAAGACCAACTCCAGTATACCGAAGTAAGTAGTGGGCAAGAAGGTGTCACAATTCCAGTGCTCAAACGGAGTTACTCGGCGTTGTTTTCGCAGCTTGTTGGTTGTGTTAAGGATGGATTGCATCCTACACAAGTTTTAAGTCGGGAATGGGAACCTTCAAGGACGGCTGCTATCATTGGAGTGCTCCGCGCCCTGGGTCTGGTAGCGAATGTTGAATGCGCGCGCCTTGATCTTGGTGATCGGCTCTTCCAGCGTAGCCATCCAAGCCCAATCACCGGTTCCGTCACAGTGTAATGGAGAGAACCGTTGTGCTTCTGCTTTGGACACGGCTCAAGATCTCAGGAACGGGCAAGCTTCCGAAGGAGAAGATGCTGCTGCTGCGCTAAAGCGATTCGAATGGTGGCACATCCCTGCGATAGTTGCGAGGCTGACGGACTGGACGCCCACTGTGATGAAGTGGAGCCTGCATGTGCTCGGTGTGTCGAGTTTAGGGGAGACTTCGTGCACAGAGATAGTAACGGAGAGCCACGAAAGTACGGTCTGGATGGATACAGAATTTAGACACTCCACGTGGAAAGGTATGGATTCTAGGATATCAGTATTCGGCATGCGGCTTTTCGACTCCCCACCACGCGCCTGACGCTTTTGTAGGATCCAATCCATGCTTACAGCAGCCAACAAACCGCAGAAATGCAACTAAGTTACTCCGTTCAAGCACACACACTCTAACAGGTGAAGTATGTGTTTCATCAAATGGCTGGCCACCTAGACCTCGGGAGGAATCTGGGCACAACACATGTTATCATAAATCTGGATCACACTTTAGCTGCAGCAGCGTGAGGAGCACAGGAAAGAACTTAACATGACGAGATGGTCAAAGCCTAGGGCGATTTGTTTTATTTCAGTGTTGGCTCGTGGCGCATCCAAGTTACCCATGAACTATTAAGGTACAGTACTAAAAGCCAAAATCTAGTTAAGAACTCCCTATATTGTAGGTAAAAAAGTATCTTAAGAAGTTGTTTTGTATTTCCCCTACTTCACTGTCGTTGAGTGTACTTGGCTTACGTCCTTAGTCTACCGTTTATCCTGCAACGTGAGAGGCCCTCTGCTGGAGTTAGAGAGCCAGTGTCCTCATGTTTAGGAAGAACGGCGGATAGGCAAGCTTCAAGCTGACCAAATCGAACACCAAACTTGTAGCCATGTTAATACTTAAAGCTAGACCTTAGGCAAGCATTCCCTATATCGTAGGTAAAAACATTCTACAAAAGCTTTACACATTGTTTCCTGACGTTGCTGTGTTGCGCGGTAGACTTGGCTCACATCCTCACTCCGACGTTGATCCTGCAACCTGAGAGCCGGTGATAGTTGCTCGCACTCTAGTGAAGCCATTGACCGGGCCATGCTGCATCTATAGCAGACTCAATGGTGGTGCCAATCGTCCTCAATATCTGGAGGACAAACCCCAGTTTGAGAGAAACGCAGACGTCTCAGAAGTCTACTTGAACCTGATTTATTCCGTTCGACTGGTATCCCGGGAGGCAAGATGGGCGCATTTGGCCCACAGACGTCCTATTGAGGCGGGTTACAGCGCTCCGAGGGCCTTGCAAAACGACAAATACTTCAACGGGGTTCTGACATGGATTTGCGGCCAGTGCATGAAAGACAAAGCTCGGATTATTGAAAAGCAGTGGACTTGGCAAATCCCTACTGAATCAAAATTCAGCGTCTGGCATTCAAGGAGCTCACGTGAAATGGATAGGTAGGTGGACAGATCGGGAGATGGGTACACAGCTCCCACCTCCGCTACGCTGATTGGGGGCATCGACTCCCACCTTGTAGTGTCTTTAAATGGATAGATCGGGAATTGGGTATACGGCTCCCACCCCAGAAGTTAGGTAGGTTTGGGTTCACTGCTCCCGCCTAGAGTATTGGGTGTACGACTCCCACCTCCGCTACGTTGATTGGGTTCACGACTCCCACCATGCAGTGTCTTCCTATTGAGTCCCTCGGCGCGCTGGGAGCATGACCATCGGCGGCAGGCATTGCAGGCCGCTGTATACAAATCAGGCTCGGCCGTTACCTCAACGAAAAGACGATGTCAGTTGTCCACAGTCCGGGTCAGCGATCAGTACTTAGGTACAAGGCTTACAAGCTTTTGTATGCAATCTTGGAGGTCAAGACCGTGCTAAAGAATGCCTCGAAAAGACGACGCCAGTTGCTTACAATCTGGACACACCAGTAGTTAATGGGCCCGCTGCATGCAAGTCGATTACGTGCCCAACGGCCGCCTGGAAGACGTGATGTCGGTTGCCTACAGTCTGCTCTATGTTGCAGGGCGATCTGTGCATATTCATCACCCGAATTTTCGAACAGGTGTACAGACACAGTGCTGCAAGCGCTGTACTCGTGTCCCGTAGGGGAGACTCCAAGAATCACGTTGAGGCCCTGCTCTTCTCCACAAACCAACGAACACTGTGAAGCTGCGCGTCAAGATCAAGCCAAGAACGTCTGGTGGCAGATAACTACCCCGAGGGATCTTGCTGTGTTCCCATATCATGAAGCGCACGGGGTGTTTTTGAAAATCCTGATATGTTGATTTTCGTTTCGCAACATGTCCAGAATATTTTCGTCTCAACACAGCTTAGACATATGTTGATATGACGATATTCGCAAACCCCACGCGCGCGCTAGTGCCTCACGTGACGAGGCTGCTGCCTGACGTCGCCCGTGCGCACCAGGCAGCAGGAACCGTGCACAGTCACGTGGAGCGCTAGTAGCGCCAAGCCCGACGTGACATAAAACTCCGCGAATTCTCGTCCTCCCTTCCCTCGATATTCGAGTGGTTTGTTTCCCCCCGCCCCCAAAACTTTCATCAAGTACTGACAAAACACAGCAAGGGCCTTACGCTTACCAGTGAAGATTCGTCTGAGGTAGCGTTTTTGCTAGTTGAAAACTACAACTATGACCGCTCCAGTTGGTCTTCGGATCGGCTGGGAATTTTTGTATCCCATTACTGCTGTCAGTTCCTTTTTCATTGATCCCCGCGGCTTGCCGCGAGATTGAGGAAGAACGATACCACAAGTTGAGAAAGAACCGATACCACAAATTCTTCACATGTCCCCTGAGCACATCTTGACGGTGCCCACCGGCGCCGGCCTTGGACAACGCGACTAGGTCTGCGACGAGATGTGCATCGATGCGACGACGCTCGCAGCGTCAGAGACGATCCCCAACGCGATAACGCGCCGCTTCGCACACGGGAGCTCGCTCTCTGTTACAAAAAAGGCAAGCCTACATATCGTTGACAAGTAAACAAGGCCGGAAGACACGCGCGCGACTTTGACACCTGTGGCACATCTAGTCACGATGTAAGCCTGCCTCGCTGTGTGACGAGACCTTACGCGTTACATCGGAGCGGGCGTGTTCACACCTGACAACATCATGACAAACAGAAAGACTCAGGTCTTGGTCACAGTAATAGGCGGCGCCGCAGCGTTATTCAAAACACACTGACGGACGTGCCGCTGCTCTCATCACACGAGGTGATGACACACTGTTTGAGGAGCATCAGCTTGCCGACGGCGCTGAACATTCGCGACACCCTGCCAGGCTCGTTGAGCATCGGCGAGCGATCGTACCGATCACATCGCACGAAAGACCAGCGCAACGGCGTCTGCGTACACGCGACTCAAACAGCGAGCTTGGCAATACCCACCAGAACTTCTGCGACTGAAGGCAAACAACACAAATGAGGGGTAGATAGCGGCAGATCGGGGTTGCCGCATACAATGATAAAGGGAAGGTTGGCGCAGCGTGTGGTCAGCGATTGCTGCTGGGCAGAAGAACTGATCTTCACCCGGGATATCGCTCTTTCAGGGCATCCCCGCAAGTCAAGAGCGTGTTTGGAGTGGCCAGGTGCTGTCGAGCTGAGTAGCTCGAACCTGTCGCCCTTGCCCGTCTTGCAGGCGACTTGGCAGTAGCACTGCGTGCTTCCTGTCGATCACCGAACAATGCACTCCGACACCAGCAACGACAGTGGCCTTCAATGTGCGGTGTTTGGCAGGATGACTCCCGTTTCGCGGCATTGATGCGATCAAGCGGCCGTCTGAAGTTGAACAAGTGGGAGTTTACTGCAGTCGTTCGATGCAGGATGTACTGGCCCAGACCTATATCAAGCCTCGGCTCTACAAAGTTATCAAGGGCCAGGACTGCTCGCCCTGGCGCCCCATTGGCTCCTTAAGTCTACCTTATATAGGCGGGCCTGTAGTTCCGGGTTTATCAATGAGCTGTGGCCGTCTTGTGCATGTATAGTATACCCCAGAATGCAGGGCTCGAACTGTCGCAAGAACTCAGATACCAGGCAACCCAGCTTGCACCCTGCAAACCTACCAGGCCACTGGAGTGAATGTCGAGCATTAATACATACATGAAGACATCGGACCTACGACTTGATTGTTCGGCACTGGCGGCAGTTGCGATGCTGATCGGAATGTCACCATATGGCCGATATTCCCTTCGAGGAGACACTCGTACTGCACCGCCTTTCGTAACGCGGCCAATCACGGTCCAAATCTCTTAAAGCACGATAGTCTCTCGACATCCGAACAGCCGTGAGCTCAACAGGACCGATATTTCGGAATACCGTTTTCAGGCTTGCCAATAATGAATATATCAGTATATAGACACAATCGCGACAGAAGCAATTACAGAGTTGGACCTTTGATATCAATAGCGCTGGCACGAGGTTTCTGGCAGCCACCACGTCTCATTTGCGCTGGCTGCCGAGTAACGGAGCTTCCTTGGCTTCTAACATGCTTCTACCGTATGTATGTCTATTGTACGTAAAAATTCTAGCTTGTCAGATCATGCGCGGAATACTGTCAGAGAGCAAGCGTCACTGAAGGTTTGCTCCGGAGCTGTACTTCGTATAACTAAGCCTTTCGCGTGCAGCGGGGCCGGCCTCCTCAGATCTATATTGGCCGTATTAAGACCGACTAAAGTAGCAGCAGGTTACCCGAAACATCAGGGTTTTACCACGCGGTCTACATGAAAACTGCCTTTTGTAGCTGAGCGCGCGGCCTCGCCGACTATCACCTATATGGTTCGCCGTTGTTGCGCGAGCCACATGGGTGTTGATGTGAGGACGTTTTGCTATCTGTGATGCCCACGGAGGGGCTCTGAAGACCTAAAGGTAAAAATATGGGGTTGGAGCCAACAGTCTATGGTTGCGTTTCAGACTCGTGTGATAGATATGTTCGACGCCCGCTTTTTGACCATGTAACGTTCGGGCACGGTCCCCTCTCGGCTACGATCTGCGCCAGGGGATTCAGCCCAGGCATGCTGCCACGCGAACTCCCGCTCGACCACCACGGTTTGATCACCATCTGGGTTACCATTACACAGAGTGCGTCAGCCTACGGCTGTTGAGAAGTGGATGACATATAACAGAATCGGCACTATGGCAGCGACAATGCGATCGCAGGAGCCGGCAGATAGCCTTGGTACGCCGCTCCGCACAACCTTCAACCGCTCCCTGTCAGAAGCTGCACCTAGGCCTGTGACATGCGACGCCACAGCCTTGAATCAGTGCCTCAGCCAAGTTCAGGACCGAACAGCTAGCCTTACAAGGCCGCCGCAGTGGCTGCAACGCGAGTTCCGCTAGGGCTATAGCTGCGACATTATACCCCCTCGGACTCTACCACTGTTAGTAGATACCCACTATTTCCGGCGCTCGCCCAATCACGGCCATGTAGCGACATGGATCCTTTCCTGTTCCTGCAGGCATCCTGCGACTGTTTCCAGGCACGTAAGTGATGGGCGCTGCAGGAACGTGGTTTGGCGTGGAGTTGCTCCTTCTCTCGACGTCTCCGCTTCCAAATCGGGACGTGTAGCCTGGAACCCACATGTATCTGCAAGCTAAATCTGAAGGCACCGTGACCTCACCAATGGTGGCAGTGTCGAACTCACGACTCGTGCATCAGGAGTGCATGTGCGTTTCTTCACCCGTAGCCATGTGGTATCGTATTGTCGGACGGGTTCTTCCTAGGCTGCACTCGCCTCCCCATCACTTCCGGCCCTCCGTTCCACGGCCTCCCAGGTGATAACATGGATTGAAGCGGGGTGGCATGCTGGAGGTTCGCTATACGGTTTTCTTCTAATTGTCCTAATACGTCGAGTGCGATCACTCAGTTCAACACCAACCGCAATGCTCGACAACGCTTCGCCCGCTGGTATACGGGTGAACACGATCGTCCTTGCGTTCACACTCGTTGCCGGAACGATAGTCTTTCTGCGATTATTCACCAGATTAGTGTTGACCAAAGGAGCTGGTCTGGAGGATGTGTTCATTGCCTTTGCTATGGTATGTTGCAGCTTGGGCTTTCACTGAGGATGCTGACCATCAAAGGCTCTGTCGATTGGCCTTGCTGTGTTGACTTCGGAAGAGGTCATGCATGGCCTTGGGGAGCATGTGTATGATCTCTCTGAAAACGATGTTATCATCGCCTTGAAGGTAAGCACACCTGGCATGGACGCCTCGTCTAGCAGTACTGACTCGATATACAGATGTTCTGGGCCAGCCTTTGGGTTTACAACCTCGCACTCACTATGACCAAGATCTCAATCCTCGTTCAGTACATCCGTATCTTCCCACCACGTCACTTCCGCTGCGCATGCTACGCTATGCTGTGCATAGTCGTCGCATGTGGTGCATGGGGCGTCTTCGGTAATGTCTTTCTGTGCCACCCTATCAACTTCTTCTGGGACAAGGCTGTAAAGGGTGGGTATTGTATGAACGACTACATTATATGGTTCACCACAGCTGGGTTGAACATTGGACAGGATGTGATCATCCTGTTCATGCCCATTCGAGTCATTCGGAGTCTGCAGATCAGCAAGAGCCAAAAGAAGGGTCTCATCACCATGTTAGCCCTTGGTGTCAGGTAGGCCAATCCCTGTTACGGGTTTGGGATGGAGGCTTACAAGAACCAGTGTCATCGTAGTCTCGACCGTTCGACTATACACCCTCGACAACCTCGCAAACTCCGAAGACCAGACGTTCGACAACCCCGATCAGGCCACACTCTCCGGCGTGGAAGTCAACGTCGGCATCATCTGCGCCTGCCTCCCAGCAATGCGACCGCTCTTCGCCGTCATGATGCCCAAGTACTTCTCCTCAGCAACCGCATACACCGCCACTCTCCCAAACGACATCGAGCGCCCCAAGGAGATCCGCAACGACTCCGTCAGCACCCGTGTAGGGACCCCTTCAAAGTCCACCATCATCCCTTCCACCCATGCCGCCAGCAGCCAAGCCTCCCTGGACCTACGCCCGCACCCCTCCGCCTCCAGCCAGCGCACCCAATCCCGCAACCCCAGCACCGCCCACTCCCGGAGCGCCAGCACCGCCTCGCGCGCCCCCAGCACCCTCTCCATCTCCACCACATCCCGCACCGCCGGCCCCTTCCACGGCTCCGCCCTAAACCCCCTCCGCATGTCCCCCGTAACCCCCTTCGCACCGCCCGCCTCACTACGCCTAAGCCACCTCGCCGAAGACGACATCGCCCTCCTCGGACCCGGCGCCTACACCCGCCGCCCCAGCGACGCAAGCATCAGCCTCAGCCTGCCGCGCTCGTACGGCAGCCGCCGCAGGTCTCGCTCACAAGCCAGCACCAAGCCGCTCCCGCTCACGCCGTTCCCTGTCGCCGGCCACCAGTGGACCCAGCTCACCGCCATCCCGCGCCCGTCGACGCCGCTGGCGCCGCTGCTGAAGCCGGCAGAGGCGGCGGCTAGCAAGGGCCGTGCGACGTCCGACGATGCGTGACTGCTGAGTATCTACTCGAAGTACGGGGCTGCGCGGTCGGATCGGTCGGCGCGCAGTTCGTGCTGAGGCGCGATGAGACGAGACGAGGTGGTAAAAGGAGAGGTATGAAGGGAGGAGCTGGACAGGGCACACATAGACGGGAGCAACAACGATACCCCAGATGTTTACGTGGTACATTCTTTTACGACACCGGCGCGGTGCGGCGTTTCTGCGGCTTTGTACAACATCAGCGTTTCTTTGCGTTTACGTCATCGGGTTGTGGGTTTCGGCGCTGTGGTATTTTTGTTTGATCGCTGTACGGGCTCTTGTCTGATATCTCTACGGGCTTCCGTATGGATGCTGCGCGGTTGTCTGCTTTATTGCTGTGCGGTTTTCTGATTGGACGCGGAGGGCAGGGTACTGCTGGTAATGTAGTGTAGGCATGCGAAGTTAATGATCATGACTTTCAAACAATGGTAGATGAGATGTTGCACGTGAAGCTGACAGGTCGTAAAACATGCAATTGCGCCGCGCCGATATGTACACTACCATGGCTCCAAACGCCAGACTAAACGAGAACGCTAAATGAACAAGGCTCATCGGAACTTGCTCCAGATGACGGCAATAATGAGCAGCACCAGCACGGTGATGATGGCAATGGTGATGATGCGGTTTGTGGCCATGCTGCGGTGGTCAGCGGGCGTCAGGTCAAATAGGCAGCCATCTGCGCGCATCAACAGCGGCACTGGGGGCAATGCAGGGGACTTACCGGCGCGCCATCCCCCGCAGCGTCTTGATGCTGCGGTCTGTGTAGCTCTCCGACTCCAGCAGGGTGGAGCGCGTGTGCTCGATGGTCTCGCGCTGGCGGTGCAGGTCGCTCAGGGTGCCTGCGCCAATCTGCTCCGTCTCGAGGGCGATGCGCTGGCTCTCGCGCAGGCGGCCGGAGCTGCGGTTCAGGCGGTCGGTGCCGGACAGCAGCTGCTGGCGCTGCTCGAGCTGGACGTCGCCCTGCTCCGGGTCGTCGGTGTAGCGGCTGCCGAACAGCTTGGCCTTGTCGTTGGTGTACTGCTGCAGCTTGCGCTTGGCGGCGTCGAGGTCGGACTCGAAGTTGCGGAACTTGGCGTTGTATTTGCTCTTGAGGTTCACGGGGATGTTGGACTTCTCGAGGCGCATCTGGCCGATCTGCCTCATGCGTGTTAGCACGCGTCGGTGTTGCAATGCGCTGCATGCGCCGCTGCCTGCTCAGCTCGGCGTACCAGCTCGTCGGCCTCTTCCAGCGCGCGCTCGGCTCTGCTGATTGCGGCTTTGCGCGGCTCGCCCGTTGATTCCTTGATCTGCTCGATTTGCTGCGACAGGTCCGCTTGCACGAGCTTCAGCTCGGCTTCATAGCCACCGAAGCGCTCGGTGCCGGCGTCGGCGTCGATGAGGTTGGACATGGTCGCGGCGTCGGCGTGGTGTGGGAGGTATAGTTTGGGGTGGAGGTTTGGCGGTGTCGTGGTGGAAGTTCGAGATGTGGAGCTGGAGACGACGACGTCGGTGTCGGTGTCGGTGTCGCTGTTGACTGTGGAGTCGCCCGGGGCCAGGGTACAAGGCGAGGCGCATTACGCACCGCCAAGGCAAGCATAACCTTGCCACGTCACGTGAGTATCTCTCCCCACGCATCACCTATCAGATGTCGCAGCATGCACTGGGACTGAATATTGCTGCCTGTATCTGAACCAGACTTCACCACATGCGCGCTTACCATGTCGTTGCTCTCGACGACTTGCCCATGCCCCTCGCTCCAGTCTACGACTCGAGACCTGGCCATGGCATGCTGTTTCACAGCTCCTCCCGCTTACGGCAGCATTCCACTTGCTGTGCCGCTGATTCTCAGCTAACAATACATCGCGTCCATTTTGGCGGCTCAAGAGAAACGTCCGGCAGCCGGCAACCTAGTGCACAAACAAACGTTCACCTAGGAAGGGTCCCTGCAGCTACTGTGAAAGCGCATGTGAGGAACCTTCGGTGTTTCGACGGACGAAGAGACGATCGTCTCGAAAGTCTCCTTTGCCAACACTACCAAACGTGTTGAATTCGGCCCTGTACTAGCTGAAACCGACTTCGCTTGCGAGTCAATGACATCAACACTTCCATTCTTCGTAACCATGTGATTCCGTTTGTTTGCTGGCTTTCTGCCATTTCCCAGACGCAACCTTAGTGTGCTTGTATAGTCGCCACTCGGCCTCAGATTCTGCGAAACTTAAAAGAGATGGACAGAAAACGCATAGCAATCGTCGGTAGCGGCGTCTCCGGCCTCAGCGCGCTGTGGACCCTCCGCAATGCAGGTCACGAAGTCCACCTCTTCGAGGCAGCAGATCGGTTGGGCGGCCACACCAATACAGTGACGTGGAAACACGATGGCCTCGAGACGCCCGTCGACACCGGCTTCATCGTTCTCAACACCGCGACTTACCGTACGTCTGCACGGACTCGATTGGTCGAAGTGCCACTAACCTCATCCAGCAAACTTCATCAAGTTCCTGAATGCTCTCAACGTGAGGATAGATACATCAGAGATGACTTTTGGTGTATCACGCGACGCTGGTGCATTTGAATGGTCAGGCACCTCGCTCGGCGGGCTCTTCACACAGACCTCAAACATCATCAAACCTTCCTTCTGGCGTATGGTCTTTGACATCGTTCGGTTCAATCAATTTGCGCTGGACCTGCTATCAATACCGCCGGGATCCGCTGCTGCAACCAAAGCAAATCAGGAGAGCATCGGCCAGTACTTGGAGAGGAACGGCTACTCGGATGTGTTTCGAGACGACTACCTGATTCCCATGACAGCATGTGTCTGGAGCACTGGGGCTGACAAGTGTGCCTTGGAGTTCCCAGCCCTTACCCTTGTAAGATTCATGTGGAATCATCACCTGTTAACTACAGTGAGTGAGCGACCGCCGTGGTTGACGGTGCATGGCGGCGCGAAGAACTACATCGATGCTGTTATGAAGGAGTGCAAAGACGTGGATCTCCACCTAAGCACATCAGTGACATCGCTTCAGCGGAAAGATGGCCGAGTCCGGCTGACCCTAGACAACAACTCCACTCGCACAGAAGAGACATTTGACTCGGTGATTCTTGCTTGCCACGGCGACCAGGCACGGAATATTCTCGGCTCTTCCGCCACAGTTGAAGAGAGCGATATCCTGGACGCTTTCGAGACAACACCCAACACCGCTTACCTCCACTCTGATCTCAGCCTCATGCCTAAACGACGCGGCGCGTGGTCAGCATGGAACTACCTCACGACAACCTCTCCCGCGCCCTCGTCCACCAACCCCTCCGGCAATCTTCAGACAGTCAGCTTGACGTACAACATGAACATCCTGCAGCATATCCCCGTTGACAAATTCGACAACGTGCTTGTCACGCTCAACCCAGAGCAGCGCCCGGACCCAGCCTTGACGCAGGCACAGTACGAGTACCGCCACCCACTGTACAACAGCAAGATGGTTGCTGCGCAAGAAGAGCTGCATCGGATCCAAGGCAAGAGCGGAGTGTGGTATGCAGGCGCGTGGACGGGGTACGGATTCCACGAGGACGGGTTCAGCAGCGGGATGAGGGTAGGGCTGCAGTTGGGAGGCAGTGTGCCGTGGGAGGCCCAGGACGCAAAGTTCAGCCGCGGGCTGAAGCCAGAGCTCGACTGGAAAGACTGGGTCGTTCGATCGGTCGTCATCGTCGTACAGCTCTGGATTACTGCAGTGGAAGTCCTTGTCGGCCACAAATCAACCGGGAACAGCATTACAAATGGCAAGCCCAAAACCGCATAAATTCAGAAACTACGCATCCTTCGCCGCACTGCTTGCCTCCGGAAACGCAATAGCCACCTTCTCCCGCGCCCCCATCCGCTCCACCCACGCCGCCACTTCCGTGAACTCACTCAAATCCGTCGTGTCCCCCAGCACCTTGCCCGCCCACACCTGCCACGGCAAAAACGCCAAATCCGCGTACGAACACTTGCCCCCCACCAGCCACTTCCCCCCGTCCTCCCCTGCCTCCTGCGCCCGCAGATGCCCGTCCAGCACCCCCGTGACGCGCTCAATCTCGCGACAGTACCGGGCGCGCGCCGACTCGACGACCTCGGGGTGGTACTTTGTGAACCACACGGCCTGCCCGTAGTACGGGCCCTGGCCGGAGTTCTGGAAGTGCAGCCACTGGCGGGCGAGGTGCGCGTCGTTGGAGCCCGGGGCGAAGCTGAGGCGCCCCGCGACGTCGTACGTGTCGATCAGGTACTGCATGATGGCGCCGGATTCCCACAGCGTGAGCGAGGTGTTTGGGTCCACGATGGCGGGCATGCGGCCGTTGGGGTTGATGGCCAGGTAGGCGGGGGTTTTCACCTCCGAGAAGAGCGTGTCGATGAGTGTGTAGGGGAGGCCGAGTTCTTCGCACAGAATGCGGACTTTGGGCGGGTTGGGGCCTTGTTTGCCGTAGATGGTGATGGGCTGCATGTCGGCGATGGGGATGGTGGTTGTCATTTTGCGGTGCGTTAAGGGATGGGTTGTTGAGGAGCGGCGTCGATGGTGCTGTTGGTGATGGAATGGGATGGGACGCGGTGGTTGCGATGCAATGCAGCACGATACTCCTCACCTATATACCTACAAATGCACACCCCGCCTCCCACCTCAACAGTCTCACTCCCATCCTCACCTGCATAACCGCATCTGCCAGGCACCCACTCACCTCGCGCCTCGCACCTTGCACTACCCACCAATGCATCACCTTCTCCACCCTGCCAATTCCACCGCTCGAGCTGCGGACGAACCGCCTCCAAACCTGACACCCTGGTAACACAAGGTGGAGCCAAGGAGGGGATTACAAAGCAGCTCCACCGCCTGCTTATGCAATACGGCGGACGCGCTTGCGTCGGTCCTATTCCCGCGCGGTGCTTACACAGCGAAGGTAAGAGTGATATCGATGGGAATCGGGGGTTTGGGGTGGTTTGGGGGTGGGAGGGAGATGATCGGCGCTGGGGTGCTTTGCTCACGTGACTTCGAATCACTGTGTGGAGCATACAGATGTCGCGGTGCCAATAGTAAGACGTGTGCAATGGGAAGAAGTCCCAAACTAAGCACTGGAACAATTTCTCGTTGTACCATTCATAGTCGTATTATGCTGTAGGCAAAGTGCCGGATTTGACAAAAGGCATACCTGACAAGGAAAGTCTCGATGAATTGTCAAATTAAGGAATTATTGGAAGTCTCATGACCCTCTAACCATTCCTTCTCTGTTTCCTGCCATGTGTTTCCATCTGGCGACCATAGCTGAATGCATTCATACAAGAGTGTATCGACCTGCAGGATGCGGCATCAGCTGCCACATGCCTTTCACCATGTGTTCAGATCGAAAGCTGATGTACTTGTCGTTTCGGGACTCGTTCTCCATCTTTTCCACAACATGAGAAGAACTCATGTTCCTTAGAGTAGGTGCTGACAAGTCCTCCATGGACAACTGGAATGGAGTCAAGACGTGCTCCCCTTCGGCATCCGCTTTGGGCATATCAAAGATTGCGCGTTGCTTGTCAAAAGCTAAAATCTCATCGATACCGAAATCGTTGGTCCGTGCAAAGAACATGTGGAAAAATATCTTCTGCTCAAGATATGATCTTGAGTAACCGAGACTTCCAGATGGTGCGCATTTCGGATAAGTTTCGAGACAGGTAAAGATGAAGAATAGAATCTGTCGCACTAGGAAACCTCCTGTCACCAATCTCACCCTTGTGCGTGCGTACGTCTTTGCGTTTGACAGCTCAGCAGACGACATCGCTTTACGAATTATGCGCTTATGGGCACTCCCGTTGATTTTGAAGAAATCTCCGGGCATAGCTGAGCCGATTATGTCGTATAGCATGGGGAGTGCGCCTTCTATCTCCAGGTCAAAAAAAATACTTTGAGCCGACTTCGTGTCATCCAGTTCTAGTCAAAAAGCCGCGTGTCCAAATTTTTCGAGAACTGGCAACAAACGCATCTCCTCATCCTGGGGAAATGTTGTTCCAATTGGTCCACGAAGTCGACCGAAGAGAGGAGAATCAAACCAGTCTTTTGAGGCTGATATGTTTTCCGGCATTTTGACTGCAACAGGTGCAGATGCCCCGTCGAAAAGGTCTTCGAGGTGTTGTGCAATTCTTTGAGTGAACCCAAGCTGTGTTTTGAATGATCGACCTTCATTACCTTCGATCAGAGTGCCAGACCATACACCACCATCTTTCATGATCCTGGCGATCAGCCATTCAGACTGGTATGTCACATCATCGATGCGCTCGAGATTGAGCATTCCCCGACGATTCTCCACACGTATACTAGCCGGTATCTTCTCTACTGAATCGACGAGCTCAAAAGTTGCTGCTACTCCTCCATATCTGGAAGGCCGCCACCGTGAGTTATACACACAGTGCCAGATGGCGTCAGCAACCACAATTTCACCGGACCTACGAAGATGCTGAAGCGTATCGAAGAGAATCTGAGTGATTGCGCGCTCTCTGCGCACGGCATGCTCGTCGTTCACAGGGTTGAAGGTTCGCTGCCACGCTCCAGCATGCACAGAAACCGGGGCTGGGCGCTGCAAAATAGACTCTCGCTCACGATCAAGGGCAGACCATCGCTTCGCGTACCGGGCTTGAATCTCTGTAAGTGTCACGAACTTGTCTAGTTTCCAAAGGAACCCGGGCAGTCGCAGACCCCTACTCGAGAGACTATAAGACTCTGGTGCACATCGACCGAGCGAGAGTTGCTCAGCTGGATTTTTGGACCACCGGAGGTTTGGGAGACAGGCTGCTGTTCTTAGTAAATGCTCAATAAAAGCTACAGACGGTCAGCATATCCACCAAGAACGTAAAGTAGCATCACTTACGCAGTGGGGCGGTCTGAAGTAGGCTTACTGGACGATAAACATCGGGTGTGAGACAGAACGACAACGCACAGTGCAAGGCTTGACTGCGTCTTTTCGAGCGCCGATCCATCTAATCGCAGTTCGTATTCGCACAGATTAGCAAGTATGGCCAAGCGATCAGACACCACGCTATTCTCTCGATGCCGGAGAAAGCTTAGAGCGACTGCTGCGTTGCATGGATCTTTACTACGGTTGTCTCCAATGGTTATGTCATATCTCGATGTCAGAGGTACCGATGGCTGGATCCACTCCCGCCGGTCGAAGAACTCGGCCTCTTGAAAGAATGCAGGAGAGTTACCAGCGATGTGCGAACCGGCTTGCTTCATTCTACCGCAGAGGATTTGGAAGTCAATGCAGATCTCTGTGTAGGATTGCTCGTGGCAGACAAGGTGCAGTCGATTCCGGATGACGTTGCGAGCACATGGGAACAGAACCACTATCTTCCCTGCAGACGCGAAGGCCTCCTGAAGAATCCATGCTCGAGTGCACCGTGGCGACGTTCCTCGTGTGGGAATTCCGGAACCTCGCGCGCACCTTTTTCAAACGAGACTGGAGAGACCATGAGTTGCACCCAGTGTATCGATACCCTTGCCAACTCAGTCGTGAAAAGTCCAATAGTGACATGAGCGTAGAGAAACACTGCATCCACCGCCTGCACGCCAACCTTATCCTCTGCATCATCGTCTTGGTCGATGCATCCCTGAAGTCACAGGGCTCAGTCATGCTCATCCATAAGAAACCGCGCAGATACTTATAACTCAATTAATCTAGATCATTCTATATCCGTTCTGGGCTGCAAAAGTGACCGCACGGTCGACGGATGACCTCCTTTGCCGCTCAGATGGCTCGTGTCGAGCCATCTTCCTCAGTGACAACATACGGATCGATCGTCACTGGTAGGGCGTCGCGGACGCCGCCCAGCAGTATGACACGGCATCAAAACGGCTACATGGCTACTCGTTGTGATTCTGAAGCTTCAACTCGCGTCCAGAAAATGCAAAGGCGTAGGGGACGTCGCTGTTGGCCACTCTTCGTATCTTGAATCGCGTTGTCGTGCGATTGTTGGGGAAAAGGGGGATTTCTTTCGCAGTACTAGCACGTGCGGTCTCTCACATGCTCGCACAAGCTCGGTCTTGTCGTTTCAGGGTTGGAGGGTGACCGGAACTGCCTGAGGAGGTCATGTTTAGAGCATTTGTGATGGGTGTCGGGCAACTGTGCTTTGAACTCGCACCGGGCGCACTGCTCTTCGAAGCTTGAGGAGAAGTGTATTCCTTCTGTACTTGGTTCGCCAGTGCAACTTTCTTCAAAATAATGATGGGAACTAGGATATGGGGTGCTGGTGTTCCAGAGCAGCACGAGGTGCGCGAAGAGGCGTACTCGCAGCAGCTCATGCGAAACGCATACATTCCCACCATCCAGCAAACATCCGGTCCTCTACGCCCCAGCCGCCCCCGCAGCCTCCTCCCCACCCCCCTCCTTCTCCTCCGCAAACGACACCACCCCGCCCCGCCCCACAAGCCCAAACACCACATCCTGCACCCACCGCGGCCACCCTCTGACGCCCGCCCACCGCTCCTGCCCGCGCGGCACACACACCCTCCCGCTCCTCCCCGCCAACACCTGCTGCAGCACGGCCTCAGCCACGCGCTCCGGCGGATCCGGCACAATCCCCCTCTTCGCAAGCTGCTTACCGCTGTCCTTCAGAATGCCTGTCTGGTGCCAGCTCGGATGCACGCTGGTCGTGCAGATGGCCCTGCCGCCGGCGTAGTGCGCGAGGCACTCGGCGCGCACGCCCTCGGTTAGATATAGGGCGCCGATCTTGCTGATGCTGTAGTCGACCAGGCCTGGTGCGGCGACGAAGGACGCCATGGAGGCGATGCTGACGATGTGGCCTTTGCGGGCGCGCAGCATGGAGGGGAGGAAGGCGCGGATTAGGACGAGGTGCGAGATGAGGTTTACCTGCAGAAGTTTCTGGGACTCTGCGTTGGAGGTCTGGCGCTATTAGTCCGGGACGGGTTGCGAGAAGGAGGGGGGGGGGGAGGGGGGAACGCACCTCGAGCAGCGTCTTCCCGATGCCGATCCCCGCGTTATTCACCAACACACTGACATCCCCGTGCTCGCGGCGAATCCGCGCACACACGCCCTCCAGCGCCGCCGTATCCGCGATATCGCACCGGTAGAAGAACACATCCGACAACCCCTCCAGTTCCGCAGGGAACGCCGCAACGTCCACGGCCACCACGCGCGCGTGCCCCGCAAACGCCTGCACCATGTGGTACCCGAACCCGCTGCTGCCGCCCGTGATAAGCACGAGCTCGGCCTTGCCGGGCCCGAAGCGCCAGGCCGCGCCGCTGCGGCCCAGGGCCCAGTTGTTCCAGGCCAGGGCGTTGAGGGCGCGGTTGGCGGCGCGCAGGGCGTTGGCGGCGGTGAGTAGCTTGAGGAGGGTGATGAGGGCTGTGAGGCGGGCGACGCCGCGCGGTGTGTTGGTGGTGACGGGGTGGGTGGATTGGAAGGGTTTCAAGAGGCGGGAGCGCAAATGTGGAGGGCCCCGCGTGAGGAGGTAGAGGAGCGTGCCTGTGAGGAGCGGCGAGGTGAGGGTGCTGGTCACGCCGGAGAGGGCGCGGCCGGCCACGCTGGGCCGGGTGCTTGCGAGGGTTCCGCCGGGGGGCATGGTGCGTGGTGGAGGTCCGGGTTAAGTAGGTCGGGATGGAAGGTAGATATACTGTGCCACCGAGGGCTCACCGTCGACGTGAGTTGGCTGGAGCTAGGCCTTGACAGGTGATGATTCCTTGAAGTATGTTACTAGCTGTCCGTGGCCCGCATACTACGAGCGGAATGTGCACAGCCGGACCTCCTTGCTCGCTCATCACAGCACGCGCCGAGGCACTCTCGCTCTTATGGCGTGCCTGGAGATCACCCCGCAACGCTAAGACCGGCGCCAGGGTCCAGCTGCAGTGATCTGCGGCTCCGTTCTAGTGCGGGGAAGCCCCACCACATGTGAACGTGTTCGAGTCAGCGCTGCAACCATGCACCTATCCTGCCATTGGAACAATGAGATGAGGGATACGGTTGGCAGCTGCCGAGGTAGACTGTAGTGCGCTTCTGTCCACAGCTTCTCGGGAGTCTGGATGGCGGCTCTGCCAAGGTGACCGAGAGATGCCGTGCCATGAGTCTCGGTCAGAGATACCTATCTGCAACATGAAATCGCAACCAGAGTATCATTTGCAACCACCGTCGACACACCCACTACCCCCCACTCACTCCCCCCATTCCACACGCTCCAGCCGCAACCGCATTCCATTCACCGGCTTACTCGTAATCGTCCCGCCGACCACCACCTGCTCCCCCGGCACCGCCATCTGCATCTCAAACCTGCCCACAAACGCCGCGACCAGCGCCCTCAACTCGGCCCTTGCAAACCGCTCGCCAATGCAACTCCGCGGCCCGTGCAAAAACGTCAGGAACGCGTAGTTGCTCTCCGCGCCGCCGCCCAGCGTCGCCCGCCCCCCGTCGATCCAGCGCCCGGGCTCGAACACCTCTGCATCCGTGCCCCACAGCGCCGGACTCCGGTTTATCGCCCAGGGCACGAGGAACACGAGGGTGCCTTTGGGCACGCACACGCCGGCTATGGTGGTGGGCCGCGTGGCGCAGCGCGAGGAGACGGGGATGGTGGGGTAGAGGCGCAGGGTCTCGTTGCAGACGGCGTTGAGGTAGGGCATAGATTCCAGCAGGGCGGCGATGTCGGCGGTGGGGGAGGAGAGGGCGGTGGGCGAGGGGATGTGGGCGTGGATTTCGGCGCGCAGGCGGGTTTGCACCGCCGGGTGCGTCGAGAGCAGGTACGACGCCCATGTCAACGCCGAGGAGGTGGTTTCGTGGCCCGCGGCGATGAAGGTGAGGAGGTGGTCGACGAGGCTTTGGTCGGAGAAGTTGTTGCTGCGGATCATGAAGGAGAGGATGTCTCGGCTTTTTTCGTCACTGTTAAGCTTTGTTTTGGCTTTCTGGTCGATGACGAAGTTGGTGCAGATTCGCTTGAGGTTCCCGGTCATGATCTTGACGCGCTCGTTGAGCTTCCATGGCAGCATCGCGATCAGCCGCGGCGGGAAGAGCAAGTGGCATAGGAAGTAGATAGCCTTCTCCGACGTGGGCTCCAGGACCTCTTCGAAGGTCTTGGCGAGCTCGTCTTCCCCGCTACGGAGTGATGCAATGTCGCGGCCAAGTCCCGCCAGCCCGATGATATCGAGTGTGACCTGCGTCGAGTAGTGGCCTATTTCGAGGACTTTGGACGCTTCGTGTGTCAACGCGGCCTCGACTGTGTCGCAGAACTCGATCGCTTTCGACCAGAACACCGGATACAGCTCCTTGATCTGGCGGAACGAAAACGCAGGCATAATCTGCTTGCGGTGGTGTCGATGCACATCGCCCTCGAGCATGACCAGCCCGTTGCCCAGAAACCTCCGCAGGAAGTCGCTGATCCACGCCGGCTTTTCGAAGTCGTACGACTTGTGGACAAGAACGTCCGCGATGGCCGCGGGGCTGGTGACGATGAGCCTGTCGGTATGGAAGAAGCCGTAGGTCCGGATGACGCCGTCGTTGGGCGTTGCGTTGATGATGTCGAGATGAGGCTGGCCGGGCGGCCTTGCAAACAAGGCGAGCCCGTGTCCGACGAGCGGCCTGAAGCCCCTCGCTGTCGGCAGGTGTCGGAGCGGACTCAAGAAGAACGGGTAGACGACGAGCTTGTACGCGCCATAGAGAGCAAAATTGAGGAGCAGAGACGCGAAGAAGACAGAGATCAGCGTGGTTCCTGCGGCGAGGCTTGGGAGAAGGTAGAAAGCGAGTATCGACTCCGGCACAGCTGCAAGAGCCACATTCGCGGGCGTGACCTCCATTGTGATGGTGAAGATGCCAGCGCGGGGCGAGCTGCCTTTACAAGTCTACATGAGAGCTCAAGAGGGCCTCTAGGCAGCCGAACATAAGAGAATCGGGCATGTCAGACGCAGATCGAACCAGCCGACTCGGGCTCCCAAGACGTCCGACGAAGTGGCGGAGCGTCAAATGCGGCAGTCGCTGCGAGAAATGCTGCGAGAAACAAACCTACCAGCCTCAATCCCTGTCCAGGAACGCTGTCTCACAATGCAAGATCCTGGCGAAGATGGGGTTCTGTGGGTTGACGAGGATGCTGACACGCAGTTGCTGTGTAAGGTTCGGAGCTAGCTGATTCGGGCGCGGACCGAGGCTTGATGCGGAGGCATGTGCGGACTTCTCTGCTACTTTATTCCAACAATCACTGCGTGAAGGCTGGAGACTGCTTGTAAGGCCACGCAAGTACGCGTGGCTTCGCAAGCCCAACTGAGTCTGGTTGCCTCGTGATATTAGGCAGCACTGGAGCCCTATCTTGCTTCAACGTAGTTGGTCTCGCTCAAGCTGTACAGTGCTTGAGGCTTCAAGGAGAGGGTAGGTCTGTCTGACATTACTGGAAATATGATAGACACGTGTAACTTGCCGAGATCGTATAGATGGCCGTCTTCCCAGTGATCTTGACCATCACTGTAAATCGACTCCGAATCCTCCACGATCATCTCCAATCATTTGCAGGATATCACCGGTACATGACAATCGTAAGTTGAAGATTGTATTCTATGTTCTAGTCATTATCATCGAAGTGAACGAAGTAGCCTTCCGGGACCCAATACACTGAACTCCATGCTCCGATATCTCACGCAAAGGTCCGGGATTCTCTATCGGGCGTTGTTCTTGGGGGCCTCGGTGGGGGGTCCGGTTGGTGTTGTGTAGCACTTGGTCATTCCGCCGTCGACCACAAAGTCTGTGCCGTTGACGAAGCTGGACTCGTCGCTGGCCAGGAACAGAACGGCCTGGGCCTGCTCAATGGCCTCGCCGAAGCGGCCAGAGGGGAAGTGGACCTCGCGGCGGTGGCGCTTCTCAGCGTCGTCACCGAGCCAGTCCTGGAGCAGGGGGGTGCTGGGGCTGTTAATATACAGATAATCACAAACTGGAAGAAGCTTACTTCAACGGCGCAGGGCAGAGCGAGTTGAACCTGTAGCCCTCCCTGGCGTGCACCATAGCCAGCTCGCGCGTCAGCGCCAGAACGGCACCCTTGCTAGCTGTGTAGGCCAACTGAGGTGTCGCAGAGCCGACAAGACCGACCACACTGGCAGTGTTGATGACGCTGGCCTTTGTCTTTCCGTGCTTGCGGAAGCTCAAGACTGCGTGCTTGCTGCCGAACCACACACCCTTGACGTTAATGGCCTGTGTCAGGTCCCAGATTTTCTCCGGGGTGTTGACAGCATCGTCGTCGTCGGCGTGCATTATGCCGGCGTTGTTGAAGATGATGTCCAGACCGCCCCAGGAGTCGACGTGGGCGACTATGGCTTCCACATCGGATTCCTTGGAAACATCGCAGATCTTGGTCTCGATCTTGAGCGCTTTCGCGCCGGGCACGACTTCGAGGAGCTTGGCTACTGCCTTCTCCAGAGCTGGGCCGGAAATGTCCGAGAGGAGGACGTTGGCGCCCTCACGTGCAAAGAGAATCGACGTCTCAAGTCCGATGCCGCTGCGCGGTGTCAGCTACATCCAGAGGCTTCTACGGCATTTCATTGATTTCGGTTGTCGCTGATGCCAAGGGTCGAAAAGTCTGATATGGCTACGGTGGCGGCACTTCGCCACAATGGCTCAACACTCTCCAGAGGTCCAAATCCTGGAATGAGCCATCTCTTGCGAATTGGTGGTGCAGACATTGTCGACGGCGGTGCGGAGTCTCCTGGGGCACAGATGCACTTACCCAGCGGCGCCGGTGACGATAGCGTTCTTTCCTTCAAGACGGCCCATGTTGAATCTGCAGGATCTCACTGTTGAAGTGGGTGGGTATAGGGGGTGGTATCAGAAATCTGGCCGGAAGTCAGAGGCGGTGTTTGAAGTTTTATAGTCACGATGGTTGATATTAGTCATATTAACGGCGGCGGCGTCATCTCGCTTTGTCAACGGGGAAGGTGTGCCAGCGCAACGACCACACTGAGATGGCGTACCTGTTACAGACGGGTCCTGGAAGTGGTGAGGTGGTCAAAGCAGCGTGTTAAGCGTCAATGGAAGGCTGTGGGAGGTCACGGATGGCGACGGTCGGTGATATTGAGGGACCGCGACCGGCATCGGCGAAGTGATAGATAATGGCGATAGGACGATAAGGACTGCCGGCGACGGCGCGCACTGCGACAGACGCAGACGCAGCAGGGCGGTGAGCCCAGGGCATGGCCATTGAGCGGCTGGAGAGCGGCTGGAGAACGGTCTTCAGTCCCTTCATGGTCGCGTGGCTCTCGAGGCGCATCACGGCGTTGGGTGCTGTCACGGCTCTGCATGGAGTGGTACAGACACGCGTACCCCGCCATCTGGTGGGGCTGGCCACCGGCGGTAGCGGTGAGTTCTGGCGGACATCACGGTGGTGCTTGGGGCTGTCGCGCGGGCTATCAGGAGTCGCAAGGGATGAACGGGCAGATTGCAGGCATGCATGCCGGCGTGTGCGATGGTTTTAAACATATGCAGGCGGCGCAGCGGCGCGAGGCTCACGCTGTGCTGATTGCCGGCAGTGGGCGCTAGCAGCGTTCCGACGCCCCACGTCATTGGTCCCGCAGCAGCTATCGCGTCGACAGCTGAGGGTCCAGCGAAACCTGCTCCGGTGCGCGTTGGTTCCGTATATTGGTCTTCTGCATTGCTCCCCAAGTACTGTACTACAGTACATTGGTCTGCTGCACTGCTCCCGCGTCTCCTACTGCGCTTCCACCTCCGCCGCCGCCCCTCCCCCACACACAGCACACAGCATGGCCGCAGACCCCGTGACGCTCGAGGCGCTGCCCGAGCTGCTCAAGGACGATGTCGCGGTCAAGGTGGCGGGCATCGACGTCGACGGGATGCTGCGCGGCAAGCTGATGGCCAAGAAGAAGTTCCTGTCCATCGCGAAAGACGGCTTCGGCTTCTGCAGCGTCGTCTTCGGCTGGGACATGCACGACCAGACGTACTTCCGCGAGCTGGGCGTGTCTAACAAGGAGAACGGCTACCGCGACCTGATCGCCGTGCCGGACCTCAGCTCGTTCCGCCGCATCCCGTGGGAGAACAACGTGCCGTTCTTCCTCGTGTCGTTCCACGACCCGGACACGCACGACTCGCTGTACGCGTGCCCGCGCAGCCTGCTCAAGCGCTCCGTCGACAAGCTGAAAGAGAATGGCTACGGCGCCATGGCCGGCGCCGAGTACGAGTTCTACCAGTTCCGCGCGCCGCAGACGCACGACGGCCCGGAGCGCAACTCCAGCGGCACCGCGACGTTCCTGCGCGAGAACCCCGTCAACGCCCTGCCCAGCCTGACCGAGGGCATGTTCGGCTACAGCATCACGCGCACCGTGCACAACCAGGACTACTTCTACGGCATCTTCGACGCCTGCGAGCAGTTCAACTGCGGCATCGAGGGCTGGCACACCGAGTCCGGCCCGGGCGTGTTTGAGGCGGTGAGTCCTACATCCCCGTGGAAGAGTCCTGTCACTGACTGACCGACCCCAGGCCCTCCAGTTCGGCGAGATCAGCGCCATGGCCGACAAGGCCTCGCTCTTCAAGCTCGTCGTCAAGTCGCTCGGCTCCAAGTACGGCATCACCCCGTGCTTCATGGCGAAGCCGCGCGAAGGCCTGCCCGGCAACAGCGGCCACATGCACATCTCGCTCGTCGACGACGCGGGGACCAACCTGTTCGCGCGCGCCGAGCCCGACCCGGCCGCGCCCTACGCCGACATCCGCTTCCTGTCCGACCTGGGCCGCCACTTCCTCGCCGGCCTGATCGACGGCCTGCCGGACATCATGCCCATCCTCGCGCCCAACGTGAATTCGTACAAGCGCCTAGTCGAGAACTTCTGGGCCCCCGTCACTGTCTCCTGGGGCCTCGAGCACCGCGCCGCGTCCATCCGGCTCATTGCCCCGCCCACCGCCAGCGCAAAGGCGACGCGCTTCGAGGTGCGCGTGCCCGGCGCAGACACAAATCCGCACTTTGTGCTCGCGGCGATCCTGGCGCTGGGCTGGCGCGGCATCGAGAAGAAGATGGAGATTCCCATTCCGCCGCTGGGCAAGGGCGAGGACGTGGGCGGCGCGGCGGACAAGGGCGAGCGGCTGGCCAAGAGCCTGAAGGAGGCGACGGACAAGTTTATGCGCCCGGAGAGCGTGGCGCGGGAGGTGTTTGGGGATGCGTTTGTGGACCACTTTGGCGGGACGCGGCAGCACGAGATCCGGCTGTGGGACGAGGCCGTGACGGACTGGGAGGTGCGGCGGTACATTGAGACCGTGTAGCGCGTTTTCTTATATCACGATACCAACCAGATACGAATCCTCACCACTTCCACTTACAGCCCCACAATCCCCCGCAGCCCCTTCAGCTTCCCCCCCAGCCCCGGCGCATACCCCATCCACACAATCCCCTGCGCCATGTTCCACGCGCGCTGGCCCGCCCCCGCGCCCCGCAGCGGGATATCCATGGGCGGCGGAATCGCCGTCTTGACGCCGGGCCAGCGATCCCTCGTGACCGCCTTGACATTGCACAGACTGCGCAGCCCCTCCGGGCCGGCAAACCGGCCGTACCCGCTGCCCTTGACGCCGCCGAACGGGAGCTGCACCATGTACGTGACGGCGAAGTCGTTCACCGCGACCATGCCGGCGTGCACCTCGCGCACCACGCGCTCGAGGTCCGCAGTAGCCGTGCCGTACACGCTGGCGCCCAGCGCGTAGATGGTGCTGTTTGCGGTGGCGATGGCGTCGGACACGTCCGCGGCGCGCATCAGCAGGAACACGGGCGCGAAGAGCTCTTGCTGCGCGATGCGCATGGCGGGCGTGACGTCGGCGAGGAACGTGGGTGTGAAGTAGTGGCCCTGCGGGTAGTCGGGGTGCGTGTAGCGTTTCCCGCCGGCGAGCAGGCGGGCGCCGTCCTTGACAGCGTCGGCGATGAGGGCTTCGAGCGTGGCGAAGGAGGCGGGCGAGATGGAGGCGCCGACGTCAACGGGGACGTCGGGCGAGTCGGTGAGGATGGAGCCGGGTTTCAGGGCGCGAATTTTAGGCGTGAGGTAGTCGACCAGGCGGTCGTGGACGTTGGGGAGGGCGATGACGCGCTCGATGCCGATGCAGTTCTGGCCGGCGGATTGGAAGGTGCCGCGCATGAGGATGCTGGCTACGCGTTTGAAGTTGCTGTCTGAGAGATCGTCGAGGACGATGGCGGGGTCCTTGCCGCCGAGCTCGACGCATACTGGAGTCAATGACTTTGCCGCTGAAGCACATACGTAGTGTGCCACCTGTCGAGAGCCGATGAAGGTGATGTGGCTAATGTCAGGATGCGACGTTAAGTGGCCCGCCACATCAGGCCAGCAGACGACCGACTGAATGATGTCCGGAGAGTGGCCACATGCCTCCAGGGCGCTAGTTGCGATTGCGGTGAAGTACGTCGCAGACCACGCAGTCGCCTCCGAGCCCTTCACAACAATGGCATTGCCCGCGAATATCGAGGAAATCATCGGAGAGAGGAGGTTGTGAAATCCGTAGTTCCAACTAACAAGAGCTGCCACGACGCCCAGCGGCTGGTACATGACTTCGTTCCACTTGTACATCATGAGGAGGTTGGTCGCGCGGCGCTCGTTCTTGAGGCTTTCTTCGCCATGTCGTATTATCCACCGCAGCTTCTCGGTCGTCACGAGGATCTCCCCCAGCGCAGCGTCCACCATAGTCTTGCCGGTGTCCAGACAGGCCACTCTTGCAATGGTCTCCTGGTTCTCGAGAATGAACTTGAGCATCGTCTTGAGCACTTTTCTGCGCTCCGCGAACGTCGTCTTCGCCCATTGGACCTGTGCTTCCTTTGCCTTGGCGATGGCACGGTCGATGTCGTCTGCGGTCGATGGATTGACGCGTCCGAGGGCTTCTCCAGTCGCTGGGGCGTAGCATTGGATGAGCGAGGAGCCAGACACCTGGCTGTGTCAGTTCTGCAAAGTATGACGATAGAGGCTCCATACCTTCAGCGTAGGCTCCTGAAGCACTTGGCCCTTCCAGCCAGGCTGTGCTTGCTCAGGAGGCGTGACATGGTACGGTACCGGCGCTTCTGCGTCTGTCCGGAGCAACAGATACAAAAAGCAGAGTGTCGCAGCACTGACGGCGCCAAGCACATATGTGCGGTACTCGTCCAGGCCGTCCATGGTGCTCAATGGCTTTCGGTTATGCTAGTTGGTGGTCATTGGGCCAAACTTTTTGGCGTGTCCTGACGCGTGATCACCTGAAAGCAACCTTAGAATTTAGCTCCCCCCCTCCTCGGCCACCAACGCCGACAACGATCGCAACTTGCTCCATGGGGAAAGTTTGCACTGGTGTTGATTGCCCCGTGACCGATCCGGAACCGAGAACCTGGTCATTGCCGGCGCATGCGATCGCAAGGTTTGCGGACAAAGGCCTCGCCATCCAAGCTCACCGATGTGCGCAGGAAGTACGACAACGTAGGACATCCATCGAGCCGACCTCGCGGCAGCGGCAGCATTTACGCTATCGATAATGATTGTGTTACCGTCCACGGGCTCCTTGCGTCCCGGCACATGACTTGGCTTGGCATATGGGTAATGCATGTCTGAACAACCTGTTCCCTCTTGCATAGCCACGACTTGGTAAGACTGTAGATCGGGATCAACATATCTATTAGCATGCCTGATCGTCTGTCCGTACCTGAGGCGCCCGGAGTAGTCGGTGCCGAAACGCGACTGAAACCGTCAAGACGTCAAACATGCCAACCTCGACTCTCAAGCGTCAATCGTCTGGGGAGCAGCAAATCGCCAGCAAACAAGCCTTACATGGCAATATGGAGGCCTTGTTTGCGTTTGAGGCAGCAACCGCCTGTTTGGGGCGATGCTCGGCATGGGTACTCACAATGCTTTCATGCCTTCGCAGCCTGATGTATAAGAGCCTGAAGTTTGAGTGCTATATCGACTGTACGGATATTCTCCGACTTCCAGCTGATCTACATTCTATTTCGAAGAGAAGCACTAATAGCACATTTTAATTACCCTTCATTTTTAATCCAGTCCACCACCGAACTTCCACCATGGCTCTCCGCTTCATACAACAGACCCTCACAGTCGCAGCCCTGTGCTCAGCAGCCCTCGCACAAACATCCGATGTCATCCCCGCCGACATCAGCGCCGGCTTCACCAACAAAGAAGTCCAAGTCTCCTTCGACGCCAAAGCCGTAGACGGCTTCGCCTCGGGCACAACCTTCTCCAAAGACGCCGTCAGCACAGAACCCACCTTCGCCCTCGGCGACAGCAACGGCATCTCGCCCAGCACCCGCTACACCCTCATCATGGTCGACACCACCTGCACCTCCGCCCGCAAGCTGCACTACGTGCGCTCCAACTTCAAGTTCTCCTTTGCCGGCGGCGCGAATATCGACACCGAGTCTGCCCCGCTGCTCGAGTACAAAGCCCCCGGCGCGCTGGGCGAGCAGGGCGACGCCCGCCAGTACGTCTTCCTGATGTACACGAACCCGCAGCGCAAGGAGTTCGCCGAGATGCAGCTGCCGGCCGACGATCAGGTGTTCGACATCAAGCAGTTCCAAAACGACAATGGGCTCAAAGACCCCGTTGCGGGCGTCGGCATGGTAGTAACCCTGGGCGGGACCGCAGACTGCGGCAGCGAGGGCGCAAACCAGGTACCCTCGGGCCTGCCCTCTGCGGCGCCAGCATCAAGCGCAGCAGCGAGTTCCGTAGTGAGTTCCGCCGCGAGCTCCGCAGCCCAGACGAGCCCCGCGCCCGCGCCCACTCCGTCTCCACCCGGCAGCCCAGCAGCACCATCACCACCCCCCAGCGTCCCGGCCTCGCCCTCGCCTCCCACCGGCCCCGCCAACACGCCCCCAGCGCCCTCCAGCGCCCCCGCCGCCGCGCCATCCCCGTCCACCGGCCCAGACAACACAGACACACCCGCCAGCGCGCCCGCACCCGCACCCGCACCCCCCGTCTCCGCGGCCCCGCCCGCGCCCTCCGCCGCCCCCGCCTCCCCCATCTCGACGCTCAGCAGCGTACTCCCCGGGACGCCGACCACGAGCCGGGCGCCGCTGGAGCAGACGGCGAATGCGGCGGCGGGGACGGTGGTGGCGATGGGGTCGGGGCGGTTTGTGACGCGGTTGTTGGTTGTTGCGGGGGTGTTGGTTTGGTGGGGGTGAGAGGGGTGGGATATGTGGGATATGTGGTTTTGGTGGTTGATACCCTGTTTGTAGATGTGGTTTATGGAAGAATTTTGGATGCTGTTTTGCTCGGGCAGTGGATGTCGTGATGAGAGTGATGTGTGAAGTGTTTTTGTCATGTGACTTTCTGGCTGTGGCCGCACGCTTGATCGTGTGTGCCTCTGATGATGTGCGGTGTTGACTGGCGAGGTAGGACTCGAGTTCGGGAACGAAGATGGCCGGAGTCTCGTTTAGCGTTTGTTCACCTCTTCAACAACCCCACGATGACTTGACATCAACGCTGGCTAAAGCCTAATCACTCACTTCGTTTCCGTCAAGAGACGTCAGGGGCGTCGACAAATCAGTCAGCGCTACTCAGAACATGTGTTATACCTCAAGCGCTGTGGTAGAATACGATGGAATCAATACCTTATAATCTCACCGCAACCCTCAAGCAGAAGCCTATTCCTGCACCACTTCAGCATACGTCTTCCCCCCCTTCTTCACCAGCTCGCCCACAACGAACGGAATCGCATCCTTGGGCCCATAGTATTTCAAGTCAAACTTATCCCACTCGCCCGCCTCCTTAAGGAAATCGGCCGTGTGTCTCTGCAGCTCGCACCCGCCCATGAAAAACGGCCACCCGAGCAGCGTATACACAACCTGCATGGCGCGCGCCAGCATCCGGCCCTCGGTCCGCCACGGATTCGCAACGTGCTCGCAGACCACCATGCGGCCGCCCGGCTTCAGCAGGTTGTACAGCCCGTTGACCGTCTCCTGGGCATGCGGCACCCCGCACAGCACGCGCACGCAGCAGATCTCGTCGAACACGCCGTCGGACGCGAGGCCCGCTCTGCCGCTGATCTCGAGGACGCCGCTCTTGTGCAGCGCCGGGATCAGGCTCTCCGGCTCGCCGCCGCACAGCAGCGCGTGGTACTTGTCGCCGAACCCGGTTTTCTGCGCGTTCCGCAACAGGCCCTTGTGCAGGTCCTCGGCGGGCTCGGCGCCGTACATGGCGCTGATGCGCGACGCGTCGAAGCGGGATAGTATCTCGCCGGACCCGGGGCCGATGTCGAGGACCACGCCTTCGCAGACTGAGAGCAGTTCTGTGAGGGGGCCGGACATTTCGATGGACATTGCTTCGCCGTTGTGTGTCCATAGGCGCGCAAAGGATTTGTAGCGTAGCTTGGTGAGGTTGAAGAGGGTCCATGGTCGGCGCTCGATGAAGATGACTTCAAGAATGGTCATGAAGAAGTCTGCATGTGGTCAGGGTTGGATGATTGTAAGTCTTGGGATACACACGATAGACGGAGGTAAGAAGTAGCAGTAACGGGCGCAATAGTACTGGAACATTGTCTTGGATCCATGCTGGTGGAGGCATGACTATGGATGTCCTGTTGGATGATGTTTATTCAGCTAGCGATGGAGGCCGTTAAGGTGATGTTTGGTAGCAGCAGCTGAGGACAGGAAACGAGACCAGCTGAGTGAGAGCTGGGTAGCTCTTGAAACTTTGGACTGCCATCGGATCATCGGCACCATCGTCCGGAAGGGGGAACGATAGGTTCGAAAGCAGGTGAGACGTCAGAAGCATGTGGCAGTGGGGAACAGGTGGAGCAAGAACAGCCGAGGCATGTGGCCCAAGCTCCCGCGCGCGCCGAAATAGATGTGAAGGACATGCGTGTTCTCTTGCGTAACGCTCGACAGTAGACTGCAATGGCTCAGCAACAGAAGCAGAAGTTCGCGCTGATTACAGGGTGCACACCCGGAGGCATTGGGTGAGTCTGTCGTCACATGCGTACGCGGCGCGTCTGACACGCATAGGCACTTCCTTGCATTGGAGTTTGCTGAGAAGGGCTTCCAAGTTCTGGGAACTGTTCGCGACCCCTCGAAATACACCTCGCCGCACCAGAACATCACGTTCCTGCCGCTGGAGCTCACAAGCATTGATTCGATCCGGGACCTCCGCAAGCGCGTCACCGAGATAACGGGCGGCAAGCTCGACATCCTCTACAACAACGCTGGGCGGAACTACGTGGTACCTGCGCTCGACTATGACACCGACGAGCTCCACGAGCTGTTCGAGGCCAACGTCTTTGCCGTGATGCACATGTGCCGGGAGTTTACTCCACTCCTGATCGAGGCCAAGGGCACGATTGTCCAGACCGGTTCGGTCGCCGGAATCCTACCGTACGTGTGGGGCGGGCCATACAACGCCTCGAAAGCCGCACTGCACTCATACACGAATACGCTGCGAGTCGAGCTTGCGCCGCTCGGCGTGCGCGTGGTCAATGTGATCACCGGCGGCGTGAAGTCGAACATCGCACGCACCCACCGCGAGCTACCGGCAGGCTCATACATGCAGCCCCTCGCCGCCGAGTACGAGAGCCGGTTGACGCACAGCCAGCAGCTCGGCATGGACACCAAACAGTATGCAAGCAGCTGCGTGAGGCAGGTGCTGCGAGGAGACGGCTGGTTTGGCCGACAGAGAGAGATCTGGGAGGGCAAGATGAGCTGGATTGTGTGGTTTGGGTGGAAGTGGATGCCGACGAAGATCTTCGATTGGTACTTCACCTACGTCTTCAGGCTTGGAAAGCTGAGGGGCACTGTTGGACCCAACAAGAAGACTTTGTAGACTCTAATCAACCCATTGTTGTGCTTGAACATCTTGAGATATTTTGTAATCTCCGAGCATGCAAACCAAACGATGCCAACCACCTTCAGCCGAATTATTTTCAGGTGTCAGGGACCGTGAGCTCGGCTATATGGACGTCTGTGCATTCGCGGAGTGCGGGTTAAGGCGGGGTAAGGTCGCAGGCAGAAGAGCCTCCAGACAGCCATCAGCAGTCAGACAAACAGCAATGTAGATCTCTAGTTCTAATATACATGCTGAGGGAGCAGGGAATTGTTTGAGCCTCATCTAGCGTCACGAATGTGCCGCAGGATTGGCGCCTGACACGGCAAAACCGCGTAGCTCCAGCCTCGGTTGAGAACGGCGTACCGGTACCCTCCTCCCGAACTCCAAGAGCCGAGCGTCGCTTCTCTGCTTTATTTCCTCAGAGACCAAAGCTTTCAGACCTCGCCTAGTACGACACTCCCTCTTCTAGCTGCGTTGTGGTCATTGAGCTCAAGAAGCAAACTGACCATGTCGGCCTTCAGTCGCAATCTGTGCAGCACCGCTTCGCGCACGCTTCGCCAACGATCCACCGTCATCAGCCGAGCTATTAGGCCAATTGCTCTCCGAGCTGCCCCCACAGCTTCAATTGCTCCCCGCGCCGCCGCTGCAAGCTCTTTCTCCACCATGGCTTCCCTCAAGAGCGCCGCACCGCCCGTCGGCGGCAAGCGCGAGTTCGACCCCGAGATCAAGGACATTGCAAACTACATCCACAACGTCTCCATCGACTCTGAGCTCGCGGTAGGCCAATTGACTGCCCCTTCTTAGCCCCAGCTAATGGCGTTATTTTTTAGTACGACACAGCGCGTTGGGTCTTCGTTGACACTCTGGGCTGCGGTCTTGAGGGCCTTCAGTTCGAGCAATGCAGGAAGATTCTTGGTCCTACTGTCGAGGGCACTGTCGTCCCCAACGGCACAAAGGTCCCCGGCACAAACTACCAGCTCGACCCCATCAACGGTGCCTTCAACATTGGTGCTATGATCCGTTGGTTGGACTTCAACGACTGCTGGCTCGCTGCTGAGTGGGGCCACCCCTCAGACAACCTGGGCGCCATTCTCGCGACCGCCGACTGGGTCAACCGCACAAACAAGAATGGCGGAAACCTTGGCAACGGCAAGATCTTCAAGGTCCGCGATGTCCTGGAGGCTATGATCAGGGCGCACGAGGTTCAGGGCTGCATGGCTCTCGAGAACTCGTTCAACAAGGTCGGACTCGACCACGTTATCCTCGTCAAGCTTGCCTCGACCGCCGTTGTCTCCAAGATGCTGGGTCTCAGCGAGTCCCAGACCCGTGACGCCATCTCGCAAGCCTTTGTTGACGGCCAGTCCATGCGCACATACAGGCACAGCCCCAACACCATGTCCCGCAAATCGTGGGCTGCTGGTGATGCCTGCCAGACTGCTGTGAACCTCGTCCTGAAGGTGCTCAAGGGTGAGCAGGGTCTGCCCACCGTTCTGTCGGCTCCCACCTGGGGCTTCTACGACGTCAACTTCGGCGGCAAGCCCTTCCAGTTCCAGCGCCCGTACGGCAGCTACGTCATGGAGAACGTTCTCTTCAAGGTTTCCTACCCTGGTAAGAATTGTCGCACTTGAAAATCATAGCAATATGCTAATCGATCTAGCCGAGTTCCACTCCCAGACCGCCGTCGAGGCCGCTCAGCGCCTGAACAAGAAGCTCAAGGCTATGGGCAAGTCCGCCGAGGACATCGAGAGTGTCGTCAACCGCACCCACGAGGCCTGCATCCGCATCATTGACAAGCAGTTCAAGCCCATGGAGAACTTCGCCGACCGTGACCACTGCGTCCAATACATGGTCTCGACCATGTTCGTCTTCAACCGTCTCGAGGCTACCGACTACCCTGATGAGAGCGAGGCCGCTCAGTCCGCTCTCGTCGAGTCCCTGCGCCAGAGGATCAGCTGTGTCGAGGACCCCCAGTTCACCAAGGACTACCATGACCCCGAGAAGCGCACCATCTCCAACGCGCTGACCGTCACCCTCAAGGACGGCACCGTCCTGGAAGAGGAGGTCGTCGAGGCCCCTCTGGGCCACCGCCTGCGCCGCGAGGAGGCCAAGCCCGAGATTCTGGCCAAGTACAAGAGGCATCTTGGCCCTCACTACCCTGCTGAGCACGTCGACAAGCTCGTTGCTCTGGCGCAGGATGCTAAGACCATCGACAACATGGATGTCGATGAGTATGTTGACTTGTACGTGAAGAACTAGATATCAAAATGTACCATGGCGTCTCTAAGGAGCTGAGACGCTAATTGCTTCGCTACAATATCTTGTGTCCTGTTTGCATTTGCTTTGTGAACTCTTTGCATGCCTCCTGCATCCCTTTTATGCTCCCCTTGCTCATGTCTACCTCTTTTGTCGCCTTCTCAGCATGATACAGAGTATATGCCTCTTTGCTCCTTTCTCACGTAGTCTTCGTTGCGGCATGGTAAATGCACAGTACTACCTTTGCAAGGGCGAAGAGGGAACTGCGGGCGTCCTCGTGTGAGCATGCCCCTTCTTTTCCTGGTCCGTGGTATCCTCTCGGAGCACAATGACGCATTGGCATCCATTCACGCTTGCTTCGCTTTTCGTTCGCGAGACAGTGGCAGTTCTGGAGGAAGGAGCAGTTGCGCGCAGCCCGCTGCCTTTTAACGTCTGAAGCCGCCTCGCTCAACCGTTTCCTTTTCTCCTCAGGACTGACACCTGCACTTTGTTCATTGACCCCGTGCAACTTTGTCTACTCTTTTCACTCATCATGAATGAGCATTTCGCCTTCTGGTATCCGTCATCCTGGACGATGATCGGGACCGTTTTCTCCATCTTCTCTTTTCTTGTCACCCTTTACGTCACGTTTGTCAGACGAGACGTCGTTGTCACTGCCATTGACAAACTCCGTGACGTCTATGAGACGATACGGGATGAGTCATGGTACCTCCGGTCAGTACGGACAGACGTCGATGCATTGAGGAAGACACTTGCTCCGCCTGGGGAGTCTACTGTCGAAATGCATCGGACACTTCAAGGTTTGAGGACCGACTTGCAAGCGCTGGCCACTGCAACTCGTGAAAACCGCGAAGATGTCAACGGATTGATGACGGAATCGCAGGCGCCCGCAATTCCTGTGCTTCTCGAGATCCTGGCCGAAGTCTGGAAGGTCACCACGCGTGAGCCGAAGATCCAGAGAAGGCTCCCGCCTTTCTCCCGCCATCTGATGGTGGCTCAAGCCGAAGCCCTGGCAAGAGAACGGATGCAGGCGAATCCCAATCCATTCCAAGACTTGGATTGATGACACTGTGTCCAAGGCAGTGGGGGTGGAACTCCTTCGGGAGGGAAACCCTCCTCAGCGCTGTGCTCACACCTCAACGTGGTGCTGAGGTCTAGTATCCTTGTCAAGGAGAAGCTAAGATGAGCATGATGTACATAGTTCCAATGACAACTTATTTTCCTATATCATCCTTCGCGCCGTTGTGATTCTACGGTCCGTCCAAGCATGTCAGCAACTCCCTACCCAGAATGGGTACCAAGAGGACTCTGCCAATACTGAATGAGAATTGGTGCGTTGTGGTAAGGCTGGTTCAGGGTTTGATACCATTCTACCTAATTTTGAGAGTAGCCTAGAAATGTCGCTACCGTAAACCCTGGCCCACACACTTACTACGTGTTGCGAAGACTTCGTGACGTGACACTTCTTTCCCACCTCATCACACTATCAGTTGTTTATTGATTGTGTTTCTTTCACGCCCCATACAGTCTCCAGAGCCTATTCGACCTGCCAATCTAGTCATGCTGTTCACTGATGTCGGCCAGTGGATATCGCAGCGCGTGAGATCGCTCTTCGTGACTCCGCCAGGCTTAGGCGCATTCACCCTTCCTGTCGAAATTATCCTGATGATCTCCTCACATTTGGACATTACCTCGAGACTTTCTCTCGCTTTGACTTGCCGAACCCTCTTCCTTGTGTGCTTCCCCAAATACTTGACCCTGCACCCGGTAGAAAAAGAAGAGCTGTTACTGCTAATTGAAAGAGACTTATCGACTTATTACTTCTGTCACTTTTGCGTAAAGCTCCATCGTTGGCACGGAAGCTGGACTAGATCGATGAATATGCGGGACTCTCTCCCGTGCCCAGGAGAACCGGGAACGACTTTGTTCCATCCCTCTGGCCATTATATCCCTTACTATCATGCGCGTTTAGTCATGAACCGGAATCTCTATGGACCCAAGTACGGTCCTTCTCTTCGCAGTCTCGAGCACCGGAATAGGTCGCATCATACCTCCGACAGAGTCATCAAGGCCAGTTCAAGATATGGGCATATCGTTGACAATCAGCTGTTGCTTCTATGCATCACGTCATATTCGCATTCAAATGGCAATGCAGCTTTACTCAGAAAACACATCAACCATTTCCGATACTCGGTGTGTAGACACATCACCGTAGCACCCGGTAGTCCAGACCACGGTCCAGTCGGAGTTCCAGAGTTAGCCGAACCCAAAACCGCCTCGAGCCACTTCTCGCCTTGCAGTCAGGGGCTTGGATCCTGCTCAATCTGCTTGACAGACTACACCGTCGATGTAACGTGGCAAGATGACCGGAGAGGCTACTTGATCACTCTGTCGATTTACAACCAACTGGGTGACTGTCGATCGCCATCTGCTTGGGAGTGGCGCACTATGGCCAGTCCATATGCGTCTAGAGACGAAATTCTTCGGAAAGACCGGTCAGTGGAATACGGGCTTGGTTGTGTCCGAGATCGATGGAATAGAGCTACGGGTGTTGTTGCAGAAGCCAAAGGTGACTGGGTACCACTTCCCAGAATGTTAGCCGAATCGCGTGGGGAGCACTGAAAACTGGACCTGATGCCTAATAGCGTTGATTTGGCATGCAAATCAGTTTCTGTAATCTGTAAATTCTGAGGCAATTTCCTGCACAGACCTAATTACCTGTCGCTGATACATAAAAGTCCCACGCCTCCTCAGTCTCCTCCCAAGTCTGAAGGAACTGCGGAATGTATTTCCTGGCCCACTCGTCTCCTGGATCTGCAGTGTACATAGCCTTACGTACTTCCCAGTATGCTGGAAGCCAACCAGCTTGATGCCAGTCTATGAGTGCAAGTATTCTGGGGGGCCCGCTCTTTGTAACTATGATATTGCTACGATGGAGGTCTCCGTGCGTTAGTACAATTTTAGCATCATCTGGCAGGCCACTACGGTAAGGGTCTTGTGGATATGCGTCTGGGTTGGTGAGCTTTCGCCTATACAAAGATGAAAACCAATCGTGGAATTCCTTTACAGTTGGAAATGGCCCAGAAGTAGGGAGCACATCCACAGGAAAGGCGATGTCTTGAAGTGGCGTGCGACAAATATGACCAAGAGGGCTTAAGTTAGTTTGGATTAGATGCAGAGAAGAATCGATAGGACATACCGACAAACTGAAACTCGGAATCCTGTTTTACCTCCCTGAGTGTATTCAAGATCCCACGAAGCTCTTGAGCCACGTTGCACCGTTCTTCGTCGCTCAGATCAGCCCACCGGGCTTCAAGACTGAGCCCATCTATCAACTCCATGAAGATGAACGTCTCCTTGCCCTTTTTGCACCACGCGTAAACTTCCGGAACAGGCACAGATGGTCCCAGAACGCGCCGAACGGCGTATAAGCACTGGCCTTCTGCGATAGATTCTTCAACGCCAAACTTCACGAGCAGATTGAGATCTTCGAATATCGCGATACTCTCCTTTGGACGGGGTTTCGATCTAGCTTGGCGTCGAACTTCATCCAACGACGGTAGTAAAGGACAACGCTTGAAGAACGAGGAATCAGATACGATGACATCTGATCCGGTTGGAGCAATGGAGAGAGAGAAAGTAGGTAGAGCTAAAACGATCGTCAGACATATATGATTGAGGCGCGTTATAGCAAGAGCGACTAGCATAAAACTTGAGGCACTTACTCCCAACATCGACTGATTCTAAAGGATCCATCGCTATTAGCTGAACAATGTCTGCAGTCACGCGCCTGTCAAATAGTCTCTTGCATCTATTGCATCAAGTAGCTACAGCAATCGATGTAAAGTTTGGAGGAAACGTGGCAACGATATATTGTAGAGGCGTAAGTCATACTGCTGGCAGTATAATAGACTCAAGTCTTTCGACTGAAGACAACCCCGCTATTCACGTGAGCTGGGTCCGTACACCAAATGTCCGGAGCTACCGGGCACTCGCTCCAGACCTCAGGTGCGCAGCTTCTGCAAAAATAAGGCTACCTAGGTACGTAGCTAACGTACCCTTTGCGAACAATTTTGTCTTCCAGACTACTAGAAATCCTAGGAGATTTCTCAGACCCCGCGAGCTAGAACGAAGTAGTCCCAATAGTCATAGAATCCTCGACGATCCAGTACTAGAGGCAGATATTTCGATTCCCATTCTTGGCCAATCCGCGAGGTCCACCGAGCTTTGCAATACTCCCAATAATCTGGATACCATCCAGATTGATGCCAGTCAATAATTGAAATGATCTGAGGGTTGGAACCAGCAGATAGAATGATGTTACTTCGGTGTAAATCAGCGTGCGTAAACACGATGGGAACATTATCGGGGAGAAAGGAGCGGTATGGATGTGGTGATGATGCATCTTGAACATCCTGGATTGGGCCATACGCAGTTGTGAACCAGTCGTGGAAGATAGAGACGCTCTCAAATGGTCCTGCAGTTGGAGAGTTGCTATCTGTAAAAATGATGTCTAACAGTGGTTGCTTGCCAACATGGCCTGGTCAAAGAATTAGACCAAGGTTGTACAAGTCTTGATGGTAGACTGGGGCGATTGGGGCTTTCAGATTAACCTCACGAAGTTAAACTACCAATGAAGAAGTCCTGCTTAATACTGCCCAATGCATCGACCATGTCATGCAATTGTTGACAAACGGACGTCTTTTCTCCTTCAATCATAGTGTCCCAGCTCTTCTCTAACGTTATGCCGTCGACTAACTCCATATAAATGAATACTTGATTGCCGTCCTTGCACCACCCATACACCTCTGGAACAGGTACGACTCTAGATAGAGTGTTGCGGATGAACAGCAGACACTGCCCTTCAGCAAGTGTTACCTCCGTCCCATATTTCACTAACAGCCCTATACCAGGAAATGCTACAGGCGGAGGCCGAGTTATGAGCTTAGCTCTAGGGTTTTCGGAGCGACTCGCCACTTCTCTCACTTCTGTCGGTGTTGGAAGAGACAGTGGTGCGTTTGGTTTCTTGAAGAATGATGACTTGCAGGATACAACGTTCTCGTCGAACGGGAAGGGTTCATGCCGTGTCTCCTCTTCCATGGCGAAAGTAAATACCTCCGATGAGAGTTCTGTGTGTTCGTTGGCGGCAGTCTTTGCAAAGGATACGTGAGTGAAATCTAGTATTTCAATGCTAGATTGGTTCAGCGTTGTCTCTCCACCACGGTCGCTCGGCTGTGTATCAGGGATTATAGTTGTACTTCTTTAGTTATCTCCAAACTGAGATTAGTGAACCTGAAACCAAGCTTTATCTGCTCTTGCTACGATACCTAACATTGAACGTAGTTACATAAATATCAGCGGTTGGAAGGGGAGTCAAGCACAGGGGTCGTAAGTCGAGTTTAGCGGAGCGCGTTGGTCGATGAGTAAAGATAAGGTTACGCTGTTACGTTGGTAAGTGGGCAGGGGTTAGTGTCACGTGTGGATTATTACGCCGACGGACACGGCAAGCGGCTATTCGTTCTGCCCTCACATTGAGGCTTAGACAGTGTGCGAAACATGCACTGCCACGACATGCGCAAGAACACCCTCCGTTTCCATCCTGCATTCGTTCTTGCCAGGCCCAGCGTGCACCCGCTCAAACACGCTCCTGGACCTCTATCTGACCTTCAACAACACCAATGCCAATAAGACGCACGCACAAGAAGTCACGGAATGGATGCGACCAATGCCGAAGGCGCCGTGTCAAGTGCGGCGAGCAGTTCCCTCAATGTTCTACATGCACTTATCGCAAGGAATCGTGTTCGTACACCCGCCGGCTGTCGATGCCGCCCAAATCAACCGAACAAAGCGCTGCGGCATCTCACATGCCTACTCCTGACCATGCGACGGGCTATGGGCCAAACCAAAACACAAGCCTAACTTTTCTCCTGCCTCTGCCGCATGCGGATAGCAAAATAGCAAGTTTGTGGTGTCCGAACGAGTCGACGAGATCTCAAGAATTGAGGCTTATGTACCACTGGGGAAAAAGCACTTGCGACACTTTCACCAAAGAGATAGGCAACGCTCTTCAACAACACATTATTGAGCAAGCTTTCCGGCATGAATTCCTCATGGATACGATTTTTTCGCTCACGTCGCTGCATCTGGCAGTTGTGGAAGACAAGCGCGAGTCTGCCGAGGAATTAGTACGTGTCGCCATGTTCTACCAGGACAACGCCATTGCCAGACTCCGAAGCGCCATCAATGATCTCTCCCCAGAAAACTGCGATGCTATTTTCATCACTTCTATCATGATTATGGTGTGCACCATAGTGTCCGCACTGTTGCAAGATCACGGCAATGGCTCAGCCCTATCCACTGTAAAGGCAATGCTCCAGCTAACAGACCTGCTGCACGGTATCAAATCTGTGCTCAGTGTGAGCCGGGAGTGGATTGTCAAGACTCCAGTAGCATGCATACTAAGATCAGGAGTTGCGCTCAACTCGAAATCGCTGCAACTACCTCTGGAGGACTTACGACACGCGAATGCAACTCAAAGCAAAGGGGAGCGATGTCTCATGTATGCGCATACAATAGATGTGCTCGAAAGTTCCCTTCGTGAACCAAGGTCGGCTCTTTCCTGGATCATCACAGTCCACCCTGACTTTCTGAGCGCCCTGCGAGAAGAAGATCCACTGGCCCTGGCTATATTCATGCTATGGGGTGTCCTCCTGCATCACCTCGGTGACATGTGGTGGGCTCAATTTTCAGGAACGCGGCTTGTTGATGCAACTTCATGCATGCTTGACGGAAAGCTGACCAGATGGAGTTCCATCACGAGTTGGGCGCGATTGCAAGTGGGTCTGAGGAGGTGATATGCCACCTAACCATGGCTGCCGCTCGCCTGAACGACTTGACGTCAGACGTCAATATTTTTCGGTCCTCACCCGAACATGGTTGTCCTGTACTCGGCGGTGCAGGTGCTAGCCCCTTGTGCAACACGTGGCGCCCGAAGATAGACCGTGATTCGATAAGTGGCTAAGTGGTTGCTAGGTAGGTATTCAATACTTTCGTCCGGAAAAGATACCGATCGTTCGTCATGCGCAATTTCCGCTGATCATTTGTCTGAAAACATTGGACAGGTAGATGTTCATTGCAGTCTGCTTACTGCTAGCTTTTATAAGAATGAGCGCGCATCAAAGAGTCCATTGAGCTAGCGATGCTCCACTCGTGCGTACTGTCAGGCTTACTGAGCATGAGAGCTCTCGCGCGAGTCTTCTCAGATCTTGTCGTGCTGCTCGACCAGTAAACATGAGGGCGCAATACTAATGGCAAGAATGCGCAGCGACGATGAGGTGAAAAGACAGGTATAGCCTATAGCGACTACGAGGTCTGAGTTGCCTTTCACTCGCAACACCGCAGACCTGTGAAATCTTCCTCTATCACCCGGTTTAGCTGATCTTGGCAGCCGCCACCCAGCGCATGTTAGGGGTGGTCTTGGGCATCACCAAACCTTCAGCTACCGCGATCCCTCGACAACATGAGGAGGCCTAGGGTGACTTTTCGGATGAGATCCGGCTATACTTCGTATGCTCAGGATGTAGATCAATTCTCTATCTTACTGTACATGACGAGATAATTCGAGATATATCAGTCTGACTAGGCAATGGCCGTGTGCAAGCAACGATCGCGATTCGTTTTCGAGAAGTTGTATTTCCATGAGGCTACCAGGATACAAAACGTGTGCCATTACCCGTGAATCCTATTTGTTCCAACTTACTTATCCACAGACTTGTTTTTGAGGTATCATGAAGAGCCGAGCACTCTTTACTGAGAATTCTGAGGAATAATCTCAAGTTCGGAATCTACCAGGTCGGCTGCCTGCTTCAGAGTGGGTCCGATGTACCAGTAGCTGCAGATGACTAGGACACCAGCCATCAAAGTAGCATCGAAGACATAGATAGGCCACTCGTTAGCCAGGAGGTAGCCGTCCTCTGTCAGACTGTCAGCGTGCACTTTCTTCGAGCAGATGCCTTGAACTTACTACCCATAGCGTACTCAATGACTCTGAAAAGGTTTCTCAACGTGATAATTCCACTGACAATGTACAGCATATTCTGGTATCGAAGCCAGTTCCACTGCCCAATCTGAGGCTTCTCGCTGCCTAGTGCTGATACACGCCTGTGCCACACCGCAGCGATTACGACAAAGAATGCAAAAATGGCCATCTGCAAGCAAAGTCCAGTCAAGATGACAGCCTTTCCTAGATCAGAGCCTTTCTTGCTGTCGGAGCCGGCTAGTATGGCAGTCCCCACGGCTTGGATTAGGAAGCACAGTACGTCGCCGCCGACGAAGATCTTCGTGAGCCGCGTAGGGCGTATCATTGAGTAATGCGCGCAGCCTGTAGCTTGGATGAGGCGACCAAGAAACATGTATACCGACGCGGCAAACAATATAGGGGCAAGGAGGATGAATAGGGCCTGGATGATGTATGGGACCATGGCGGCAGGTTTGGATTTGCCCACCGCACGGGCGCCGTATCCAATGATCTCGACTGGTGAATTTCAGCGTAGTTCAGTCGTCGAAGAAGTAGAGGCGAAGGAAAAGGTACACTTACGGATAGTGCCGACGACGAACGAAGTACAAAACCATGTTCGCGTCTTGAAGAGGCGAAAAGTATGGACCACGAGCAGAATTAGGAAGACAACGATAAAGATAGCTGCAGCCGCAACGGATGGCGTGTATTCGTATTTGGATTCCTCAGCCATTTTTACTGAAATAACAAGGTGCTGAAGGCTGCTAAAGTTGGCCTTTGAGTAGTGGGGTGGAGATCGAGGAAGGGTTGTAGCTGGCTCGTTATCGAACAATGATCTCTTTCGTCGAGCTTATATATGAGGTACCTTGGATAGAGGAACAAGACATTGCTAGGCTATGCTCGCTACCATTCTCTCTAATACGAGCGAATATGTGAAGCCATCACTTGTTCTTACTATGGTAGAGTTGAGTTGGGTGCGATGCATGCTTGGCGCGAGGCTGAGCATGGAAACGGGAACGAGAACGAGTACGAACGGGAACGGGGGAGCGAGGATAAGCTCGCTGCCCCGTTCTCGTTCTCGTTCCTGTTCTTGTTCGCGTCACAACGCACAGACAAGCTAAGCAACACGCGCAAATCTGTTAAATAAAGGTGCCATGCCATTCTTCTGCCTAGAGTTCTCGTTGTTTTAGGGTGTTGGCTGACAGTCGTCTGTCAAGATTTCCATCATGAAACTTGGACATATCAACAGTTCCGTTTAGAGTCATACCAGGAAAATGACTCTCGAAAGAGGCCTTCAGAGCATCCTGCTGGTTCGTCTCGTCACCTCCGTGCCAACACGTGACGACACCGCCTCCAGCCCACGCTGTGATCCGCGACTGTAGTTTACTAGGCTCTGACCCTCCCCGATATCTTCACCTGGATTGTTTGTTTGTAAGATTGGTTAGCCGGTATTAAACTTGACTCATTACATCGTACTATGTCATTCATCCACGAACGCCTTCAACCTAGGTACTCGAAACCCCCATAATCAAGACGATATGCCGTCTAGCAAAGTCTTCCTCCTTGGCGAGGGTTTCTTTGAATCCGAAGTATTGAACCCTCTCCTCAAAAAAGAATACGCAGTGACAGTCCTCGTCCGGCGGGACAATTATGCTGCCGAGATCCAAAAGATTGAATGCAGCGTGTTGTCGTGCCTGACATTGAACGTAGTCATATGAACATGGACTCCAAGCATAGGCGTCGTAAGTCGAGTTTAGCGGAGTGAGTTGGTGGACGGGAAAGGAAACATTGAGAGTTGAGTTGCGCAGTCGAACACAGAACTGCTGAGTCTTGGCGTCGACAAGACTCATCGCATCAGATAGTTGACTCTCAACTATTCACGATATAATTCCATATTTTGGACTTTCTCCTACATACGACCATAGGACGTTGAAAACAAGGCTTCCCGTTCGCTCAGCCCTATTTAAGCAACGTACCGGTGGATTAGTACTCAGGTGGGTGACCACTGGGGAATCCCCACTGTTGTATGTAAATGTTTTACTTTTGCTTCTCTTTTGTCCCGTCTACGTCTTCATGTCCTCTTAGGTGTTTGACTGGTCGTGTTCTCTGCTCAGATCAATCGTTCATGCCCTGGATTTGGAGGCAGGTTGTTTGCTTTCAGTCTCAATTAGGCTCATTTCTTCCGTTCAGCTTTCAACTTCAAGTTCAGTCTAGCCATTGAATTTGTCATGAAGGGGGCCGAAGGACTTGATCATGGTTCGTGCACATCGACCCGTTGATCTAGGTGGTATTCGAATTCAATCTAAGACAGCTCCCAGTAAGTGGCCTCGATATCAACAGAGACAGTCTGCAGGCAATGGCTGGCGGACTGACACAATAAAAAGTTATACCGGCCTCCATCAATGACCCATCTGCGCGCAGCTTGGTCGAAATACGCAAAGTCCTTCTGTCTGACCTCCATGTGCACTTCTTCGCACTGGCCTGGCCTCAGCCGCACTTTTTTGAAGCCGACAAGACTCTTGACGACTTGATCCGTTCTGTCATTGGCTCCCTTTCCAACGTATAACTGCACGACAGTTGCTCCTTGAAAGCTACCTGTGTTTTGAACGGACAATCGTACATTAAGCGTCTCGTCGTCGAGTCGGTTGATCTGCATAGTACCATAATCAAATGTGGTATATGAAAGACCATGTCCAAATGCAAAGTTCAGCTTGTCCTGCCCAAACCGGTCATAGTGACGATACCCAACAAAGACGTCTTCCGCATAGATGACCTCCAGTCTGCCGGAAACCTCGGTCCCGGGAAAGTTGCCGTGGGCTGGCGCGTCCTCAATTCTCGTAGGGAAACTGACCGGCAATCGCCCTTCAGGATTGACTACTCCTGTTAAGACATCTGCAATGGAATTACCGCACTCTTGCCCCGGAAACCATGCTTGAAGGACAGAAGAGACCTGGTCCAGCCAAGGCATTGCGACAGCGACGCCGGTTGAATTTACCACAATTGTTCTGTCGTTTGCAGCTGCGACAGCTGAGACAAGCGAATCCTGGCTTCCGTTGCGAGGAAGATGAAATGATTCTTGATCAAGCCCTTCCGTCTCCCACTGTGGGTCATGACCGGTGAAAACAATAGCCAGATCAGCCTTCGAAGCAACGGCTGCGGCCTCGCCGACGAGATCAGCATCATGATCCGACTCCAAAGAGAAGCCCATGCGGGCAGCAGTGCGGCCCTCGAGAGCGTCTAGTCCAACGTTGACGGGTGGACAGCTTCTGATCTTGAGTCGGTAAGGCTTGCCAGCCGTCAAATGAACTTGGAACTCTGTCTCGCTCGCGGCCCCAAAAAACGTTCCCATAGGATCTGAGCAGTTCCCCAGCTGGCTTGCAATGGACTTATCATCAATCGTGATTTCAGTCGACCCAACGCCAGAGAATGCAACAAAGTGATTGCCAGTCTCCCTCGGTGTGAAGTCGCCAGTAATCTCTAGGATCTTCCAGAGGGACTCTTGCGACCCGAGTGCCGAATAAGATGAGGTCGGGTATCCATGGAGGACCGAAACAACGGTGACACCATCTCTCTCATAAAATGTACGGCTGAAACCTGGTTGTCCATCGAGGCCGACCAAATCACCATTTAGGCCATCTTTGCAAAGTGGTGTAAGGAGTCTCTCCCGTGGGGTGCCCTTGGCGTACAGAAATTGGGCACGATCGCCCAGTGCTGCCTGCAGACCTTGCCAAGGCGTGATCTTGTAGTGAGCGTTTACAGCCGCACTGCCGCCACCGTGCGCCAAAGCATCTTTCGCAAAGCCGATCAGTGCAATTGTCTTTCCCTCGACCTTTTCTGGTGTTAGTGGAAGCAGAGAAGCTTCGTTCTTGAGCAAAACAATGCCTCGAGCCCCAGCTTCTCGGATGAGACTTCTATGCTCCGGACGGTCGATCGCTTTGGGACTCGGCTTTGGCGTTCCAGTGAAGGCGTTGACCTGTTGTATGAAACCAAGAAGGGTCCGCACACGCTTGTCAATATCTTCCACCGCCAAAGCTCCACTCTCTAGAGCCGCAATGACAGCAGCGGTCTTTCGTACTTGTGGCGGCCCAGGCATCTCCAGATCTAGGCCGGCTTTTAAGCTTTCGGCCACTGTGTTGGTACCTCCCCAGTCGCTCATCACAAGACCTTGCCATCCCCACTCGCCGCGGAGAACCTCCTGCAAGAGCCACTGGCTCGCATCGCAGTGTACACCATTGACGTGATTATAGGCAGTCATAACCGCCCAAGGATCTGACTCCTTGATGGCAATCTCGAATGGGCGAAGATAGATCTCTCGCAAAGCTCGCTCACTGATAGTCTCATTTACCGTGTTCCGAGCTGTTTCTTGCTCGTTGGCGACAAAGTGCTTAATAGTAGCAGCAATACCATGAGACTGAACACCTGCAATTGCTTTAGCCGCCATTTTCCCCGAGAGAAAAGGATCCTCGCTGTAGCTCTCGAAATTACGGCCACCAAGAGGGTGGCGGTGGATGCAGACAGTAGGGGCCAGCAGACAGCTTGCGCCTTTAATTATTGCCTCCTCGCCCAGGGCGTTTCCGATGCGTCGTGCGATCTCGGTGTCGAAGGTAGCTGCGATGCTGCAAGCCGCAGGAAAGCAAGCAGCAGTTGTGTTACCGTCCATGGCAGCACCTCGGGTTCCATTGGGGCCATCGGTGAACTGAATGAGCTATGAGCTGTGACTACTAGTGAGATGCTGGAAGAGTGCACTGACCTTGATGGCTGGGATACCTTTCTCTGGAATTGCCGCCGTCTCGAATAAGGCGGCGCCGGCTAGTAGCCTGATCTAATCTCAAACATCAGGAAACAATGACAACGCGCCTGAGTCATAGGTAGTATACTTTTTCTTCTGTTGTCAAAGACCTACAGATAGCTGCAAGGTCTTTGGCGTTTGACATGATGGGCTACGCAATTCCGGCGCAAGTAAGAGGATAGTGTTTTTTCTCGCTCAAGGGTTGTTCTTCGAATTGGGGTCAGCTGGAAGCTCAAGTATCTGGTCCTGTTCCATCCTGCCTGGGATAAAACGTGTTCGCTAGAAAGGGCCTGGTTTAGAGCAGTATGAGTGTCCAGGTACCCACCCACGTTGTGCATTCCTTTCCGTGATGGTGCTGTGCGCTAGCCACCTTACCCGTGCCGGGTACCGCAGACCTCGAGGAGGCACATACATTGTCACCACCCTCAGCACCTTGCGGCACGTCTTCCAGCAATATCCACGGGTGCATAAATTTTCAGTAGCATAAGGACTACTCATGGTCATTTATCGGTCACTCAACACCAGCAGCGCCGCAGTCGCCAGGTACTTGCGTGATCAACGATGGCGAGCAACATGATGAGAGCAGTCGGTACGCTTGATACCTTGTCAGAGATAAACCTCATTAGAGGCTGCCGTTGAATGTCCAAGCTGACGCGTGTGGTCTCTCTTCACAGATGTGCAAGGCGGGTCGGGCGAGTCTGAAAACTTATTCATCAACCACGAAACACCGAAGCCGACAGCGCAACCAGGTCAAGCAGTGATTAAGGTAAAAGCCTTCGGCGTTAATCGCATGGATATTTCACAGCGACGTGGCGGATATCCTGTACCACCACAGGCCCCTGCGACTCTCGGCGTGGAGTTCAGTGGACTGATTGAGTCGCTCGGACCCGGTGATCATCGAGGGTTTCGGGAAGGGGACGAAGTGTTTGGACTCACATACGGTGGCGCCTACGCCGAATTTGTTGCCGTCAGCACGGGTATGCTGCTGCGCAAGCCGCCCGGGCTGTCGTTCGCGCAGAGTGCTGCCATCCCAGAGGCATGGATCACAGCAATACAGGCATTGCACGTGGTACTGGGGTTCGAGCGCGGGAAAACCATTCTGTGGCATGCCGGGGCTTCCGGTGTGTCCATTGCGGGGATTCAGCTGTCCCGGGCCGCAGGCGCGTCAGCTATCTTTGCAACAGCGGGAACAGCGGCCAAGTGCACGCTGGTGTCCTCAGACCAGATCGGCGCAACATTGGCTGTCAACTACAAAACCCAGGACTTTGTGGAGGAAATCATGCAAGCCACAGGGGGTAAGGGTGTTGACTACATTGCCGACTTCGTCGGTGGACCTTACTTTCAGCGCAACATGGCGGTGGCAGCCCGGGACGCTCGCATCGTCATGCTAGGCCGTATGGGTGGCATGAAGGCTGCCGAAATCGACCTTTCCCCGATCCTCCACAAGAGAATTCGTATCGAAGGGAGCACGCTTCGCAGCCGGGACGAGACTTACCAGGAAGAGCTGAGGCGCCGGCTGGAAAGCTTCATGCCTGGGTTCGCCTCTGGCACCTTCTCCGTTATATTGCACGATACTTTGTCATGGACAAGCATCCAGGACGTACATGGCAAGATAGAACGCTCCGAAAACGCTGGCAAGATTGTCTGTACTGTCGACTGAAATGGGCACATTATGTAGCTGCGGCAAACGTACTTTCTTCCACACCCACAAACGCGTCTGTTTCAACATGGATCTTGGTTTTTACATCTGATATTACACCCAAATATCGACAGCAATTCACAGCCCCGATATGGTGATATTCCCGTGAAGCTGCAAGTGCCCCGTCTCGCCGAGAGAAACCGCAGCTTGCGAAACAACCACCCTGGCAATGTGCATGGCTATCCACTGGTGCCTGACGCACGAGCCGAGCCAGGTTCATCCACCAGAGCTTTTGTCCAAATTCGCAGGGTGGTTATGGTGCGTTTAGCCAACATGCCTTGCGATTCTCGATGCAGGAATGACTTCCCCGAGCCTCTGTATGCTCGAAGAGGTCAACTGATCATGGCTATCCATGCCTACCATCTGTGTATGAGTTATTGGACCTAGTGCTCATGGCCAAGGGGCACATTCAGCCTCATAGGTTTTTATGTGTATCCCTTCGAGCAAGCTTCACTGGATGGCTGAAGGTCAGTCCTGTTGATCGATATAATGGTACCAGCGTTTGTCGGCTAGAGGGCTTCGAGTTAATAATCGGTCAACACGCTTCTTGTCGTGATATAAATCAGGATCAAAAAGCACGAAGGGTTTTGATGAATACCAATAGCTTGCTGACGACGTTGGTCATTCTGCCTTCCTTGTGAGCCATGATCAGACTGTACTGAATACTGGAGGAACAGGATTCATTCTTCTTTCCTGGAGCAATTAACGTCATTCTAGATTCTAGGTCTAAACTCTAAGACATATTGTTGGTGCTGTGATGTTAAAACTTGAGTGAAACATCCTTCAGATTTAGCACGAACGAAGTTGTATCATTGGAATCAAGTACATGCGGTGGTGGCATGACTTCGTATCGTGGCACATAAGCCGTTGTATAATAAAGCCTTTTGATATCTAACGACGTTCAATCTCCTCGACGTTTCCACCCTTCGTATCCTGACGATCATCACTCCTGTCGGGCTGCTCTGATTCAGGATCGATCTTCTCACTGGCCACGCTTGTGGAGCCATCGAATACCTCGCGAATTTCTTCCAGGGTGCGACCTTTAGTCTCCGGGAACAAGATGTAGATGACACCGAAAAGTGCGGCCAGGATGCAACAGAACACGATGTAGTATTTCCATCCAATGGCCTTCATGGCGATAGGATTGACCTGATTTCCTACAATGAGACCGGTGGAGGCCGTGATGTAGGTAAGCGAGAGGCCGCGGCCGCGCAGAGTGAAGGGGTAAATTTCAACCGGATACGCTTGAAGAAGGGGTGTCCAAGCGATGTCGTAGAAGAAATAGAAAATGAAAATGAATGCGACCACAGCACGGCCTGCGCCTTCGTTTTGAGTGCGTGCGAAGAAGGAAGTGAGGCCGGTCCAGGCGATGTAACTTCCGAGCATGCCCGCTGTAGAGATGAGAAATAGCGGTCGGCGGCCCAGTCGGTCTACCATGAGGGCACCAAGAAATGTCGCTACGACCCAATTGAAAATCTGGAGAATCCCGTTGATAAGCGTCTGATCCTTAACGTCCGTGATGCCGATTGTGTTTAGGACGAGTACGAGGTAATACGAAGTCACCGCGACGCCACACCATTGAGAAAACCAGCCCACGATGACTGCAATCAGGGCGCGTTTGCGATTAGCTTCTCCGGCTACTAGATCCAGCCAGGATGCGGACGATAGCTCTTGTGCCTCGGCACTAATGGCCTGTTGGACTTCGGAAATTTCAAAGTTTACCAAGGGACTGTCAAGACTGCCGCCAGCGTGGTACGTAGATAGAATCTTCCGGGCATCTTCAGTGCGACCCTTAGAGATGAGCCATCTAGAATGCTTACGTAAGTAACAGTAGACAAAATGCTTCTCAGAAATTCTCTCACCTTGGAGACTCGGGTGTAAAGTAGAGACCCGCCAACTGGAACGCAGGTATAGCTCCCTGTAGCAACGAAGGAATGCGCCAGCTCCAGGTACTCGTTATCTTGAATGTTCCAAAGGTACACCAGGCGGCAAATATTGCACCAAAATAGTAGAACGTGTTGTACATGGCCGTTATCTTGCCGCGATGCGTTGGATAGGCCACTTCTGATACGAGGATAGGACTCGGTTGACTGATGAACGACGTAGCGAAGCCCAATAGGGCTCGGGCAGTCACAAATGTGGCGAGGTTTTGTGAAAGACCTTGCATAATAGCAAAGCCGATGCACGAGACCAGGCCGACAAGAAGTGACAGCTTTCGACCCCACCGATCAGAGACGTATGTGACCACGATCATCCCAAACACCTTGCCCAACGGGTAGACAGCATTCATGAGACCTAAGAGCGCACCTTCAGGGTTACCGAAGAATTGGCGCCATTGCGGGAGGGTTTGGAGGCCATTCATCATAGACCCATCATATCCTAAAGTTGTTGAGGAAAGAAGGGGAACAATTAGACATAAGTTGAGTTGGATGAGGTGGCTAACACGCCACCATGGTCTTGGGTCATCAGGGAGTAGCTATGAACAGAAGTCATCAGTGGAACTTCCTTTTACAGCCACACGATACACTTACTGCAGCAAGGGCTGGACCAACAGCTGCCTCAGCATGCTTTCGATCAGTTCTTTTTTGTCGATTTAGAATGGCCATTTGCAATGTTCTTGGGGAAAGACGGATATCGGGATGATTGTGATGTGAAGAGGTGCGCAGAGAAGAAGTTGCGATCGCCCTTGGTTCGGTCTAAGTATTTCCAGCACGACTGAATGTGTCCGTTGGAAACAAAATCTCAACATTCCCCATGGGCCGGGCCCCTGTCGAGGACCAGGTTACAAGCTGGACTGCGGAGCCCCCCACGGGGTATCGAGCCATCGATGCCCTTCCGCATGTTCTGCACGAACCGAGATCATGCCGTGCCACTTTACCCGCCGAAAATGGAGCGCCAGCTACTTAGCTAGCGACTTCAATGCCACTTTACCGATGCCACCTTAGCCGAGAGATGGCCTCTGAAGTCGCCATCCCTTTGGGGTCAGACCAGGCGGTGTAGCCAGAGAGCTAATCCGAGTTTGCATGGGTTGCTGACCACTTGGCCTAGACTTGCAGCATTGCAGCGTAGTGATAGGATATGGCGTGCAGGGTGACCAAGGCTTGCGCCATCATACGCGAGATTTGCAAACAATAAACCTGAGTCCTCTTGGTTGCCATGCTCGAGCTTTCCGCTAGGCTACGTGTCGTTCTTGCTTCAAGGAGAAATTGATGGTAGCCAATACACTGCTGTGATAGACTCAGGCGGTGAGGAGGGTTGACATCGTACGTGGTGCAATCTCGGAAGACGACTACTGAACATCTCTTTTAAATACAACGCTTCCATAGAATGGACATCTTGACTCTCCAGTCGAAACTCCGGAGCCTGCTCGAAAGTAGCTATTTAAGCTGACGATGAGGACGATGTATGGCAACATCGCTGCTGAAGTTGTGGTTATCGAATCAATTCCTCAAGCGTCTTGCCTACACTGAGAGTTGAAAGCTTGGCTGGATGTTAGTGTGGGAAAGGATGGTGAGGAACGAGTTGGCTTGAAAATGGAACGCTGGTCATGCCAGTTTCGAGCCAACTTATCTAAAGTGTCGATGACTGATTTATGTCAGCCACCTCGATGGCTGCCATCGAATCGCCTTCGCCAATTTCCAAAACCTCTTCAGAGCTTTGACGCACCCCACATCTTTCCCCGCAGGAGCGGATGGAACCCTGAATCGCCAATTTAGCGCAGGCGCGGCTGCTGGTACTCCACTGGAAAAGCGCGCGACCTGCCACTTCGTACGAACCATGCCCTTGATACCGAATCACCCATCATCCGCACTCCTTTTCATCGCCATTCGATCTGAATGACACCAGCCACGTACATAGTGCCAACGTCCGGTCTTTCGCACCCCAACGCCCCCCGAACGCGCAGTCGGGACTGTATGCCTCATGTTTCAGTGTACAGAGTGCTCCAAAGACTTCACCAGCCAGAGTTCCCTCGCGCGACACCTCCAAAATCACTCACAATCCATCAGACATGTCTGCAACGTATGCAGCGTCGTCTTTCGGCGTCGCGATCTGCTCACACGGCACTTGAAGATGCACGATAAAAACAACAATAAAAACAACAACGATGACGTTGGCATTAAGAATCAAATCACCAACGAAGGCCATGATGGAGATGAGAGCGGGGTGGGCGAAGCTGTTGTTTCTGCAAGCTCACTTGCAAACGCACATGATGATGATCAGTCCGCCACAAACACAACCAGCGCCGAGACAGGCGCCGTTTCACGAAAACGCTGCCATACGGCCTGCAATCGCTGTCGCGACCTTAAAATCAAGTGCGACGGCCAGTATCCTTGTCCACGATGTGAGCGAGCGGGCAAAGCATGCGACTTCGACCGCCCGCTCCGTACTTCTGGCCGCATCAGCCATCTTAGCTCCGCCGCCGTGGTCAGACCACCTTCGTCGGGTAGCATCAACTTATCCCCTGATCTAAACTTGGGTTTGGACGCCGAAAATGCTTTTCGCATGTCCATGCCGGAGTTCTCGCCCACGTCTGACACGGACGTTAATCCCAGTCCTAGACCCATCCCAGACAGCAGATCAACTGACCATGGGGGCGATTGCGCTGCCGCCAACTTTGGTATCCCATCTCCTCCATGGGATGTCTTCTTCAACCAAATCACACCCTGGCCATGGTTGCACGAGAATTTATTCCTGTCTGGAGGTGATTCTGGTATCCTGGGAACCGACGAAGGCCAGAATCTGTCGTATTCTGACGAACACATGCATGTTCCTGCCTTCTCAAATCCTACCATGCAAACCATGGGCCAGAATCAAGATCAAGACCAAGAAGCGGCTCAAGATCAGCAACAAACTAATGTTATGGGCTCTTGCCCCGGTGGCATACTGTATCCACCGGCCGCGTCCACATCTATCGCTGCTCTTACCGGGCTCGACACTGCACTTCCCACGAGTTCAGTCTTTGACGACGGGTTTAAGGGTAATCAACCTCCCAGCGACCATATCGCGGACAAACAGCGCGCTGTCGAAACTCTTGTTGCGCTCACGGCGCAGGTAAAACGTACCGGCGAGCACCCTGGATCTTACCCCAGGTTCACCCACCCTTGGTTGCAAGTTCCTCCAGACATTGTTACCCTTTTTAATATCAACCTAAGGCCGAGCAGAGAGCGTGCTGTTACCACAACTGAAGAAGTATTACAACACTTTGTCTCGCTGTACTCGGAGCACTTCCATCAGCTGTGGCCGCTTCTTCCGCGCCGCATACTGGAATCGGGCAACATGCATCCTCTTCTCTATCTTGTATTGGCGTCTATTGGTGCCATGTACATGGACGGTTCCGCTTCTGAATGCGGTGCCTTCTTGCACAATGCGGTACGGCAACGACTCGTCCTTCCATTGGAGCTGGACGCTGCCGACGAAAGTCTCGTCTGGTTGGCACAGGCTAGGCTGCTAGCCCAAGTTGCCGCGCTATATTTCGGCCAGCCTCGGGCTTTTTCGTACGCACAGCACCTCGGCGCTTTGCTCGCCACGCAGGCGCGCAGAATGGGTCTCTTTACCAATGCCAGCCATCAGCTTCTACAATTGAAGAGGATGAAGGGTACTGCCACCGATGCTTCGTGTCTAGACTTGTGGCTGTCAATTGAGGAGCGACGCCGTCTCGCCTTTGGCATATTTCGAGGTGACACCTTCACTAGCGTTTTGCTCAATTCCAAGCCACTGTTATCACTGGAAGAGATTGCTCTCGAATTTCCAACCTGTAATTCAGTCTTTAATGGCGGCGCAGATCTCGAACCACGGCTCGCGCTCGACATAATCGAGCACTACCGGACGCCCAATCAACATGTGCGGGCCTCGGATGCTTTCCATGTGCTGCTCGAGAGGAATGAGATTCTCCCGCCATTGGAACCGGGTGCCCATGAGATTCTATTATTCGGATTACAATCGCATGTCTGGCGGTTTTCCTATGATCGTCAGCTTCTGAGGCAATTTCCCGCGGCCGGAGGTGCAGATGCAGGGCTCGAGGAAATGCCTTTGTGTGAGACTATCACCAGCCAATGGTATACAGAGAGCGATCCTTCCGGTCTTCCCTCCAAGAAACGACGAAGAGATACGTTCATATCAGAGGTTGACTCTCTCGACAATCGATCATATCAAATGGCCGATCTCGTCAGCGAGCAGCAACGGCTCTCGGCTGCCCTGACAAAGTGGGAGCGGGCTCTGCCGTTGGCAAAGACCCTTGCGCGCAATGAGGAGGATCGGAGCTACCTGCTAAGTAGTCTGATACTCTATCATCTTAGCCTCATGCGACTCTACGCTCCTGTCGAAGACATTCACCAGATTCACTACCGCCTCGCTGATAATCAACTGGTGCCTCACGAGCTCGTGGCCAGTGTTCTCACATGGACGCGATCTCCTGAAGCGCTCATAGCCGTAAAGAGGGTTCGTTCTGTCTGGTCTCTCATCACACAGGAGGCGCGACAAGGTCGGGCAAGGTCACGATTCAACTTCAACGCATACGTTGGTCTTCATCACGGTGCAGCCATATTATGGGCTTATCACGGAGCTACAAATTCGGACGAGACAGATGCACGACGGTCTACATCAAGCACCAGCGGGTCGCTGCATCTGCGTCAAGCTGAAAACTCATCTCCAATGTCTCCAATGCACGTTGATAAGACGGAGGGAACAGGCATCCGCCACACATTCGAAGACTTGTTTCACGCAGTGAGCCCTGCACGGTGGTCTTCCTTTGCTGAAGTTGCCCGGACCTTGACTGTTCTTCTGTTCCCAAAAAGTAGTGGCCCTTTGAATGACGAAATGTAGTTTTGGTGAACCTAGGTCGCGCCAATCTACAATAAGCTAGCGCCGCGGATGGTGGGACATTTGGCGTGCGACAGGCACAATCAGTGTAGGTGAGACCCGGATTAGTTGGTGATTGATCGTCGAGTATGGAATCCTCAATTGCACTTCGCCTGTAGGGCAAGGAATCACTATCAGCAAGGCCATTCGACGCAGCTAGCTGCTGAGTGATCGTCTCGCTACCCACACTGTCGCACTCAATCGTGTACTGTCATCGATTAATGCTCGTTCCGAAGTCTAAGAGGCTAGCGGACCTTCATCAGAAGGTCCGAATGTCTAAATACGACAAGGAGAGCCTGGCGCCATGTCGTAATTTACCCTATTCATTGAGATTCCCCAACGTTGAGAGGTAAATCAGCTCACAAAGACAAGTAAGTACAGTAAAGTTTAAACAATGTTTTGCAATACGTGTTGCCTTAAGGATGCCAGCGAAAGTCCGGGTGCTTCCAATCCATGTCTTGTATCTGATCTTCCGGTACACCAGCTAATTCCTCCTCAGAGTTACACTTCTCGCGTGATCTGTTGTCCCGGCGCATCCAGAGGAGAAGAACAACGCCCAGAACCAGCATACCTGCAGCGGTAGCAAGATTCAGGCCCATTCCGATTCGGAAGTGAGGTGCATCGTGAGGCAGATAGCTCCAGGTCGACACGAGGCCTCCCATGTTGCTGAACATGACTAAATGAGTGAATGGTAAGTAAAGGTCTTGAACACGAATTCTCACATGGCGCGCTCCACTTACTTGCTGTTGCTATTGCACTATTGCGCGATGTGTCCGAAACCACGTTGGCGCTAGCTTGCGCAGTACAAAGCGGACCTATACCGAAAACTGTGCTGGCCACCAGGAAAGCAGCTGCATAGCGGATTCTTGGCACATAGCTTGACAAGAAGATGATATATCCCACAATAACAAGAGGCGTGCTCAAAATGATGAGAACCAGACGTCGATCTAGCTTCCAGCTTAGCAGTGTAACTACAATCACGAAAAAGCTCCCAACAATGTACGGTGGTACCGTAAGAAGTTGCTGCTGGATGATTGTTCTTCCTGGATAAATCGTGCGGATAATTGTTGGAGTAAAAAAACCAAGCCCTTGGACTGTGACGCTGTCAAACATAAAAATGACTGCTGTTCCAAGTGTAACGGGATTTGAGACACCGCGAAAAAGCTTTTTCTTATCCATCTTGTCCAAGACTGCGGATGATCCGACCCTCTCAGCGCGCAGCTTGTGCTCAGTGTAGGCCTTTTCGCGATCTGTCAACCACCGCGCTGTCTGAGGCCTATCTGTCATGGTCAGGAATGCAAGCAGGGATAAAATTATTGTGATGATGCCTTCGATGGCGAAGATCATACGCCATGCGGTCAGACTGCCAAAATTATCGAGAGTAAGGATTGCAGAAGCTAGGAGGCCTCCAAAAGCTCCTGCTAGGGGAGCCATGACGATATAAAGTCCGAGACGAAATCCTAGTTCTGCGCGTGAGTAGAACCGGCTCTACATTGACTATCAGTACTGACTCAACTATTGCCTTTTCTCCGATCTGGCATCCGTAGTATCTTGCTTACCAGATAGTACGCGATGCCGGGCAATACGCCGGCTTCGAAGACACCTAGAAGGAATCGAACGGCGCAGACCTGGGCCCGGTTGTTGACGAACGCTGTACCAATGGAACATAAACCAAAGCCAAGCGAAATGGCGGGGATAAACCAACCAGGGCCCAGCAACTTGCAAACAATGTTGGAGGGAATTTCGAAGATGATGTATGAGATGTAGAAGACAGACAGTACGGTGTTGTAATCATAGCCTCGGAGGCCGAGATCCTTCTCAAAGCCTGCCAATCGAGCATTGCCTACGTACACAGTCAGCCATAGGACGATCTTGACAAGTCAATGCTCATAGACGAACCGATGTTAGCTCTATCAATGAAACAAAAAAGATAGAGTAGTGCCACTGTAGGCATGAGAAAAAGGTCCATCTTCAGCAGTAACCGAGATACATCCTTTTGGTCCATGCTTGGTTCCTGGCTCGCAATGTGCTCTGCTCGGATTACCTCAGGGGGCTTGAGCTCATCATCTCTCCTGTGTACATGATCGTTGTATGAAGCTGACATAACAACGATAGTTGCAGACTGACTGCAAGTAATAAAAGAACGAGCGGCTTCAAGATTATTAGGTGTAACCTAAGTCTGGATAATACCCCAGAGGAGGACAGGCATTCTTATAACTGTACAGGGCTTTTCAATTTCACGCCTCGATCTGAGTTGCTGGTGGAGATCAAACCTAGTTCATCCGCCATAAGCGTAACCCCGCAAGCTAGTACTTCCCCAGATCTCCAGGCATAGCCACGTTGTGTAACAGCTGATAACTCACATCTCGCCTACAGTTCCGTGCATTCCGTTATCACGGAGCAACCTTGGTAATTCTATCCACGCTGTCCCTACGGTTGGTTGGTTTCGGGTGAGGTGGCATCATTTGGGCGGCATGGCCACTTTTGCCGTTTATGGGTGGTTGCCGAATCGCGGAGCCAGTCTTGAGAGTCGTCTAGCCTACCTGTTTCTCTCTGGAAACCCATCCCACTCCGACCCGATCCCACATCGATCTTCCCTGAAACTTGGACCCCTACCGCTCCTTTGACGATAGCCGTAACAAGGTTTCTCTACTTAGCTGATTCAGCCTAGTATTTTCCAAGAATATTGTTTATTGTTCGATGTTCCATTGCTTATCGGTGAGGTATGGGGTGTGTAGCATTCACGCAAGTCTCATCGCCGTCCGCTTCCCCGCCAAAGGCAGTAGAGTGTATCATGATTTTTCCGAGACAGTGGTTGATTATGTCGGGCGGCGAGGTCTATCATAAGCACGAGGTTCGATCAGAAGCTAAGGACAAGAAATGCCAATACAGGCATGATTCACTTCCTTAAGTCTTCCAGCGCTGTATAGACTCTGTAGCCAAGTGTTTTGGTACCACAGATCACTTGCAAGGTTGACTTGTCTGCTTGTCTAAGTGAAAGGGCGAACAGGTGTCCTGCAACTACCAGACTCATATGCATCTGTTTTTCTATTCAAGATCCAAACTTAGATTTGATTTGTATCTTCCTAAAATACTTCTGGTACGGGAGGGCCCCAGACCTTCAACGCATCTGGTCCAGCCGGAACGTGCGATACAACGGTTTCTGAATTCACCAAGTCACCATCCGCGTAGTGCTCCTAAACCTGGTCAGCTTCAAGATAAGTAATGTGCATAAAGATCTCTTACCACGATAAATTTGCTGGGATCAAACCAGTAGTCGAACACCTGGCTCCCAAGGACATGCTATAACCAAGTTAATAACTGTAAGTTATGAGCAACATGACAAGACTAACTCTGCCAACTCCCCAACAAATATCATAGCCCTTGGACGTGAGATAGTTGTGGCCGAGTTGTTGAACGTCGAAGTCATGGACTTCGAAAGCGGAGTGAGCCACTGTGGGCTTGACGTCGCCTTTCACAGGCTTGAAGAAGAAGGCGTGGTGATCGGTAAACTCAAGACCACGGTCGATATGGAAAAAACACGTGGTTGGCTTGCCATCCTTGAAAACGACGTCGGAGGGTGCCAGTGCCAGAGTGTTTGTATACCAATCGTACATTTGCTGATAAGTGCCCTCTGGGTAGGTCACGCCGTAATGTCCCCAGCGATGAACCAAAGCTGGACCAGGCTGGAAACGATGGAATTTTCCCTTCCTCGGCTTTTCATCTTCATAGTTGACAATAAGCTTCTCCAGTTCAGGTGGCTGGGGCGCCTTCTTGGTTTGGTTGTGAACGAGATAGACGTGGTGGCCCACAGGGTCGGAAAGTCGGACAAATTCACCGCCTCCCGGAGCATCTAGAGACGTAATTTCCGTGGCGTTCTTTACTTTACTGGCTTTTTCCAACTCGATCCGTGACTCGACTTCGTACGCAGCTCCTCCAAAATAGCTGTCTCGATCTGATTGTCGTGCGATATAGACGAATGGCTCCTCACCATAGCCAGCGAAATGGATTTCCTTACCGGCTGTTTCACGAGCTATCGAAAGCCCGAAATCAAGCAAGAATTCTCGTGCTTCCGCCAAATTCTTGTGATAGTAAATCACAAATGCTGTCGCCGTGAGGCGCAGCCTGATATCTCCTTCCAGAATCGGCATGAGTGAGCTCTTTTGTATAGATGTGTGTAGGATGTAAAATTCGGCGCGTATTTCGAGGTATGAAAGCGGCCGTTGATTAATTTGGTACTTCGCTTGTTGGTTTTATGCGTCTCCTCAGGCTTGCATTTCTCATCTGCTGACTTGCAGCACAAGACCCGGGTCGCATCAATTCCGCCGTCGACCGCGATAGAATTGATGATTAGTCAATGACGGATCGTCGTACAATTCTGAACTATCTCCACACGATCCCATCTGATCTCCATAGGATCGGCTGATGTGGTGAACACATTGGCTCTGCCCGGCCGGCACGGGTCAGCTACGCGAGCATACCACATTACCCGCTAGGTGCGGGGCTGCAGCTAAGCTGAGCTTTAGTCTCACTACAATTGACGACTTCACACGGGTAATGCCCGGTCTTCGAGGGCCAATGCAGAAAATCTTGGTATATTGAACTATCTAGTCGTAGTAATTCGGCGCAAGCTTGAATTTGAAAAGCGCATCACGATCGTGCCCAAAAATCAGCTTGGCATCTGTCAACTTCTGTATCGACTTGATCATCTGGCTTGACACCAACCAGGTCGCATGGTCTCTAGTGAACCATCCTTGGCAAGCAAGGGACTCATAGTTCTCCTTGACGATGTAGTGGTCAGTTGTGAATATCCACGTTCCACTGTTCTTCAGAGTGACCTGAAGAACACACAAACCTGGCGTGTGACCAGGGCAGTGACGAATCATGAGCCCTTTCGCGAGCTCTAGGCCGTGCCCGTGAAAAGGGGTCCAGTTGAGATCGTACTGGAGGTAGCTGGGTAGATAAACGCCTGTGATCTTGTAAACGTACTACCTCCTTTATATTACGTATAGAGCAAGAGTATTTGGCTGTCGAAAGACATCCTTGTAAAATTTGTGTAACTTGTTGAAGACTTACCGATATCAGTCTTAGTCGCCACGCTGTAGAAAGCGTGTTTCAGTTCCAGCTCATGAGTATAGATTGGCACGTTTGTGCCTCTGAAATGTTCGAGTCCGCCAGCGTGGTCTAGATGCAGGTGTCCCATGATCACAGCCTTTACGTCCTTGATGTCGTTCCCCGTTTTTCGAATTGCTGCATCCAGTTCCTGATCTTCAACGTAATCCTCGCGAGCAAAAATATCGTTGAGCTGTGGGCCCCAAAGAGTTGGGTAATCTTTGCCGGCACCCGTCTCAAACAGAATCAGCCCCTCCGTCGGATGAGAAATCAGAGCAGCAACCATTACTAAAGACCGCCTGACGTGTTCTGGATTCGGCTTGCTCGCGGTAGCAACATTAGCCTGTACTAGACGTTAAGACAATAATTCTTCATATCCTGCTCAATCGACTTGAACATGTAGAGATTGTAGCATACACCAGCGATAAAGAATGCTTCGTCAGCCTTCAAATTCCCAATATGCAAGAGCCATAGCTTGGTTCCCTGGTAGTGAAGTGTTGTCAGTGAAGTATCATGGTTGGCATTGTAGAGCAAGCCTACTTCAGGAGCCTCACGTCCTATGAGATCCATGCTACTTGCTGATCGTTGTCTGCGTGGAGAATTCGAAGGTAATAAGACGTGATTTTGCTTGGTCTACGAGCAATTTGCGAGATTGATCCAGTCATGAGAAGAACGAGGATCGATCAGCTTCTAAAGGAGCTGCGACTATGTCATTTGTCATCTCGTACTTGCCTCCTAGGTAGTTCCAGGATGGTGTTGGCGCCAGTGCGAAGCGGTCCAGACAACTAGGTGCGTACCAGCGTTGGATGCGGGGTGGCGGGACAGACAACAAGTGCAAACACGCAAAGAGAGGGACTTGGTCTGGCTCGCACCTTGCGCGGTAAGCTCATCATCGGTAAAACATCACTTGAAATTGCGGGGTTACGAAGTTGGCAGGGCTCGGTAACATGGAATGGTTTTGCGCGGGTAAAGTGGTATTGACGTCCGATTTCGTGCGGAACCACCTACTGTAGCTAGGGTTGAAGCTCGATCGCGCGATCTGGCTGAAGCCCAAGTAAAGAATAAACAGTCACGCACGATCCTTAAGATGAAAGAGTAGTTGTATAAATTTATTCATCTTGACTTCAAATCATACGTCGCCAGTGCAACAGATACGCCTCGTCATGACTTCCAAGCCAGTCGCATGGGAGAGGTTCGTCCGTTACGTCCCTCAGGGGCAGGACCAAGCTATTTGTTTTGGGGATCCTATCGTCGCAGAGTCCGAGATCGATCAGATTGCGCAGATCGCTGCGGAAGGTAGACTGGAGGTGAAAGTCTTACAAGGTGACCATCCGCTTAACGCGACACCAAATGGAAAGACGGATAAAGTAGCTCGGCTACTAGGTCCCCTAGAGCCAGGCGATGTACCCATCATCCGATGCATTGGACTGAACTACACGACTCACAGTAAGTTGTCAATTCGTTTGCATTTACATGACTGACGTCAAACAAGTTCTTGAGACTGGACGCCCGCTCCCGACTTGCCCTACTGTATTCACCAAGCCGGGACCCGCCATTGCAGACCACGGTGAAGCCATTCCCATTCCAAAGATTGCACAGGAACAGTGCGACTATGAAGGAGAACTAGTAGTCGTGATAGGAAAAGATGCGAAGAATGTGTCAGAGGAAGAAGCGCTGGAGTATGTGGCTGGCTACACTGTTGGAAACGACGTTTCTGCGCGCGACTGGCAAAGGGAAGCTGGCAAGGCTGGTCCTGTTCCACAATGGTCTTTCAGCAAGTCTTTTGACAAATACGCACCACTGGGTCCCTGCATTGTTGCAACTAGGCTCTTAGGAGAAGCAAATGCGCAATCGCTGAAGACTATTGTCAATGGGGAAGTCAGGCAAAAAAGTAACACAGCGGACCTTTGCTTTAATGTCCGAAAGCTTATCGCCTTCTGTAGTCAAGGTCAGACACTGCAGAGAGGATCCTTGATTATGACAGGCACGCCAGGTGGTGTTGCTTTGTTCATGAAACCTCAAGCATTCTTGAGAGACGGTGACAAAGTCGAAGTTGAGATTGAAGGCATTGGTCGCCTGTCGAACATAATGTCTTTCGAAAAAAAGTAGCTTCGTTGAACATAGACAATATAGATACAGTGTATGGGTTTTTGACAAACTTTCGGAAGCCATGGTTGACAGTATTTGTGTTATAGTACTACTGGTGATGTGCAGGGAATCAAATAGTCCTGCACCCAGTCACCAAACAACGGACAACGCGATCCTTTCAATGTCCATCCAAGCAGAATCAACAAACGACCCTCTGGAATTCAATAAAAAAACTTATGCGAAATCTGCAGTGTGGTTTTGTATCGTTAGGATTTTCTGACGCTCCATACTAAGTTGCGTTATAACTTGTCTGATAACTCCGTCCGTTAGTAATGGGCTTCGGATATCTTTCATCTCTCATGCAAGCAAAGAGGCCCGTCCATCTCTGAGCCCTGCGAGCAAAAATCAATGATGCTCAATTCGTATTCATTTTCCCAGAGCCTTCCAACATGGTTAAGAATTGCTTGCACTTTTAACAGGCTAACGGAAAGACGCGTTCACTAGAACGATTGCCTGCCCATGTGTCAACACGATGCCTCAATAAATAAGAAAAGGCAGCTAGACCGAGCTCAACGCCTCTACTAGATCTGAAAGCCGTGACCTGGAACATTCCGTACAGTAGACGCAGGATTAAGAACAAGGGAGCGAGGAGCGGCTCTCTTACTCGGGTACTGTGAGGGTACTGCAGGCAGGCAATCAAATACAGGTCTGATGGGTGCCGGTGAGGGCAGAATTGGGTATCGTTTGATATGAGTTGAGACGAATCCTTGAGGTGTAAGCTCTAGGATTCGGGCGGTCTATATAGGGGTGTCTGTCTTGGTCTGAGGTATACCGGTGGTAGACCGAGGCAGGCCTTATAGGAAACCCTGTATGACTATGCATATAAGTGTACAGTAAGAGCAAGAATTACTGCACGTGCTATTCATTTCAACAGGAAGAATCATAATGTACGAAGTTCCCCTCGTGCTTTTCGGTGCAACAAACTACTTGTGCCCTTGATTTGTGCTTTCCTCTCGTATATCTTAGGGTTCGACCACACGTCGCTCGAACTTCAGCCAACAGTGTCCTGACTTCGATCCGGCAGCAAAAACGTCTGCTAAATGTAACTCGTCATTCTCCATGTTATCCGGAACCACTGAAATGAAGTTCAATATGATCATCGCCATCATATATTTGAGTTCGGTCAAAGCAAGATTAGAACCTGGACAGGATCGACAACCAGTCCCAAAAGGTATCCAATTGAGTTTCATACGCTCATCAGCATCAATCCAGCGCTCTGGTAGCCATTGGTTAGGCTGAGGATACACAGAATCTAGCTGGCCTTGATTCAACGCCGAGGTGGAGGCAATAACGCCCTTTGGCACCAAGTAACCTGAGATTTTGAGATCCTTACCCAGATGTCTCTCGAGCGGGCCCGGTATCATGGGGTACATTCTCATTGTCTCTCGGATGATTCCATCTAGGAGTGGAAGGTCCATAGCAAGCCTGATGTCAAGTTTGCTGCGATCTCCAAAGGTGACAGAGAGCTCCTTGTACAGCTTATCTTGAACTTTTGGGTGGCGAGCTAACAACCAGCAAGCAAATGCCGCGGTGTGCGATGTTGTTGACGAGCCAGCCGCCAGCATTTCTACCATGTATGCTGGAATGTCCTCTGTCGGAACAGCAACTGCTTTGTTGTTCATCGACTGTAACATGGAGAGTACGTCCTTCTCTCGGTTGATATCGTCCTTGCTGGCTTCCCAGCGCCGTAATGCATCCTTGGCTGTGAGGTCCATGTCGTTACAACTATCACGTAGGCCTTTCCACTTTTTGTTGCCCAGGTACTTGACGTACGTGTCGGATCCTGGGATGAAGCTTTTCATGGCATTCCATGTGCTGAATGCATGGAATCGTTGGATGAAAATTGGGGACTGGTCTTCTTGATAGTTGTGTAACAGTCGATCTCTCTCGCCCCAGAGCACATCTGTGACTATGTCCAAAGCAAGCAATCGGAAGACTACAACGCCATCGACTGCCTCGTTCTTTTTCGTCTTCTCATCAATCAGCTTCAAAAAATCCTCAACGTGAGACTGGATGTTCTCTACGAGAGTTGCAAGGTTCTTGTTTTGGAAGCATTGTATGAGGTTGTTACGCGAAGGCGCTGCTGATGCATAGTCCAAGAAGCCTAGTGTAGACGTGACGCCCTTCCATCGGCCCATGGATGAATAGAAAGACGTTTTGATTGCCGTTTTATCGTAGATAGCCTTCATGGCTACATCATCTGTAGTGTGTATCTGATCAGGAGCGATCACAGCGACCGGGCCATAACGATTGAGAATACTTGTGACATACTCCGTTCGTCGCTTTTGAAACGTTGCATAGCCTAGAGGAAGCTTCGAGATGCGAGCATACCATGGCCCTGGTATGTGCTTCACTGGTGATAGCAGGAAAGGATAGATGGCCTATGGGTGACGATGGGTCAGCGAAAACGCCTCTTAGAATAGAAGGGCACCTGACTAACCGTGATCCAGATTATGTATGCCAGAAGCGCCGAAAGTAGCCACTTTGCTTGCAGGAAGGATCTGACTCCATCTTCGATGATTAGAGACATCATGAAGTCGTGGCACGACAATACTACGACAGAAAGATAGCAAGGAAGTAGTGTCAATGAATTTCTTGGATTCGATGAGCCCAGAGTATTCTGATATCGCTTTTGTAAATGACCACGAGAACAACACTGCGCTGGTGCGTGGCCGAGGGTTCGGCTACAATCAATTGCCTCCTCCGCACCTACCCCACCTCGATCCGCTCCTCCAATCTCGTACCACTCGAAGCTTCATTGGGTGAGTGCTGATTGAGCCAAATTGCAGCAACGGGCCACGAGCTGGAGCCACTTTGGTGTCGGGTAATGTGGCAAGTCTCGGCAGCCACGCGGAAGTCAGAACAGCGGCCGGGAACAGATTACGTGAACCAATCATTAGTTCGTCACTCGATGGAGTCCGGACGTCAGTAGCCTAGCCATCCGGTCCTCGATTGCGGAGAACATCTTGCGTACGTCTGTTACAGCCAAAGGTATCCGAGTTTGCAACTAAAAGCTTCTTGTTCAGCTGCAGGATTTTGATTGAATCCCAAACTGTTTTTCGCAGGCTTCTTTACCCTGAACGATCTCGTGACATGGACTATCCAGTTTTAATTATTGGTGCTGGTCCCTCTGGGGCTACCACTGCGCTGTTGCTGGCTCGAATGGGCGTCAAATCGATGTCAATATCCAAGCACAAAAATACGGCCAACACACCACGCGCGCACATATTCAATCAAAGAGCTATGGAAGTTTTGAGAGATGCTGGTCTAGAGAAGCAGCTGGAGAATGTTGCTACGCCTGTGGACGGTATATTGTCCTCCTGCTCCAAACTTAGAAATCTTGACTCATTACCCTGCAGACATGCAGCATACTTCATGGCTGGACTCTTTGGCTGGTGAAGAGTACGGACGCCTCTGGGCGTGGGGTAACAAGCCTTCCTGCAAAGGAGCCTACGAGGTAGCAAGCCCTTGCTCTATGTCTGACCTCCCTCAAACCTTCTTGGAGCCTGTCCTGGTCGAGTCTGCAACACGAGAAGGAGCCCATTTCAGATTTAATACAGAGTTCGTGCGGTTCGAACAGGCAGCAGATGGTGTCAAAACGACCTTGCGAGACAGAGCTAATGGAGAAGAGTTCACTGTAACCTCGCGATACCTAATAGGAGCAGATGGTGCGCGGAGCGCAGTACTACAGGCCTTGGAAATTCCTGTCATTGGTCGGCAGCTCAACACTGCGTTCAACATTCATATCATAGCCGATCTCTCCAAGTACATTAAGTATCGTCCTGGTAGTCTCAACTGGATACTCAATCTCGGCGCTCCAGAATGGTCCGCCGTGGGAAACTTCCGTATGGTCAGACCGTGGAACGAATGGGTGGTCTCTATGCACCCTGCTACAAAGGATCCGAACGACCTCAGTGAACCTAGCCAAGAGTCAATTATGAAGCGCTTACACCAGATGATAGGTGATCATTCGGTCGACATCAAGATACTATCATCATTCTCGTGGACCATCAACGATCGAGTCGCCGAAAAATGGCAAAGCGACCGCGTGTTATGTATCGGGGATGCAACTCACCGCCATCCTCCAATAAATGGGCTCGGGAGCAATACTTGCATATCTGATGCATTCAACCTTGCGTGGAAGCTGGCTTATGTCATCAAAGGATGGGCCTCACCTTCATTGTTAGATACTCTTACTACCGAGCGAAAGCCAGTGGGTGATGCCATCGTTCGTCGCGCAAATGATGGAATGGAAGCACATCGACGACTCTGGAAAATCATTGGCCTTGACGTTGACACTCGCAAAACATTCTCAGAACTCTTGAAAGCCGACTCGAAAGATGGCGCAGAATTGCGCATTCGTTACAGAGAGGCCCTAGAGGCAACCGAAGATGAGGTGCAAGCTCTAGGGATTCAAATGAATCAAACATACCTGGACTCGAATGCCGTAGTTGTAGAAGCCGACGACGAAGCACCAGAATTCCCAACCCTTGCACCGCTCAGAGATGTCAAAGTCAGCACGTACCCAGGATACCATCTGCCACATGTTTGGTTGGTAGCCAACGGACAATCACCAAGGGTATCTACGTTGGATCTCTGTGGCCAGGGACGCTTTACACTGCTCACAGGCATTGGTGGTGATGCTTGGATCAGCGCGGCGGAGTCGGTCTCCCACTCAATGGGTATCCCCATACGCGCTTACAAAATTGGATATGGAGGTAACTTTCTCGATTGCTATAGGGAGTGGCACAAAGTGCGAGGCGTAGGAGAGGATGGAGCGATTTTGGTTCGACCTGATCACTTTGTTGCCTGGCGCTGTCAGGCCCTAGCCGAAGCTCCTGCAAGGAAGCTTTCTTCGGTTCTTAAGCAGGTTCTTGGCCAGTAAATGGCATATAATGGCATATTAGTGAACAAGAATCATCGACACTATCTGTACTTGTATTGAGTTTTTTCCCCGTGGCATGTACTGGCTCTTTGACTTTAGCCCACCTGCATGCAGCCTTTTATAATTGATCTTTGAGCAGCCTGTACAACAAGAACTACATGTTCCAACATCGTACATTTCATAGTCTTAAACCTGCTTAATGATCTCAGTTTGCCGTTCTGTGTAGTTATTGACATCGAATAAAGACTATACGTTTAGTTCACGACTAGACGAAATTCCGTCTATCTACCCTCCACCTCAAAGATTCAAAAGCAGAGCCTCGGTAAGCTCATACACTGCCAATGAAGACGTCGCGCAGATCCGACAACCATTTTTGCAGGATACAACAGGCATAGATTCTTTACTTTCATTGTGGCCCCCTCGGTTAATAGTAACGCAGACCCTTCACAAACTTTCCAAGACTTGGAAGATTTGACTTTCCAGCCGATTACAGAGATTAATGGCCGTTTAGCCTACCGGATATCAGGGCACTTGCATTGAGTCCCGTGTCACTTGGTGGGCGCGGATCTATAACAGTTAGTGCGTGGCGTGCTGCCACTTTACCCGCGCCCATCAGCCCTTGTCCGAGCTGATTGTCGGCGAATCTGGAATGGAACCCCAGGTAAACATAGTACCGGTAATACGTATACCACATACCGGTAGCTTCACTGTGGGTGCGGAGACCCCGCAAATTGCACTTCAAATCCACGTATGCACCAAGCCGGGATCATTGGTTCAAGGATATAAATGGTCGATTTGAAGTATTCAGGAATTCACTCTGCCGTTCACAACCGCATCTCTCTGTTTATTCTCTTCCTTCTTACCAAGTTACCGGTAGCCTTCCGGTAGGACACAGGACTGAACGAACCTAAACCTAAGAACAATAAACCTAAGTTTTCCAAGACATCATGGCCAAGGTTGCCCTCATCACTGGTGGGAACGGTATCACCGGTTCCGCGATCATTGAATATCTCGTCAAGAATACAACGTCACAGGAGTGGAGTCAGATTATCGTCACATCACGGTCCCCATTCAAGACCACTGTTCAGGATGAACGGATCACCTTCATCGCCCTTGATCTGAGCCAAGACCCCAATGATCTGATCGCCAAGATGCGTCCAGTATGCAGTGGCGTTACGCATGCCTACTTCTCCTCGTATGTACACAAAGACGATTTCAAGGAGTTAAACCTCGCGAACGAAAAGTTGTTTTCCAACTTTTTGGATGCCATAATCGCAGTAGCTCCTGTGCTAGAGAATTGCACTCTTCAAACTGGCGGGAAGCATTACAATGTCCATCTTGGCCCAGTGCCTTCGCCCGCTCGTGAAGAAGAACCCAGGAAGGAGAGCCCCATTGGTAACTTCTACTACCCCCAGGAGGACTACCTGATTGCCCGTCAAAAGGGACAGCGCTGGACGTGGAATGTGGTCAGGCCCGAGGCCATAATTGGGCACACCTCAAAACCAAACGGCATGAATTCGGCTCTGACTTATGCGCTCTACTTTCTTGTCTGTAAAGAGCTTGGTGTTGAAGCTCGCATGCCCACGAACCAGCTTTATTGGGAAGGATATGACGACTTATCTGACTCGAGGCTCATTGCAGACCTCTCCATCTGGGCGTCAACGAGCCAGAAGGCAGCAAACCAAGCTTTCAACATCACCAACGGTGACTACTTCACCTGGAGATACATGTGGCCACGCATCGCAGCCTACTTAGGCGCTCAAGCAACACCCGATCAGGCGTTCACAAAACCCCGCCCAACAGAGGGCGAAACGCAGCTTGATTTGTCCCTCGTCGAATGGGCGGCCGACAAACAAGAAGTATGGAACAAGATTTGCGATAAAGGATCGTGCCCAGAAGCTAAAGCAACCTGGGAGTCAGGCACATGGGCCTTCCAGGACTGGGTCTTCCAACGTACGTGGTCGGCGACTTTGAGTATCAACAAGGCGAGATCGTACGGATGGCAAGGTCACATTGACTCGTTCCAGTCGTTGACTGAAGCGTTTGACAACTTTGTAAACCTCAAGCAGATTCCTCCGTTCCGTTAAAATAGTTACACTTCCAAACTGTCTACTCAAAAGTTACTATTCATGCACACTGACTGTTCTTGAGGATCAAATAACGGAGGTGTATAAACGCGTGATAGATGGATGCATCGCAGATCTATGCTCCGATCGTGATCGTGATAAAATCACTACAGGTAGTTCTAGCTAGTTGAGCGAGATCAGCTAAAACGTCCCAATCATCGCTTCGAACGAACGCAGTTTGCAGTCACCCTCTAGCCGCGTTCTCAACATCACGCAGAAGCTTCTTAGTCCTGATGGCCTAGGGACTTGGTTCAGAGCCACATATCTTACCACGATCTCAAACTCCCTAGTGACGATCGGAAGGAAGAAGGGCGATTTTCGTGAATTGCCGCGCAGGTGGTGGAAACACTGTTTGCGCATACATCTATAACAATGCATTGCGAACTTACAGCAGCGACAGAGGATCGAGAGTGAGGTTTTGCTTCGGCACGTTATATGCTTGTGAAAAAACCTGAGTCCTGTATGTGGTCGCTTTGTGGGCTTCGTATCGAGGGGTGTAAGAAAGACTGACCAAGTGGGCTTTCCCTGACAAGTGCTACCTTCGTGAGCACAAATTCCGTCACTTCCGGCGGCACGTCCGTAAACAATTGCGGGCGCTGTTGAAAGGAGCCATATGCCCTATTAGCAGTTGGTTGTGGAGGCGATGATGGGGCGAAGGCAGAGCGGGAAGGTACGCGGTACTCTCGGGTCTGATCTATAGCATAATAATCACGAGGCTGTATGTTTTCCTCCTTTTGCTTGCTTGGCTGGCTTGCGGTGTGATGTAGTGGTTAGGAAGGGGGTAGATTGGACAAAATCATCTTCCTTGCGCAAAGCGTCTAGCGATGATTGGTGGGATCAATGGGACGGGGTCTGGCGATTCGCACGCATCGACTCGGCAGGCCACACTCATAATCCCGGTACACCGACAAACCACAACGAGCCAGCACACTCCCGATACGGATCCTCGTCGAAAGAGCGGTCGGGCATGCCGCTCCCAGATGAGTTCACATGGCAGCGGTGTTAGCCCACGTTCACTTCGTCATCTGCAGCCTCCGGGCCAATCACGCCGCTGGCGCTGGGCCTTGGCTTCCCGCGAACGACGCGCGAACGCCTTGGTTCGTCGCTTGTTCCCGTGTGATGTGGATGACGAAGCACGGGCTGGCGACGGGTGGGTGAAGAAGCGGTCGGGAAGACCGCAGAGCCGCCATGTTCGTATGAGACGAGTTTGGCAGTATGCGACGGCGCCGTATAAGAACTTGCGGATGCCTCAGGCATGAGAAGTGTACAACTGTATCTCTTTCCTCGAGAGCACAAAGCTGGACTACCCCACAGTCTTGTTGACGCTAAGCCTTGTTTGCGGCCCGCTGTTCCTTCCCAATGATGTCTCGTCAAAGATCGCGAAGTCGCAATAGTGAGTCTCACTTCTTGCCTTGCCGCCTTATCTGACGAGGCTGTACGACCGAAGCTGACGATTTAATTCGCCCGCTAGACGACCCCACCATGGTCCCCCAACACCTTGAGGTTCTCCCATACATCTCCCCAGTTGCCGACTGGCTCAACGCACCTGCAAATCTCCACGAGCGCATAGTCCAGGTCGAATACGGCCACACCTCCCTCGCACACCTACACGTCCACAACAATCCGCCGCAATCACAACGCCAATCCTCGTCCATGACCCCTACAATCATCTACAACGCGCCCGCTTCAACCCACACCCCCTCCCTAACCTTCTCCCCGACCGCCTCAACGACCTCTGTCTTTACTCCTCTCTCATACCAGGACACATTCCCCACCTCGCACGCCCCTCTCGAAGAAACACACGGCGTCCTTACTCTCATCCCACAACACCCTTGCGTCTTCTGGTTTCTAAACTGCACCTACACATCCACCTCACGCTCGGAGTGGGCCACGCACTGCACATCGCACTTCCGCAGCGCGCCGCCGCCGTCCAGTGTCACGTGTCCGCTGTGCGCGTGGGCCACAGAGGGAGCAGAAGGCGCCTGGGCCCGCTCACTGGATCACATCGCCGACGAGCACTTTGCGCGCGGGCAGAGCTTTCGTGCATATGCAGTGCGCCCGCGGGTCGATTTGGTGCTGTATCTGTGGCGCCGTCGGGTTATTGCGGATCAGCAGCTTCAGGAGTTGAGGAGGGGAGTGGTAACAGAGCGATATGTTGTGACTGGAGGGAGGGAGGGCGAGCGTGGCGGGGGAGGACGGACGAGGAGGGAGCGTCGAGCAGTGCGAGGGTAGGGTTTTTTGCGAATGAGTTGTTCGGCCTCGACTCGTCTTTGGTTGGTTGGTTGGTTGGGGGGAAGTTCATTTCGTGCTCTTTAAGCCGGCTGGATCGGTGCTTTCCTTTCTCTTCTCTCTTATCGAAATTTGTGATACCCGGGTTTTGCAACAATACGGACAATTTATCATCATACTGCGTTCCCTCGCTGTCCTCTGCGCTGCGTTCTGCCAATACTGATGACATAGGGTGAGTGCTTAGCTGGTCATGTAGATGTTCAAACAGTGTAGCAGGTAGCATGGTTGGGTAAAAGAGAGTGCACCGAAGTTATAGTTGAGCGAGGGAGACAGCATGTGAGGAGTGAGTTGCATCTTAGTTGTGGTTTATAGATACAGTGTGGGGTGCATGAAGTCAAGTTCCGAGAAAAGTCGACTCGCTGCGTATCTCAGACACCATGGTCTGCGCTCGCCACGACGATGCCGTCCTTCCCATTTTATGCATCGTTGCAGTGGGGTGACCCATCGCTATCACTGCATGTAGTTCCTGCGCATTGCGTTTCGGTGGACCAGCCCAGAATGGGATTACACACTTCGACCGCAGAAGCGTCCTCGGAGCAGCGGTACTCCGAATCGCCGCAGATAGTGCGGGGAGCGACGGAGGTGAGCGGGGTGGCGCTGGCGAGAGCCACGAGGGCCAGGATGGAGAGAATGCTTTTGGAGAACATCTGCGGGCGGTCAGAGGGCGTGGTCAGGATGTGGTCACATCAGGGGTTTTTGTGAAGGGATGCGTGCGATGGAGTTGGAAGTCGGGACTTGTGGTATCGGGGAAATGAAGATGGACTTGATCTCGAACTTGGACTTGCAATTCACACCCCTCGGTCGCGAATTTCTATCTACTTAAACTGTTGCCGCTTCAAATGCCACGTCAGCAATGCAGCACCCGCGTCGCGCCGTGCAATCCTTACCCGGCCGCACATGCGGTTTGATGATGAGGCGATTACACCTTAGAGGCCGCTACAGCACATACTTAGGTACACACAGTGGTTGTGTGACGTCGCGGTCCTGATTTATATCTCGATCTAGCCCTCCAGCCATCTCAATTCTCTGACCGCGAGAACTTGTTACCTGTCTGGAAGTGGCGCTGTGACGAATCACCTCCCTGGTCTGTATCTGCAACAATGCGCTCGTGGTGGTCGCTCGCCGAATGGCGGCGGCCGAGATACGGGAAGTTGCCAGGGTCGACGTGAGAAGGACCCGTGGGTGCAGCAGCGGGTGCTTGCGGGGTATGGGATGTGCGCTGGGATTTGTGCTGGCGAGTGGAGCGGGTGCGTTTCTGCGACTTGACCGCTGCAACACGTTCCGTGGTAGGGCGGTGCGGGGACAGGGTTATGACATCGTCGTAAATGCCAGAGAGGCGGGGGATGAAGGTTAGCGGGCGATTGGGGTATGGGGGGCGCGTCTGCGAGAAGGAGTGTGGGTGTGGGGGGGTGGTGTTCAAGTTGACGTCAGGCACGATTTTTGGTGTGTATGTATGGGGTGCAGCATGCGGAGTGATAGCACTTTGGGTGTTGTGGTGAGGGCGAGCGTTGGATGCATGGCCAACGTCTGGGTGGCTCCGCAGGGGCGCATAGACTAGGGGTCTAGCGTGGATCTGGATCTCGCTCAAGGCCTCATATTGACCTGGGCCGACCATACCAGTGACTAGACCCCTGAGCTCGAGATTGATTGTGTCATGGTAGAAGCCAGTCCATCCTCCCCGAACATAGTGGTCCAGCACAGACCATAGGGCATCTTTGGCGGCATACTGAGCATCGGGGATAGTCAAGAAAGTACCGATTTTCTTGGAGAGAAGTTGGCCGTCGCCGATGTTCTGATGATGCCAAACATCGTACTCTTGCGGGTGTTGCATGGTGTGCATATTGAACTCTAGCTGGTATGGGGTCACGAAGTTTGAGTTGTCCATGCTTGCAGTAGTCTGAAGCGAGTTGTGTGTAAGTCTGAATATGAGACAGAATAGGGGTGCTGGTCGAGATTGTTTTGTATACCTGCGGTATCTGTTTGTGAGCCTCGTGGTGCTGTCGAGCAAGCTGCAAGCCGACATCCATCTTGGTTTTCGATTTGAACAAAGCGAGAACAAAGTAATGAAAGAAGATGGAAGAGAAGTTTGAACACTCTGGGAATGCGAAGATGTTTTGATTGGACAATCGACAAATTGACTGCTTGACGCGTCATGGGTGCATGGTAGAGGTCGCATCTGAGTGCCTGTTGTTTGTGTTCTGGTCTGCGTTATCTGACTGCTACATCTACCTGCGTTGCTGTAAACTTTGCAGTTGCAAGGATACGATTGAGAACATCTTACTAGTTCATTGTTTGTCGTTTGTCGTTGCTGGTGATTTGGAGCTCTTCAATTCCGGGCTGGTGCTTCGCCAAGCAGACTACAGTCTGCACCACCAGCCCAACATCGCCGTTGCTTTTTGATGTCAAGTAAAAGCAGTAGATAGGGGCGTATGGATGGACGTGATTCTTGTGCGGAACAGATTAGCAACATGTGACCTCTGTCACGCTCTGTCACCGCCAGTGGCTTTGGAACCAATATGACCGCTTTACATCTCAGCTCAGTCTTTGCTCACCTTCCCAATGAAGCTTACCTGAAACATAATTGTATGTTCTTGTAATCGAACTTAATGGCCATCAGGGCTACGATGGGCCTTGGTCGTCGTGCTGTGAAGAGATAGTCTGTGCAAATGGTGTGCAAATACGCCTGCAGGACATCCGGAAAGCCAGAGCAGACGATTCAATCAACGATGCAGCAGATGTGTTTCAACTATGCAAGGGAATGATCCAAATGACCTGTGACCTGGAAGTTGTGCGCCTTCGATTGTTCATAGCATGAAGGCATTTGCCCTGCCTGTTTTCGACCACTCGAGCACGGGGCTAGTCTTAGTCAAGTCGAGCATCGTGACTGATGACCGTCGAGAGCCGAATGAACGAATACGCTTCAACGCTAGAGAATAAATCCGAAGATACCTAGAGCATGGAGATCAAGGGGGGTATCAGACTGGAGGCGGGTAGAATGTGTATCGATAGTCACGGCTGAATCCGACAGGCTAACGAAGGACTGACTCGGAATAGGAAGAGAATGCGCAGGCTCAGTTTTGCAGAAAGGGAGACGCCAGAGCCTAACGAAAAAGATCGAAGTGTTTGATTGTATGGCAGAGATGAAGCGGACGCGTAATGGGCGACTCGTGGTGTACCCGAATAAGCCGAACACAAGCTTCGGGTATGAATGATTTGATGGCAAAGCCTAGGATTCTTGGTTGTAAGGCGAGAATGTGAAGAAGCAAACTCACCTGTCAATCTTTCGTTCTCATAGCTTAGGATGCGTCTAACCGGATGTACGCCACATGAATCTTTCCACATCGTGTGACAGTCGCCGCACAATGTCACACCGCAAGACGAGTGCACTTCACCGTCCTCCAACTCAAGACTATCGAGTGACCATCACCATCCACCTGGTGAAACGATGGTCTCCATCTCTCCGCTTCTCCAGGGAATAAGCACCCGGGGACGAGGTCAAAGTTCATTGAACAATCCATGATGGGGTGTCCACTCAGGCACACCTTCCTTTTCCCATCCAGAAGCCAATCCCAATGTTGCACAACCTCTGATCGCCCTATGCGGCTCCAAGAAGCAATTCGTGCCCGTCGCTAGACTTCCCTGCATCTGTCACCGCTGTGATCGCCGGCGTCTCGTTTGATCGCCGCCATCCATGTGGCAATCCTCGTATTCTCTACCAGCGTGCGCTGCTTTTCTGAAGCCGTCTCGGCCGATGCTCGAGCAGCGCGATGGACTTGAGCGTGCCCCCAGACGCTGGCTGTGTGGAAGGCTGTTAGCTGACCAATCAGCACAAAGCAAGAAGGGTTCACTGTTAGTTTGAGTTGCTGCGCTACACAATTCTCCTCTTAGCAGACTCCGCTGTTCAAAGTTGAGCACACGATGGATGTGGGGTAAAGATACGAGGTCGCGACGATGGATGACGATAGTTCGCGTGGCCGTTTCGTCTTTCGACATCTGCATGGCCACGAGTCGCGAGCACGTGTGACTGCAGATCGGCAACTGTTATCGTTAAGGTGCTGGATTGACTTGTAGCTCTTGCCGCCACGAGGCTGGCGAGGGCCAGTCGATGGCCCGTGTGTGTGAAAATAGCGACGTTTTGCGTGCTTCGAGTGAACGGCTGCACAGTACGGCACGCACCGGCGAAGTCTGAGTCGTGTTGAAAGCTTATGAACTGTCAAGCGATGGTTTGACGCAAATAGTGCAGTATAAAGTGCCAGTAGTGCATATCTAACACTCGTCTGCAGTCCCAATACAGACAATGAATGCAGGATTGACTTTTTCGATGTGTATTTTGTCACTACTGATGAGTTTGTTGGTATCGCGAGACCGCGCAAAAGCGGCATCAGGTATGACTGTGAGAAACCACCACAGCTCCGATCACATGTCGTGACCCCTGAACGGGCTTTCCGTGCCTAATTTCTCTATTGCTAGGAATTGTCTCGACTTCTGCATGAATGGTAGTCGATTGGGCCGGGCATGCTCCGTGCAGTGCATATGTGGTTCCCGAAATTGCGGCGTCGATGGCGCTGTCAAGTCTAAGCGAGATAGCTGTATGAAGGCGTCAGTGGCATATTTGCTTTTCCCGCTGCCGGTTATCGAGTCTGCAGTCCGGATCTTGCCAGATCGTCCTCGGTCGGACTTTCTGTTCTTGGGGTAACCGATTGCGACTCATGAGAGGCACAGGCTTCGCAGACTGCGACGTAATGAAGCGCCGGACTGACAATCATTCCATACGAAAATCTCAACTCAACCAATTGGCAGCGTGCATGGCAGGAATCTGGTAGCTTTCATGGCCAATTTCGAGTACCGTCTTAACACCGTCAGCGGGCACTGGACCCTTCGAGCTCCAATCATGTCGGCTCCACTCGGAACCATGTCCGGGTGGCATGGATTTGCATCCTGCGTTGTCAATCACTGCTCGATGACATTTCCCAAAGCCATGTCTGACTTGTGGCTGTCTGAAACAACGTCATTCTTCGTCGATTGCAACAACATCGACTTGCGATCCCGCGTCGCCACTCATCACGCAGCCAAGCTTTGTCTCCCCGTACTTGCCAACGTTGAGCCAGATGCAACGGCTCTGTCGAGTCTTCATTTCGGTTGACATCCACCAGATTGGCAGTCCGGCAGGCGCCACGCTTCACCATGAGCCTAGGAAGATTTGTGTTTCGCCGCTAGAGCCTGCCCCGATACGTGCTAGCTGGAAGATCGACATGGCCCTTGCCCAGATTGCCGAGGCTCATGCATGCACGCGCGACGCGGCTTCATCGACAGTTTGCGCTCTAGAGACAAATGAAGTCCGTGGGCGCGTTGAGCTGGCCAACTTCGCTTGAGGCTGCTGCGGGGCACGCCTGTTGCTCGGCGACCTCGAGGGACCCATGTGCAACCACGGGGCGTTGCCTGCCATGCATCGTAACGCGATTGGGGAACCGGCCAGCGGATGCAGGTGCAGCTGCTCTGCGCTTGCCAGAGCGCCGCCTTTGTCATGTCTATCAAGGCCAGGCACGGTGGTCTTGCTGTGGTTACCCCAATGTACTTAAGTCTAGCTCGAGCCACGTCTGTACCTCCGCCTCAGCTGTCCAGTCCCCTACTCTTCATCGGGAACGTCTGTGCGTTCCCTTCACTCTCATAGGAGACTCGCCCGTACCACCCTAAGTAGTTTGCACCGGCCTTCCCGCCAGCGTGGCTTGCACTCAGCCCGATCATCTCGCCCAGGCTACTGGAATTTCGTTCAGCATCGACCATTCTCACGGACCGCACTGTGTTCTTAAACAAGAGTCGTCCCTGCCGTAACTCGAGGTCCCACGCGACTAAGCTGTGTCCTACCTAATTATCAGGCCACTCCACTCCACACCCAACGCCATGGTCTACAACCTCGCGTACCGTCGCCCTCAGAGGCAGGCCCGGTCATCCACTGAGTCGGTGACCGGCGAACACAAGCAGCTGTCCATTCACGAGTCCATTCGCTCTGGCAGTAGTGGCATGTCTCATGGCATTCCTGAGGCTCTGTCTTTTGACCGCATCATCGCTGGTGGAGTTTGCCCTGTAAGTCTTCCACATCACGTGTCAGCCCTTCCCGCGGTTTGGCGCGCGCAAAGTTTGACCGTTATGGTACTGACTCTGTCAAGCCCTGCACAGTCCGTGACTTCATGAACTTCTTGAAGTATATTGAGCTTTCGGCCGAGAACCTGCAATTCTTCCTCTGGTATCGCGACTACAGCAAGCGCTTCAAGGAGCTGCCTGAGAGCGAGAAGGTCCTGTCACCTGAGTGGAGAGGTAGCAGCCACGGCAACGCCGAGCCGCCCAAGCTTCCTACCGCAAAGGCGCACCCAGAGGCATCAGCCATTTTGGATGGCACCGACTTTGTCAGCGAGAAGACTGTCAAGTACAGTGATAGGAGCACCAGCAACAACCCCTTCTTCACACCACCGCACACGCCCACAAGTGATCAGCCTCGCCGTGATGAGTCGCTCGATTCGTATGATGAGAGCATGACTACTGGCAAGGTGAACCATTCTGAGCGTGCTGCAGGTGCGTTTGAGAGTGTGGGGCTCAAATGGAAGCCTTGTGAGTGTGACTGATTTTCTTTAGTAGGATTACGATACTCATACACAACAGTAACCGTCCAACCTTATCGCGAGGAGGTCAACCGCATCATCTCGATCTATATCGCAGATGGCGGATCTCGTCAGCTCAATCTTTCGTCCAAGGAGCGCTCTGCGTTGTTGCACGCCCTGCAGAACACCACTCACCCGTCTGCATTCAAAGACGTCATCACCACCGTCGAATGGTCGCTGCGCTGCCAGGCCCACCCCAACTTCATTCGCTGGACAATCTGCAACGGTAACCGCCCACGTGTCGTGTTTGCCCGCGGGCTTGGAATCGGTGGCATCGTCGCTGGTCTCATTGTCGCGATTGTTCTCACCCTGAGCAGCGCCGGTCGCGCTTGGAGGGCCATATCCCTCATTGGCTTCGTCATCGGAATCTCAACGCTCATCGCTGCGTGGAAGGGTATGTGCGTTGTCCTTCACGGCATGCATCATCGCCACCTGCGACCGTGGGAGCTGTTCAGCTCCGACGACGAGCCGCAAGGCTACGATGCGAAGGTCGATTCCGCTGACTCGCTTGGCTCGCATGTGTCCAGCAACTCGTGGGAAGACGAGCCGTGGGTGGCCAGGTACGAGAAGCGCAACGTTCTCCGCAAGATCTTCGACCGCGAGGTCTGGATCCAGGAGCCAGCTCTCCGCCAAATCCAGGACACCATCTTCATCCAAGCTATTCTCGGCTCGCTCATCATCGGTGGCGTTGCTGTGGGCATCTTTTGCGCCCTCCCCGCTGGAAACTTCTTCTAAGCGCCATCGATGTCTCAACGCCATTTATCTTCTCAACGCCATCTTATCGTCCTTGCGACGCCGTGCCATATCGGCCGTTTCCTACCTCTAGTGCGATATACCCTGATACTTTTGCACAGTTCGTCCGATGTGTAAGAGGTAATAATACCTGGATGAGAAATCTTACGATAGCCTAGGTGGATCGTGTACATGAGGTGAACATACGGTGCACATTACGTAGCTGAGTTGTTCGTTACGCTCACGCAAGGCATCCCGTTTTCATGATTTGAAATCAAATTCATACATCTGCTCTCAGTCAAATCGTACCGTGACCACTCGTCCCGCGATGTCTCCAGAATCGGCTATAAGTCACTATTTGATGACGAGTGAAATAAAATGGTCCGTGGAGGCTACGCGGAATTCACAAGTATTGGTTCGCCGCTAAATATGAAGGCAGGCAGGCAGCTCGCTCTGCAGCTCAACGGACCTTCGGCGCTCAACAGCATGCGAAGCGTCCAGCGCAGCCGTGAAATCCGCCTTGTCACCTCAACGTGGAGGTCGCGGCGATGCCATAAGCAGGCAAGGACTTGCCCATGTGGATTGACCGGCAATGCGGCTCTGTGGCGAGCCTTCGCGTGATGCACTGATGTGGTGGCTGTGCAACGCACAGATGGGGTTCTTGACCGTCTTTTTGCGGCAGCGGCCGGCGTACCAAACACCAGCAACATCTGTGCAATTCATCGAGGAGCATTGCCTGAAACCGGGAGAGGTCTGTGAAGGTCTCAGATGAGAGGTGCAGCTGTTAAGCTTAACGCTGGTGTAATGTGAGGTAGCAAAGGTGGCGCCAGCATGATCAGTGCGACCATGCAGGGCGCTGGTGCTGGTGATGACAGTACATATCACGCAGACCAGCAGGACCACCTGGAGAGGTTCTGTGGCGAGACATGCTACAATATGAAGCACACTGTGACTCAACGCAGGCAAAGAGCGCAAAGGTGCCCCAAAATTCGCACGTCTCTCTTCTAACGAGCCTCGCGAACTGGCGGTGGAAGGCATCCAGGAACACGGGCTAGAAGCGCGCTAAGCTCGGGTGTCCAGCGCGCCTTGCCGATTCGTACTTCGCGTGTTCGGCAGGCGGGTCTGGCGGGATGCGTCACTGAGCAGACGGGCGATTCAACGTTCGAACAATTGCCCCCGCTATGTAGTCCTATGCCTCCTGCATGTCCTAGAATATTCTCTACAATACAGACTATACTGCACCTGCTCGCTGCCCGCTGCTCGCCCTCCTGCTCACACGCTCACCGTACATATGCGCCCAGAGAAGGCTTATTACATCGTCTGACCTAGCATCCTCTTACATGTCTTACACCGACCACGACCGCTACTACCGCCGCCATGAAACGCACTCTTCAAGACCTCGCGACGTAGACCCATACTCCACACGCCATGCACCGCCTGCCGCTCCGCGCGAGAAGCCAGCTATGCGGGGCAGCATGAACAGCTACGCTCCCTCGTCCTACTACGACTCGTACGACGCCCGCGACTCTCGACGAGCACCTGCACTCCCTCGACGCCACGTCAGTACACGCAAAGCCACCTGGCCGCCATCGCCAGCCGTCGAGGACGAAAACGATGCTGTGAGGAAAGAGGTGTCCTCGGTGGTGGGGTCGGAGGAGGGCGAGCCGCCGATCAACACACGGGGCACCGTCGATCAAGACCATCTGCTTGACGAGATCGAACAGCCAAGACTGCCCGAGAATGACGACCGAAGGTTCGTCTTCGTTCCTGGCGTTGACAACGATGGCCTCAGTGCAGAATCCAGTGCTGGTGGAGCGCGCAGGAAGAGCTTCGCAGAGCGGGGGAACATGCCGCATCTAAACACCCATGTCGAAAGCGACCCAATCTTGTACACTTCACGTGTCTCGACGCCCTACTCGTACACGCCGCAGAAGGAATCGAACGCGCCCGCGGCTGCATTCGTGCTCTCGCCCGAGCCTATCACGCCCGCCAATCCTAGCAACCCTAGGACGGCTGCCAATCGAGATGGGTGGGATGCACGGAGGGATCAGAACGCCAGGCCACCGAGGTCGATACCAGCACATACACGACAGGATCCATACGCCCGGTCTCCACCCCAGGTAGCGAAGGACGACGTCTTCGACGATGACACAGCTTCAGAAGGAGAAAACACAGCCCATTTACGGATCAACGAGCGAAAGCCCGCGCGCTACAGCTTCGTGAAGAGCGAGGCTCAGAAGGAAGATCTGAGAGCGAATCTGCGAGAGAGTCAGGAGCCACCAAGGCGCGATTCTTCACAGCGACCACCGACTGCACGCACAGGCTATGAGAATACCGCAAGCTCATCCAAAGAAAGCTCTTACCAGTCTCCACGCTCTTCATCGTCATCGATCAACAGCGAGAAAAGGAGATCAAGACCTACTCCAGTGGATACCCTATACGCAAATAGTCCTCGACCATCGAGTCGGCCAAGCTCGCCACAGTACCGCGCACCATCACCAAAACTCCCAATGCGACTGCGCGAATCACCCCCCGGCTCTCGGCCCTCGTCTCGAGGCAATGCGGCTCGACCGTCTTCTCCCCTCGCATGGTCATCTACGATTTACCCTCCATCCCCACGGCAGGCACCGATATCTGAGGCAGATTTTCATTCCACATACCCGCCTGTGACTGCCAACGACCGGCCGAGACCATCTTCACGTTTTGGCAGGCATGAGACGATACAGATCCCTCCTCCTCGGGTAGACGTTCAAAGTCCCTCGCCGGTCAGGCCGTCGCCGGTCAGGCCGAACAATCCTCTGCCATATCCGGTAGAGGACTATCACGCTGACGTCTGGATGCCACCAGAAGAGCATTATCAGTTCGACCACTCCACTGTGCCTCCTCCGCGACAGCTTATCGCAGATGCACCGAGAGTTGCCTCACCCTCGATTTCCAATTCACCACGACAAGGTGATGCTTTTCGAGAGCGCTCTGCTAGACCCCGAACGCCACGGTCTGAAGAGGCGCCCCGCCAAAGGCGAAGCAGATCGAACAGTGCCGACTCAAAGCACAGCAGAACAGTTAAACTTCTCGACAGACCGTTGCCAGCCTGCCCGCGAAAAAAACCGACCGATCGCTACGACGATTGGTACTCGCTCTCCGGCTACCACAATTTTGACGTATGTCCTAGCTGCTACGATGGCATCTTCGCAGATACACCTTTTGCCGCTCACTTTTCGCAAACCCGTCGCCGTGAACGCCCCACCGAGCGATTCTGCGACTTCAGTAGCCCTTGGATGCGTCTCGCGTGGCTCATGACCATCAAACAGCGCCGTTCTGGACTGGACCTACTGTACGCGCTGGCAGACGTGAGCGATGCCGAACGTCCATGTCCTGAGGAGCGCGAACTCAGCACCGACCGAATGAACTGGTACGGAATACCCGATCCGCGCGACGGCCTGCACGTTGCCAACTTCGCTATCTGCTCCGCGGACGTCAAGATGCTGGAGATCCTCTTCCCCAGCGTGAAAGGCTACTTCACGAGACTACCACCCACCTCCGCATACACTCCCGAAAAGCACACTTGTAGCCTGCGCACTGGCTCGCGCCGCTTCCCACAATATCTCGATCTCCTCGTCGAGCTCGATGCCGAAGCCGACTCCAGTGGCCAGCGCCCTAACATGTCCAAATTCACCAAAATGGCGCGTGACAACGCCTTCAAACGCGAATGCACCCGCGACAAAGCCTTCGTGCGCAAGCCCTGGCACTTCATCCCCTCGCTCCCCGAATTCACCGTGTGCGAGGAGTGCTTCGATGCAGTCATCTGGCCGCGCGTGCAGAACAGCGCACTTGCGCGCCTCGTCAACAAAACCATCCAGCTCGTGCCCAACGAGGACCTCGAGCTGGGAAGCAGTTGCTGTCTGTACAGCACGCGCATGCGCCGCGTCTGGGACGTGTGCGCCGACGAAGACGACTTGACGTATCTCGAGCGCAAGGTCCGAGAGCGCAGGCGCAAGGAAGTGGTGTTTGCCAAGGAGCGCAGGGGCGTGCTGCAGTGGCTTGTGGGGCTTGAGAAGGGGAGTCGCACGTGGGAGCGGGCGCGGGAGGAGCTCCGCGTGCTGGAAAGGGAGTGGGCGAATTGTGAATAGTGGGCGAACATTACCATGGAGATGAATCGAGTCAATGTCTGTTTGCAGCCGAATCTGTTGTATCGGTGTTTTTCGAGAGCGTGTGGCTTCGCTGAACCATGGGACAGTGATTTGGTGAAGGCCTCTGACTGGCTGTGATAGTCTGGTTTGACGTCCTGCAGGGTCACAATGTTAACGTGGGAGCTAATGAAGTGCAGAGAAGCTTCTTTGTTGGTACCATGGTATGCACCTGCATTAGGGAATCCGTCCCACGGTTTAAGATCTGCACAAGTCGCCGACTATTAGATCAAACTCCAACTTCTGTGGCGACTCGTCTCACGTGATCAAATGAAGTGTGCAAGAGAGAGATCTAGGCTGTGTGTTTGGCATGGTGGACTGGGTGTAGGTTGGACGTGCGACCAGAAGGACTGAGTAGATTGTCGCAACCCCGACGAAAAGTGCAGGACGCGAGGTCAGATGCAGCACAGAATGTCGCGGTGTAGCAATCGAATCACCATTGCTCCTACTCTGGTAGGTACGAGTTTATACCTACCGTACAGTACATGTACCTTCAAGGTTCTCAAATTGTAGCAATTCCACTTCGCGTGCGCACCTTCCCTACACATACAATCCTCGATCATTCGCCTCGTTCTCTCAGTGCGCCGCAGCACCTCAATTTCTTACCTCGTGCGCCGCCTCGAGCGCTGACATGTCTGTCGTCAGCCAGGCGATGGTTTGCACGAAGCTGGGGATGGTTGGGTGAACATGGCGCATCCTCATGCAGGTCAGCGCGAATCAAGCGAGGAGCATTTGGCCCCCAACTATCCAGTCAGCCAACTATTTAGGCAGTGGCATCCTCCACGAGCGTTCACCTGAGTCCAGGATCGCCATCACGCAAGGCTGATGAGATGTCGCAAGGCCATGGCGACGGCCAATCTCTGCGAAACCAGGCTGTAGTGTTATGGCATTCTGAGGGTGCGCGGGACCCGGCAAATGTACCAGCCTCGCTGTACCATACAGAACGTGTTACTCATTCATTTAGGAATTATGCCGCACCTGTGTGTCTCTCGAAGTCAGTGTCGATAAGTTCAGGGTGAAATCGCAACCACATTCGAATTCGCAGCACAGTCCTGCAAGCTTCAGTTTGGTATCTTCGACAGACTCAAAAAGCCTTGGTACGTTGACAGAGATTTACGAAAGAGCTTCAGAAGGCTGTAGCCTATGCGTGTTGATTGTCAAGTCTGCCCATGCCCGTCACGAATATTTCGACCCGAGGGGTGAAGACTTCGCGGCCGTGCAGCATGCTACATGTCGCGTCAGCTGGGAAGTAGATGGACGTAAAGCAGTAAGGGACCGAGCAAGAAAGGGTGACCGAAAGCAATCAGACACTGCCCGTGGCCTCACCAGGAGAATGCACTTGAGGTGGGATCACGGTAGCATCAAGGACGCCTACGTGGTCCTCATTGTCCAGGATAAGTTTCTGACCACCGCATCAGATGCGCATCGCATTTGGGGCCCCGAATCGTTATTCCTTGGGCGACGCATCGAGACCACTGGCAACATTCAAACGCGCCTAATCAGTTGGTATGATCTCTGTAGGCAACATCACTCAGGACAGTGTATTGGAGGAAGTACGCAGACGTCTGCCAAGTTCGATGAACTCTTGTCGCACTCCTATTTTGGGGTCGTCGACGTGCTCAATATGCAATTGACCGAGTTGCCCCGCATGTCTCCATCAGGCGACACTCGATACGCGGCATTAAGTTATGTATGGGGTACAAAGCGCACTTTCACAACGACACTTGAGAACATCAATCTTTTGAGGATGCATGGAGGCATAGAGAAAGTACAGCAAGAACTTCCTCCAGTCATTCGGGATGCCATTGACCTTGTGCGTCGCCTGGGTTTGCGATACATCTGGATCGATGCACTCTGCATCACGCAAGATAGCCCGCAATCCTGGAAGCTCAATGCGTACAACATGGATGCCATCTATGGTAATGCCGACTTGACAATATGCGCTGCGGATGGGGATGATGCTTTCACGGGTCTGAAAGCAATGAGACCCTCAATCGGGACACAGCATCAGGCTGTGACAGATTGTGGCGGAGGTGTTCAGCTTATGCTCAGTCGACCGCCGGAGATATCCATAAAGTCGTCGAAGTGGAATACTCGAGCCTGGACATTCCAGGAACGCCTACTTTCACGCCGATGTTTAATCTTCGTTGAAGGCAGAGTCTACTTTCAATGTCCATCCACTGGCGTTTCGGAAGACATATATGCAGACAGAGAAGGCGCAGGTTGGTCCCTGGACTTCGTTGACGCCCCCTTACAAATGTTCAAGCGGCTGTCACAACGATCCTTCTGGGTCTATATGAGTGTGGTCGAACTCTACAGCGCCCGGGATTTGACTCATCCAAAGGACGTACTTGCAGCATTCAGCGGGATCACGAATCGCCTGGAAAACCAGATGTCAGCACCCTTTGTCCTAGGGCTGCCGAGCTCCCACTTTGATCTTGCACTTCTATGGCAGTTCACTGGCCTAGCTCAACGGCGCACACCCCGTGATGAGCGCGAAAAAGAAGGCTATGCAGGCTTAAAGTTTCCCAGTTGGAGCTGGATGGGATGGATGGGCGCTCCAACGACGTACGAACGGTCATTTATGGGTGACTGCCTTGAAAATCCAAGTGATTGGCTGAGATCGCATACTTGGATACGCTGGTTCGTCAGAGATGGAAAAGGTGACCTACGACCACTACATTCTGATTTCCACTGGAGTCAAGACCGAAGCGAAGAGTCGAAATGGCGAGGATACAGTCATGCCCGTCTCAGTGGGGAGAAGATCTGGACACATTATAATGAGCGTGACTTGGAGGAAGTCATTTACGTCGAGCGCTATCCAAGAGTTGCAAACGACAGGGTATATGCCGACAATTCGAGACACGATCATAGGCTTGATGTCATTGTAGATGCCTCTTCAGGGGCATCAGAGCAGTACGTCTATCAGAGTCGGAGGCGTAGACGCGCACGAGATTCCAAGTGAGTGAACGCATACCCTTTCAACGGCAACGAAGCTGAAATGATATCAAGACATACATCATCTAGATCACCTAGCTTAAAGAACAATCTCAACTCTCGGAGACCTCCGTACGACCACATGAGGGTACTCTCGGACCTGTCTGCAATGTGCAGACTTCTCATATACCCGATTATAATATTCTTGGAACATCTCAAATTTGACGGCTTGTCTAGCTTCCTATTCCAACTGAGTTTATTTCATACTCGCTTTGCAACCAGAGAGCGATCGCGTAGAGCGAGATACGCAACAACCATCGATGAATCCGATACATCCTCCCAGAGCACTGTCTATTCGATGTCCGAACATAGGAGACAACCGGCGATTCACGAATCACGCCGACGCTACGAACACTTCCGCTACGTCGAGCCAGTAGCAGAGTCTAGCGACCCCACTTCTGAAGGCAATGAAGTCAGAGAGAGGACCAGGCGCAGGAGCTATAAGCGCCCTCCCCGTCGGAGCTCCGAGCACCATCAAAAAGCGGTGGGCCGAATATCACTGTCTTTTGATCGGATATTCGGTTCCTCGCAAGAGACGCAACCAGTCGAGACCGAGGCAAACCCAAGGTTTTCGATTTACTCGAAGGAGTGTCCGTATCGACCGGTTGTCGCCGAGTACACCAGAAATCTCGACAGCCCCGAGTTCCCGCTGATGCCGATTCTGCAGTTCTGGACCTACTACACGTGGCTCAACATCTCCATGCCAGCAACTCCCGAAGCTGACATCAACCCCGAGACTGTGCGATGCCACATTGCAGACGACAGCGGAGACTGGTGCGGTTCCATCGTGCTCGACAGGCCGTGGGTCGAGTCCAAGACTTTTGCAAGCAGGGAGTTCATTGCCATTTCTGAAGCGAAGCAATTCAACATGGAAGAATGTCCAGTCTGGACTTACTATATCCCCAAGGAGCGAGATCAGTCTGAGTGGGATCTGTTCTACGTATTGCTTATTGAGAGAAAGGATGAGCAGTGGGAGCGTGTAGGCTTGGGCAAGGTGTTCAAGGAGGCGTTCATGCGGACCGCGAAGTGGAGGGAGATCATGCTAGGCTGATGTATCGAATTAGCAAATTTCATAGGCGTGGGGAGTCACATCAAGGTGAGTTTTTCTCGTTATTAGAATTGATCACGTCCACGTGTAGGTAGCAAACGTCCACGTGTGCGCCAGTAACACGGAACTTGTATGAATGTATTCACCGTGAGCTATTTACGCTTATCATTGAGGCATGCAGTCCCTTCGCATAGTGTCATCATTGAACATACTCGCCGCAGTGTCATGCAGAACGTTCATGCAGAATGGTCATGTGAATATCACTTCCAGTATACCTTGCTTCGAAGACTTGGTAGACCCCATATTCAGTACATGCCTGCGCTATGCAACGCTCAAGAGGCGCCTGTCGCTGTTCACCTGGTATACGCCACCTCATTTTTTCTTGGTGATCTTGGGAACTCGAGGACGGTCGGGGTCGTTCGCGTTGTGGGGGACGGCGAATGGCAGACGGCCTCCTTCGATCTCTTCAAACGGCAGTGATCCAAAGCGGACGCCACCAGGGAAGGCGGGACGGAGAGCCGATGGCGTGGAAGATGCATTCGACCTGCTGCTCGAATCTTCTGATCATATGAGTTCAGTGCAGGCCAGTAGTCAAAGAATGGACCGAACTTACGCGGAGTAGTCGTTGTCGCGTGAGAAGTTGACTCTGAGGCTCCCTCGCTCGCAGATTCATGACCTATGCCAGCTCCAGCGCCGGCATCGGTACTAGCTCCAGTGCCAGCATCAGTACCAGCTCCAGCGCCAGTATCGGTACCAGCTCCAGCGCCAGTATCGGTACCAGCTCCAGCGCCAGTATCGGTACCAGCTCCAGCGCCAGTATCGGTACCAGCCCTAGCATTCTCGGACCCCAGTTTGGGTGCTGCTTTTGGGGGCGCTTGTCCATCCATGAGGGTGTGGATGAACACGTTTGGATTGAAGGGAGTGGTTGTGACGCGCGGAAGTGGGTTGTAGGAAGATGACGGTAGATGTATGAAAGTTTTTGAGCAGTTTGCGTGGGTACGAAGTGAAAGAAGCGATCTGCAAATACCACCGACAAAATCCATAAACAATGTGAAGGTGAATTATTGCAAACGCACGCGCAAAGTATTGTAACATTGCGCGCCGACGCCGTTAGTATGGAACAAGAGGAAGTGAATTGCGAGTGAAGTGGCAAGGGAATAGATTGTATTCAGCTGGAAAGCATCGGTCATCTCGACAATCACGCGGGCCCGTCACCGTATTAGTAAAAATATCCGTGAAGGAAGCGTCGAGAGTCACATCAAAAGTAGTTTTACTCGTAATTAGAATCGATTCATCGAAAAGCTGGGGTATCTATGCGCCACTCGTGATCAAGAATGCTTGCACTCCTCATCGGGTATCCGGCGCATCTCCATATCGTACAAAAGAAAACTCCAGTATGCTCATGCATTACAGCGCCTCTCCAATAGCAGTCGTGATGTTGGCGTGGTTTGCTTCGCTAGTAGCTCCGCTTCCTCAGACGCCCAACTCCCGCCTCACTTTCCTGGCTGACACAACGTGTCAGTGCAGAAACAAGACGGGAAGCCGTTTAGACTCTACTCGTGTGGTGCGAAGTACGAGCGCGTCTACCACCGCCGCGGCCGCAAGTCAGGCAGGAGATGATGATGCCGAACAGGGAGACAATGGCGTTGATGATGGCCTTCAATCCGGCGGCAATGGCGTTAACAATGGCCATGATGCAGTTGCCGATCGTGCGGAAGATGGACTTGATCTGGATGCTGTTAGTGAACGCACATGGGAGAAGCTGCCTGGCGTAAACTTACGCAAGAGACTACGGCACCCATGTTTGCGGTTGTGTGATGTTTGATTGATAAGTGTGGTGATGGTGATGGTGGACTTCGTGATCTGGTGTGCGGGAGAGTGTTGTAGTAGTAGTGGTTTGGGTTTTGCTGTGGAATGAAAGCATAAACAAACGCGACTCCCCTCCCTTATAACAGGTCAGACCTTCCGTTTGGCGTTGACGTCACACCCCTGCTCACCTTACCTCACCGCACGCGCTGTACATGCCAATTTCCCACAATCTCAATCATGCAGCGTGACCGCAAACAGCACATGCCCATCATGCTTACCAGAGAAACCTGCTCCTCGAACTGACGTTACGGGTCCTCCCAAAACGGCAGCGATGAGCGAAAAAACATCTCTTTACAGTGCAGCAAGCAGGGTTGGCCCGCGTTTAGAAATCAAACGCCACATGCTTATTGTCTGTTATGCCGTCATAGGTAGCGTGAGATTGCTCAATGCAGCATCGATCTGCAGCTGCTGTGGCTGGAACCAGCCGCCAGACTGCCTTTATCGCATCAACGCCAACCTCTTGCAAGTCTGCCGAAGGGATCTTCTGCCGAGATTGACGAAAGATGTAATGATAGCCAGCCGTTGCGCGTCGTCAGCGTTATCCTACCAACCAACGGTGCATCCACACCACCTGTACAGCACCCTGCCTAGCTTGTTCTCCGCAATCGAGCTTTTACATGACCCGCACGCGATGCAAATTCTGTGCTCGTTTTGTATCCCGTATGTCCTAAAGCGGATCCTCTCTCTGACGTAGTAATAGTTCCACCCAGATGTTTTTCCGATCCAGTAAGTCGGTTCAGCCTCTTGATGACGCCACTGAACAGGGGTGCAAAATCAGGGTTGGCGCAAAACAAGGCGGCATTCTCGTGCAATCTCACTGCGCTGGTCATGACGCATAATCTGCCAGAGCTTTCTCGTTCTTTGATGAGTGCGAGATGAAAATCCCTTGCCGTGCCAAGTCCATTGTGATGAACGTTTCAGCATTTAGCCCCAGCATTGTTCCAGGCCTTGCTGTGGCTACTGCGAGCTAGAAAGGCTGCCGTGGGAGCTTGCGGCGCGCCGTTCATGTAAAGAATGGGTCACAGGACGCCCGCTATTGACGCCTATCCTGGTCTAAAGTTTGGCGCAAACGCAGTCTGAACTTCAATACATTGTGAACAGCAAAGTGAACTGTATTTCTGGCGTATTACATCTACATTTCTAGCAACAGGCTAAGCGGCGCTGTCCACTGGCCAACATATGTCCCAGACACTGTATATTCTCCGCAGCCTCGGTAGTGTCTCAAGCTCCTTCTGACTTGACGATACGATAACGGAGATCCTTGTCTATGAGGTTGGTGCTCACTCCACGTAGACGACGCCATGATATACCCTCACTCAGCGATGGTTTATGCCAGCAAAGTTGTAGTATACGACACCCAACAGGTGCGTGACAGGGATCGTGCCCCGGTCTATATGCGATCGATGCGGCACCAAAAGTTCAGAAGTCTCTACAGCGAACCGACTTCGGCAACCCCTTTGTGCATGTTGTCTCAGCATCTCTTTCAGCCAACTAGAGCCGGTGCCGCAAACGTGCCCTTTGCTCTGACACATAGATCCCCGTTGACACTCTCCAGTGTCCCAATGATCTCAATCAGCTGTCCAGGTTCGGACCTCTTGGTCATATCTTTCTGGGGTGGAAGCCAGGACAACCATGTCTTTGTGGGCTCGGCCTCGGGTTCAGGAACAGGTTCGGTCTGGGGTAGACTCGGTTTGGCAAACGATGCGCGCAGAATGTAAAAGTCTAAACTGTACGTAGGTTTCGCGTAGGTCACTTTGAGCGACGTCGGGCGGTGGACCTGCTCTGTGTTTGAATTAGCAAAGTGCACAGCGCATATCTGCGACTTGTCCATTTACCAATGGTCCCACTTGGTCCTCGGACCATCCTCGCCATAGCCTCATCGAAGACAGTGGCAATTACACCGCCATGCGTAACTCGAGGCCATCCTGATAGCCCTCCGCCTAACCAGATCACCGCTACCATTTCTCTTGTCTCTGCATTCCAGAATGCCCTTTGTACTCCAAGTCCTCTTGTTCCACTCATGACGCCTAGTAAACCACCATTTTCCACTTCACTTTTGCCCAGATCTACCTCCAGCCATGCCTTTGGCTCCTCTATTCCTGCTGCACTCGACAATGGTATGTCTGAATGTACGCTATAGCTCTGCTTCCTCAGCACCTTCACTATGTCCAGCCTGTCGATGTCGGCACCCAGTGACTCTAGTATACGCGCGTCGTCCTCGGATCCAGGCTCAGGTAGGCCAAGTGGTGCCGCAAAGTGTCGAGCACCTAAGCCTGTACTTATCCCAAGAACGAGGATAGTGCCATACCACAGGTAAGACCAGCGGATCTTCGACTGCAAAGGGAATTCAAGGGGCGCAAGTGGAGCGCGGGAACGCGGACAGCATCGGGTAGCTACATTAAAGGGTGTTCGATGCAAAAATTGGCGCGCGCGAAACATTATGTACAGATACGTGGTTCTGAAAGATTCGCAAAGTGAATGTTATGGTGCAGAGCGTCGAAAACCGCCGAGGCTCAGAGGTTTAGTGGCTTGGCAGGATCGAACATTTACTAAACCCCGATCCTATTTCCAGAATCCTGGCGCTCGAAACAACACTTACTTGACCAGTAGACCAATAACTGCTTCCGAAAACTAGTCCTTGGATTCCTTCGATGTCTTATCATCCTTTGAGCGATTCTCAATGTGACCGACACTCAGCTCCTCGAGGCTCACATCATGGAACATACGAACCTGCTTGCCATCAGCCCAGACCCAAGGATTCATAGGGCGACATTTGGATGGCCTGAACTCACATTGATACCCAGCAAATCCAACCCTCCGCCTTCACCAAACTCCTTCATCCTAGGATCGAAGAATACACTACTTCCACACTGTCCGCAAAACTTGTGCAAATTCTTCTTTGGCCCGAACGCGTAACTCTTCAGGACATCCTCGCCGCTGGTTATGTGTAGCTGCTCTCGGGACGGATACACGAGGTAATAGCCGTTACGTTGGCAGATGGAGCAGTTGCAGGACACAACTTTCCACTCCGACAGAGGTGGGGAGAGGTCAACTGTGTAAGACACGATGCCGCAGTGGCAGCTGGCCGCATATGTTTGAACGTTTGTGGGATTGAATGTAGGTAATGGTGGAGGAGCCGTGGCCTGGTTATCGTCGTTTTGGCTCATGATGTCAGGTGCTGTCACATACAGAACTAGTACCGCACTGCTTGCAGCATTTGTTGTCGTTCTTGAAGAGGTGTTCCTGTAGTGTGGTTTATCGTAGCTCGTTCATGACGCGTCAGGCCTCCACGAAGAAGATTCGGGAATAACCGCAGGAATGGTCGGAGACATATGATATGTCTCCGCGATTACGAAGTACTAAGTACAAAGTTTCCGGAACCAAAGCTAACGCCGCTTGACCTTTGCAGACCTTTGGATGCTTTTCATGATTCCGTGCCATTGACTTCACAGTCTGATATACGATCCGATTACAAAGGTTTCCACTAAAGATCAAGCCTGTCACGATAGTACATGGCTCATTGCACGGCCCTCAAACCACTATCATGATTCGCATCGCTAGATCTTACCCCTGATTCACCACATTGAATCTGTTTGCTGTACCAGAAAATCCCAGAAAATCCGTTTCCGCAAGTCTGGCAGACTCCCGGCTGACTCCGCGATCCCGCGCCAGGTCCCGCACTACGCGCTCGCAATCTTGTCACACAGTGTGCTAAATCTCGTGTGCCATTGCACTACCACCCCTCACTGAACGTTGTCGACCGTACCACACACCATCAACTCATGCACAGCCCGCTGGATACAGTGCAGGATGCCACCCGATCTTGCGCCCTGAATACACAAGAGGGTCCTTGTGTCACGATACTCCCATGCAAGCCACTGTGTGGAACGTTGAAAGCCGAGCGCTCCGATTGGTGGTGAAGATCGAGGTAATATCTCGCACTTGGATCAGGGGGTGGGCTGTGAGGTACCTAGTGTGGAGGCGATGGTACGAAGATGTGCGTTGGCGGCAGTCGTAGTTGTGAAAGGAAAGAGGGCCGCAGACCCGGAGCCGTGGTACTGCTGTTGCGAGGAGACTGAGCTGCGAGGACAGTAGTGGAATGCAGGGAGGTATTTTTCGGGATGTGGATTTTCTCTTTTGAGTCAATCTGACACGAAGAGCCCGCGCTCATTTGACGCAGAAGAGTGAGAATCATGCTGTTTACGTGTAGTATCAGTCTTTATGGGCCCCTTTAAATAATCACTACAAATTTAGGATACTGAATCACCGTTGGTCTCTTCTGCCAACCCATGTCGGTTCTGAGCGACTCCACAACGCCCCTCAAAGGACACTCTTGATGTTGCGCCACGCCTCATCGTACACAGCACTGAATTGCAGTCTTCCCTGCCACTATGTCCCAACCCCAGTGCCTGATGCTTCTCCTGTGACCCTCAAATTTCTCGTACTGCATGCAGCATGTTGTAGTGCAACGACCTGGTCGAGATTCTCTATTGATAGGACAAACACCAAGGGCTCAATATTTGGTGCAGGCACGGGTATATCAAGTGAAGTTTTTGGGCCAGGGTCTGAGACGTGCGGTGTTTTCATTTCCCAGACTGTCGGTGTGAGCGCAAGGTCTGCAAGCGAGTCGCGAGTGGATGTCTGGAAATCTTTGGCGTGGTTGATGAGGGTGCGAAACTCCGCTCGAGTGCTTTGTGGACCTACGCAATGGATAACTTGTCAGACCTAAGTTGAGGCTATTGTCTGGGACTGGATGATAGACAGAGGCTACATGTTCTGAAGCGTTGCATGGAGCTTCGCAGTCACAGTTTGTTGACCAGGAAGTAGCTAGTTAATTCGAGATATCAGGGCGTCATACTCTTGCGTGACTGTTGTCCCATGCTATATACATGCTTGCAATTCACAAGTGATATGAGCACTTTAAAGGGTGAGAGTCACGCGCCGAAGTTTTCTTGAAACCACATTGCCATAGACCGAAGACGATACGGGTAGATCAGTACCCTAACAGCGTTCTGTATTACACGAGACGATGTTTTGCAGCCGCTATCAGTCTCCAAGGTCAGGTCAAGAAATGTAGAGGTAGCGACTCAACGGGATGCATCCATACTGGATTACTCTCACGTGGTGACAGCTCGAACGTTGGAATATATTTTGAAAAAACGCATCAGCATATTTAATCAGCTCATCCAAAAGCTGAAACATTCCAATAAGGTATACTGTGCAGCGCAGTAAACCAGTAGATCCGTCACTGTTACGCGTTGCACACCACTTAATGGTCACCATGCGGTAATTGACCACAATATCTCGGTGTGGATTGCTCCCTATAGTATACTACGGTACAACTTGCGAAGTGATCAATTACACAGCAACTTTTTTGCTGTGATCATACTGCGTACCTATATTATCCAAGCCATTTCGTGTTCGTAGGGGTGTGCCCTAGTTGACAACGATTTTAACGAAAGTCCTGTTTGTATTTATAAAAGGTGTGTTGGTAGTGCATGCGCTTTATGAGTAGGGTGTACTTGTTGCAGGTACCGCATCTGTAAGCACCTCACTGCTGTCGCGACCTTCTAATACTAGATATTCTTGCAGTTTTCGGCTTCATGGCTAGTGTTGTTTGCTGATGCTGCATTATCAGCTGCTGCACCGTACCTGATGACTTCATGCTTTCAGATGGTATGTCGGTTGGAGAGAAAACCACAAACCCATGAAGAGGGACATGATGTTTTCAATCAGTAGTTGCAGGCTACGCTGCCCAACGAGAGGATATTGTTGCCACATAGTGAGCCCGAAAGGTGAACGTTGCGACGTCTTGTCGTCACGGGCCGTCTCCCATACTTTTGCTCGTCAAAGACTCAAAGATCTCCAGAAGCTATAGACACCGCAAATGATTTCATGCATTTGGGTAATGCGTCGGGCAGATACATCGTGCCGACGCTTTGTGGATTGCTGCAAATCAGAACTCGGGAAGCCAAGGCATTGCTACAATGGTGGATTCACAGCTTGGTCACCTAAATTGTATGTTTCAGAAGCTTCCACTGTTTATGTTGTTCATTTCAGATTATTCCATCAACACATATGTGTTGACATGTTGCAGTTCACCGAGCCCTGGCGTTCTACTTGGTCTGGTAACGAACAGAACTTAGAATTCTGCAAATTTCTGGTCATGTTGACGAAAGCTCGGATGTTTTAGCGAAACCCAAAAGCAAGGCTTGAAGAAACACCGGGAGAGGTCAAGTTGTACAAGACCGAGATGCTTGTACGGCGCCCACAGCGTCTTCCAAATCATGTATCGGCATGATGGGTGTCAGATCCGTGTACTCGGTGCCACATCACTGTTCTGATTCGTAAGTTCATGTGATCTATGCGAACGGCGCTCGTGCTACTCGAAATGCCCGGCATTTGTCAGTGGCTCAACGTTGACGACATGAGGCTCTGTCAAATGTCGAGCTGGTGTCTTACTTCAAGGGCACCCAGCGCTTTGACGCGGTGCATCGACTATTGTGTCATTGGAGTTGTCTCGGTGTGGTGTTACAGCGATGTGGACGGTTCGGGAGAGGGAAAACCACCATTCAATAGGGTCTCTGACAAGCAAAGCTCTTCGTAGGTTCTCCCGTAATACAAGATGCGCCATGGCTTTCTTTGACAATCTCTACAACGCCCGGACACTACTATCTCGTAAGTAACGCATCCAGACTGTCGTTAATGCTAGCCAATCGGTGTAACAGACGTCCTAATGTCAGCCGTGCGGCTGTAATGAGGCCCTGTAACAATAGCGACTTCAGTCAATGTCCTTGTTGGAAAAGAGCCTTCGGAGATGTATCTCGTTACTGGTCAGAGTACCATGAAGTGACACATTGCACTGTAATCGCAGAACATGTTGTAAGACCGTCGAGAGAGGTTCGCACATCTGAGTCAGGGGCAAAGGTGCCTGGTAACGAGTTTTGGCATTCCACCATCACCATTGGCAGCTTTATCGCTACCGTATTTACAGTCATCTGTTTATTTTTGGTAGACAGGGTACCAGTCAGCTGCCTCGATAACCGTGTAAATCAATAGGACTCCGTACTCGGGTCGGTTCCAACAAGAATGTCGGATATGAGCGTGTCTGCAAGCTTCGATGCCGATACAATCAAAAGGTTATCATATTTGACAGCAACAGATATTGCACCGGACCCTGTCCGACGGCTGAAAAGAATCAGTAGCTCCATACGCCAACAAGCAAATGCAGCTAGTCCCAAGTAATCCAGAGCTGTGCACAAGTTGCCCCAACGCTGATTCGTATACATCTTCGTATGCTTTCGTTGATTGACCATTGATCCGGTACCGCTTGGTGATGGACCTTGACCTTGTGGCCCGGGACCTTGTCGATCGAGGCAAATGCAAGACGCCAATTTCAATTCTAGCTTTTACCTAGAGTCTTGCTGAAGCTTGCCGCTGATATCGCCAGCATAGGTTTGTGATTGTTTCTTTTGGGGTCCAAAGCAACCCCACGTAAGTAAAGCAAACTTACGGAAGTGAGGGCGACGCGCCGAAAGACGGTCAGCAGATTTCACGCAGATGAGCGATTCGAAGCTAAAAAGTAAAACAAGTGTATGACCCAAAGTGCAGAGTCATGCAAGAATCATGTGTCACACAAAGTTTCCTTGACTCGATCTTTTGCAATGTGTTGATCAATACATGTACGAACGAGAAGCTTCAAAGAAGGCTGCAAACCCAGTAACGGGTCGTTGTGCAGTGTTTTGTTTCTCCCGCTCTACTCTATGTACGTAGTGTGGTAGAAGAACTAGGTGCAGGATGTCAGTCTGCGGTCGGTGTGCGTGATTGCTCAGCCTACCAAGCGTACCCCGACTGGTGTGATCTATGATGCAAGAGAAAACATACTGGGTGTGTTGTAAGCTCATTGGAAAAGTTCTGCAGCTGGTAGTGCGATTTTGCGGTTTCATATTGGTCAATATGGTTGAGATGGGCGGTAAGATGGCGCGTGCTGCACACGTATCACGGGTTGTGCTCCAGTTCCCACCTGCGCACCAAAGTGCAGACCGTCCGTCGCCAGAGGTACTCGCTGTACGAAGCGCGCGCGGGCAGAGATGCTGTGACTGGGCAGTATGAAGTGAATCTTCTGGGACCTAACGATGGTATTCCACTTCTGTTGCGCTGCAGCTTGGGTCGACAGCAGGGGTCGAGTGTCTCGCGACGACGCGTTACAGACTAGGAACTCCCTGCGTGCATCGTGATCCCAGGTCTGCACGATCCAGACGGGATGGCTTTCCTGGCGTCGAGCTTAGCTGGCACGATAACTGGCGTTTACTGGTTCAGGTAATGAGCGACACGGCTGGCAACGATTAACGGGATCTCCAATGCGGAGCGCTGTTGGCGTCCGCCACAAAGATTGGTGCTCGACTTTGAAGCAGTGACGCAGGTACAGACTGCACATCAAAACTCTGTTGATGATGATGATGGCCGGTTTAGAATCAGGACGCCCCACCCACCGTCTTAGCGATATTGATCTGCTGCAAGAATAATTCCGGTACCAACGCAAGGCGCGCTAACAGGCGCGCATAACGAAGTTAGCAGAGTCAAGTTTTAGGGGCGCACTCCGCGGCTGAAGAACAGCAAAAAAACCGAGAAGCTGAGACTCGATCTGGCCGCTCACAGGGAGAAATTTGTTTATGCCATCCAATTAGTGAATCGCGAAGTGCATGTTTAACTCATGCTCTGGACGCTTGGACACGACGACGGACGGTTGTAAGCGATGAACGGCTCAAACGTGCTCGACGCACGTCGCGATTATCCCAGCCATGGCAGTCTTTGGCGAGGGCCCCTCAGCCACATCGCCATTGGACGGCATTTGTGAGGATAAGCACAATTTCAGTCTGCATCATGCAGGAGAAAGAGCTGCCGAGGCCAAAAGTACAAGGAATAACAGTCTACTAGGGCCTCAGCTTAGTGATGGTGCAGGTCGAGTGTGCCATGGACGCAGCATGCTTGAGCGTGACAGCAAGTGTACTTGCTCGTTTCGAGCCACAATGGCGAAGAGCGCAGAGCTCCGGCCGTGGACACTGGAGTCGTTCGGCTTGAGCCAGGCAGTGCGTGCGTCGAACTGTTATGTTGTGCAGGGACAGTGGTAGCCTGGCAGCTGCAGCATCATGAACAGGTGGAAGAGGCTCAAAACGTGGCCGCCGCAGCCTAGATGGTGGTGAAGCGACTTGAGGATCTCCTTCGCCCACGCAGTACTGTGCAGCCAATGTTTCCAGCAACACGGTCGGGCGTCGTCGGGTCGAGGCTCGAGGTTTCCGAACCAGGGATTTGCGAGGCCTAGGCTGAAGCTTGCTGGACGCTAACGTTGTGGGCGTGTCAAAAACTAACGTGTGCAGCCCGCGTGTCACAGAGAGCCGACTGTGGGGACTCGGGCGCTCCGAACGCTTCTGATCGCAAAGATCTGGCAGAGTAACGGGCAAGATCCTAGCGCAACACAGCGTTGTGTGGAGGACGCCGCCACAGTCGATGTCTGAGAGTGCGAGAAGCGGATTGGCAGGAACGCAGAGTGCAGGCGTGAGGACAACGTTGAGCAACGTTGGCGAAAGCGTGGCCCTGAGTCGCTCGTTGCATTCTCAAGGGATTGCGATGTTCACTGATGTCCGGACAGTGTGCATGATGATTGATGGAATGCAAGCAACGCACAGGGCTGACACGGCCACCGCCCGTGACGGCATGGCGGGGTACGTACGGATAAGGCGAGAACGGAGTCCGTCGTGCACTTTCACTGGACGAGATTGGCAGCAATCAAACTGGTGCGCGAGAACCGGCAGAAGGGTCAGAAGTCATTTCCCAGGATGGGCATGCGAGTTGGCCGCCCTAGCAGCCCCCCGGCTCTGCAATAGCGGCGCCGTGTCTGATCGCACCATGGGGCAGGATCCAGATAGCCGTGGGACTCAACGAGCAGCTTTCCTCGAAGCGCAAGCGCGCTGAGAAGGGCCGGTCGGCCTCAGCACAACTGCCTCCAGCGGAGACGTGCAAACGATTGACTGGGCCCTCTCGCTTGACAGCTGTCTCTATTGGGCAACGGCGCCCAGGATTACACGACACCTGCATTGGCCGTGTTGCGTAACAGAGCATGCTGCGAGATGAAGGACTGACCCGTGTCTCTGCTGCAGAGCCTTGTGCTGGTTTAGGCGGTTGCTCGACAAATGTCGAGATACAGCGCTCGCAGAGTCGTCAGGGGCGGTCCCATGCTGCAGACGCCTACCGGGTCCCGAGACGGGGACAGCCAGCAAGCCCACACGCCTCTCGTCAACGTGTGGACTCAGGACCCAGGCAGGCCGGCACGGCTGCGGCTACAGATCTCTGCTGCACTATGCACCGCCTTGGCTCTGCAGCGCGCCCAGTGCAGGCTGGCGCCGGCCATGGCTGCCCCAAATGTGCGGTCTGTGGCAGCAGCCTCACGCACGGCCTGGGACGAATCCAGCACTCGATCGACGGCGGAGAGGTCCCCAGGTCCATGTCGTCTGTTTCTGCCGCGAGAGTCTCACCCGGGCAGTCGGTACGCGCTGGACGACACAGCATGCACCAGACGTCAGTCCATGCACAGGCAGCGCCCCCACCGCTCCAGCGCGCAGTCTACAGCAGCTGTCAGCGAGCGTCGACAGGCGCCCCGTACACCTGAGCGGGTGTGTGTGGTTGAAAATGGCACGCCTGGTGGTTGGGACGCACCCATTAGAGCATTATCGACACCGTCCCAATACGGCATGATGACACCAGATCAGACGCGCGCAAGATAATGAACCGAGAATTAATCCACAGCACGCCTGCACTTCCACGTGGAGATCCACCCTACCAACGCAAGCCGTGCGACGGGACAGGCGTAAGAGAGATGAGGGCGAGCAGGGACCGCGCGCTCGCTGCTTACGCCCGCGGGTCTTGCCCTTTCAGAAGCACACGTGCCGCAATCAATACAACAGTCTCGCTAATTATAGCTGCCACCGAGCCAGCTGCAAATGCTAATCAGTGCATGTTTCGGGCCAAAAAGCACTCTCCGGGCGTATGACGTTGCTGGTGCTGGATCGTCTTTGATCTTTTGCGCATTGGGGCAGCATGGTAATGTGTAGGGAGTGGATGCTAGTTGAGCTCCAGCGGGCGATCGAACAAGCACTGCTCTTTGTCCCCGCCATCGCTACGCCTGCTTAAGCGCAGGCAGGTCAATCAATCAATCATCAATCATGTGCAGCTCGCACTCATACTCCTACTCGGCTAGCGTCAGCTGGACCTCAAGCGTCTGTTGTCAGCTAGCCTGGCAGCAGGAAGGGGGCACGGTTGCTGCATTGGTCGCCGAAACTCTGGAGCATTGGCAGCGAGGATCGCAGGGTGATCACGCACTCATGGAGGAATAGACGCTGGGGTCGGGTCCGCTGCTGGTGATGCACGTTGGTGATGTTCGTCGCGCACCTTGTCTACAACGCTTGCTTGCACCGCCAGCTTGCATCGAGGGCGATCCGCACAACTAGCAAACGGGGACTGGGCCTTGTGAACGGCGAGCTTGGACAAAGGAGGGAAGGCGGTTGCTGTGGTAGGCCTTTGTCTTTGCTGGGCCAGACCAGATTCATTGGTCCGTGCAGGCCCAGTCGCTGTCGTCTCGTAGGCGCCAGACCCGACACATGCTAGACTTCTTCCTGCAGGCTCCTTACCCTTGGTACCTGGCCCTGGGCCATGGACGAAAAAGCACCTCGTCCTGTTTGTCTCTTGTCATGCCGCGAGCCCGGGTCAGGAGAGCCGCATCATTGCCACGCTGCTCTGTATGTAAGGCCTCGGGCAGGGAGGACGTCGCAGAACAAAGAAGCTGCGGCGAGAGCGACTGTCCACCAAACAGCTCAGCATCAGAGTGCTTTCACGTCTCCGGGCCGGCGCAAGCGACACCTCCTCCACTGTTCTGGTCCAAGCCGTCCCGCACGCCAACAGAGCCCGACAGACAGCCAGTGGCCAGGGTCTGTGGTCGCCTGGTGCGTGCATTCACCCCGGCAGCGCATTGTTGTCGGCGGATCCATGCTTGTCTGGTTCTCTAAACCACGCCTGAACGGTGTGGTGAATTTCTTATTCGCTGCGTTTCCTTCTGCCGTGCCTCGTTTACGATGCCCAAATCTGCAGAAGTGCGCCTGTTCATAGCGTTCCCGCCCGCTCACCTGAGGCTTGCTCTCGTGCCATTTCATCTCCCTCCCGATCCAGATCCTCATAACGCTCGGACTAACCCTATCGCCTGGTTGGGCCCTTGAGTAGAGGAACGCCAGTCAGCCACGCGAACCCGCCAACCCTGACACCCTTAGCCTGCCAGACACCCTTAGCCTGCCATACATATACGTGACCAGTGCTCTCCACTCGCTCGCGGTAACTTAACAAAGCCTCAATCCACCCAGGTTCCAGCCTTCTCCGCCATTACTCTGCTAGGGCGCCCAGGTACTGAGCTTAACAAGGTGTGATCGCCGCTCCGCGCGCCTCAAACTCCACCACCAAAAGCTCTTGAGGTTCACTGTCCCTCTACCCCAGGATCAGTGGCTCTCGCCATCAACGTGCAACACCAGATCCTGCAACGCCGCTGCAGTGGACGCTCACAAGGACAACCCCGTCTGCGCCTATTTCTCAACGCGGAAGTCGACGCCGTCCCAGCGCCCTGGTTCGAGTACCAGAAGCTTGACTACCAGCCAAAACAGCGCCCGTCGGTCCACAAACCCAGCACGGTCATAGTAGGAGCACCACCGTCTTGACCGAAACCCATCTTTCACACAGCCTGTACTACCGCCTCAGTGGCACTACGTCTGCGCAACCAGGAAACCGGGCCCTACCGAACGCTCCACCTCGGAGGTCACCACGGTTCCACGAGTATCTGCTTTTGCTCACCTGTGCGCCCTTCTGCTTCGGCCTGCGACGGCGACCATCATCTCTACCAGGCAGCGACTGAGACTCCCTAGCGATCTTTTGGCAAGGCCTGCATTTGTTGGTATCACTGCCTACCTGAACCAGCGCAGGTACCATTTCGAGGGCCGTTCACCAAGTAAAGCTTCATCGGGCTTCGGACCTGCCAGTCGCCGTCTGAGCAACAAGACACTAGCCAGGAGTACCATTGCAGACTCTTTGGACCAGGCGGGTATTCGTGCTCACAGCAACCTTCTACAAGATCGCCTTCCCTCCACTACCTGCATAACATCAGCACTTTGTCCCCCTCGACTAGACATCCTTCTTTCCACATTACGCCTCTGAGCTACAAGTAGCCGATCGCCCTTCGTGGAGCAACCCCGGCCTACACGTGGGCTATATTGGTCCGGTGCTCATTTCTCAAGTCCGCCTTTTGCAGCGTCACAGCTGCAGGCACTTCCAACTCCTTCTCCATCCGACGCTGGTAGGTCATCAGGACCTTACCGGAACACAACCGCCAACGTGGCTGCTGCAGTGGCTCACCCGGCTTCTATGCATCCTGGGTCTGACCCAATGGGTGCGCCTCCCAGCTTTGCGCAGCGGAGGCCTCATGCTGCTCAGTTGGGTAGCTTCGAACTTCCACCTCCGCCAATGCACAAATATCCGTTCACTAACCACGGTACCGTCTCGCAGTCGTCACAGGCGCCAACAACTATCGCTAGTGTTGGCAACCTTCTCACACCGCCGAGCACTGTCCACGGCGACGTGATAAGCCCTTCGTCTGGAGTGTCGACAAGCGGCGCAGCCTCAACAACGATGGCCTACCCCCAGAACTACAACCACATCTACTCTCCACCTACACAACAGCCATCGTACGGTTACCAACACACACAGTCTCAGCAAAACCAATATAGTCAGCAAAGCCGAGGTAAGTTTTCTCTACTGCGCGGAGATTATCAGCTGGGCCACCAAGACTTACACCACAAAGGGCTGAACCCACCGCCCTATGAGATGAACAACCAACTGCCACCATTTACGCCATCATCTAGCACATCGCATATGCCGTCGATGCCTGCCCACCACCACCAGCCTCACCATATGCTAGGCGCACAAACGCCTGTATCATCATCAGCACCTCACCAGTCGCCAGCATTGCCACAGGACACTTTCAGGCCACCACACCCTCCTACACCAACTTACAATTACCAGCCATCGGGAACGCCTCAGCATTCAAACTTCCCATATTCGACCGGGCCATCGCCGATTCAGCAGCATAGCCAGAGCCCGATCAGCGCAGGGGGCTCCATGTCCAGAATGTCGCCAGCGGTGTCGCAGGGGCAGATGCCTACTGTACCATCGAATAACCCAGCGCAACCCCCGTCCTACTACCAACGACCACCGCCATCAGCATATGCGCCAGGACCAGCTCCTGTCTTTTCAAACGTTCAAAACCCAAACGGCGGGCTGGCCTTGGTTGGTGTACACCCCGGAATGATGCCTAGTTTCAACAGCGGGCACGCAGCCCAGATGCCTCACTTTATGCAAGGCCACAACCCTCACCAGCAGGCGGCTTCGAATGACCGACCATTCAAGTGCGACCAGTGCCCGCAGAGTTTTAACCGCAACCACGACTTGAAGCGGCACAAGAGGATCCACTTGGCAGTCAAGCCTTTCCCTTGTACCCACTGCGACAAGAGCTTCTCGAGAAAAGATGCTTTGAAGGTATGTTGCTCTGCACGAAAAAGTCAGTGCATGTATGCTAACCTCACACAGCGCCATATTCTTGTCAAAGGCTGCGGCAAGGCTGCTGCGAACAGCGATGACACGAAGCGAGAAAGCCACTCGCCCAAGTCGGAAGCTGTCGAGTCGAAGGCACACCATTAGTGCCTTCGCCGTATTTACATGAGGCGCACGCCTCAGCCTTCTTCACTTCTCTTGTATTAAATACCCTTTCTGTGTTTGTCATTATGGTTTCAGCGCACGTTTTTACGACATCACTACGTTCGCTGTGCAGCCATTGGTTCACGATTTACTACGTCGTCTGCTTGTTACGTATTGGACTACCCTTGATACGCTTGGAAACTAGTATCTGTGGCGTTTGCGGGTATAGCATGCGATCATGTTCATGTTCCTTTTTTTGTTCGAATGCGGATACCTTTGTTCGGTTGTCAGGGGTTGTATTAGGTATGTGCAAAGAGCGTTCTTTTCGCGTGCATAGGCAGCGTTGGAGGCGGCAATATCGGAAATCGGTCGGATCCGGGGCCGGAAGCCGCAAACGGCCTCTTGGTTATAATGTGCATAAGGGTCAGAGACGACGGTAGGCACCTGTGTGGCAAAGGGCCAGAGATCAGAGTACAGGGGCCAAAAGGTGCTACGATGCCGAATACATGTTACGATTGCCGTTCTCTCTAATTGCTTGCCTTGCACAATGTCCTGCGTGATGAATGCGTCACAGATGAAGTCACTAGTCCGCAAGTGATGCCATAGAATATGCGGTGTATTCCAGAAGCAGGAGAGTATACGTCAAGAGTCTTGCGCAGATAGCTACTCACAGTCTATTCACAGCCTGTGAGTGTCCCGCGACTTTGGTGCGCTAGCCGATACCTGTCTCCGCCCCGCAACATCAGTGCGTTCCGTTTCTCACACTTCACCTCATCACTCTTCACTTCCATCCCATCTCCTAACGGCCGCAGCTCTGTTACATCAGCCATCCTTGGTTTTCATGTTCTACTCGCCAGACTCTGCGACATTCGTCGTATTTGACATACTTTCTGGACAACTGCGCATAGGACTGAACAGCTCGACTGCACATGGTTGCCTGCGAAAGATGAGACTGTTTGGTCAATTAGAGTAGCTACACCCAACTGTCTACAGGCCTATAGCTTTCTTTGGGTCGACTCATAAGCTTAGAAGATGCGCTTGCCACGCGGTCTTGTTGCTGCAAGGTGCAAACCTTCACGCAAGGGGCGCAGCAGCCGTCCACCAGTCCAGAAAGTCGATAGTAGTATACATGGTAGGAAGAATTCATTTCTTCGGTTAGGCCTCTTCATTCATTTCTTCAATCGTCCAGCCGACTCATTCCCTTCTGCTGTTTTGGTACACAGCCCCAAACATGTCATCTCCACCTTTTCTATCTTGGCACATTCTTCAGTATCGGGGTTTTCAGTATCGACCTGCCAAGAGTCCGGCAAGCATGCGACTTCTCTGCTCACACGGCTTTCTGTGCCTTCTCTTGTTTCTGACGGGGTTCGAGAGCACCTTCTGCTGGCGCCGCTCTTTCCAAGCCGGCCCGTGCGCTGCGTTTCCCTTCCCCTCCCAAGCTTGCACACAACCGCCCCTCGAGCTTCTCTACCGCGTGCATTCAGAATCTGTCGGCTTTTTGGTCGTTGAGTAGTTTTCAATTCCACCTGCACAGCTAGCCGCCCTTCCTTTATCGGCACCGTTAAGCAAACAGCAGTCTGTCGACTGTCCGGCGCCCTCAGTGTCAACAGCAGATACCAAACAACACAACACGGCGACCCTGCCATGGTATAGACGCGCTCTGACAGCACGACCGCGACCATCACTGCTACCACTGGCAGCATTACTCTATCTTCGGTGCTCGAACTCGCCGCGCATCCTTTCTAACTGTACATTCTTGGGCCATCATTTCAGCCAACTAATCTCAAAGCTGTCGTGGCGACTTCGCCTTGACGCGACAAGCACAAACGCGCTATGGAACACGGCCGCCATGGCCGCCCACCAACGCATCGACGCGCTCTCGGTGACGGCATTCACCGTGCAAATGAGAATTCTCGCGCTCAGCGGCAGAGCGAGAAGCATACTTTCGAGCACACAACTCCTCCATCTAAATCCCTACCCCATAATGAGTCGATAGTACCGAATGGCACGCTCGGCGTGCACCATGAGCAGTCATCAGCTACGCCAGAGAACAAGCGCCTCTCTGCTGTGCTTGCTCACGAGACGCGTCCACACATTCCTAAACGCGACTCTACCATTTCCAATACCAGCACCAACGCGTCAAACACCAATCGCCGCCGGAAAACACACATTGGGCCATGGCAGCTTGGCAGGACTATCGGTCGTGGAGGGTGCTCACGTGTGCGTCTGGTCAGGCACAGCATGACCGGCCAGTTTGGAGCCGCCAAGATCATATCCAAGACTACGGCAGAGAAGGTGCGAGCGCTAAGTTTAGCAAACCTGATCCAAAGTGCAGAGCAGGATCCGACACTGCATCCCGATGGCAAGCTTATCCCATTCGGCTTAGAGCGTGAGATTTGTATCATGAAGTTGCTCGATCACCCAAACATCGTTCGTCTATACGACATCTGGGAGAACCGGGATGAGCTGTAAGTTTATCTGGCAGTGATCGTGAATTATATCTAACGTGACACAGCTACCTCATCATGGAGTACGTTGAAGGCGGCGAGTTATTCAGCTACATTCACGAGCAAGGCGGATTGATCGAGATCCATGTTGTCCACATCTTCCGCCAAATCATTGCGGCCTTGATCTACTGCCATCGGATCAGTATCCATCACCGCGACCTCAAGCCGGAGAACATTCTGTTAGATCGGGAAACAATGACGGTAAAGTTGGTTGACTTTGGCATGGCAGCATTACAGCCGAACGGCAAGAAGTTGACGACACCCTGCGGAAGTCCTCACTATGCAGCACCCGAAGTCATCAAGACTACAGCGTACGACGGTGGGAAAGCCGATGTTTGGAGCTGCGGAGTCATCCTATACGTTCTACTTACCGGCACCCCACCCTTCAACTACTCTGGTGAGGACAGAGATCTCAAGTACCTGTTCAAAGCAATCGAGAAGGGCGAATACGTGATGCCGGATACTTTGTCACGCGAGGCTACTGACTTGATCAGACGCATTCTAATTCCTGACCCGAAACGTCGAGTGGGTTTGGAAGAGATCTGGAACCACCCCTTTCTACACAAGTTCAGCAAAGAGCTGAACTTCGTTGGAGACAATACCTCGGCCAGTCATTGGACAGGGCCGCTGCCATCGATCGCAAGCTGGGAAACTCTAGAGCGCACGACAATTAATCGCGAGATTTTGCGGTACCTTCGCACTCTCTGGCACAGCGAGAAAGAAGAAGTCATCATTCAACGCCTCATGAGCAGAGAGTAAGTTTACATCCAGAGCATATAACATGATGCCTTGCTGACGATTACATCAGAGCAAACCAGGAAAAGTACTTCTACTCCGCGCTTCAGAAGTACCAACAAGATCAGCTCGAAAACTATCAACCAAGTGCTCACCACCCAATTGCGCATTCGAACAGCGATCACCATCACAATGTTCGTCGCGACCCGACAAAAGAGGACATAGAACATATGCCAAAGCAGAAGCACAAACGGTCTCAGTCTGGGTATTCGATCTTGAACAACGAGCACATGTATTCCAAGCATAGCTTTTACGAATCGCCTGCATCAGAAGCCAGCTATGACCCCTTTCGCGCTTCGCGGCAACCGATCCTCCCAGATCGAGCTGCACATCCCAATATTACTGTCCGCCGCAGGAACAGTAACAGCAGTCGTAGTCTTCGACCAACTACAGCTCTGGGTCATCATACGGGAAGCTCGTTGCGTGTTCGAGCTCTTCGGAATTCTAAGCGTAGTTCTGCGGTCTCTCACAGCTCATCCAAACACACCACCCCATCACAGCGATCTGTACACGCCGGCTCTGTCTCACGGTCGTCATTCGCAAGTTCTTGTTGGCCAAGCAGCCCCCCTGTCGTTGCTCGAGCTGGTGGTATTGGTAGGCGAGGCGTCAGCTTCTCACATTTGCACCGTCGAGGATCGGTCGCGACCGCAAGCACAACAGAGACGGGAGCAGTCCCGTACACATCGAATCGGTCATTCGATCTTCAACAGGAATCGATCGGCTCCTATGGGTCTTCGCCTCGATCGAGTACTATTCAACCTTCCTCTACGCCTCGAGCAAAGTCCAGGGCTTCTGCAAGCACAGGAGCACCTCGCCTTCGAGTGCGGAAGCCGGAGAGTCCTAGCAAGTACATCCAGAGTGAGGCGCGCAAGGTCAGCACTGAGCTCGGAAAGGTCATGGAGGAGGCTTTCAATCGGTCCTCCATGAGCTCAAGTGTACGGACCACACACACCGACACTTATCAAGATGGCACTTTCTCCAACTATGATACGCCACCTACCTCGTTCTCAAATCGAGATTCGGGCGGCAGCACGATTGCTACACCAAATAAGAGAGCTATGCTTGCATCTCGACCGCTTCCACCGATTCCTACAGAAACGCCGAATACATTCCTCCACCGGAAGCTTGTTGAGACCCGAGACGACATTGCCCGTCGGCTGACAGAGGACAGCGATAATACGAAGCACTTTACTGAAGTACTCGAACATCTGGATCGATTGATTTTGCCGTCTGCTGATACTAAGCGGGTTGTGTCTGCCCCTGCTCGATCCCCAGAGCATATAGCACCCTTGCACGTGATACCAGAGGAGGTGAAGGTCGATGGTGGAGCTGGGTTTGAGATGACCCATAGCCCTCACTATCGAGCTGTCACTGATCCGGTTAGGCCTCAAGCTCGACGTGCAGTGACAGCTCAAGAAACAATTCGCATTGTCGACCAATCACCGAATCGCATTGCACCTCTGAACATTCGGAAGCGTAGTGGCGCGAGCCTTTCTTCCAAGTGTACAAACGAGATACCGCTTTCTGTCCCATGGCCAGGACCTAGCACGCAGAATTCTGTTCGATCCTACCATGACGTGCAGAGAGACTTACTTGCTGCACGTAAGCATGCTACATCCCATCCAACATCTGAGAGTCAGCCGATTGTCAAGAAGAAGAAATCTCTATGGTTTCGTCGCACCACCGAACAGAAAGAACAGCAAGATAAGCCCGACATACAACTCAAAACAAAGAAGCCGAACGCCCTTCTGCAGATTCCTGAAGCTTGGCAAGGCCTCGATGATCGTATCAAGAACGACCCCTCCCCCACGCTGGGCACTCATAGTGAGGCCACTAAGCATGCCTCGAAGCAATCTGATGGTAGCAACACCAGCGAGTTTCCCATGCGCAACACAGGTTCAGCTGCTGCTAAGAGCGACAGCGGCCCGCGAAAAGGTCTTTTTGGTTTATTTGGCAAGAAGAAAGAGGAGAAGGTCAAAGGCCCCATGGAACTTGATCGTGAGTTAGCCCATCCACCGCATTATATGCTATTAACACCGTAATGTAGTCAACTCTAGCTCATCGTCCATCCTCTCCAGTCATGGAATCGGGCTCGACTCAAGCGAATCGGTGAACCGCGGTGGTCCGCCCGATGTGCAGATGAATTGGCTTTCCCGTTTCCTGCACATCAAGCCTGCTGCTAAGACTCTCTGCTTCCACGTAGGCCGGGGCAAAGTTCGCGGGGATTTGGTCCGCTTGCTGCGAGACTGGCAGCGATTTGGCGTTCGTGATGTGATCTTTGATCGCAAAGCCAACACCATCAACGCCCGTGTGGACAAAATAAATCGTGAGTCCCTCTTCTCTAATCCTTTGTTCATTCAGCTACTGAACTATCGGGGCATGGGTTCTGTATTCCACTGCGGCCACATGCTCCCATTTTCACATTGTCGCCGCAGCAAGTACTCAAAGCTAACTTAATTGCCACATAGATCTCAAGATCAAGCCAGTATCTTTTGTTGTCGAACTTTTCGTCGTTCTAGAGCATGGTAATCGAGCCAGTCTTTGCCTGGCCCGATTTACCCAGAGCCGGGGTGCAGCATCAAGCTTCCGTAAGGTTGTGGATATCGTCGAGGATGTCTGCCGTGCCAAGTCCATGCTAGTTGAGGATCCCGAGAAACAAGCAACGATGATCGAGGTGCTAGGCTAGGACAACAAAATCGGGACTTGAGGCAAGGCCAGGTGGCAGGTCTTATGAATCATCGGCGGTATACTTTCCCACCTACGAGGGTACACAACGCCTGAACATTTGTTGAGTACGTCTGGCAGATGCTTGGATACACGGTCTTGGAGCTTGTCTTCGCGAACGATACCCTCAGCAGCTCTACACATCACAGTTAGTTTGAGTAGCATCAGACGGCACTCTCTCATCAGCCCCACAATCACTGCCACTCTAGGCACATGTTATGGCACAGTGTAATGTTTCACTCGGACTTCTTTGTAGTTATTAGCGTTGGTGTCATGTCAATATCTGCAGTGGGGATTTGGGGTTCAGGCAGGTTTGCGTTTGTCAGCCGATTAAGGGCTCTAATGAGTAATCCGTGAGCGATTAATGATCCCTCTAGGTCGTGGTGAAGTGTCCCTTATGTGAAAATCCAGCCATATTTATAGGTATGCAAGTTGTGGTTTAATACACGCTGTGACAACACGGATAGCGACTGGCGGAAAGGGCATGATAGAGACCGAGGTCGAGGAGATGAATACCCAGGTATTCGATGCTTCAGAATTGCGAGGTCACAGGGAAGAAGTCTTTAAGGCAACTATAGATCCTGAAGTGAGATCAGGATATGCAGAGCACGCGATTCTCTGGTGTGGTGAGAACCGTCGATTTCCTTGTTGCAATTTCACATCTAGCGGATCCTCACTCGTATCCACCCTCTCTTGAAAAGAAAACAAGTGTGACATAGGCAAGGCGGAACGTTCTGGTCGAGCGCGTATATTTCGTTCTACAGAATGCATAGCTGATACTTTCATTTCCTTATAACCAGTCGATGATCACGAAAGCACCCAGCCACAAATGCTCTTCTCACTTATAATTCGAGGGTCTCCTCGTCTCCAAGGCCGACCCACGACATCCAGCTGCTCCATCCGCTCTTCTTCTCACCAGGAAGCCTGGTAGCCTCAATCTCCTCAGGCGTCACACTGTACCAGTCTTCAGTAGGGATCCATCCAATGTAAGCACGATCTCCAAAACCACCGATCCAGTACACCTCATCAACCACAAGCCTCACCCACTTGCTCTGGTGGATCCTGTTTCCAGGCAGCCACCAGGCAGAATCAGGATGATACTTGACGAAGCAAGTTGCCAAGCTTGCATGGCTGGCGTCATCGGCACTGATTGCCTCCAAGTGTCCTACAAGGGAGAAGCGAGGCAGCGATGCAGGACTGCGCCACACGTTGTCCTGAGGGTGCCATCGCATGCTCAATGTGATGTTGGAGCCGGCGTCGACGTTCTTGAAGGAGGTCGCAATCGTGATGGCGAGAATGGTGGGGTTACCGGTGTCAGGCTCGCAGTCGCCGAAGTAGTCCATCAAACCGATGGGCGCGCCTTCGACAGAAGGCCGGTCTTCGGTGGTGTGGCGCGAAGACGTCGGGAAGACGGTGGAAAGGGTGCCGATGCTCTCGAGGCGGAGGATACGACGCGCCTGGACGGCAGACTCGTGGACTGTAGGGATCGTGAAGCCGGCATCGTGCTGGTTGAGGTTGGTGAAGAGGCGCTGGGGTGAGGGGAGGTTGGTGGCGGAACCGAGGGAGATAAGGGACAGCAGGGCCGTAGGGAGATGCATGATGCTTGAGGAATAAAGGGATACTTTAAGAGCCAGAGAAGATAAGAGTATCGTGCGTCTGTCTGCAAAATAGTGACGGTGAGACTGCGACGAGTGTCGTGTAGAAGGACAAGCGATGCTTCAAGGCGGGACAATCAGATGCATCACGCGATTCCACAGGCGGTGGGTGCCGGCCAAGTAATCCTACCAGGGTCCAAGAGTCATGCTTTTTTCTTAGGGGTACGAGAGCAACTGTGGTTGGCAAAACGCCGGTAGCGAATTGCAGTATCGTGTTGTTGAGGGGTGATCATGCGAACCAAGGTGCTCTTGAGTTTGATGTTCGCCATTCCATCTGATAAACGATGCCAGGATGATCAGATAACAATGCCAAGTAAATCCGCGTGACCGCACCTGTCTCGCTTACGGAGCTAGGGCACAGCCAAATTCGCTCCTGCCACACCATCGCCGCCGCCAGTCATCGACACCCACGACCGCACCGCCAATCTGTACGTATTCCACTTGCACGAACGCACACCCGACGAACGCTACACACGAACTCTGCGACAAACACCTTTTGCGCCGCTCGCACACGACTCTCCGCCGGTAGAACATAGCTAACGTGCGATTCGCCACACAGAACCAACAGTCGCCAACTCATCAAACCCATCAACCGCAATCATGGGTAAGGTTCACGGATCCCTCGCTCGTGCCGGAAAGGTCAAGTCTCAGACTCGTAAGTCTCAACCCCACGATTCAACATGTATGACGATTGCTAACGGACCCCAGCCAAGGTAAGCCTTCAACCCTCACACAACTACACGCGCAACGACTACAATACCGAACGACTCGTCACAACACCTTGATTCACAGCGCACTTTGATCGCGCAGGATGCGGCACAGAGGGAAGACGGTGGTTAGCACAGGCTGACACTCGAGATAGGTTGAGCCCCAGGAGAAGAAGAAGACCCCTAAGGGCCGCGCCAAGAAGAGGCTCACTTACACCCGCCGTTTCGTCAACGTCACCATGACCGGCGGCAAGAGGAAGGTCAGTAACATTGCTCTTGTCGCGAAATGATTAAATGCTGATTAGGCGCAGATGAACCCCAACCCCACCTCGTAAGGAACTCGACAATGGGAGGGCGTTCGGAACGAGCACGATGAGCTAGATGTTTCTGCCATGAATTCGGTTTCTTCGGGCTGGCTATGACTCTGGATCAGAGGGAGTGGGACTCCGTATGAGGTGGGCGTCGCCATGGCACGCCATCCCACAGCAGCAAGATCCCACACTTTGGAATGATGGGGCATATCCGTGGCGTAAATGTATCTTCGGCTTTTGCACGGCTACATCATGAAATCTAGTCTTTTGTGACTCGAAGCTGTCGTCTTCCGTGCGCAATGACATGTATGCATGTCAAAATCGCGATTGCAGGATGGAGAGTTGCCACCATCATCAACCAAAATGCTGAAACATGGGTTCTGGAACATGCCCATTTGCTCCATACGTCGTGAACACAAGATGCATATCCCCGCATGAACACAAATGTCTAGCAGATGGCGTTGAGTGGGTTGCTGATCCGGTTGGCCAATTGTGCGCCTCAGGCATGAAGCTCCGACCATGCAATCTACGTCACCTCCAGCCGTTCATCAGCTGCCTACGCGACAACCAAGCTCCACCATCAAACAAACAACTCCATCCACCAACCCAGTACCACCAAACCATAATCAAGATGTTCAAGCGATTCTTCGGCGAGGTAAGATTGTCATCAGTTGGGTTTCACGCACACTACTGACATCTCCCAGCATGGCGCAAAGAACGTCGTGACTCTCTTCCACAAGCCCTCCAGCCAGGCCTCCTTACGTGCACACACCATCTTGAAGCAAGCAAACGCCCAGTCCGTTGCGACTGCCACGGAAGACCAGGCTAGTTCCCACGATGCACAGAACAACGCAGCGCAAAGCAAGTTCGAGCTCGACGTAACGGAGGCCCCGCCGACGGCAGATCAGCTCAAGAGCATTCTGGAGTATCTGGGTGGACCAAGTGCTGTTGGCAGGGTCGTTGAGGGAGCAAAAGATGAGACAGATGCGCTGAGGCGGTTGAAGGCAGACGGAAGTACGTTCCAGCGACCACTCGTCGTAGATTGGAATCAGGGCAAGGCTGGTATGTGCATTGTGCGCTCTCTTTTGTGTTGCAACAGATCGCTGACCATCTCCTTGCAGTCGCTGGTGACAACGAGTCCGAGATACTCAGTCTGTTGAAGAACATCTCATCCGAGAAGAAATAGGAAAGCATAGCACACATAGACTGACAAAAAGCAACCCCCACGAGGTTGGTATTCTAAGTCATATCCGCCAGCTCTTCTGTTTAGGCCAATGTATAGTTAAAGCTGCGAGGACCCTCACCGCTACTCTAGTCGGCAGTACCAAACGACTAGGCAACGGATACCTGCAGAACGGCTGTGTGACTTTCCTTAATGATCTCCTTGTACAATATGCTCGATTGTTTTAGTGTCCCATGCGCGTCTTCTACGTACCTCCCCGCCGCTCGGCCTTCTTTTCTAATTTGTTTGTCTCATCTTCCCATAGATCATCTTTTGTATGCAACAGCAGTCACTCGCTGCATTCTCGGCCTTGAAACGTTTGTATAACGTACGTGGCCGTCGGCATAGTCTCTTGATTGGCTGGGTCACGCGCCGTTGGTTCTCTCACCTTCACCTGCCAAGGCTGTCGCTTCTTTTTCGGTCAACAGCAAGGCCCAGCTTCACCCTCCAGCAACCGCCACCTTCTACCAATCTGTGAGCAGCCTACATCTGATCCCTTCTGTCTCTCTGGCGTACGGCGTCTTCAGATATGCAGCTTCACGGTTGAAGCCTCTACCATTCCATTTCACTTCAGGCTTGCTCGTCTACTTCTTCCTCCTCCTGCCAGTATGGGCGACCTTGCCCCGCCGCCAACCGCGGCAGCGCGCTTGACCGACGAGGCAGCATCCCTAGATCCAGAGCAATCAGCAGCATCACCAATAGATCATGACAAGATTGTCACTTCGCCCCATTTGTCCTCCACTGAACATGCCTGGCCACGGCTGGGCCGTGGGAGTGCGATATTCAGCACAGATCTTGGCAGGCGAGCGATGCGCAAGCTCCAGGGCCCGCCATATGCCCCCATCATTGTACGTAGCGATATGGTTCGGGACGTGGTCACCGCTGCAGGTTTCTGGCGCAACAAATACCCTTACCAATATCTGTGCATCTTTCCACATGCGGGGTGGAAGATCGCCGATCTTTGGGACGAGGAAGATATTCACCTCGAGACAAGTTCCTTTTGCACGCAGGTCCTGCAGTTCATTGAGCGCGACAATGGCGTTCGAGCGCAGAAGTACGCGCAGCACTGGTCCAAGATGCACCCTGAACGCTTGCCTGTTGTTGGCGGCAATATGGCCGAGCTCTACGATAAGAGCAATCCCCTCTCAATTGTGGATAAGATATTCATCGGCGACGAGATGCGCGAGTACCCTCCTACCTTCCTTTGGCATGTCGCGCACATCATCCGTGCAGCTATGCTTGCGGTCATGGGTACGGTCTTGCCACTCAAGGGTGCAACAAGTGCTCCTGAGCATTCGAGCATGGGAGTTCAGGACGCTGTCAAATCCAAAATCACTCATACTCCGGTGACAGCAGCGACATGTCCATTTGCACCGGCAACTGAGCAACATGGTAAGTCAAGCTGCAGCACCATTGACTTCGGGCTACAGCTAACTCGGAAGAACCAGCAACTCGTGTCATCGGTCGAGCAGCTTCGATGTCTGGTCCACAACTTGTCTCCACATGGCACTTAGATCGCACATCACCGCAGAACCCAAATCATATTGTTGACCCTATAACAGGCAGCTGTCCTTGGATCACAGGGCACAGGACTCAGATGAATCCAGGTCAGCAATCAGGTGGTGCAAACGCTGCCCAATCTGCCCTGCACGTACCTAGAAATAGACCGCGACGCTCCGCATCTGGCACACACAACCCGGCTCTGCCATCGAGTCAGTATGTAGAGAACATGCCTCGTGTCCCATCAGGACTTGGCCCTCGTCAGCACATCAGCCCTATGCCAATCATGCAGTCGCCGCGATACAGCCAGGCACAAATGGCGATGAACTATTCAATGGGCTACGCTCATCCAGGCATGGCGCCATTCTCTTACGAGCAAACCCCCATGCCGCCTGGTATGATTGCAGGTCAACCACAACCTCATGGAGCTATGCAACCTGGCATGATGCCTCCTCACACGATGCGGACTCCTTCGCTGACACAAAGCTACCCTCGGCAGCCTTCGAGCTCGCAAGGTGTACCGTATGCTGCACCTATGGGAGATATGACGAACATGTACTATCCCCTGGGTATGTCGCAGCAAATCATGGACCCTTCGCGCCCAGGCGATGGTCGTTTCACTCAGCAGTACACCAGTGGTAACACTTTGTACGATCCGTACGAGGGCAGCAACCCAGCTTTTAGATCTACAGGGTACTCCGGCAAGACCTACCATCAACAGAACATGCAACACCACAATGGCCGTCAGCGTAAAGCGTCCTTCCCAGGTAGCAAACCATACCAGGGTCAATACACGAACGACCGGTCCGGCTTACCACACTCGAGTGGCAAACGCTGGCCAGGACCGAGATTTTACCAAGAGAACGATCGCGCAATCACACAAGACCGAGATCATGGTTGCGACGTCAGTTGGATTGGGCCTCAGAACGAGACTGTGAACGAGCTTTACATGAAAGACTTGCCGGATGACATACAGGCTGTCGAGCTGGAAACCATGTTCTTTGATAAGCTTGGTGTCAAACCTACGTCGACCGCCATTAGAAGCTCTGCACATAGTCAAGGCCGAAAACATGCCTTTGTCGGGTCAGTTATTTTCATGGATCAGAGTTCCCGCACTTCATGCTGACAAAACAGATTCTCGAGTGCTGCAATTGCAAAACAGGGTATCGTCGTTCGCGACCCTTCCATTCGTGGAATACCAGTCTCGATCACAGTTCCTAAGCGGTTCTTTCAGAAGACAGTGGAGGTGTCACCACGGGATACGGTCGAGGCGGGGCCTTCTTCATACTCCAGGTACACCAGCAATCCCAACAACGGGGATTCCCACAGCCACGCGCCCTCCATCAGTAAGGAGACCACTGTTGCCAGTGAGAATCAGTCATACTCTCCGCAGGATGTCAGGAGTAGCGTGCCCAAAAAGAAGAAGACCAAGCAGCCACAGCAAGGTTCGACGACCGCCGGTAGTCCCGAAGCACGAAAGACAAAACCAAAAAAGCGCCAGGCGTCGCCCAACAAGGAGGCAAATACTGGGTTCACGGAAGCGGTGCCGGCTGACACTGCAGCGCAAGCTATGGAGTGCATCTCAACTTCGGATACAGCTTCACGAACCTGTTCCACGAACGAAACACATACTCAGCAGCCGCAAGCCACGGGCCTTACCCCGCCTAAACCCGAAGAGAAGGGTCCACCAACGTTGGCTGAGGAGCGACATACGATCGACGTGACACCAACCCCTCCAGCACCTCCAAATATATCAGATGCAGCCGACTACGCTTCTGATCCCACATCAGAACACCAACAAGACGCTGTCTCAAAGAAGCTCAGCTTGCGGAATCAACAAGAGGATGTGTCTTGCACTGAAGAAACAGTAGAGCGGGAACCCGCCAAGCAGGGTCTTCCCGAGCCAGATTTTGCTGAGAAGATTCGTGCTTCTGATCCACCGATGGCACCCACGGTTCCTTTTGACCCTAAAGATGGGGTCTTGGATGATGGGGTGGCAAACGATGCGACCTCCCACTCTGCCGCACAGCCGCAAACTACTACAGAAGCAGAAGTGGAGTACAGGACTGATACCGTTACTTCAGACCAAGGTATCTCGATCGCAGCTGAAAACACCTCAACCGCAAACAAAAAGGCCTCCACGCCTTCAGTCACCAGTATCGAAAAACCAGCCTCGGAGACCATCGTACTACTAGAAGACACCCCTGTGAAAGGTGTCTGCGAGCGGCCCACCTCGGAAACGAAGGCAACTATCATATCGCCTGCTGATCCGCAACTGTCTGAAATTTCAATGGCGTCGAAAAATGACCTATCCCCTCCTAAGACAGATCCTGCCATGGTTGAACTATCGAAAAAGAGTGGAGCTCAACACACCGAGTCACTTCACCCCTTCTCTAAGCCAGCTAAGGCACTGGCAAAGAAGGAAAAGGAACAAAAGAAGAAAGCCCAGAAGAGAGAGAGGGAGCAAGCAGAAAAGGCCAAGGCTACCAGAATTGCAGCGAGTAAGGCTACTCCAAGAACTGCAACAGCCGAGAACAATGGTGCCATCAAGACGAAAGACGGCCCCGAGTCGAGTACTGTCAGCGACAGCTCGAAACCTGCAGTGTACTATGAAGCAGACGGAAAGGTTGCGCCTTCTTCGTCGGATAAGGTACAATCTGCGTCCGTAACAGGAGCCACCACAGCAAGTGCTTCGGCCCAGACGTCAACTTCTCCTGTAGTTGCTCACAAAGCAGTTGATGACAACCGCGACAAGCCAGGGAAGCGCAAGGGGAAGAAAAAGAACGCCCCAGCCGCGCCAGCGGCGGACAAAACGAACGAAGACGATGGTAAGCAACCCGGTGGCACCGTCAGCATCCCCAACGAATTCCCCTCAGTGACCAATAAGGATCTCAAAGCCATCCCCCAAAAGGACGCTCAGGATTTGGATGCACAATCGTCTGAGCAGTTACACGCCGATGAAGCTCACTGTGCGACGAAAGAATCTGTTCTAGGTGTACGATTTGCCGAAGTTTCTACCCCAACTACGAAGAAGAAGAGCAAAACAAAGAAAAAAAAGAAGGCACCCACGTGGCCAGACCTGGAATTTCGTCCCAAGTCGCCGAACCCGTCATGGATGGGCCCGATTGACATGGCAACGGATGTACAGAACTACGAAGAAATCATGAACAGAGCGTGCGATGGAGAAGATGATTCGGACTTCTCTTGGTCTGATCTACCTCGGGTTGAGGACGAGATGAGTTATGATGAGGGTGATTTTGACGAAGGTGACGATTGTGAAGATAGTGGTCAAGACTTGGACGCAATCAACAAGCGCATAGCAGAACTTCAAAACCAGCGAGGTAATACCCAATCAATAGCACCATTGCATCACCTAACGTTGACAGATACAACCAAAGCCGGCCCGTCACACAGCGTGTCCAGCAATTCTAGAACCGAGCAGATCACCAACGCTCCTCAAACGGATATCGTAAATCGGGCCATATCAGCCATTGAAGCCAAGATTGGCAAGTCTACATACATCTAGTATTGTCAGAGAATCTTTGCTCATCATTTACAGCGGTTACAACTGAAGAATTCAAAGCAGCTGGCGCCGACCTTGCTGCAGCCGAGACACAACTAGCATCAGCAGCGGATACAGAAGCAAATATCGACACAGGAACGCCTAGCTCTCAGGCAGCAAAGAAGAAGAAGAAGAACCGCAAGAACAAAAAAAAGAAGAAATCAGCTGATGGTGCTGTTGAGACCACGTATGCTGCTGAAACTGCCGAAGTCAAGGAATCGACCTCGAATATGCCCGTGGAAGATTTTCTCGACAGCAATGATGCTTTCTACGACCAACTGAAAGAGATCGAGGACGCAAAGCGTGGATCCCATGGGTCTCCTTGTTTGCAAGGAGGCCACCCTGAAGCTGTAGGTTGATACTGGCGAAAAAACCTGTTATCTGCTGCTAATTTCGTGATCGTAGTGCGATGAACCACAGCTCATGCGAACGATGGAAGCCTACTTCAAGGAGACACAAGGTCCTAGCAAGCCCGAAGGAAGAAAGGCATCACAGAAGGACCTCTGCAGCTGATCTCACCTGCCCGACCAATTCATAGGGTACTCCGCATTGCAGACGACACGTCCAAATCTCCCCGGACGCCCTAGGCTGCGTGTCCGACAATGGCCATTTCTGGGCAAAGCACAGTCGTACTCTATAAGGATATTGATCGATCATCCTGTCGCAAGTCAGTCCGGTTTAGCACATATGAACAATCCAAGACACACATGCCATTCGTTGATCGATCAATCTACCGTTCCCCATTGTGTTGAACCCTCAATCGCAGGTCTTTCCTGCTTCAATCTTGCATGCAGTTGTGCACTCTCATCTAACCTTTTTGTCACTTCCTTCTGCCTCGCAACATTCCTCTCATATAGCTCCTCTTTCTCCCTCAACATTCGTCTCTCCACACCTGCTCTATGCTCAAGCTCGCCTTTCCTCTGCTCTCCAATTCTGGTCTCATGAGCTAACGACGCGCTAGCCTTCCTCTCCTCTGCCTTCTGCCGCGTAGCTGCCGCATCGCGTTCTTGCTCCATCATCAGATTGTGCCACGCCACCTTCTCAGCCCTCTTCATTCGCTCCGCGGCCTGCACTCGCTGAACCTCAAAATCGTGTTTCTGCTGCTCAAGCTTCTGCCAGTGCACTTGTGCGGCAGTCTGCGAGGCGAATTCGGCGTCCTGCTGCTCGCGCTGGCGGCGAAGGATGTCGCGGTGCGTTGTTTCTTCGAGCGTACGGGTGTGTTCGTGTGTGTGTTCTGCGTGCTTCAGAGCGAGGGCGTGTTCTTTTTGCCGATCGACGAGACGCGCGATTGGAGCTGGTATGCCGATGGCACCAGAAGGCTGGTCGGCGGTGGATGAGTAGAAGCGTGGCTGACAGCCTTTGTCGAGGAGTAGTTCGATCATTTCGGATCTGCTAGATGTGCGATGCGGCGCTGGGATGTGCTCCACATACGAAAGGGGTGAGTACGAGAGACCAGAGGCTTCGTACACGTGCCTCTCATTGTTCACGGTCTCCCAGACTTCGGTCTCAAGAAGGGCTTCGGTGATGAGGAGAGAGCTGTTGGCATTATCGAGTGCGAGTATTAAAACTGATTTGTCGTTACGAGCTCTGAAGAGCGGATCTGCTCCATTATCGAGGAGGAGTCTTATCAAGTTTCGCACTCGAGACCGTTGTTGTCCACTGGATGCTTCTGCATGAAGACACAGCTCGCCCAGGGGTGTTCTTCCTTGGTGAAGACGAGACGGGTAGTTCACACTATGGCCCTGTTCTATCAGGATATTTGCTGCATCAAGCTGTAAGCAGCGTGATGCCTCATGAAGACTGCCATCGTTCTTCAAGGTCTTTGCTGCCAATTTTTGGACTGTCGTGGATGTAGCCGAAGTACTGCTAGCGTAGAATAGTGCAGATCGATTCCAGCTATCCCGGACTGAGGGGTCGGCTCCACGCTCGAGTAGCGCCTGAACGATATCATTCCGGCCTTCCCGTGCGGCAATTGAAAGTGGTGTCATGCCTGATGCCGGAGAGGCTAGGGTAACGGAAGCGCCGGCAGCCAAAAGCTCGCGTACAACAAGATCCGAGATACGTTTCTGAGGTTGTAGCAAACTCCACAATAGAGCAGAAATGGTCTCTTCGCCACTCTTTGGATCAATCACATCGCGAATGGTTACTTCTGGGTTCCAGCCCTGATCGAGAAATAGCTTGAGAAGCTTTGCATTTCGAGGATAATTTTGCATCGCCAGCATGAGCACTGAGACCTTGCGGTCTCCCAGTGGGACCAGGTCTCTCCCCTCGGACATGCACCCATGCTTGAAACAGAGCTTCATTAGAGTGACCACTGCTTGGTCTGAAGTTTTAGAATTGAGTAACGCCGAGATGACAAAACCAAATTTGGGTTGATGAAGTAAAAGCTTTTCGAAGACGGAGTGATTGTGCATCTGAGCTGCAAGCAGAAAGCAGACGCCATCCGCACTATTCACATTTGCATTATGCCGTAGCAGAAGGTCGAGGAAAACCCCCATACGCGAGATATCGTTTGTGATGTCAAGCGTAGCTCGCAAAGCAGCATCGATAGCGGGCTGCTCAACACCGCATTGCAGGAGCTGCTGAGCGATGGCCAGAGTGCTGTCTGTGCTGACTGTTTGATCGTGTAAAGCTCGCTCGAGGAATAGTGTACGAAAAGCTCTCGTAGAGTCAGATCGTGAGGGCAGGCGCGTCCCACTAAGAAGGGTGTTCGTTAGCGATTGGTTTCTAGACGATACTGCAATCCCCAAAGCATCGCCACTCACAGAAGCTCCCCGCCTCATGAGCACTGTGGTGGTGCTGAGGTCTTTGTTCTTTGCTGCAAGTCTCGTCTCGGCAGTCAGCCCTTTGTCAAGGGCTTCTTGAGGAATGCCAAGCTTCAACAGCGTGTCCATGAGTGGCATCTTCTTGGCGGCATCTTCAAGTGCTATAGTGTATTCGAAAGCTGGACCAAGAAGTTGTGAGTCAATTGTGACTAGTCGCTGCACAATGTCTGTGTTCTCCGGGCCACCTTGAATCGCGATTTGTAACGTCTGGAGTGCAGATAGGTCCTCAACACCTTGTGCGAGCAGTATGTCTAACAGTGCCAGTGTCTTCGAATGCCTTCGGCCCTGGGGATCGAACACCAAGGGCAGGGATTCTGAAGTCGAGGCGGTTGTGGGCTTGTGACTACAGAGCAGGAGTAATGTCGACTCGTCAGCCTGTGTAACAGCTAGAGAGACAGCCTGTGCGTCAACATGTGCTCCTGCCTTAAGAAGAAGCTCCATCAGAGACACATCATGCTCTTTGATTGCAAGGTTGAGCCACCGATCAAGCGAACGGCCTCCAGCACCTTTGTGTAGTAGGCGTTGAATCATATGCAACCTATCGGGTATAGGAATAACTTGTGGCAGGGCAGCAAGCGCAGCCGATGCATGTTGAGCGTCGATTGGGGTATCAACGATAGCATCAACCAGGATCCAATTCGCGTTTTCTATCGCCAGTGTCAGGCACTCCGCTTCATTTGTTGTAGTGGGAACGCCATGTTCGATCATCATCTTCGAGCCGGCGGTGTCGTTCTTTCGTACCCGACAGATCAAGAGATCAGGGAGACCAATGCTGGCTGGAGGCAGACCGCAGCAAAACAGCAGCTGTAAAAAGCGCAAAGTTGCTGCGCATGTCCGCAACCGCATCACGGTATCGAGCAGTCTTTGTAGATTCTGCGGGCTGAGAGTGCTCGGGCCAGACACCAGCGTGAGAGTCATCTCCCAATCTTCCTTACCGATCGCCGTGTTCAGGGCATTGGCTGAATCGTAGTTGGGGTCAGCACCGTAGCCTATGAGGAGAGATGCAATCTGAGTGGAGTTTTGCCGGACTGCCAGAGGAAGGCAGGATGCGATGACCTCAGGACGAAGCGCTTTGGGCGCTTTCAGTAGCAGTTGAACGTAGTTTGTGTCGTTCGATTGCATGGCGCCGGCGAGTGCGTTGGGGAATCTATTCAGATCCGCTCCGTGCCGCAACAATTCTTCGATGCATACCTGATCCTGTGCAGTGAGAGCAGCCTTCAGCCCCTCGTCTAGAGTGGTCTGATCGGCACCAGAGCTAGCCAGGAGATTGACAGCATCTGCTCTGCGAAGAGTCGCAGCCTGTTGTAACACTGTGCTTCGACGCCGAAGGCTGACATTGGCTGTGTTGCTCTTGGTTCTTTTCTTTTCGGACGCATCGATGAAATTGACTTTTGCACCCATGCTAAGGAAAGCCTGAACAAGTCCAGGACTAGAATCGGGATTGCGAATTACGGCAGACAAAGCCTGATCCAAATCGTCCTGAGAGAACTCCCACTGGGTGGTGTCCAGAGCTTTTTCCTTCTCCTTGGAACCTTTGAAGATACGCTTCAAAACGGCATCTTTGCTCTCTGGGTTCTTTTGCCGCCGCTTGATTAGGATCTCTCGAGCTTGCGTACGGTCTGCGTCGGTTGAAAGAGTACTTGGGTGAGAAGGAGCAGGTAAGCACGGTTGTCGGGTAATGGCCGGGGCGATGCCTGCGTGCCGGATGAGCTCTCCAAGACTGACTCTTCTCTCAGCTTGAGCCATGGTGGCGGTAGATGGGCGTGTCGAAAACAGAGACTGCAATGACAATATTGAAACCTAAGATCTCAGTCGTGGCGTATTGCGTGTAGCTGGGGCGGAGGTACGGCCAAAAGATCTGCACTAGCCGAATGCGCGTTCCTGCAACTGCCAGCCAAACAAAAGCGTCACCCTTCTGCCCGTCGGAAGGCACATGGCGCCGAAGGGTGCGTCAGCGCGTCTTTCGTGTCCTCACTCAGGCTTGCATTCGTCATCTTGAGGCAGCATTTCGCGAGCCAGCGTCACGCCGACTCCCGCATCTCGAAAAACCCCTCGTTGCCACACGAAAGAGCGGATGATCGGAGGCACCGCATGCCGTTGTACGTACAGTATGTATTGGCGAAGTCGGCTAGAACAGTCTGGAGACTGTGGAGAATGCGGGTTAGTGTCATTAGTGGCTCGATTGACCTTAGGTCAGCCTGATTGAGGAGCATCCGCTCATCGCGGCGGCCTCCAGTACGGACGAGGAGCGGAGTTCGCTGTTCACCGGAGACGCGACCACGGGTGCACGGCAAAATGGCAACTGCGAGATCTTCAGTCGACCGTGTCAGAACGCGCGACCCTCGTGTTCCCAAGCCTCCTCCAGCCCGCGTTTCGAAAATCTGCAGGTACCGTTTCATTCGAATATTCCAAAACTTCACAAGAGCCTGAGAGAGAACAAACATTATTTAGCAGCCTCTATGTGGTTTCTCAAATTACACGAAGCAAAATCCAAAAACCATAGGAGGACATGTGCAACATCCAAATCTACACCAGATTCCAGGCAATCTGTCAAAGCGAACAGCATGCGAGCTGTTGTGTGATTTTGACAGGCGTTGAGCAGCGATGTTTCGACTCGATGACTATCGATCAGACTGCGGGAAGCGAGCGTCCGAGCACACCTTGTCAACAGCTGCCAGTTCGTGTCATCACAAGCCTCCATCCAGAAGGCGGGAATGTTTCACCAAAGACCGACACCAACTTGTATACATGAAACCCTCCAACTACATCTAACATGGGAATTATCACTGCTGAATAACCTTGACCCAAGTCACATCCTTCGCAGCGAAACATGGCTAACATGCAGGAGAGTTTCGTTGTTTGTCTGAAGTTCAGTCCTTTCGGCGTGACCAGGATGGCTGCCGTGCCGCAATTTGTAGCATCAGAATCGTCGTAGCACAGTGGTGACCTATATATTGACCCGGGGACCTGCATTGAGCTACACAACACACGGCCACATCAGCCATCTCTTTATCATCCTTTCTTCTACATAGGCTCTGGTAGCCATATTTACGCTCAATAGACACTTGCTTGTCCTCGCTGTAATCTAATACTCGGTTGTACTTTGCAAGATGCTCTACTCCAGCCTTCTCGCTTCATGCGTACTGCCGCTCGTCATCGCAGCACCTTTCCGGACCCGTCAAAACAGCACAACGAACGGAACCGAAGCGTGCGACCTCAGCACCGTCGCCCAACCTGCCAACTCTCTCACGCCGCCTTCGCCAGATCTGCGCCTGATTCTCATTGCCCATGGACAAGGCACGCAAAATTACACATGTGCAACACCAGCTTCGACACCATCATCGATTGGCGCCATAGCTGAGCTGTTTGACGCCTCTTGTGAGGTCGCCAACCCCAGTATAGCGCAGAACAATCTGGTCCAAGCAGCAGCCATTGGCAACCACTTCTTCGCTGACTTGACGACACCCGATTTCGAGATCCCAAGCCTAGGAAATACGAAGTCAAAGAAGCTGGAGGAGGTTGCTGCCCCAAACCCGAGTGTTGATATCAAATGGCTTAGGCTGCAGGCGCAGGCATCAAGCTCCACGAGTCAAGTCAAGTATATCTACAGGCTGAATACTGCCGGTGGGCTTGCGCCAACTAGCTGTGAGGGGAGATCAGAAGGAGAGGTAGTCACTGTGCAGTACCAGGCACAGTACTGGATTTACGCTTGAGCTGCTCAACAGATTGTCCATCATGAATAAGACATATGGTTCTACGGGATTGTGCAATATTTTGTATGTAGGTTTTTGGTATTATGGTATTAGCGATGAAGATGAATTCATCCCATTCATGAGTACATGCGAAGAGATTGCCAGTTGCTGGCTTCGTCGAGACGTGTCCGTATTTGTGATGAACTGCAGCCGAACGGCACTAGTACGAAAATAGAAAGGCGTCCCGTGGGAGCTTTTGCCTCGGTCCAGCCATGGCTCCCGAACATCATCACGCACGCGATAGCGCAGAGACACGTTCAGCTTGTCGCTGCAATACTTGTGTAACACCTTCAAAACTACACCATAAAGTCACGCAGCTATGTCAAAGCCATCGATCCCTGCCTGGCAGCGAACAGCAACTACCGATCCACCAACTCTGTCCACGGAAGAGCAGCCGAAGCCAGAAAACGCAGCGGAAGACAGCACAAAACCTGTCGCAGAAGAACCTGGTAGCCAAGACATCACTGAGAAGGTTCATCAAAGTACGGATCTCCTAGCGCAAGCCTCGCGCTTTCTCGAAGACCCAAACATCCGCAATGCGCCACGAGAGAAGAAGGCCGTGTTTTTGCAGGCGAAAGGCGTGTCAGCCGAGGACATTGAAACGTTGCTAGGGAATCCGGTACAAGAGGATGCTTTCTCAGATCTGGAAGAAGTCGGTGCTCGAGCCTGGTCTACAGTAAGTACCACTTGCACGTTGAGCTTACAAATTGCGCACACCATCTTTAAAGCTTCAGAACTGACAGCTTTAGACGTCACCACAAGCAGTCGAAAGATCGTTCGCACCTCCGCCACAGCCCCGCGAGATACCACCAATCGTCACATATCCTGAGTTTCTTGCGCAGACCGAGAAACCACCACCGCTCGTGACAACTAAACGCCTAGTGGACACAGCATACATCGCAGGAGGCTTGATGGCTACAATGTATGGCTTGTCCAAGTACATCATTGCACCGATGGCGTACAACCTTGCTGAAGCGCGACACGACTTCGCCGCACATACCCAGGAGCAGTTGGTGGAGTTCAATAAGAAGCTTGGTGGAGCTGTTTCGGTAGACCCAGCCAGCAAAGTGAAGAAGACCACTTCGGAGATCGGAGACGATGTATCAGAGGCAGACTCGGATCCCACCGAGCTGTATCACCGCGACTACGGGACACAAACCACGCCGAACCTGTCACGGCGCCCCTCGCTCGAAGTGGCAGATGCCCATCCCATGGTTACAGCTCAAGAAAACCGGTTAAAGATCATCAAATCGCATCTGAACGAACTCGTCACCAATCGATCGAACAGCGTTGTCTCTCGCGACTCGTTACACACCAAAGTGTCAGACTTGACCACTTATCTCAATGACATGAGTTACCAAAATCAATATTACTCCAGTATGAACGGAATGTATGGCAGTAATTATGGTCTGCCTTCGGGGAAAGATGGAAAGACAGATCAGATAGATGTTTTGAAGCAGGATATAAGAGCAGTCAAAGGCGTCTTCCTCAGCGCCAGGAATTTCCCTACTGGCGGGCAGCGTCTGCCTGGGACGCGTACGCCTCCAAGCGCCATGCCGACAGGAAGACGGACACCGCCAACACCCACTGGAAGATAGCAGCACACATAATGCCATTGATTTGTGTGTCATTTGGCAATGCCCTCATTGAACGTTTATATGCGCTGTTGTCCAGAAGCTCGTGGTGACGACACGTTGTGATGGTAATTGCCATGTGGAGGGAAGGTGGAAGGTGCAGCTTTGACATCGCATGATGAGCTTCAACTACATTCTGGTCAATTCAATCCGGGATCAGTCTCAGAGCAGTTCAGAACTACAAATGGGCGAAGATGGCGGGTGCACCAGTGTGGAATGTACATGTGGTTTTTTGCTTTTCTTTTTGGCGTGCGACCAGCCACAAGCAACAGTCTGCACCGAGAACCGAGTCTCTTCTATATCATCCGCTTCTATCATTGGATTCTTCTGCTGCGCATCTCTCCACTATGTACCTCACTCGTAATGCGTCGTCGCCTGTCTAAACCTTGCACAGGTTCGTCGATCCACTCCAGTTCTTCTGGCACCAGTTGGCAGCACCACAGAAATCCTCGCCGGTACCGCAGAAGTTCGATCCAGAGCAGCACAATCCAGCCTGGCATTTGCGGTTTACTATCGGGCCACAAGTCTCGCCCTCGCCGGAATCAGCGCCGCGGGCGACTGTGGGCTCGGACGGAGCCTTCTGGGTGTCGCATTTTCCGAAGCCGGCCTGGCAGCCATCGCCGCAGTAGAGAGACTGGTCCTGGATATCGTTCTTGGGGCCACAGTGGCCGGCAGACGAGCAGCAGCGGTAGAAGTAGCCGTTGGCTCCGGCGCCGGGGCAGGTGACGCCGCCCTGGGCGTGGCCGCAGACGTCGATGACGGGGACTGAGGCGGGGAAGGTCTGCGCGGGAGATGTGGGTGCGGAGGCCTTCGTGGTGGTCTTCATTGTAGTGGAGGCCTTGGGTGCGCAGGATGAGCCGGGGGCAGAGAAGGACTTCAGGCAGGTGGAGGCATCGCAGTGGTCCTTGGTGCTACCGCACTGTGATGGGTTAGTTGGGTACATCCGGGATAGGTGGATTAGGGACGACATACCCATCCGTACTGAGAGCAGCAGTTGTTGTCCTTGCAAACCAAGTTGCCATACTGAGGACCGCAGTGCTCGGGGTCGACTTGAGCGAAGACACCCGCAGCGAGGGAGAAGATAGCGACAGCGGCGAACTTCATTATGACTATAATTTATTCTGTAACGAAAGACTTGGGTATTCAAGCGAATGAATGCAGTGAGTATGTGATGGTAGGACGACGAGATGTAATCAACAACGAGTCCTACAAGGCGTCTGGGGCAGCACTCTTAAGTAGACATATTTTTAGATGACCCCGTATTGTTACTGTCGCTCCTATCTTGCATGTCCAATCACTACCACGAGCAGTTGGCTTGATGGACACCTTACAAGGTTCTTCCAGCGAGGTTAAGCGTTTTGAACCTTAGCGGGCGCTATGGGCTGTCAGTTTACGTCAAACGGCAAGGCTGTTCCTGACTGCAGGGATCATTGGGCTTCCAAAACAGATCCCATTGACTCGGAAATTTGCCTTCGGCGAGCTTCATGGCCGAGGTGACGTCTCATCAAGCCAGAACGAAGAAGTTCGCTGGTGGTTACGCAAGATTTAGGAGGGTTTACTACCCATCAGCACATCACATTGTAAGACACTGGTGGCGACCAACACTGCGTGATTAATGGAGGCATCTGTGCATCGGCGCGACTGTTCTATCTTGATCAACACGAGAAAATGAAAATGCGAAGACTTACGAGGTGGAGGAGCTTGAGTGGACCCGTCAATGCCGAAAAGTTAAGCAAACGCCAAGCGCTAGTGGCCGGGGCCAATCACGGCCTAATCATGACTCTTTCTCCTGAGCCCAGCATCATCAGGCAAGAAGCTTTGGGGCGTTAGCTTATCGTGCCGCTTGCAAGGCATGTACTGAAGTGGATAGACGCGGCTTATTCATGACTTCATTGCTTCGTACCCGCTCGGGTCAGATCCCGATGCCCGCTATGCTAAGTATGTGTCGCTCGTCCGTGAGCTGAAATGCTGAGCGCTCCTAGTTTCCGGCCTGGAAAGAGTAGCCACCATCCACAGTGATCGTCTGACCATTCAGGTACTGGCAAGTAGCAACGAACATGATCGACTGCGCCATGTCGGTGTCCTTACCCGGACGCTGGGCGGGAAGGCCCTCTTTCTTCTCCTTCGGCATTTCAGACTTCTGAGTCTTATCACTGCTCTCCTGTGTGGTCATCTCGCTAGGGAAGACACCCGGTGCGATGCTGTTGACGCGAACCTTGATGCCGTTCTTTGCGATTTCGGTTGCGAGCATCTTATTGACATGAATGGTGGCACCCTTGCTTGCATTGTAAGAGAAGTGGTCTTGCGAAATGCGGATGTGGCCCGAGATCGAAGAGATGTTTACAATGGTGGAAGACCATCCGTGTGTTTGTTCGGTGCCCTTTGCGAGAAGAGGAAGGAAGGCGGTTCCCTGACAAACGTTAGCTGTGTACTCACAGCACATACACACCACCAACCATCAGGAATGGGCCAACGACGTTGGTCTGGTAGGTATCGAGCCACGCTTTCTCGCTGGTATCGCCAAACATGTTCTTCGCAAATTCTTCAGCACTCTCGACCTTGGAATTTGTCTTGCCGTACGCAATGCCAGCATTGTTGACCAGAATATCCAAGTACTTCTCCCTAGACTCGACTTCTTTCAGGATCTTCCTTTGGCATCGTTATTCTTATGCATCTGGTGTAGGACAGGACCGGGAGACTTACTGGACACCATCCTTTGTTTGAACATCTCCGACGATGGGGATAATTTGCCCGGAGATATCCTGGCCATGGACCTCGACAACCTTCTCGAGCTTCTCCTCTGTCCGACCGACGATATAGACCTTGGCGCCGTTGACAGCAAGAGTCTGTGTGATCATCAGACCAATACCTGATCCTCCGCCAGTAACGAGGGCGATCTTGTCCTTGACATTGAAGATGTTGGACTGCTGGAGCTCTGCGTTGTTCGACATCGTGAAGTAGGTGCGATTCGATTGGGTCGAGATTTGATTTGCGTGTTTCTGGGCCAGTACAGAAGATCTGAGAGAATTCCTATGTTCTGGGAAGGATAAAAGTTGCGTTGCAGTCGATATGCAACGAGGACTGTGTTGTTTGCTGACGTCACGAAGTCGCGTTGCGCAGCGCGTCAATGTGACGTTGGGAGAAACTTTTGACACGGACATGACGGTCTGTTGTACACCTAGAACATCAAGAGCGAATGCAGGTGGGCACATTAGAGGGGACGAGCACCCTTGAAATAATTGCAAGGTACCACGACGCGCGCAATGAACTCAATCATCAACGCGTGCATGATGTCACATCATCTCATTAGCCATTCTTATGAGCCTTTGATGGTTCTACGGCAGGACACAGCACGCTTTGAAAGTGTAAACCGGGCGAATTGAAGTACTCCGTGGTCAGAGATCGCTGGTCGTCCACGTCTGGCGCAGGCTGTGACTGCTTCTTTTACATACCGCGTTTTCACATTCATGCATCAGTAATATCTGATGATGCCCACCACTTGGCTCATTGTGTCCGCTTGGAGATATTTATCAAGCGCCAATATGTGCAGCTCTATTTATTTCTCTAGCAATGTCAAGCCCTTCTCCTAAAGTCGCTCGTTGAAATCAATTCGATGTCGTGACTCGAGGTCGTTCCTGTATTTCTCTCTCCCTCCAAAGCTCCCTGAACACATCGTACGCTTACGCTGGTTACAGTGGAGATGAAAACGTCGCGGAAGTGTTGAGTTTTATCCAACACAATATCTACATGCTCAGCATAGGCATCGCTACCAACCTCATTGTTGCAACTGCTCCACCAGGGTGTTGTCCATCTCTATGGCGGACGAGGGACAACGCCGGTTTTATTTTTCACACCTGCCTGATCATATCTTTCGGGATCAAGTCCATGTCGCGTAGCAGCTGTCAATGGAACTTCGCTTCTACGCCTCCGTATCTGACACCATCGACCTTGAGCTCAAAGACTAGGCCTGCGCTTTCTATCCGCATGTCGAGCGTGAAATCCAGGTTATCAAATTCAACACCTTTGGTGGTTGTCAAGCGCGTGAAAAGACTCTTCGGTACAATATTCAGATCTGTGGTGAGCGTGCATACGTTGATGAGGCCTTTTCGGAAGGACTCTGGTGCGACATCCATATCGCAAGCAATCAGATCGTCCTCAACAATGAGCGACTGACCGGGACGGAAGTTGCGTGTGTAGTGGAACGAGATAGGTTGTGCTTCGGAGACTTGAGCGCCCTGTGTCTATTAGTCATTTCGTGGTTGAAGTCGTTCGGTAGACGTACTTTTGCAATGTGCCACTGCATTCGATCGCTGACCATCCACCGCTCCCAAAGAGGGCTCCAGTACCTGTCGGATATTGGATGTTTTGCTTCGTCAAACACAGTGGCATAACTCGTGCCGTAGTGCCATCGACTTCTTCGGCTGACAACCATACTGCCCTCCAAACCTCGAAGCACTGCCCCTCTTACGACTGCCGTCCAGGCATGTATGGGATGGTAGATCTCCACAGACTGCGTAGAGGCCATGCCGATCGCGTGGGTCGGTCGTTCTGAGTAGGGTGGAGGTGGCGCGCTGTTGAAATGTGACTTCATACGAGCATATAAGTAATTGCTTTGGCCAAACCCTCCTACGAGGACAATCCCACAGACAAGGCCACCATTTTGTCTTATCGTATCCACTTGACCTTCAACCAAATCGATGACCTCGTGTACAACAGGCTCGAAGATACTCTTGACTTGCTCGCTGCTCATGACCAGGAACCCAGAATCGAGCCCAGCCTCTTCATCATCAGGCAGACCGGGGAATGGAACGTTGACCTCGGTATCCTCGTCTTCGTTGAAGTTGCGCTTGACGAACTCCTCGAAGTACTTCAATCCCATATTCCATGTCTTCGCTTTCTTTTCGCGCATCCAATTGTAGCGTTCAGCGCCTATGCGCTGCTTGACATGGTCTTCAAAGCGATAGTTGAGAAACGCTGAGCCGCACAGGTTTCCTGTGCCAACAGCGCTCTCCTCTACTCGAAGCGGGCTTAATTGTGTGATTTTATATGCAATAAGATCAACAGTCCCGCCGCCAGCATCGCATACAACGAAGTTATCTCCAACTTTGAGATGGTTTGGCTGAATGGCTTTGAGTGTGTACACAGCGGCGGCTTCGGGCTCGGAGATAATCTTCAGATCGTGCCCCATGCCAGCCTTCCCAGCAGCCTTCAGCGTCGCATCCTTCGCAGAGTCTGACCACACGGCCGGCACAGTCAAGACAAACTGCACCTTTGTCAGTCTCATGAATGTCTCCCCATATCTCTTGGTCAGGGTCTCCATAGTGTGTTTGTAGATCTGGGACAAATAGTCTGTCACGGCCTCGTTGACCGTCTTGTCATATTTGCGGAGTTGCGCAGCGGTTTCGAGCGGCGATACGAAGTGTGGGAGCTTCTGATTGCGGTCGAGGAACAACTTTATACATCGCAGACGTGTTTCCTCGGGTTTGAATTGGAAACCCCACTTGACGTGAGCGGCCGGTTTCGAGGAAGCCTCAAGGGAGGACGTTGAGTCGTTCAACGGCGGTGCTTCGGAGTAGCCTATCTCGGTAGGGACCTTGTCGGAGGTGATTCCTGATGTTGCGTGAGTACTTAGGCATTCATCCACACCTCATAGGTGAAGGTAGCGTACCGTTGCCACCCGGCCATGTCTTGATAATGTCGATATCATCCGGGGTCGCTGAATAGACAGCTGCAACCCCCGAGTAGGTAGTTCCGAAGTCGACGGCTATGATGATTCTTTCGTGATCGGCGCCTACTATGAGCCGGTCTTGACTTGCGCCTGCGCTCGAAGCAGCGCCAATTGATCCTGTCCCCAGACTTGGATTGGACCCTGTGTTGAAGGAGGACGGAACATGACTCCCTCTGAAAGGGAGTGACGTGCTCATCTCCTGGGTCAAGGGCTGATTTCTGGCGCGACCAGGCTGTTGTTGTTCCTCCTGGGCGCGTTGCGGGGTCGAACGAGCCGGCAGCCAGCATTCGCGTTTAGCTTCGAAAACGAACTGAGCGAGCGAAGAGCCTTCAGGTCAAGAAAATGGCAGCCTGAGAGGTACCGCAGATTCAGGCACCGGCGAATCTTACTTGCATAATAGTGAAGCCTGAAGCTGGCGGTAACCACACAGGGCGTCCAGCTGCGGTCCGGTCGATCATCAATCGCGTGTGGCTGCGGCGCAGCCCCGCTGAGCTCAGTGTTGGTGGCCAACACTTGCGAAGTGAGCCAGGCAACAATCCTAAAGTGTTCGATGCTTCGGCCATACTTCTCGAAAACCTGAACATGGTTGGTGTTCTGGTTGTGGAACCCTGATATTTGGAAAAACGCGTCGAAGCTATGACCGGCGAGAAAAGGAGCTCTGGTCAGTATCAACGTCACACAAGCCGCGATCACGACTGACATGAGCAGACCTCTCCAGACTCAGTGTCAAACGGGGAGGGAAGCTGATATCCAAAACATTAAGCAAATCGTCATCGCCGCCTTCAATCAGTGCACCGCCCAAGGCTGCTGTTGGCGCGTCGAAAGCAAAAAAAGATGAAGTGCAACGGCGGAAGAACTCATTCCAGGATATGTTCAAAAGCTCATCGAGAGATAAGGATGGCGCACATGCTCTATTGTTGAACGTTTCCACCCCAGACGCGACTCTGCCGTCTTCATCTTCAAGCCATGGTGTATCGCCAAGAACTGCAACCACCGATGCGGCTGCAGACGGGAGTCGATCTCTGAGGTCCGGAGAACCGTCAAAGTCAGACACTGACCGGCTGGCGGCACTCGAGAGGGCGTTTGCGCTTGCGCAAGAAGAGACGGCTACTCTTAGACAAGAACTGGACAGGGTGAAGCAAGATGCACAGGCCGCAGCTGAGATCTCTAGATATCAGGCTGACGAAGCACATCGGCACGAAAGTATCGTCGAGTCCCCTCGGCAAAAGCATCAGAGGGTCGATGAAATTGAGGACGACCTCGTCGCCCAAAACCTCGAATTACGCAGTCGCCTCACCGAACTAGAGGACGAGCTCACTACACGATCCACCGTGCGTAGCGAAAAAGATTGGGATGATCTGGCGTTGCGCCTTCACGAAGCCGAGAAGGAATCGCATTCACGCTTTCAACAATTGCTGTCGCTCAAGTCTAGCATCTCGTCCCTCACTCGTGCAGACTCGCAAGTCAGTGACAGCGAGCTTGCAGATTCGTTCTCTCAGCTCGCAAACAGAGTCCGTGAATGGACTGTAAAAAACTATCGGCGAAACAGACCGAGCTTCGATAATCTTCCCAACACAACTATCCAGACACTGCGGTCTATTAAGGTCAAATATGAGGAAACTGATGGAGCGGAAAAGCTTGCGCTCTATCAGGCAATTGTATCTCGCACGCTAATGCACATATTCGAAGAACCTCTAGTCGTCGGCATGCCGGATCAGGGTGTTTTTGCCGGGCTCAGAGCGTTTTTTGAAGGCACACAGCATGTAGGCGCGGAGTCTTGGAGGCGAGCAACACTTCTAGTGGTGGAGAGAAGTGTGCAGATGGCGACAATTCGCGACTGGAGGGACAAGAAAGTGGATATGTTGGCTTCCGAGCTCGAAGCCACCATGCGGTCTATATCCTCCACGGATCTTACGACGAGCGCTCGAGCTGCACTGATTGGTATATTGAAATCCACAGCGGATTTGCAGTGGACTCTCTGTATGCAAAGAGCGAAGTATTGCGTTGTGTTCCTCGACGCACTCCACGATAAACACCGTCTCTTCGATGACCGCGCAATGGAGCCTGTCAACGACCTAGAGTACAGTCTAGGAGACGGAGTGGAGTTGGGCCAACGCGGATCCGTCTTCTGTGTCTTCCCGTCCCTCGAAAAGATCGAGAATGGTATTACAAACATTGTCTTCAAAGCGAGGGTCTGCCGTGGAGTCGGGTAGTATTATCTGCATTCACATGATCGGATTTCTTCATACAATCTTAAGTCTATAGCATCCTGATACGCGCGCCACTGGAGGATCACTTACTGAACTGCAAGGCCGAAAATTTACCCATCAGCAGATCTCTGAGCTGCCCATCGTCTTCGAGCCATTGCGCAGCTGTCATTGCCTTTTCCGCCCATGTCTTGCATTTCGCATCGTTATCTCCTACGTAGTAATCGATGGCACGGTTGAAGGCCGACGTAGCCATCCATTCAAGCTCCGCAGCAGGGTAACAGTCGGATTGCTTGAGCTCTTCGTCAGCTAATTCTGCATTATCTGCAAGCATCTCTGGGCTCGATGGTGGAGGGGTTGCTATGAACGATAGAGGGATGCTAGGATGGCATGCATGCTGGTGTACTTAGAACGGCATCAAGATTTGGGGTTGGCTCGGTTCAAACGTACACCTTGTTTCTTTGCTGCAATCTGTATGGCTTGATCAAGGCATTTGAGACTGATGTTCTCATCAAGTGAGAGCGTAAGATTGAAGAGACATCGAAGCCAGCGGGACAGTCTCGTGACATCATTGCCATTCTGTCGTGAGGTCAGATTGATGATCTTTTGTAACGTCGACAAAACTTCTATAGGACAGTCAGAAAATTCCCTTAAGGTACTGCGCACTTACTGCTTTGAGATGAGGCGTGGACATTTGCTTTTACAAGACTCGAATGGATGACCAATACCAGATCTGCAAGCGTTTCGTAGCGGTCTGAGCTTTTGCAGCTCCAGCACTGTTCGAAGAGCTCCTCCAGATCATCCCATCTCTGTAATTTCACACATGCTTCGATCTCAAGCTTCACCACCTGAAACTTCTTCGACAGGATGTCATCTTGCGCGGCTCCGCTCAGTTCATTTGCCCCCTCTAGTATAGTGCGGCGAAACGCCTGACAATGTTTGCATACTTCCAGATAATGTTGAAGCTAAGCCGTTAGCATTTCAAACCTGATTCTGGGCCTTGCAGGACTCACATAAGCTTCTTGGTTATCCTCTGCTCGAGCCAGTGTTGTGTATGTGCAGGCAGCGAGGTATTCACAAAACGCAAGCCGCAAGTTAAGGTCGGCAGCTCCTGCTGCTTGCTCTTGCCCTTGCTTCTTTAGCAATGTAATAAACTATATCACTTGTCAGTCCATATACTATCGGTCGCCTTGATGTCGCTCACTTCAGCGCAAACAATCAGCAGCCTAGCCAGATTATGTGGCGCAATCTCAGCACAGTACTTCAACGAGAAGTTGTACGAGTTTTTTGAGAACCACTCTAGCTCATGAATCGTGAACAGCTGCTGCTCGGGGGTAACAGGCCTGCCTTGAGAATCTTTGGCTTGACTGCAAGCACCTTCGAACACTTTACACATTTGACCGAGGATCTCGCAGTCGACCGCACCATCTCTCATGATTTCTGATTGAAGAAGCCTCAGCGTTACACTTTTTCTTAGCTTTAGATGGGTTCTGGTAACAAGTTCCGAATACACTTACCGTAAGAGTGCAGGCAAGTGGATGCCAACAGGCGCAGTGTAGTCGTACTTTTCCAGGACCCGTTGGAGAGCATGGATTGCCTGTCGCTTGTCACCCACCCTCTGAGCTTCCATGACACAAGCGTAAAGCAGCGTTGCGTCTTTTGAAGAGCTTTGACACACAACGTCGAGACATTCGGCCGCTAATGTGGTTAGCCCATGAGCCTTGCAAGGGTGATGGATATTGTACCAAACACTACATCTCCACTTTTGAGGCCTACTCTATACATCAGATAACGTGTGATTGGTTCATCTCGGCTGACTTCAGGTGCTCTACGGTACACGTCTCGTGCAGTGGCGTAGTCTTGCCGCAGGAGCGCAGTTTGGATGAGCTTCCTTCGGGGACTCAGTCATTAAATGTTTTGGGTGAAACACAATCGGAGAAACGTACCTTGTGATTTTCACTTTGTTTTGAGCACCAGCTTTGTCGAACAAGGGATGGAGACACAGTTGGCACCAAGATTCCGCCGCATCTTGATCCTCTTGCGCTGACTTTTCCTCGACCTTCTTCCAGATAAGTGTCTGTGCGGCATGAGTCGCTGGGGCCGAAAGCACAAAACTCGAATCCTGTAACACAGAGTCAAGCAGTTTCTGCAGCTGTTCAAGCGGATTTTCCACATGCACGTCGCTTGTGCTAAGCCATATACGAGTGACGACGGCCTTCTCAATCCACAGACCGTTGTCTTCTCTTACCAATCGATTCTTCAACAAGTCATCGAGCGCTTTGCATGCATAGACATTGCTATTTATGTTCAGCGTATTGCTTACAGAACTTTACCGCGAGATCTCACCTAAGATCCTTCAGCTTGTGTATGTGATGTAAGAGCGTCTTGAAGTTTGTGTCGTTGAGCACGATGATTCGGATCATTCTAGCGAGCACTGCTTTGCTCAGTACAAATATCGAGACCTGCATTCCACTTACCATCGTAGTACTCAGCCTCGTCAATGTGCTCGGCTACAGAAAGTAACTCAATCTTGAGCAAAGACACTAACATCTTATCGCTGTAATAGGTTTCCATGAGCTTGATCAGATGCCACGCTCTGTCCGTCGCCTCGATCGTCTTCAGAGCTATATACGATTGCACTACAACAAATGTTAGCACTGCAGGCGCTCAATGCACTGAATGACTTACCAAGGCCTTGCATTATACAAAGCTTGAGTTCACCAGCCTCAGAGCTGAGCAAACCGAAATCTTGAACTTCTATCACGTTGTGAGAGCGCTCTAACCATTTCACCGCAGCCTCGTAGTTCCGCTTCGACAGGGCCTGTTTCCCGATCTCGTAGAACAAGTCGGCAATGTCTTCGGCTGTGTTTGGAGTGGGCGTCATGTCGACTTGCCCGTACTTCGCGAACATGTGCTCTGCCATATCAAGACGATCCTGACGGAAGGCCTGGTAGATTACTATCAGTTCCCCAATTTGAGCCATGGGATAAGGAGGTCTTACCAAGACAACCCGGACAGCAAAGTACTCAAGCCGCAGACACTTGGCAATAGTAGCATCATCGTTGTCGCTGTGTCGATCGTCACCGGTCAGAACGTCTTCGTATATTGCCGCTCTCTCAAGCACTTTTGTAGCACTGTCCATATCGTTCCCTATTATGCAAGCTTTAGCCGCTTTCAGCGCGACCCTCATGAGGCGGATGCAAGGCTTGCGCTCTCGGACTTTCACTGTTTGAGTTCCAGCCGAGTCCAGCAGCAGAAAAGCGAATGCGCGCAGGAGACACACAGTCCCGGTGCTTTCGACCCCGTTTCCCTTGGACTTGTTATCGCCACCACTATGGGCAGCGTCGCGCCGCCGTAGTCGAGTCGACAGATTCCATAGCTCGGTTCCCAGCTTGTCGAGCTCGATGCGACTTGTTGTCACAGCTGGCGAGGCCTGCAGTGGCAGGTGACGTATTTGCGCCTGCAGGTCTGTGAAAAGTGCTGGCTCCCGAGGTTTGTCGAAACGAGAGGTGAGGCTGGAGGCAAAAGCTGAAGGATGTCAGGTGAGCTTACAATGAATGCAGTCAAGACATGAAGGTCAAGAGCACGTACTGATGACATCCTGCACTCGCTTTTCGCGCTCAAGCTTTGAGGCGGGCGGCCGCAGAGCCATAGCACAAGAGATAATGTGGCAGCGAGAAGGTTCTAACGCGAGGACACTATGAGGAGGGATGCGCAGTTCGCGCCTGCCTTCCACAAGTCAGCACCAATCAACGACAAGAATGAGATACGACAAACTACAACAAGGGCCCGGCAAAAGCGGCGAACAAAGTATTAGGCATGTAGTGCGTTGGAAGAACGTTGGTATACATAAGCAAAGGCATCCTGCGATGGAGGAAATGACTGCTCGCCATGGAACGCGACATCATTTCTATTCTAGGCGCCCGTTCCTTTCCCTAGTGGCCCATTACGGACTGGTACCAAGAAGAGTACTCGACATATATACAAGTAACAAGAAAAGTGTCAAGTGGTAGGTAAAGGTCCAGAGATAGGATCTGTGATTGGCAGAAAGTTCCCCACAATTAATGCTGGTCTGCATGGATTTAGTCTCTGCTATGGTAGGGTAAGTCACGATACTCACATATTCCACATGTCTCGTTTCACAGTGAAAGAAAAGCAACACCTGATCTCAGGGTCTTTCGAGTTTGGATCGGGGTTTTTGAGGGAGCAGCTCGTGAGAATAGCCTTTTGAGTATGGTCGAAAGCAATGGCGCCAAACTTCTCCCAGTATGATACAAGCGAGGGCTCAGCAATAATCTCGTGCAGCGCGATATTGCCCTAATCATAATGTTAGAATGTAGATGGGATGGACTTGGAGTGCGTCAAGAGAGGGCTTACGTCTCGCAGCTTCGACATTGGGGCATGAATAAGGCGTGCCATCTCCTTATTCCCTCGATATATCTCGCCCGTTCTACGCCAGCAGCATGCAGGAATAGCCATACTTGCAAAGACTCGGTCGTACTCCATCAAACTCTTATCAAACCACATCTCTACACGCACGAGTTCCACATCCGTAAGCTTCGACACTCGTTCTCTGAACTTAGGCCTAAACCTATCCAGCTGCCTCAGTATCCGTACACGCGAGATCTGTTGTAGATTTTGCTCCATGTACTGATTCAACCTTGCGTAGCCCTTAACGTAGTTGAAAGGCTTTAGTAAGCCTGCATCCATCTTCGCTTTGAGGAGCTTATTCATGCGCTCTTCAGGACTGTCGTTGCCAGCTGGATCAGCAGCCGCCATGAGATATCTCTCGCGCGCCTTGTCGGTAGTTGTGCTATTCGATGGTCGTTGAACAGACTTGCTGACGGTGGTCTGTGCGGGTGGCGGAAGTAGCTGAGCATTCCTCGAATTAAAGGCCGTATTGTTGGTCAAAGTACCCATAGAGTTCATCAAAGAAGCATCGGAGAATAAGGTGTGGAGGTCGCCACCGCCGTAGAATGAGCCGTCGTCCATAAGGTTGTTGTTCAGGAAGTCGTTGAACAGGTTGTACTCGTTGCTGACTTCTGAGGTGTTGAACATATATGAAGGATGGAAGTGATGCATGTCCTGAAAGTTGTTTTGAGAAGTGGAGAGCATGTCATCGTAATTGAGGACTTGTGCAAGCTTAGTGACAGCTATGACCTGGATTATCATATCACTTACAAGACTGATTACCAGATGCCATTACTGGCATCTGTGGCGCAGATACGGAATCGGCCTGCGTAATAGAGGAACTGCCGACGTTTCTGCTGGCAGGCATTTGATGTGTCGCCAAGTTCAGCCCTGCATCAGGTGTGCTGATTTGCTGTGCTATGACATTCGTGGCGGCATCAGCGCTGGGTGGTCCGCCTTTTGGAGCCTCAACTTGGGCGTTGCCATTCTCGGGCTCCGATTTGGCTTTCTTCACACCTTCGCGAGGCTCATCGTGGCAGAGATGCCCGATGTTTCTCTTGATACATCTCGTACATGGTCGTTCCTGCGATCAGCAACAGTCAGCGTCGGAGAGGCGGACACGTTGTAGGATCAACTTACAAGATCGCAGGTCATATGCTGGTGAACGTCAAGTCAGCAAGTGTTGCAAAATCTAGTGGCGCGACAAGGTCACATGTTCTGGATGTCAAAAGACGGTGGGGCTTACCGAACGTCTGCAATAGATGCACGCTGTTTGGGAACAATAAAATCAGTAAAGGGTTTCAAGAGCACAAGAGGTAATTTTACCATGATTGACCTTTCGGCGTTTTTTGGAGGTTCTCGCAGGCGTGTCCGACCCTGGTGCAGACGATGACTTGTCCTTAGACGGTGATCTACTCTTGGGCGCAATTGATGTGGAGGCATCATTCCCCTGGTTTACTTCTTTGGCACCTGTCATTATAGGCGAGGCTGCTCCATTGGGTCTTTGCGCAGCCTCCGGCATCAACCGTAGTGGTGTGGGCGGGTTTCAGAGCTGAGTGCTGGGCGCTCGGGGTAGTACGGATGGGTCTGGTGTGCGTACGAGCGCCAGAAGAGGCCGAACGAACTGGCAAGTGGAGCACGTTCCTGGGTGGCACAGCAGCGTGTTTCGTAGACGTGAGCTAAGTTGGCATATGGGCGGCGATCAGTGAATGTTCATGGTCGCGTGGTTAGCCGACGCTCAAGAGGAGAAACCGGAACGTCGGACTCCGCAAACGCCTTCCTTAGCCGCGGGGTTGAGGCTGCAACCGCCTTTCAAATTTCTGTCACCTCTATCAACAACTCTCAGAACGTCTTCGCCACAGCAACGGCAGACTAAGCAACATCAAGGTCGCACGAATTGCACCGCAGCGCCGCAGCGCCGCAGCGTCCTGTGGGAGCATGACTGATGTCCAGCAGTAACCGGGGCGTGTGGGTCCATCACGTGTAATAACTAGAGCACAATACAGCTGGGACGATGCCTACACTTGCATCAACGTGCATGCGCTACGTCCTATGGCCATCACATCGGTATCTCCGTTACTGCAAGTGGCGCGCAGCTGGCTTTGTGATAATCTTGCCCGCCGCATAGGTGGTCGCGGACCGTCCCTGGCCCCTGTCCTGTTGATTGTTGGGCGAATGCGCCAATCATGCCGACGCATTGTCCAATCCAGCGAACAGACCTCTTCCTTGCTCACCGCATTGCTGCCCGCATACAGCCACTGCTTGAAAGCATAAACACCTATCCGAACTCCTGTGCACCTGCATGCCAGTAGTTCACAGCATGGCATACTGCTCTGCACTGGCATGTCTGAAAAGCACGTCGTCTAACGCCGTCTGCGTATCTGCCATTGCCTGATCAATGCCCTCTACCTGCACATGATTCCCCTGCATGTTCTCTAAACTGCGCCGGAGTTGATCGAGTATCGACGCCAACTCAGCGTTCGGTGCATTGAGTGTAGGAATACCTACTACAGCTGCTGGTCTCAACCGAATGTCCTCGGGGCCATCATCATCAATGCTCAGGTCCCCACTATCGAGCAGGAGGGGGTGGTTCTGCAGCTGTCAGTATGATCACCGTGGAACTTCGACTGCGAATGCGTACCCGGCCATGCTTTCGCTGGTGCTTCCACTCTGTTCTCCACTCTTTTGCATCGTTCTTGAGCTCATCTAGTTGCCTTTCGTCTTTTGATAAAAGCTTCTGCGCCACTTTGACCTGTTCTTGAAGGAGTTGCTTGGAGTGACGGGCTGTGGTAACTTCCCGAAAGAGCTGTCCGTTGCGCTCCGTGAGCTTGTCGATGCTGAAGTGATAGTCTCTGGCCTGAGGTGGGATCTTTGAGGCTGCGAGATGGTGCACAAGTTTCTTGACAAGCGGGTTTAGACTGTTGTGTGCAGCCATGACCTTGCGCTCATCTCGCTGCGTGTTTGCAATGTCTTTCTTTGCATCTTTCACAACGGTGCTCATCTGCTCCAAAACCTGCGGGGACAGCAGTGGCCATGTTTCAATGACATTTTGTGGTATCCTCTTAGTCTTTGTTTCCAGCTGCACGTATTTCTTCGGGTTTTTCGTAGGCTCTGCGGCGATCTCGTCTGCGTCGTCATGGATCCTGCGCTTGCGTGTTTGGGAGGACCGCGTTTGCGTTGGCGGAGCTACGGAGAGCTCATCCTCTTGATGCTCCTGCGATTTTGTCCCTGTCTTCTTCTTCGTGCTACCCTTCACAGTTGTTTTGGGCTTTGCGACCCGGCTTGTGGAAGCTTTGCTGTTGCTGCTTCCAGGCGGCCTGCCTCGTCGCTTTTTTGCATCATTTTCGCCTGCGCGGACCCGCGCCTTTCATACGTTAGTGAATTCGAGTTGCAGCGCGTGTTAAAGTACATACCATGACGTCGTGTGGGACTCGCAGAGTCGCGTCTGGTCGTGTTTACAGCAGTCTGGGGTACGCGACTAGGTATCATGAGTCATGTAAAGTGGCTAGCGCCCAAGTCTTGAGTCGTACAGCTTCCAGTGCATTCCCGTTTCGAGCATTCTGAATTCAAGTCTGGATTTAAGTGTCTACCAAGTCCACCGTTGGGGGCTTGAAACTATCGTGAGCTGAATTTTATGGTGTGTAGACACTCGCCGCGTTCATCCTCTGAATAAGTCTACGCTTGGAGTCACATATAGATGGGTTTTGATCGTTGAAGGTGGCTGTCACAGCTATGATTTGTAACTGAGACCGGTACTGAAGAGACCTGTATCTCTTGAAATGAGGTTCACAAGATGACCTGGGCAAACCGCTCAGGCTATCTTGTCGTAGCAGCATCCAAGCTGGAGTTGTAAGCCGTGGTGCAACCGATCGAACTATTGTATCTTGATGGTTGTGTAAGACAGATCAAGGACGGAATCAGATCAGAACAAAAATTCAAGGGAAACGGTACCTCTGGGCTACTTCCACGGGGCCCACGTGATTCAAGCACATGAGATGCATTGTTTCAGGGGAGCGATGTGCAAAGCCAGAGATGTCGGACAATTTGCACATGGGACTGCTCGTGGTCTGGGAGAGTCTCGACCCGCTTCCCAGTTTTGAGGAGATTCGATCGAGGAGGCACCCGCGCACGCCAAGCAGACCCACAGCGGCGGAACGACAACCGTCACGCTCGATGGGCGGACAGAAATAGCGTCATGACGACCGCCCTTTACAGTCGCGTTGTGTCTGCCGTACGCGCACGTTGCTGTGCTCAGAGCTGAATCGCTGCTTATGCTTGCAACCGCGGTGAGCGCTGTTGTGTTACGGACTGCAGCCGGCGCTTCAGGTAGGTGCGTGCTTGGGCGGCGTGCATCTGACATCTTATTGGTGATCACCCGGCCTTAACGTAGGATGTGTGCCAGGGAGCGGCACCCAACGATCTCCAAGGGTGTCTGCCCTGCTTGACGTGTAAAGTGGGATCATGTCGCCTCGCCTAACAGGTCGAGGGGATTTGTTGACTGCCTCCTTTAAGTCTCCTGGGGCATCCAGCCAACATGCTTCACCGCTCCACCGTAGCTGCTCGACATGTTGCGACGACTAAGCAGGCAACTGAACGAAGAAAGAGATGGCCTCAAACTTGAACGGAAGAGTAGTAAGAGAGAGCGGATCTCACAGTTCTTTCGTACAAAGTCGATGAGAAGACAAAAGCCACAGCAGCACGATGAAGCACTTGTACGCCAGCCCACCTTTCTTATCTTACCAGTCCCAAAGTCTCGTCACCCAAGTACTACGGCTAACAATATATCTGCCTTCTAGACAAACAAGCGCGAGGGCGAAGTACTTTCTTTGCATAAAGCACCCAGCCCCGAGCAGAGGAACGCACCACACTTTGAGCCCTCAAGCGGACCCGTCGATGCGCCGAAGCCAGCACCGCTTGACAACGGCGACGCAACGCTGAAAAAGTCACCGATACCGACCCATAGTCAACAGGGTGGCATTGGAAGAATGCAGCCCAATGCATCAACAGAGCAAATCGAGGGAATACCGTCGAAGTCTCAATCAAGGGCGGGCCAAGATGAGGAGCACGATCTGCTCAGTAGCGAGAGCGTTCATGCGCTCTTCTCGGGTGCTCCAAGCCTGAGCTTCAAGTTCTTGGACAGTCGGCCGTTGCCACAGGTGTCTTATCCGTGGGACCATGGAGTGAACCATGATGATGCTACCGATCACTTACGCCTGGAGCAACCATCATACTTGGCCTCAACAGCACATACGAACACTCAAATCGCGCAGTCGATGCAAAGTGGAACGATCGAACACCAAGTGTATCAAACGAGCGCTGTCGAGACGCCGAATTTGCTCAGTGCTCAGGGTATTGAGCCAGGCAGTGTTGGGCTTGCTTACTTCTTAGAGCTGCCTCTGGCGGACCACCTCGTTACGGAGCCTCAGTACGATGAAACAAGTGAGGAATGTATCGAGATTGCCAGGAACAAAGACCTCATGCAGACTAGCCCCGAGCGTATCGGCATACGCGCTGTTAACATGAACTCGGTATACGATCGCCTGATCGAATTCCAGGATTTGTACGAAGCATTTCAGCAGAGCCCAGAACGCATCACAATCCTCAACAATCAAAGTCTTGGCGACTTGTATGCGCACCTTTTTAGTACGTTCTTGACGCCCCCTGGTTATGCTGGAGCCGAACTCGATCCCACGGGTCTGCAAGTACAGATTGTTGCTATTCTCAGGGTCCTAAATCTGAAAGGCATCTGGCACGACTTCAGCCTTGTCGAGTGGAGGATCAGGCTTGGTCAAGTCCTCTTCAGCGATCCTGAACCTGCGCTCGACGCAGAAACCAACCCCCTCTGGTCGGAACGGGATGTTCTGCTGCTTCAGATCAGTCTATCCTGCGAACTTCTGCTTAGGCTGGATGCAATCTCGGCGACGAGAGCTGGCGAAGTGGACGATCAAACACATGTTAGTGCGCGAGAAGTAGCAGTGTTTGCAAGTATTACCACTAGGAAAATTGAATGGGATATGATCCTAGCACGTAAATTTTTGGAAAATATCCTTGTCATCAAGGGTGACGACAGCAGTGCTTTGACGCCAGTGCAAGAAAAGAGAGGATTATTTTCCATTCTTGGTGTCAATACCCCGAAGGAACTTCCTAGATCTGATATTATCTTTCTGCCACAACATCAATCTCGCCAACTCTCAGGACTCCTCCACTTCGCGGAAACAATTAAATGGCCAACGATAGATTCTGTTGTGAAGTCATTGGCTGAGAAGCTCGGAGATCCTGATCAAATCGCTGAGCAAGCACCGCAAACCTCGTCTCCTAGCGCGTGGACTTTCAACCCCACGACCCCTTCAGTCGTCAGTGTGTACGGAACACCTCTCCAAACTCCTCGCTCGGCGAACCATCAACTTGATGACTATTTTGGACGGGTCCAAATACCAACCATGAGACGTGGCAACTCGCGGTCGCTACGATTGCCCCTTTCCAAGACGCTGTTATCACTTGAAGACAGTCCCAAAACAGCAGTGGTCGATATTGGCGGTTGGCTTAGCAGGTCTTTCTTAACAGGCTTGATTCTGCCAGGTGAGGCCATCTCCCATCTATTGATATCTACTCTCCTTGAAAATGATAAGCTTGCGATGTCCGCCCTTGGGGACTCAGCAGATCTATACGGTGGTTTCGTCTATAACGGCAGGAGCTGGTGGAGCAAAGCGTCCATTGCGGGCCGAGTACTCGCGTGCTCAGAAGGAGCGCAAGAATGTATGGGATGGATCTATGTGGACACCCTGCCAGAGGGTGCAAGCGACGGCTGGCATTCCATACGCAGCGAACAGTCGCCGATCAGCTCACGTATCGTTCCCGCCAAGGACGTGGTGGCGATAGATTCATCTGCTTTGCCCACTAGCACGAGCATCTCGGTCAAGTCCACAGACTTTGTGATGCCCAAAGACCTCGAGGATGTCTCCAAGGCGCATATCCGCTTTATGCAGTGGGATTTGACACCACTTAATCCCGATCTTATCGACGAAGACACGGACGCCAGACGTTCAAGCGAAAGCGACGTTTACACTCCATCGCTGTCATTTCAAACTGACGGTGGCATTGAAGAGCATGTTCTAACACTCGCCCACGAGGTACAGTTTGTAACGTCTTGGCCTTGCTTCACGCCAGCTTCCACATCGGCCGCCAGCCCGCGACATGTGACAAAACGCTCGGTAACGGGTACACTGTCACACACATCCTCAAAAAGAAGTGTGAGCACCATGTTATCCCGTCGCAATAGTCACGGCTTCGAACCTCTTCTATCACACCCTCCGGAGGCGGCAGTTATGGGACCGCAGCGAATGAATACCGATGAACGAGACAATGAGCGAACAAATCCGGCAAGACTGGAGAGACCAGTAGTCGCGCATCCCCTGCATGCGTCCTACAGTTACAAGATCATGCCAGTCGGTAGTGTCTTGCAGTCAGATTTTTCGACACCTTTCACAGTGTCTGCAAACCAGCTGCCCACCTGTTCAGCTTCAACTCTTCTGAAAGACGGGCATGAAGAAGGTGCAGGTCGCGATGATTACAGGACTGTGCTTGTTCTTGACGCACGGGGCAGTTCAGACGCTCAGTTACTCGCGAGAGCGTGGTGCGCCGAGAAGGGGCTCCATGCCGTGATCGGTCGTGCAGAAAGAACGTGCCTTGCTTGCTGTATTCGAGAAGCACGTGGCTTAGCCGTCAACGTTGTAATCAGGTGTTAGGAGAGTCAAATTGGGCCTAACAAGCTTGTTGTATTGGAGTAGTGGAAAGTAAGTACAAAGTGCAGAAGTTGGTGTGCAGTACGAACTTGGTGTGGTGACGCATGAGCTAAAGATGAATAAGCCCCCGAACAGAGAGACGGGATGGAAGGCCCGGAGATCCACAATATCAGGGTACAGAGGATTGCTTCCAGATGATATACGCTCTGGTTGTATTCCGCATGTTCAGTTTGGAAAGACTGAGTGCCTGGTTCACGCATTTGTATGATACCCCATCACCTAATATGAAACCCTTTGCAAGAAAGCATAACGCACCAACAACCTCCATTTTCACAGGATACAAGCGATTCAAAAGTATTTAAATGAATTAGCTAACTAAGGGTCGATATGCTGGCTGAAAAAAGTTTGGTTCGTATTGTCGTGGTCAGGGAATGGGTCACGTGATCAGCCCCGACGTTCAATTCACTGAAACATATAGCTACTTTTTCGCTTCTATGCAGTCGTCTCATCCAAATCAAAAGAACCCATCTTCCTCGGCGGTACGCGAGCAATGAACATTGTATCGATCTCGCGATTCGTGCGCCCCTTAAGCTCCGGAACAAAGACCCACGATCCAAGCGTTGCGATGGCAGCGAGACCTCCGAACACGAAACCAACCTTGCCCTTCAGATTGGCCTCATCTGGGTTGACCAAATAGGGTATGGCGACGTTCATGACAGTACCAACGACCGCCTGTGTTGCAGTTGCGAGAGCAGTGGTGTGCGCTCGGAGACCCATGCTAGACACTTCTCCTAGAAGTACGAAAGCCATAGCACCGAGAGTCATGAAATACACAAAGGCGTATATGACGGTACATGAGGCTTGTACCCATTTCGAAGGTCCGGTTGGTACGACATCCATGATTCCAATCAAGATCAGCAAGCCTGTGAGGCATGCCATACCGCTGATGAAAACCTTGCGGCGACCGAAAGAGTCAACCACAAACCAACTGGCAATGTTTCCGGCTACACCGCAAGCTGTAACACCAACACCGAGGTCAAAGGAACGACTGGTGTCTAGGCCGGCAAGCTGGAAGAAGTATGTGGAGTAGCCGAGTACAAAGACGATACCGACTAGGTGTTGGCATGCGAAGACTCCCATTGAGATGGAACTGCGCAAGAGGTTTATGCCTCGGAAGCAGTCAAGAAAGCTCGATTCCTTTTGCCTCTCCTCTTCCTGGATGGTCAACTTGAGGCTCGCAAGTTTGTCGGTTACATCGATCTTCTGGCCCCACAGCCTTTGCAAAGAACTAACAGCTTCGCTGTCCTTTCCTTTCCGAACCAAGTACCACGGTGATTCCGGAGCCCAGGGCAGACCGCACAAAAGGAACACAGAGAAGATCAGTTGGATGGCGAAGGGCGCGGCGTATGCCCAGCGGTCGGTTCTCTCCCCAAAGCCTTTAACAACCGCGTTCGAAAGCAGTTGGCCAAGAGCGATGCCGAGATTGATGCCAGCAGTAGAGATACCGCGAAGCACTACAGGCGAGATCTCGCTACAAACAAGAGGGCCAATTGTGAGGTAGAAACCAAGGCCGACTCCAAGAATGAGCTTCGAGAGAAGGAAAGCGACCCTTGTAAGAGAGAACATCTCCCCGAAAGCACCACCAATGCAAAACAAGACGCCGCATAGCAATGAAGCTCGTCGACCAAACTTGTCTGCGATTGTGCTACACCCGAATCCTCCAAACAGCATACCGACCGAGCTGACCATGTTGAACGCGGTTTGCCAGCTTGCCGGTAAGACTGGTTCGCCATCGAAGATGTATCCGAAATCTCGACGGAAGGAGGCGACAGAGATCATAGCTCCGTTAATCTGTGCATCGAATCCCCTATTAATACAAGTAAGTCATATGAAAGCTGCGAACAAAATAGATGATATCTCACCATCCGATAGCACACATTGACCAGTAGAATGACCATCCGATCAGAGCTCGATGGTCCCTCCAAACATCTCCAAGGGTGAGTTGGTGCTCTGTGATGTTGTCGGCAATGGCACCCTTGGTCTCGGTGATGCTGCGTTTCAACCCATCTGGCGTGATGGTTTCCTCGTGATGAGTGACAGACGTTGGCTTCTCCATGATGGACAATGTTGCTATGAAGGAGATGTCTGAACAGTAGACACTTGCTGAGGTGTGTTGATCCCTTCCACATGGGAACAGCATACTATTATATATTGCTCAAAGGGGGAGGCTCCGACCCACTTTCGAGTCTTGATGCGGAGAAATCCCGGACTCTCGCCTCCACAAGCTGCGAGCAGGCCTGCCTTGCACAGAGCTGAAAACCCGGGGTAAATGTGGAGGGCGACACTCCGCGACAATGCACAGCCAAGGCTATCTTGAGTGCGTCGGAGTCTTAGCCGCGGCTAGCCAGAGCTGGCATGGTGAATAAACTCACCGCAAGATGAGCGACACTCCGCGACGTTCCAACCTTTCTCCACCCAACAAATATCTTATCCACCACATGGACTCATCCCAGCATCACGCGGTATCTCCACATGAACCCGCACCAGCTGACAGGACTGGCCAGAAACGGCCCGCGCCACGCGGATCTGCATCGTATCCACGCAAACGCGCTGTAACAGCTTGCCAAGTTTGTCGGGCTCGTCGCACGAAATGCGACAATGCAAAGCCTGCGTGCACCTTCTGCGTCAAAGTTGGTGCAAAGTGCATTCAGGCACCGGTTGATCTTTCAAGCTTCGATCCTGCAAGCCTCCAAATTCTTCAACGACTTGACGATCTGGAACAAGTCGTCCGCGATGTCGGCAGCGGCAATGCCACAAGCAAACAGGCTTTTGAGCCTGCGCAGATGGATGCAAAACTAGATCGATCGCAGCTACTTCCATGTTCGATCAATGCGATATTGGAATGGCAACCTCTAAAGAGGCTGACCGTTGGTCGGGAGGTGCAAGGCCCTGCATTCCCATGCACCAACAGGTCTGCTTTGCAGATGACAGGCTCTCCACCCATATCGGGCCTTGATGAGTTTGAGCCTCATCGTATCAAGCTGCTGCTTGACAACTTCTTCAACTACGTACATGTGAAGAACCCAATACTGGATGAGCAGAAAACAAGACGGACTGTGAACAGAGTCTGTATGCATGGAATCGACTGGTCGCCAGATGCATGTCTAGCACTCCTAGTCTGCGCACTTGGTACCATAGCTACTCCACTTGATGGGGGATACATTCGCAGTGATTCAGAAGCATATCGCACCGCCGAGTCTTTCTTTTTGGCCGCCAAAAAGAGGCTTGGTCTCATCTTAGGGACGTCGAGCCTTGTTGAAGCGCAGTGTATGTTCTTTGCTGTAAGTGCGTCGAGCCCTGACAGAGCTCTAGAATGCTAAAACTTTCACAGGGCGTGTACAGCATGTGTAAATATCCCAACATCTGAGTGCTGGACTCGATCAGACGCTAATACATGCACAGGCACATTTGATCGGATGCCGGCCTGGCGATATTTCATGCAGTCATTGGCTTGTTGTCAGACTTTCCAATCTCTGATAGCCTTCACACAAGATTACGGAGAGCAGTTAGATGAAGCAGGGCGTCGTTCAGCAGCTGCCGAGCAAGCCATCTACTGGTCAGCATGGAAGTCCGAACGTGAGGTGAACGATGACCTCAATCTGCCGGGCTTTCTGTTTTCCGAGATTGACATCGCCGGGTATCCACCTTTCTTCCCAACTCCGCCAAATCATCAGGACGAAGTGCAGAGATTGCTCAATGCGGAAGCTGAGACCCGCGAGCAGATGTCTTGGTACTTCTATCTCTCTGAGATATCGCTACTGCGATTGTGGCGTCGCATGGCCAAAGAGATCATGGAATTTGCGCCAGGTCCAGGGCAAGACCACATTCTAGGGCTGGCTCAAGGAGTACCAGGCCGCGAATCCCAAATTATGGACTGGATTCGAGCGTTACCCGGAAATATGTCCACACAGGCGCCAGTGGAAGAAGACGAGATCTGCCGATTTGTTCTTCGAGGACATCTTATCAATGTCTGGGAGATTCTTTACTGGCCATTCGTTAACCGAGCCATACAATCGGGTTTGTATGGTGATATCAGTCCTGTTGTACAGCAACTGGCGAGCAAGGGTCTTCAGATCCATGTGGACCGCGTCGATGTCAACCGCCCCGGATTTTCACACAGACATCATGGCACATTTGGTATGATCAAGTCATGCACACGGAGCGCCCTCATCCTGCTCGCTGCGGCGAGTAGCTTTACTGCTTATCGGCATGAGCAAGCGCCCGTACGCGAACTCGCTTGCGACCTACCAAGTGGGTGGCAAAGATCTGTTGAAGACGTGATTCAATTACTTGAAGCCTGGGTACACGAAGCGGCAGATCTTTCGACTATATTAGCAGTTCTTCGGCAATTGTACCACGACTGTCCGGCAAGGACCTGACGGAGTGGCCGCAGTGCGTATCCGGACTTGCATGGCCAAGAAAACGACACTCGGTTCACGGCTAATTATGAGTCGTGCTTCCCGAGGGCGCTAGACGCGGTTGCATGATGCACGCGCTAGACCCATTCCCCAGAATTGACGTTACCGAACTATCGTCCCCGCATGCTCGCGGAGTGTCGGGAGCGCATCAACTTCGGTCCACTGTTCTACGCAGCGTCGACGTATCGGAAGCAAGCTGACCAGTAGTATCAGAACCTGCCAACATTAGGTACATTAGGAGCCATTCGCTGCCACCATGATTTTATTCTCAATATCCCATTCCCTCACTTCGCTCTTCTTGTTCGACTGCCCTGTTTCTGACCATGGCTATCCACACTCTGAACCCACCTTGTCAGCCCCTGCGAGTGTCTGGCGATGCTGTCGTCAACGCTGCGGGTGAGCGCGTGGTGTTGAAGGGTACAGCCCTTGGCGGCTACCTCAACATGGAGAACTTCATCACGGGCTACCCTGGCCACGAGCACGAGCACCGAGCAGCTCTTGCTTCTGTCTTAGGAAAGGAAAAGGCACAATTCTTCTTCGATCGGTTATTACACTACTTCTTCACCGAGGCCGATGCGGAATTCTTTGCCTCCCTCGGCATGAACTGCATCCGCCTACCATTCAACTACCGCCACTTCATTGATGATCAGGATCCGACATACTTCAAGAAAGAAGGGTTCGCACTCCTCGACCGTGTCATCAATATCTGCACAAAATACAACCTCTACGTTGTTCTTGACCTTCACGCTGCACCCGGTGGCCAGAACCAAGATTGGCACGCTGATGGCGGGTCTAACAAAGCTATGTTTTGGGAGTTTCGAGTTTTCCAAGATCAGGCTATCGAACTCTGGAAAGCCATTGCAGCACACTACAAGGGAAACCCAGTGGTATGCGGTTACAATCTGCTGAACGAGCCGGCAGACCCAGAACACGTCAGGTTGACATCATGGTACGAGCGTGCAGAGAAGGCCGTCCGGGCAGTAGATCCAGACACGATGCTCTTCATCGACGGCAACACATACGCGATGGATTTCACGTACTTCCAAAACGTTCTGCCCAACGCCGTGTACGCCTGCCACGACTACGCAATGTTCGGGTTCCCTATCCCCGGCCAAGCACTGTACTCCGGTAGCGATGAACATAAAGGAAAGCTGAAGCGACAGTTCGACCGTAAAGCATTCTTTATGCGCGAACACAACGTTCCGATCTGGAACGGCGAGTTTGGACCGGTTTATGCGAACGAGCAAGTTGATCCAGAGGCAGAGAAGGTCAACAACGCGCGTTACCACATGCTGCAGGATCAGCTGTCCATTTACGACCAAGACAAAGTCAGCTGGAGTATCTGGCTGTACAAGGACATTGGCTACCAAGGCATGGTGTACCTCAACCCGGAAACACCATACATGAAACTCATCGCACCTTTCGTGGCCAAGAAGCAGAAGCTTGCTCTCGACTTCTGGGGCTGCGTTGATAAGGAGGGCGTCAAGGACGTATACGAGCCATTTGTTGAGGGTCTGAAGAAGATGGTCCCTGAGCACCTTCAGAAGAAGAAGTACCCTAACATCTGGACCTTCGATAGGCAGATCGAAAGGGCTGTCAGGGAGTGCCTGATGAGTGAATACATGGGGTGGGAGTTCGCTGAACTGTTCGAAGGCAAGACAGAAGCAGAGCTGGAGGAACTGGCAAAGAGCTTTTCGTTCGAGAACTGTATCAAGCGGAATTCACTAAACAAGATCTTGCAGGATGATGGCAAGAAGACAACGGCATAAGAATCGAAATTCGGCTTCGGGTTTTAGCGCATACGCTTTGGGTATTTCGAGACCAGTGGATTCTAATGATACCAAATGATTCATGAACTTTTAGAATGAAAAAGGCATTTAGCCCTGTACTTCAAATCGAGTCCTTCAACACTCAAGAGATTCTCAATGTCCTCTCGTTGTGAAATCTTCCCGTGAAGCGCGAATCTCTTCTATATCTTGTGTCGCCGGTATACTCCCTGTGCTGGACTTGTCGTCTTGAGAGCATGTCAGGAAAGTTACTCAACTACTGCACTCAGGCACGTCCGAACAACTGCTTCAGAAAATGCAGCATCAGTCAAGAATGATGGATTGTCTCGTCGGGAGTCTTTCTCGTTGGGCTGTATAGGCTTTAACGGAGTTATTCAGTAGTGTTACTGTGGCTGATTGGCTACGATAGTGATGGTTTGGATTCTACAAAATTGCCGAGTGTCTGGTCGATCATACTTGGGTCCAGGACTGTGATGGCTTTCTGCTTCGCCTCAGGCGTGGCTTGATGAGCTATACCTGTTGCTGCTGCGCCTGCGTCTATTCTCGAAGCACGTTCCTAGTTTGCGGCTGCGCGTGCCTCAGAAATGACAGTTTCAAGACCACGAGGTGATTTGGTGCGTTACCGTTGAGCATACGTACGACTAATCTACGTAGCTACTTTCTCCCATTCCATCTCACTCGGCTCTTTCCAATAGTCTGTGCCACTTTCTCTGAAGCCCATCTTCTGCAACACTTTTCCGCTTCTTGTGTTTGTTCTCTCTGTCTCTGCAAGAAACCGCCTCACTCCTCTCTCACTAACAGCCCACTGCATCACTGCTCTTGCTGCTTCGCCTGCAACACCTTTGCCCCAATGGTCCCCGTGCACGCCGTATCGCAGTTCGATCATCTCTTGCCATGGCGGCAGTGGCTCATCGTCTGCGGCCCGATCTGGCATCGATGTTGTCGTTGCATCGCGGACACCTGCATAGCCCACCCATGTGACCTCGTCCAAGTTCAGGGCACCAATCGACATGTTTGATTCGCCGTCGACAGCAAAGTCCAAGATCCTTAAACTTTCCTCCCCATTCAGCTTTCTCCCTATGTCACTGGGAATAACACTCGAACCGTCGCCTTTGGTGCGCAGGGCAACTGCAAAGTCGCCCAGTCCTCTGCGCTTCCAGCACCTCTCGAGATCACGTGTGAGAATGACATTTCGTGTCTCTTCATCACTCAGCTCGCGAGCGAGGAAATGTGGACCAAACGCCATCTGGCAAAACGCCTCGCTTGCGTGCAAGCTGCCATACAAGTGGACATATGCGGCGTGTAGGATTGCAATTGGGGTTGGTACGATAAGGAGCCGCTCGGTGGTGAGAACGAATGGCTTCTGGAGGTACTCGGAGAGCTGAACAGACATGGCTGGCGCAGAAGAGTCAGGTGGTGTCGAACATGCGAATGGCTATGTAGATGTGGATATTGTCAGCTCAGCTAGAATTGCGGTCAGCTCTGACGCTAGTCATAGGTTCCCACACAGCCTAGCCCTGGCAAAGCCAGCGCACGCGAAGCATTGTGCCACAAGCTTCGGGTCTGATCATCACAAGCACTTTAAGCATACCGGTGGAGACCAAACAAGGAAAGATTCGGGCCTGTGGTGGCTCATCCATGGCAGTGCACCACACCAGTGTCAAGCGAGCCCGACACGGTTAGGCGCCCCTTCAGGAGCTGGACGCCTGTGTCTAACACCATCGGATTTTGGCTCCTTTGGCTCGTAATCTGACCCGTATCTAATTCGAGCGCATAGAGGCGAATTCTACAGCCTCAAATTTCTCTTACTTACAAGCCCGCAATTCCTGCAAATCTTTATTTTTTTATTCCTTCACCGATACCATTTGCGTCGCCGAACCAACTAGCAATACACCAACCTTCAACATGAATTACGCACCAATGTCTGATCCCGAGGACTATGGGATGGCCCAGTCCCAAAACATGGATGACACAGGTGCGCGACTCAATCGCTGCTGCGATCGCTCTGGGCCTTGGGGTGTAGACATCTTCGCCAGCTGCATCGCCGGCTGCTGGGCCGGTGTTCTTGCTTGCTTCGATGGCTGTGGTGAATGCTGCGGAGAGTGTTGCGGTGGCTGTGGGGAGTGTTGCGGAGAGTGCTGCGCCAGCGGTGGGAATTGCTGTACTTGAGCAGGAAAATGCCTCGGGCCTGAGGTTGCAGCTACCTCAAGAGATGGAGAAGAAAGAGCTTGGTCCAGAAGTCGGGGAGCAAGTGCAGCGGCTGCTCTTGCAACTGTCGGGACTGCCTCCTTCGCCACCTCATGCTCAACGCGTGACCTCCGCCATCCCATCACCATCCACCTCTTATCGCGCTCGTTGCAATAATATCTTACTGGACAACATCGTTACGTCGCCCTCACTATTACAAACATGGATCGAAAGACTGGTCGTACGCCACCTGCCACCTCTACTGCCAAAAGAGAGCCTGTTCACGAAAGGGACGGTGCCAACATGCTCAGTGCCACGCCCAATTTCTCTCGCCCGATTCTGCCTCCAAGAGGGAGCGACACGAACCGAGGGATCAACGCTACTCAGCCAAAATGTAAGCTTGATCGAGAGATCCCTCTCCACGTCGTGCACATAGCCAGAGGTGACTGATCGGAACGTAGCAAAGACATCGCTCAGAAAGATTGACATCGCTCGCAATCCTTTCGGCGATGAACACAGCGTTGACGAATGGATCTGCCCGAGATGCGGCGGAAGCCAGGGAACAACAACACCTGAACGTGCAAAAAACCTCAGACAGAACCGCCGTTACTACTTTGCTTGTGATGTGATAGACTGTGGCACAGAGCTTATGGCTAAGATGGGAAGATACCGTTCTTCTGGTAAGTCGTACTGCTATGTCCGTTTCACCTGACATGTACTGAAAAGCAGTATAGTCAAAGTCATTGCAGTCAATCAATCTTTTGAGGAGTAGTATTTTGCTCAGAAACGGGCGCCAAAGAAGGACAGAACGAACGATGGCCTTGTTCGCAGGCTTGGAGGGGCTCTAAAAGATCGTCTCCTCGAGTGGACATTCGACAAACCCACGTCCCAAGTGGGAGATTCCGAGTCAATCTCGACAGACTCCTCGAAGAGCCGTGTCTTCTCCTGGGCCAGGAATGCGACCAGCGCGACTGATCCTGGTGTCCCTGCAGATTCTTCGGCGACAGATTCAGATGAGGTGCGACAGCTAGCCACCAAGCAACCCCTTACAGCGCGCCTGCGTTGCCAACGTTGTAATCAACAAATCTTTGACCCTGATATGCTGCGGAGTCATGTTCAGCAGTGTGAAGGGAGTTGAACAGACTAGCCATCCAACAACATCCAACTGCAGCTTGACCGACGTCCCGTCTTTCAACATCGACTTCGCCCGGCGAGGGTTAGATTATTGGAGGGCGTTTGTGGTTCGGGGACCGCGTGCAAGATTAGTGTCTAGATCAGCGTCCAAGTAGTCAATGTATTATTGCCAAGTCAAATCGATTGTGCCATGCTCGCATGTCGAGATAAATCGTACACCAGAATCAGCGACCTCATTCACAGGCTCTCGCTGGAGATGCCCAACCTCTGCCTTCTACCCTCCCTTCCCAACACCACAGTCCCCTCAAAACTTTGGCTCTCTGCTCGGCTCTATGACAGCTTCTTCTCGGCCTTAGCCGCAGTCGCCTTCAGGTCAGCCTCCAGCTCCTTGCCCTCGGCCTTGACCAACTCGCCAGTCTTCAGGCTCTGGTTATACGCGTAGATCCTGCCGACCTGTGTGGCGCCGACGCAGAACAGCAGGGCGTTGACAGCAGCCAGAACGACGTTGCGGGGCTTGATGACGAAGCACCAGCGCGTCCAGATGGCGCCTGTGCACATGAGGGCGAAGTTTTGGGTCAGCGAGAGCGACTCGGCGGGGCGCGCGAAGTCGGCAGCGCCGGCGGCAACCATGGCCCATTTCATAACAGGTGCCCTGTGCAAGGAGTCAGCATGTGTGCAGTCACAGCTTGTGCGGCGCTCCGAGCCCGGAGATAAGGCATTGCCAGGTTGCGGGCAGCAATTGGCAGTGCCCTTGCGGTGGACAGAGAGCGAGCGAGACGTACCAGAAGTGGACAGTCTTGGGGCCGATGGGCGAGTTCCAGAAGCGAGCGAAGCCGGTGGGCTGCTCGGCGCCCGGTGCTGTTGAGGCATAGCGACGGGTGTAGAACTGGCGGTAGTTTGTGCGGAAAGCGCTGAAGATGCGGGAGCCGGGGCGGAAAGACATGGTGGCAGCGGTGGACCGTCGGAGGGTGCGAGCTGAGGGATCGTGGGTGGTCGACGGTGTAGGAGTTGTTGCACTATCGCGATGCCGGAAGTCAGATTTCGGATGATGTTGAGCGGTGCTCCGATTGGCTTGGCGCGGCGGGTCTGCGAGAGCTTCACGTCAGTTGGCGACGGCGACGACCTCCACCAATTGATACCAACCACCGCCCGAACACGACACACGATGGCGTCCAAGTATGCATTCAGCACGGGGCTGAAGGAGCTGCGGTTTCTGTTCTGCCAGACCAGCGAGCACAGCGCTGCGACACGGTACGCCGCCCCATGCACACAAAAGGCTTGCGATGCGCCGGCGCTGCTGGAAGAGACGGGAAATGACAAGCCCAATGGCTAATATGGAATACAGGACTTTCCTCCAGCGCAGCTACCCCACAATGAAGAAGCACAACCCGCACACTCCGATCCTCATTCGCGAGGCCAGCGGCTTCGAGCCTACGCTCTATGCGAGATACAGTGCGTCTGGTCGACACGCTACACTGCCAATGGCACTGACAGATGAGCAGACTTTGGAAAGGAGAAGAAGATTCAGTTGAAGGGTCTGGACGACAAGTCGATCGAGCAGAAGGTCTCCGAGCTTGTGCAGGCTGAGTCGGCATAGAGGAGACGGACCAAACGTGGTAGAGGAGAGGCAGGAGAAAGACTCGAAAGAGCAGCGGCAAATTCGAGCACAGCCAGTGTACATGTGTATTATGACGAATGTACTTGTTCCAGCAGCCACCCCCTTCGCCAGCAGTCGTCATGCAACGCCAGTTGATGCTTCGCGAGCGAGCCAATATTTTCTCGATCTAAAAGACGAAGCATGCGTCAAATGTTTTCTCGCCCTCTGCAGTCGACGATTGCATGGCAGTCCTCCACGTTTACAGTGTCGGGGACACGGCGCTTACTGTAACCTGTGCCTCAGCGCCCCTTACTAACCTCCATTCCTCTTGCTTTCACCTACACCACTCCACCCATCTTGTCAGTGCGCTGAACAAGTACCAAACGCCATTCTCGCACGACCGAATGACACTTCCACTGCGGCTAATGAATCACATCAAGCGCATAACTGCACGCCTACAACTGCAGACTATTAGGCGACCGTTCACTACTGGACTGGTTGCTGCTGCTGCCACAGGTTGGAGCGTTGCGATGGTGAACCACGGATTCGGCTTCGGATTGGCAGGCGTCAGGCGTGGTACGTCTTCTGATCTAACCGTAAGGTATCTTGGCTCATGCTAACTACCGCGCAGGTTCTCGTGCAGCTGCCTGGCAATCAAGCAAAGGGAGCGTTGATCGTGGAAGCGCGTTTTCTATATCCCAGAGCGCTGGAGCTGGGGGGTCGGGGAGTCTCATCCTATATGGCGTACCAACGGCAGGCGCTGCCCTTATCACCATCTACTCTGGGTACAGGATGCGCACCAGAACGACTATAAGACGTCTGTGGTATAGAAGTCGGATTGGAAGTCAACGATTGCGCACCCAAAGCAATGCGAAGCAAGAGAGCGCTGGATGTTAAGCAGTAATTGAGTCGCTGTGATTGGCTCACGAATGAAATAATGTGGGGCCAAGCATGCTAGATCGGGAACAAGACATTGTTGGCATCGACTATCATGCTGACACTCCTCGTACCTTCTCACGCAAACTGCGCCACATGTCAATGAACGACTGATGATAACGACGATTTGCTGCATGCACGATCTGAAGTATGTTCGACCGCATCAAGGGTCTGTTCGATCTTGAGCGCAACGGTGAAGATCCTATTGTTTTGGCGATGACATTGACTCAAGGGTGCGATTTATGGTGCATTGCATGTTTACGTTAACATTTGTGCAGTGACATCTGTGTCCTGCCTTCGGTGATCACTATAGCCCATAAAGATGGGTACCAATGAACTGTGGTATCAGTAGCATAGGCTTCATTCGTTAATCAGTGTGATCAAAGCACCTAAAGGATGACCACAAACCCTCTCGTTACTAACGAATCTCTAGAGATAACTGTTCATGCGCTTGCCAGAGTGACTTCGATGCGAGGACCGCTCAATTGCGCAAGATCAATTCAAATGACGATATGCTTGGCACAGCGCATGGTTCAACATCTCCACGGCAAACATGAACGAAATGGCCACACGTCCTTGCGTGATGTCCACTAGACGTGTTTCACAGGGGTTCAGGCAAAGAATCTGCATTCACTTCTCCACCAAAACGTGTTGTGTGGCCTATTGCACGTTTTGGGCAATTGAGTGATGGAAGCGACATGGATGAATGGTGGGCCTGGTGCTGCCATTATAACCGAGAGCATCTTTATAAGTGCATTGCAGTCAGTTCGTTGCGAGACTGTCGATCGTTCGCTGTCAAATTGGTCATCTTGGATACAGGCGCAGGACGAAACGAAGCATCGAACCCGGACTGACCAGTCTTGATACTGAACATGTCAGGTCAGAGTCCAAACAACCCTTCCCCGGTTGCCAAATCCACTGCTTCCGACCAAGATGACCGCGATTCGTCGAGCGGCATCGATGCCAAACAGCCTGTCAAGGAGGCCGCAACCGTCACCAACCTAGCAACAGCAGAGACACAGCGGTCTGACGCAGTGCTGGGAGATTACGTTCTACGCCTCTTAGGCATTCGCAAAGGCCCAAAGAAGGATATATACGACCTCGATGCGGTACGTACTAGTTTGCACAGGACTTATATCATACAGCTGACCAGCGCAGGTGGCCACCCAACCAAGTATATGGGACTCCGATAACATCGAAGAGCTCAAGAGCCTCTATATCCACCCAAAGTGGGAGAACTGGACCGCATTTGACCCCAGTTTCCGCTGGAGCTGGCGCGAAGAGAACGCCATCCGGAGAAAGGTCGACTGGAAGATTATGGTACGAACTATCGTCCGGAGTCTTTGTGTCAACGACTAATGGAGTCAGGTTTGGGTCTGTATCATGTTTGCAGCCTTGAACATCGACCGAAACAATATCAGCAATGCAGTGTCAGACAACATGCTGGACGATCTCAATCTCACGCGTGGTGATTACAACACTGGTCAGACTATCGCACGTGTCGGCTTCCTTGTTGCTGAACTGCCATCGCAGCTTATCTCGAAACGGTCAGTGTTCTTGAGAACTATTTGACAGCACGGCTGACTTTAATAGTATCGGTCCAGATCTATGGATCCCCATACAAATCTGTTTGTTTAGTCTGATCTCCGCCATGCAGTTCTTTCTGAAAGGCCGGGCGTCTTTCCTCGCTACTAGATACCTGATTGCTACATTTCAGGGTGGCTTCATACCTGATACCATTCTCTATCTCAGCTACTTCTACACAGGCAAGAGCTTGCCTATCCGGCTGGCATGGTTCTGGATGTCATCGCAGCTGGTTGATATTGGTGTCGGCTTTGCAGCTGTGGGTTTGGTCTCCATGCGTGGCATTCTAGGCTATGAAGGATGGAGGTGGTTGTTCTTGATCGAGTAAGTGCCGCCTTGACTTAGGCGTGCTGATACTAACATCGAACAGGGGAATGTTCACATTTACCATCGGACTGATGTCATTCTTCCTTATGCCGCAGTGCCCTACAAGGACGAAGAGCTGGTGGAACCCTAAAGGATATTTTAACGAGAAGGAACAAAAGATTATCGTAAACTCCGGTAAGCTGACGCCCAATGTGAATCAGAGCAGTGAATTTAACAGTATACCACAGTCATTCGAGACGATCCTCAAAAGGGCGGTATGTACAACCGACAGGGCCTTTCCGTCGCCCAGATTTGGAAATGCTCGAAAGATTACGACATGTGGCCATTGTTTGCTTTGGGTCTCCTGTTTGGCATTCCCAAGTATCCAGTGTCGCAGTATCTGACACTGTCATTTCGAGATCTTGGATTCGACGTCATCCAGTCCAACCTACTATCAATCCCGTACATTGTCGGCTCCAGCATCACGATGCTCTTGATCACTGCGTTTAGTGAGATAGTCAACAACAGGAGCTTCGTTTCGATGGCGGAAGACGCTTGGTTGCTTCCTTGTTTCGCTGCCCTGATTGCGCTGAAGGATCCAATAAGTGGCTGGGCATACTTTGCCATCGCCACAGTGTTGCTCTCTTTCCCTTAGTACGTATTATTAATTAGTTTGGGCACGTTTAACTAGAAGCTTACCAAAACCAGCACCCACCCTATTCAAGTAGCCTGGACGTCGAGGAACGCCGGCTCCGTCCAAAATCGAACGGTATCTGCCTCGCTTTACAATATGGCCGTTCAAGTCAGTGGCATGATCGGCGCCAACAGTGAGTGCCCCTTGCGCGGCAAATCTGGTTGAATGCTGAATAGCCCAAGTCTACCAACCTTCCGATGCACCGCGATACTTCAAAGCGAACAAAGGCCTCTTAGTCATCTGTATCTGGATGTGTGTAAGTTTGGCTCAGTCCAAATGCAGACTTTCGTAACAGAAGCTTACCCCGCACAGCTTTTCCAATACCCCGGGACCTACTTCTATTACCGATGGCGAAACAGCCAGAAGGCGAATATCTGGGATACGTTTACTGAGGAAGAAAGAGAAAACTACAGGACGACCACAACAGACGAGGGCAACAAGCGGTAAGCGTCCTTTGGATACCGGTGAATTCAGGAAACTAACATCTTTGATAGTCTCGACTTCCGCTTTGCAACCTAAACGACGTGCGACAGCGAGTCGCTATCAGGAGTCGTTTGTATGTACGGCACGGAATGTTCCAAAATTTCGTTCGTGTTGCTACTTACTGTAGCACTTATCACGGTACTGCATCAGAATTTAGTGTCAAAATGAACCAGACGGAAACAGGAATAAGAAACTTTCAAACAAAATTACCCTTGTAAGACGAAACTTACCAGGAAATCGGAGTGTAACATCGTCTGTCCCGCAAACCGTGTACATTACTTAGTACCAAAGCTAATTCATCTCTGATCTGACAGCATCCTGACAAATTCGTTCCGATGGCTTGCCCGATACGAGACGTTGCTACTACCCAAAAAGCATATTACACAGATATGCATGTATCAGGTTCTACGCAGTTCGAGGCCCTCGCGTGCGCACCCATGTCGGCCGACACGCTCGCTTGCGTCGTTGCAATCTCAACGTCAGACATCCAAGATGCCACAACATGTCTCGCTCGTAACTTCCGTCGACAACTCGCTTCCAACTTCCATCAATGTGGGGACGCGGTGGAGAAGCCCTCCACACAGACTCAAGGGGACGAGCCGGCACTAGCTTAGAAGCGGATATTGCTGTCTCACTCGACCCAACGACACCTGTCAGCCGACCTCTTGACGATGCACACATGCCTTGCACATCGGAACGCGGTCATGCAAGAACCCCCTAGTTAGGCAAGCGGACTTCATTCAGCACGTCACAGCGGTCCGATGAGACCGGTAGGGACGGCAGGCGCCCATCCGAGTGCACGACAGCAAGCTTCTCCACAGCATCTATGCACATCTCCAGTACTTTCGTAAACAAGCAAACGCGATTGGTTCGTTACATCGGTGATTTAATTTGGCCCCTGGACGATGAGACCCTAGCGGCAACGGCGCCGTGATCGACGGGCGCCATTCCATGTCGTCGCTAGCGGATGAGGTTAAACACCCTCGCTTGAAGCCCCATTGCTTGTTTACCAAGACCGTATTCGCCGTGTTAGCGTTTCACGCAGATCATGGAGTCGTGCTCTTCAGCGCTTGGATATGGCGGAGAGTTTAAATATGGCTGCGTTGAAGTAGCCTCACGCTTCACCACCACGCTTCATCCACAGCCATGGAGCTACAGTACACTGGACTGGCGCATACACTGCAGACGGCGGCGATTGCTGCCCTGATTTTCGTGGTATGCGCATTCTTACCCAAACTCAACTACAAGTCCCAGTTGGCGAAGCTGCCTATCTTTGGAGGTTCGTCCTCTGGAGAGAAGCAGCGGCAAGCGTACCTCAGCTCTGCGAAGAAGATGTATATTGAAGGCTATGAGAAGGTAAGCAGCCTACACTTGCACTGGTATCCACTAACAGCTGATAGTTCAAAGACTCTGTGTACCGCATTGCATCGTCCGATGGGGAGGATAGCGTTGTTGTGCCGACTAGCCTGTTGCCTGAGCTCAGAAAGCTTCCTGATGATGTTCTCAGTTTTCCCAGGGCCGTTGACAAGGTCAGTGTTCAATTAGAAGACCATGTCACAAGCCTAACACATGTCAGACCATGGAAACCAAGTACACTAAGCTGCTGACAGAGTCTCATCTTGTAGTACACTCTGTTCGGTCAGATCTTACTCCTGCTCTGGGTTAGTACGAGGGTTCAAATGCATGTTCGATCCACTAACAGCCAAAGGCCGTATGAACCCCATCGTGCGGGAAGAAGTTGACACCTGCGTCGACAAGTACATGCCTGACTGCAGTGACTGGACCGAGGTCTACATCTACAAGACCATCGTCGACATTGTCGCACAGGTGTCTGGTCGTGTCTTTGTTGGGCCTGGTTTATGTGAAGATCCCGAGTACCTTGACTGCGCGACTAACTACACTATGGACTTGATCGATTCGGTGACTGCTATAAAGCAGCTACGGCCCTGGCTCAGGCCTTTCATGGCACCACGAACTCCCGAGATCCGCCGCCTCCGCCAGAGAGAGAAGAAGCTGACTGAGTATCTCCACCCTCTCATCAGGCAAAGGCGGGAAGCTGCGAAAGACCCCAACTGGGAGAAGCCGGACGACATGACGCAGTGGATGCTAGACCGCAGCGAGGGAGAGAACATGCCCGTGGAGCAGTATGCTCAATGCCAGCTTGGCTTGATCTTCGCCGCCATCCACACCACCTCTCTCACAGCTACCAACATCTTCTACACCCTCGCGGCAACACCCGAATACATCGGCCCCCTGCGCGACGAGATCCGTAGCGTCCTCGCCGAGCACAACGGCGAAATCACTACCAAGGCCCTGCAGCAGATGGAAAAGCTCGACAGCTACATGAAGGAAGTCAACCGCTTCTTCCCCCCCGGCATGAGTACGTCCCCTCCTGTTGTGCAGTGTATATACTAATTTTCAGCCTCCTTCGGCCGCCGCGTCCTCAAAGGCATCACGCTCTCGAACGGCCAGTACATCCCGCCCGGCGTCGTCGTCGAAGTGCCCTCGGTGGCTGTGTACTCCGACTCGGCGCTGTGGCCCGACAGCGGCACCTTCGACGGGCTGCGGCACTACAAGCTGCGGCGCAGCGGCGCCGCGACGGACCACGCGCGCAACCAGTTTGTCACCACCAACGAGCAGAATCTGGCCTTCGGGTATGGGCGGCACGCGTGCCCCGGGCGCTTCTTCGCGGCCAATGAGATCAAGATGATTGTCGCGAAGATGGTGCTCGAGTATGATATTAAGATGCCGGACGGGCTGACGGAGAGGTATGCGCAGATCGAGATAGGGAGGAACATCGCGCCGAATCCGACGAAGGCGTTGCTGTTTAGGAAGGTTCAGGTGTAGGGATAGGAGTTGACAGATGGTTACCAGGACTTTACTTGACACGTTCGTTGTCTCTCTCTTATCATGACTGTGACTGTTGGTGGATCAAGCGTCTCAAATCGAGATTGTTTCATCCAGCATATCAACACTAAGTACCTTTTCTCACTCACACGCACGCACGACCAACATCTCAACCCCCCATCCCATTCTCTCCCTCCCAGCCATCCTCCAGACGACCCACCTCATCCACCACCCACCCACGTCCAACTCATCGTTGCCCACACAGCCAGACGACCCCAGACCCAGACCACGCAGTAAGATGGCCGCAGGCTACGCACCAACCGCCGTCAGGTTCCAGCACGCAGAACGTCGATCGGCCTAGCACGCACAGTCAGATTATAGTGAGCCGCTCAGGGGAAGGGGGAAGTTCACTTCGCGCAGCCGTGGGACTGGTACGCTGCTACAACGCCGCCGTCGCGAGCATCTACTGGCACGGTGGGGGCGAGATGGCTGGACATAGGGGAAGATGGTAGATGCGAGGAGCGTGGACATGGCGAGCTGCGTGGTGTGATGGGGTGTGTGAAGGCTCGGAGCGCCGCCACGCCGGCGCTGTGCATCGTCAGGCGACTCGAACACAGCGATCTTGAAGCCAGAGCCGGTGGACAAATACAACGCCTTTCTCCTCCGACCGGCGCAACGCTCAACGAGCATCGAGGGCTGAGATGTCATCCGCCCATGACACGCTAACCCCAGACACTCCCCTGCACCAGCTCCCGAGTAGCCATGCTCAGTCGAGACCCCCAGGCCCCGCCGGTCGGTCTCTGTCCTTCGCGCCCCTGAGCCTGCTCACCATGCGCCCAGATCGTGTCAGCCCGGGCACGCCATCCGCCGGCTCCAGGCGGGCTCGCAGCCCGTCGAGGTCGCCCGCTGCCGGGAGCGTTGCTGCCGTACGTGCGACTCCGCTACTCCACGCCCGCTCTGGTCTCGTGGCAGGCTCGCCAGCAGCGAAGGCCGCCGCGGCTTAGGACGGCAGCGCATATAGATCTGGACGCGGGCTTGGATCGGTATACTCCGGACGTGCAACTGGGGCTGTTCTTGGACTCGCGATCGGCGTTGGGTGCGGACGGGATACGATACGATACAGCTGGTCGTGCCGGGTGGCAGGTATAGTATAGTATAGTATAGTATAGTATAGTAGCAACGGCCCGTGAGCAGTGCGCGGCCGTGTACAGTGCAGTGCAGTGCAGTGCACGCGATACACGTGCGTGTCTGCGTTCTGCACTGTATTCTGGACGCGGTCGCGGCTGAGGGACATCCGAATCGAAGACCCCCAGGCTCCGTACACCGGCCGCACCGGCCGCTGCAGATGGGGAGCTGCGCCTCGCTCTCGTCGCGCCGGGGGAGCGAGGCTACACTGCTGCGAGGCTACACTGCTACGAGCCTACACTGCTGCGAGGCTACATCTTTGCGAGCCTACGCCGTTGCGAGCCTACGCCATTGTGAGCCTACGCCGTTGCGAGCGTGCTTCTGGCACCCGCCACGGGCATGGATGTGCTGTGGTAGTTTACCGCTGTGTTGTTCGCCGGGGGGTTGTATAGGTGTCCCTTGTAATATGAGTAGTCTGCTGATGGCGGAGGGGTGCTGTGATACTTCACCGCCGAGTTGTTCTGGGGGGTCTAGGTTGATCTCTCTTGGTATATGAGTGGTTTGCTGCTGGCCTACCTCGCGCTGTGTTAGTTCACCGCCGTATCGGTTGTCGTGTCATGTCATGCTCGTTCACCACCATCCACGTGACGTGCAGACTTGCAGGGAAGATACATGGATAGCATTGTTGCTTTGAATCTCAAAGGGCTCTGAGTAGCGCCGCTGCCGCCGCTGCCGCCTCTTCCCTCCAAAACCAACAGGCGCACCGCGGGTGTCTGACAACACCTGCAACCGGGACCGTCAAGCCGACTGCGTCCCGCCAAAAACACCCCGTAGCGCCGTCTATTGCAACCCAAGTCCCAGGATATCTCTCATAAGCTCGTGCAGGACACACTCCTTCCCTGGACGCGATGGACGCGATGGAACCACGGTCCGTCTGCGTGCCACCGCGCCCATCCACGTAACGTCACCTCGTCCCCAATTAGCGGTGTGCAGCGCCATGGAGCGCCTGCCTCCTCCACGCGGCTGCAGAGCGGGGCCTTTGACCAAAAAGCAGCCCTTGTCTAATCATTGCTGTACGCGAAGCAAGAAAAAGGTATCAAACTCGATCCGAGGATCGGAACAAAACACATGTGGCGAACTGAAGCGTCCCGCCATAGCAGACCCAAACTCCAGATATGATGCTGAAAGCGCGTGGGTTCAGGCATTCAAAACTCGCGAAAAACGTCTTCGTCAGACATTACAAACTCATTGTCAGCCATTCCTGCGCGTGTTAGTTGACAGCTAAATATATCTCACATACTGAACATACCCATTCTGCGGGACCTGAGGACTGGAGTCCTTGACCCATCGCGCCCATGGGGAGCGACCCCAGGTTCTGACTCGGGAACGGGCTTGGAGCTGCGATTGGAGCGTCCTTCCTGCGAAGAGGTGCCTTGCCGCTGGTGTCGTCAGCGTCGGCCATCTCCAGCTCTTGCGTGCCGCTTTTGCTCTGTGCGCGTGCTCGTCTCGGTGTCATGCTTGGGCCACGAGGCTGTATGGCGGTGACTGCGTTGGTGGTCTTGGGCGGACCAGGAGCGATGGGGACCACCCCGCCCGGTTTCGAGGCAGCTGGAGCGAGATTGACGCTAGTGGAGCCTCCGCCTGACCCCGTCGACTTGGGAGACTCAGACTCGGCCGCTTTCGGTGTGGTGACGGGTGTCATGGCAATCGAGTTCTTGCGGGAGGATTTCTTCGAGGCTCGTGTGGAGGACGGCCCTACTGGGGCATTACCACTGCCGCGGTTGCGCTTTTTGATGACGTCGGTCTTGAGCGAGAGTGGCCGAACAACGCCGTGCAATTTCAAAAAGAGGCCGCACGCATTGCAGAGCGGTGCGCCTTCGGGGTTGCGGCGCCAGAGGGGCGTGGTCTGGGTGAAGCAGTTTGTGCATGTTGTCGGTGCACCGCCCTCGCCGGGCTTGGTGCCGCCGGGACTCTGCGGCCGAGAGGGCGCAGCAGAGCTGAAGCCCGACTGCAGGCCTGTCTCTGGCGGTGAGTTGGGCGAGGACTGGGTGCGGCCGTGCATGGCTTGGTGCAGTAATCCGGCCGTGTTTGGCGTCGAGGTGGTGCGGGGTATTTTCCCGCGTCGCGGATCGTTCCCACGGTTGCGGATGTCGCTCACCGAGGCAGCCGAGCCGTGTGTGCGACCAAGGCTGCTAGGACTCCAGTGGTCTTGCGGCGAGTGAATCTCGGTAGGGCCAATGGTGACCGTCTTGCGCGGCGGCCCGGCTGGGTAGCGGGCCTGCATGGGGTTGAACTGGTTGGACAGGTTCGTCTCCCACTGGTAGTTGGGGTTGAAGTCCAGCGAGCCGTCGTCCATGGGCGAGAAGTCCTGCGAGGGCATGTTGCGGTCGGCGAAGGCGCTGCCCTCGTCGTCCTCGGCGTCCGAGTCGGCGCCAAAGGTGAACATGTTGTCGTTGGGCGGTATCTGCATGTCGTGCTGCTGACGCAGCGGCAGGTTGTTGTGCAGGACGTGGGAGGGGTCAACGTGGCTAGAGTGGCCGAACGAGGTGGCGGAGAAGGGCAGCGACGAGCTGGCGCTGGTGACGGGGCTGAAGACGGAGTCGGGGCCGCCGCCGTTGGGGTTGAAGACGAAGCCGGGCTGCATCGAGTTGGACAGGGTCGAGGGCCGGTGCGAGCCGTACGAGACGCCCGAGGAGTGCTGGCTGCGGATGTCCATGCCGTGGCGGTCAAAGTACATGTGGCTGTCGTCGTTCATGGGCTGCGGGGTGCTCACGGCCGAGGGGAAGGCGGAGCTCGGCGGCGAGTAGTAGTCGGTGGAGTTGAGCGACGAGGCCATGGAGTTGGGGTTGAACATGTGCGGGAACGAGGCGCCGTGGTTCATCAGCGGCGAGCCGACGGGCGAGAAGCTGAAGTTCTGCTGGAAGGGCCCCGCGGAGCTGAGGGCGGGGTCATCGGGCAGCTGGAAGGTGTCGATGGAGAAGGGCACCTGGGCCTGCGAGGCCGGGAAGGCGGGCGGCTGCATGCTGTTGTCGAGCGAGTAGTGGTGCAAATCCGCCTCGGCCTGGGCGTCGGTGGGGATCATGATGCTGTTGACGGGCGGCACCTGCGGTGAGGCCTCTGCACGTCGCTTGGGCGGCTGATAAGGGCGCGGTTAGCAGGCAGGCGGCGATAAGGGCAGGGCGGGCAGGACTCACGCGGCGCTCGTCGATGCTGGTCTTGCGGACGTGGCGGGCGACGTAGCCGAACTCATTCTCTCTGTGCAGCAGCGGCGGGACGGGCGGGGCGGAGGCGTGGGCGAGGGCGAGGGCGAGGTCGTGGTGGTGGTCGCTGGGGGCGTGCGGCTTTCTTATCGGCACCCCGGGCGCTGCATGTGCGAACGGACCCTCCGGGCTGGGCTCTGGCGACACGCCGGCCGGACTGCCGACCGACGAGGGAAAGATGAAGTCGTCGAGGTTCATGGCGTCGGGCGGCGGCGGCTGCTGGGCAGCGGAGCGCTGCAGCTGCTGGGCAATGCCGCTGGGCGCGGTGCGCGGCGGCGGGCGGGCGGGCGGCGGGGCTTGCACGTCGGGGCTGGCGGTGTTAGCAGGCCTCACAGGCGGATTCGCAGGCGAGCGCGGCATGGCGTCTTCCGTACCCTCGATTGCGCTGCTCCTCGGCGCGGCGCATGTTCAGGGCCATCATGCGCCAGGTCAGATTCGACATGCGCTCGGCGTTGGGCAGCTGCGTCTTTGCGCGCGAGTACAGCTTCCAGATCTGCGTGCCCAGCGGGTCGTTCTTCTGCAGCTCGGCCGGCGACGCGGGGCTGGCGCTGTCGCTGCCAAAGGCCGGGAAGATGGGCTCGTCGAGCATGCCCGGCGGCGCGGGGCTGCCTTCTCGCCGCGGGTCGAAGGCCATGAGGGTGGTGCGCAGAGGGAGCGCAGGCGGGAGCGCAGGCGAGGTGCGCAGACTGACGGCGGGCGCTGCGATGATGTCGTCGCGGGCGCGTGCTGGGGCGCACCCCACGGAGCGGCCTGTGTCTGCGGCGGTGGGCTGGGGCGCCTGGGGCCGAGGGCAACGCCGACTCTGGCTTGGATGCTGCGCTGGATGCTGCACTGGGAGGACGGGCAGGGCGACGGGCAGGGCGACGGGCAGCGGCGGCGGTGCAGTGGGCAAGGCGGAGCGTCTGCGGGCTGGACAGCACGATGCTTTTGTTCTCTGCTCCACGGGGAACTGGAGGCTGCACTTGGGCCAGCAGGGGCGCAGTGACGGCGAGCACCCAGCCATGGCCCGCTCACCAGTCCACAGTCCACCAGTCTGCGCCCGAGTGCCGCTGCAGCGACCAGTGCGCCCACGCAACCCCCACTTGGCTCGCCAATGGCCCTGGTCGCGCGGGTCAGGGCGCTGGCTGCGGTGCGTGCGCTGCGTGAGCCATGAGCCAGCCGAGCCCGCCGTGCGCCAGCCGCACCTCACGCTGGACGCGCAGCAACGGTGCCGGCTGGAGTGTCGTGTGTCGTGTGCTGCCCGCTGCTGCCCCCCAGTGCAGTCCCAGTGCAGTCCCAGTGCCGCTGCAGAGCGGTGTTGCCCTCGCAGCCATGCATCGTGCCCGCCCTGCCCTGGCCCGCCGCGTCCAGGAATGAGCCCATGCAGCCGCGCCCCCCCTGCTCCGCGCAGACGAGCGCCGTGCAGCATCGAAATTTGGAACCCTAGGGCTCGTCTGGCGCTCGTCCACATGTGGAAAGTTTCTCGGTCCACCGCCGCTCAACACCAGGCACACCTGCACCGATGCTGCTGCACCTCTAGGCCACGCCTCGTGAAAGAATTTGTGTCTGCAATACGCCGCTGCCTCCGCGCCGCCGTCAGCGAGCTGCAGATCTGGCAGCCCCCGTGCAGCAGCGCCCCCATTGGCTGCTCCGTCGCTGCTCGTCGTGCCCGTCCATGTCATCCCAATTCATCTGCGTGCAACTGGCTTGCCGCCGCAATTTGCCGACAACGGCCACTCCATGAGTCGCACGGAACCCTGCGAGGGTCCTTAGCAGCCGGCCTCAGCTGGCCCGACGTCAACAATGCGTGAAACGGCTGGCCGTCGTGGTCGCGGGTTCCAGATCCCACCCTCGATACCCGATGTAGGACCACCCCTTCCGCCTCTGTGCACTGCGCAACACGACCTGCGTCACGGCTGTTCCTACTTTGCCCGACACCCCATCTCAGGGTCCTGGCGAGGCTCCACGACGCTCCACCGTCGGATGCGCCCATGGCGTGCAGCACGTTTCCACCAGCGCCCAGAGCACTAGTCTATTCCGACCACGCCTCTGCACATCCACATCCACATCCACATCCGACCTCGACGCAAGCCAACAGCCGTCTGGAGAATCTTCATCCACGCCGCTCTCCATTCGACGGCATGTGCTCCGGAAAAGGCCCTTTTCACGTCGTGCATGCGTCTATGACGCAGCCGTGACTTTTCTAGAAAACGACCGCTGTACTTGTAGTCGTACAACAGCACTCCCACCTACCTACTGTGTATTGTACTCACAAGTCCTCACTACAGCCGCGGCAGATTGTCCCTTCTCCACACGGCTGCGGAGATGATGCGGAATGTGGAGCCTCCCTCAATAAAGAGAGGCAGGACCCGGACTCTCGATGCAACAGCAGTCCACTCGGGGCTGGGGCGTTCGGGTCTCTTCGTTGGCAGCTCCTGTTTGGCGCTGTTTGGGATGCTGAACCGCACCTCTGGATGGTGGGGCATCGACGCACCTGCTCCACCGCTATCTGCAAACGTCTCCGACCTACACATCGCATTACATAGTCGTAGTCTATAGACGCCACGGCCGTCTGCAGTCCTTCACCAGCACCACTCGTGAACTGCTTGCATGCGTAGGCGTGAACTGCATCTTGCATGCGTAGGTAAATGTCAAGTGGAAATCACCATGTTTCACGAGAGATTTCACGTCCAGGACCCTGAGTGGCGGACAATTGCGGTCAATGTTTCACCTGTCATTATTGTCCACCGATCGACTCTGCTATTTCCAGCTTTACGAACCCGGTACCTGTTCATCGCAGCACACTGGCGATGAGCGACTCATCAGCAGCCGAGCCGGGGTGGTGCTCGACATCGCGCATCCGCTGCACCCCTGTCTGCCGCGAATCTACCGTGCACGAGGCGAGGCTTTTCGCATGTGACAACGCTCCCGTAAACAATGAACGCACGCCAGCCTATGACGCGGCAGCAAATGTCACAATGCAAATGCAAATGCACCACGGGCACACGACGCACGCACGCTCGCGCCCGCTGGTTATGAAAATGGAAGAACCCCTATGCACGGGCAGCGCGCAGGTGGAGATTGAAGCACGGCGACCCCCACTGCGCTTGCTGTCTTGGGAACTGGTGGTCAAGGTGGTTCCCTGGTGTCGCGGGCCTGTCAAGCCACTTGCATCTGACTTGCATGGCTGCGCAGGGATGCCAAAGCCCAGATCAACCGACAGGGCCCACTCATTTCGGACCTAAACCTGCCAGGCCATGCATTGCACCGAATTGAAGGCTGCGATGCTGTGGCTACGTGCGCGCGTTCGGCCTTTCTTGCTATTGAAAGCGCTGGCTTCGAATCATACCTTCGGAAATCAGACTGCGGTAATCATACTTCGGAGCGTCTGCCAGCCAGGAAACCCCGGGGACTGGCACACAGGGTAAAATGCGTGCAAATGAGCCGCCTGCAGTGGCCGGCAGAATGCATCCTGCGCGCTCGATTGGGAAGCATGAATCCTACCTGAACTTACCGCCGAGGCGGCGTTAATACTCCGGTGCATGCGTGGCAGCCAGTGGAAACGGGCGCAGCGAACGCCCTCACGTCCGATCCCTGCAGGCACGCGGGATACTGTGGGGGTGCGCGATACAAACGGTACGCAATTGAATTTGGAGTCGCGCTCGGATTGTTGGAGAAACGGGCGACCGCAGGCTGCGATCAACATGTGGGCATGTGGGCGAGTGGAGCGGGCGGCGCATCGACACGGACGACGGGCCAAAGAGGGTCTTGCTCGTGTGCGCGCAGCGCTGCTCGTGTGCGCGGCGTGTGCGCGCTGCTGGGCTGACGTGGAGATGTGCGAGCGAGCCTCCCCGTTCGAGCTTCCTCGCGGCCTTGTTGGTCAGCCTCAGTCAGCGTGTTGCCTGGCGGCCGCACGCTTTGGGCTGTTGGACCGGACCTGGTGCCGCGCTATCGTGCGGTACGAGTCGCGAAACGGTACATGCCGTGTTGAGATGCGAGGCTCCAGTGTTGTGCACGCTTCGCTCGACGCTTCACTTCAAGTTCCTGTCTGGCGTGTGCAGCGTATGGTCGCGGTCCCAGTATTGATACGAGATCCTTCGGGGCCGTCACAGCATCGTCAACAACTTTACAGTTTGGAAGTTTGGATGAAGGCGTGAGGTGAGGGTCAGGATGGAGTCCACCAGGCGTCCAGCTTGGCACAGGGCGGATCACAGACGGCGGCGGAGCGGAAGGCGAGCGGACTCGAGTGAGGGTGGACGGCGTGGCCAGGCAGGTGGTGGAGCAGCGTCTACTTATAACACACAAGATGCCCAGAGCGCGGTGAGACCATTATCAGCTGGCATTGCGCCATGATAGCGACATTGCCTAGCAGCGGTTGCGCGTGGTCGCGCTCGCCTCACAGAATCGCTGGCATTACGCCAATAACACTCGTTTGTGCGACTATCTGGCAGCGTTTGGACCATTCCTGAGCGCTGTCCTTCCTATTGCGGAGTAAGTGAAACCTATCTTATCGTGGTAGGTGCGCGGTCGCGAGCGCGTCGCGCAGCACCGTGGATAACATGGAGAAGACGCGCCAATGAGAGGCAATCTGGGGTAAGCGGCGGGCTGATAAGGCGCTGCGGAGCCCGCTCCTGCTGCGCTGGACTGCGGCCGGTCTCAGCGCTGGCGACGTCAAATTTGCACGGTGTAGCGAAGGGACGACGGCCGCCGGCGAGGGCGGAGATGCTTCATTGACGTGTATCACGGCGCGACATGGCTGGCTACCCCCACAAGAGCCTCCGTGCTCGACGGCCCAGGGCGTGAAACCCTGGCCCAACGACTGCACGACAGATATCCATATCGATGAAGCCATGTCGTCGACACATGTCTTGCGGCCCTCCCTCCTCGCCCACCTGTCCCCTCCTGCCCCATCTGCCCTGACCCATGCCCAGGCCAGACGTCCCGGTGCGTCGGTATCTCAACCCGCGGATGCCTCCGCTATCTCCTAGCACGGGGCCATGGCTGGTAGATATGGTATCTCGGTATCGTGGGTGCGGCGCGGGGGACGGACCGCCGTTGCGCGTCGGCCTCTCAACTGCGTGACCTCTTCACTGTCTGTCCGCGCAACTCTTCACAAGCTCGTCACTGTCCTACCGCGCGCAACCTCTCCGCTGTCATATCCCTCTTCACTGTCCCGTCTGCGCGCCCTCTTTGCCTCCGCCCTTGACAGTCTCTTCGCCCAGCACCTTGCTGGCGGCCATGAACCTGCGCCCGTTAGCCGCGCCATCTTCTACCGTCTGTGACCGCATACATTGCGCCCGTGTAGCCGCCTAGCGCGCGCATGTCCTGCGCCTGGCCCGCTGTCATCCGCATCAGGCTCTCGAGGTCGGCCATATTGGCCGTCAGCTGGGCGAGCTGGGCCTGCAGGTGCGACAGCTGGCGGGGCTTCTGCGACGGCACGCTGCTGATGCGCGACGTGCTGGGGCGGGCGTTGTGCGACATTGCGGCTGCGATTCGCGCCGATTGCTGGGTCTGAGGGCTGCCGCTGGGTCGCTGCTGTGGGGTGCGTGTGGTGTTTGTTGTCGCTGGAGCGGGGACGCGTCGGGATTCCCGCGGCGACGGGCCTTGGCGCACGGAGCCCGCCGCTGCACTTTTTCCTCAGTCACACCACGTCAACCGCACAGCCATTGCGTCGCCCACGCATCTCGCACTCCTCCGTCGCGCGCACCATGGCCACCCCGCAGGCCCAAGCCGTCCGCCGCTGGATCATGACCGGCGCCGTCGCCTCCATCACCGTCGCCGGCACCATCTACGGCGCCGGCCTCAAGTCTGACCAGGAGCTCAAAAAGGTATGTCACGTCACGTCACTCCGTCTTCTCGTCTCGACACACTCCCCCATCCCTCCGCATCACCGCCAACGCACCACTAACGCCGCCCAGGAGCGCAAACGCTACCAGCAAGCGTCCCCCGAAGAAATCATCTCGCACCTGCAGATCGCCCGCGACAACCTGGTGCTGAAGAAGAACGAGGTCGAGCGCAAGATTGCCAGTTTCCACGAGAAGAAGAAGGCCAAGGCGATGGAGGCGGAGGCGCTGAAGCAGCGGCAGGCGCAGGCGCAGGCGCAGGAGCAGCAGCCGCGGTGAGGATACGGTCGACTGCGCGCTGGTCTTCGCGCTCGACGGCTCGTCGCGTCTTTCTCGCGAGAAGCTAGGAAAGCGTGGTGGCAAGACCGGCTTTGGCGGAAGACAGTCAGCGACGGCGCACGCAAGCACAGCTTTCGTGGAACTCAGTTCAGACACGGCCCACGCCTGGGCGCGTCGTCGCAGCCAGCGATCTACCGAGAGCGCGATTTATCTCACGCCGGCATCAGCGTGGCTCTATCCATCCACCTCGAGCGCGAATAGCAATCAGACGGAGACACAAGGCCGCCGCACACCACCCACCGCTTACTCGACACCCCGCCCGCACCCCCGAACCACCGCAACCGCACCCATCCTGTCGCCCGTCACCTCGCGCCCACGCGCTCGCACTCCGCGGTCCGACTCGCACTCGCACTGCCGCCCGCAACTCCCCGCATCGAATCACACCCCCTGGACCCGCGCTCCGATCCCCCTGCGCCCACCACCACGATTCCTCCCAGTTCCGGTTCCGATCTCACGCATTACCGCATTCGAACGCGTGCTTATCTGCTTATCGCTGCAGACCGCACAGCTCCGCGCACTCGCCCCGTCATCGATCGCCCTGCTACAGGCGTGCGACACGCCGCGCTGGCCCGCGGAAAGCCGCGCGTGTAGCGGGTAGCTGCGCTTCGAGCGTGTAGGGAGTTTTGAGGGTGGTGTTGGCTGGGGATTGTGCTGGAGCGGACCACGGATTGCATGTGCTGGAGCAGGACCGCGGATTGCACGTGCTGCATTGCGTGTCGCGGGTTCTGGGGATCTCGGGAATAACGGAGTGTGCAGCTGCGGTGCACACCTGTGGCGTCGCGATGCTCGGGGGTGCTGGAGTCGATGGGTATGAGAGGATGCAGTGCGCCACGAGCTCGCAGTACGCATGAGCCTGTGCGACGCTCGCTGAGCCCTCGCGGATGCAGACGACATCGTGTCTCGCTGAGCGTCGCGTCGGCCACCGTGCAGGCGCAGTGCAACCGCCTCTGCACTGCAGTGCGAACAGCTTGCACGCCAGACCCGGTCTTCAACGCACCAATCTGTCCGCGCCGTCCTGTCGTTTGAAACGCACATGTAGCACATGGAGTTACGGAGGTGGGGAGAGACAAACTCGACCCAACTCAACTCGATTGGATTGGACTGGATTGGCTGAGATCGGGTGCTCCGACACCGTCCTGCGCTGGTCGATCTGCTCTCCTGCTCTGCACGGCGCAGGAGCGAGACATACTCGGTCAACAACAGCGCGCAAGCCATCTACCATCTACCCAGAAGCTGCAGACGCGTGGAGTGCCAGTGCCTGCAAGTCGCCTCCCTCATCGCCACGCACTGGCACCAATCCCAAGATCCCACCCTCCTGCTGCCCGCCCGTTGACAAGCCGCCCGCGGCCGACGCACTGCTGTACTCTGTTTGCCCACTCGTCAAGCTGCAGTGCGGTTGGCACGCTCTTCGATTCCGTGCCGTGCAGAGTTCTCCATATTCAGAATGCATTGCAATACCACTTTGATCTTGAGACTGTGCACACGCATGCTACTTTCGATTTTGAATTTAAATTTGAATTTGAACTTGAATTTGAATCTAAATTGCTCGCGCGTGCGCTCTGGACGGGAGCAGACTGGGCGGACTCCCAGGACCGGCGCTGCAGACACACGCCCCCCCTTCCTGACCATAAAGTCACATCTCGCCATGCACCCTCCATCCCCCACCCCCCTCCCACCGCGCCCGCCTTTCCGGCCGCCACCCCCCCCCCCCCCCCCCTCTCTCTGGAGCAACCCGAGACCACACGCCAGCCCCGCCGACTCCATCCACACGACCATGCTTCCGCGCGCCGGAGCAAACAGCACACCGGTGCGAAGAGCGAGCAGACTTACCGGACCGGACTGTACCAGGCCAGGCCGGGCGGTGCAGCAGGCAGTGGAGAGTACAGCCGCGCCCGAACGCAGTAATGCGGAAATCGGAGAGCGGGAACGCGGCGAAAGGAAGAGGAGGAGGAAGGGGAAGGGGAAGGGGAAGTGTGTATCAGCAGGAGAGATGGGGGACGAAGTAGTTGGCGCTTGAAATCGGGAAGTCTGGAAATCAGGAAGTCTAGAATCGAGAAGTCTGAAATCGGGAAGTCTCGAAATCAAGCAGTCTCAAGAACCCACCAAATCTCAATACCTTCCCCCGAAAGCACCAAACCACGCACCCGCGAACTCCCCAAGCCAAGAAACGCACCCCCAAGCACTCGCACTCGCACTCAGCTCCTCACCACACCGCGCCAGCACACCCCCAGCGCGAAAAAAGCCTCTGCGCAAGCTCACTCGCGTCGACGGACGGCGATGATGATGCAAAGCCGACGGCGCGGAGCCCTGGACTACAGACTCTCAGGGGCAGGCAGCTCGAAGGAAGGGGGGATGGGGAAGGGAGTGCTAGGAGGGGGTACTAGACGGGGAGACTGCAGGCGAGCTCGGGAAAGGAGGGGAGATGAGAGCCGGGGCCGGAGGAAGGGGAAAGGGGAGAGGGGGGCATAGAGGGGTGCGAAGGGAAGGGAAGGGAAGGGAAGGGGGTGGTGAGGAGAGGCGTGAGGGATCGTATAGTGCTGTATAGTGTATACCTACTATAACATGGTACTTTGTTACACGGTACACTCGGTGCAAACACCACGCCTCGTACGTCGAAACACGCCGTGTGTCGTGCGCGGCACCTTGCGCCGCCAACACGCTGCATTGCGACGGTGCGCAGCGTCGAGACTGTATTCCATGGTATAACGCGTCTAACTGTCCTGGTCTCCAACGCCCAAACGCAACCCCCTACACCTACGCCCCCACCTCCGCAGCCCGGACATGCTCCGCCGTCGTCCGGCCCAGCCCCTCCCTCGCATAAAAGTCCATGGGATACAAATTCTTCCGCGCGCCCTGCACGCCCTCCTCGTCCAGCCACGGCGCGCCGCGCACGCCCAGCGCGACCAGCGCCTCGTACGGGCTCAGCAGCGGCCGCGCAAACGCATAGCCCCAGTCGATACTCAACCGCGGGCACGCAATCTGCACCCAGGCCTCGACGCCGGGCATCATGGCCAGCTTGCCCGGGAAGATCTCCGACAGCAGCAGCGTGATGCACGGGATGCCCTGGCGCTGCAGCTCGGCCTCGATCAGGCGCAGCGTGTGCGGGTTGCCCTGGCGGCCCAGCGCGCCGAGGATGATGCCCCACGAGCGCGCCGTCTGCGCGGTGCGGATCGCGGCGCGGCGCAGGTCGTACAGCGAGTCGTGCTCGTAGGTTTCGTGCGTCAGGCGCCGCGAGTACGGGTCGTAGCGGTAGGCGGGGAGCGACGGGTTGGCGATCATGGCGCTCTCGAGGTGGAAGCGGCCGTCGCCGAGGTAGAGGATCATGTCGGCGACGGGTTCCTCCTTGCCGCGCGCGTTGAGCTGCCCGGGCTGGATGGCCATGGAGGGTGATGTGCAGCCCAGGATCTCGCCCTTGGACAGCGGCGCGATTTGCGGCACGATGGGGTTGTAGCCTTCGCGGCGCAGGATGGACACGATGCCGTGGATGGTGGCGTTGAACTGGATGGTGCCGACCAGGGCGATGCTCTTACCGGCGGGGAAGTTGTCGACGATGGTGTTGATGAGGTGCGTGGTGTCGATGCTGATGGAGACGAAGACGTACAGGGTGGCGATCTTGGTCACGGCGACGGGGATCAGACAGCTGTGCGCGTAGTGGATCAAGAGGTCGCAGCCAAGCGCTCTTGCCGTGTAGTCGTCGATGCAGCATGCGCCGTACGTGACGTCGCCCATGATCAGCGTGGAGATGCCGGGGCAGAACTGCGTGAGGATGTCGGAGATGGTCGTGGCGAAGAGCAGCAGCCCCTCGGGGAACTGCAGTGCCACTGACGTCGCGCCGGATGTGCGTATGCGGTGTATGCATTTGTGGATCTCGAAGCTGTAGTTGGGCGGCAGCAGGGCGATGGCATCGTTGATGTCTTTGTCGTGCAGGATCGAGTCCGGGATGGCGTTCAGGGCCCGGGCAGTGCGGCGAGGCTGGGCCACTGCAGGCGTGTTAGCGATGCGTCTGCAGGTCGCAGCCAGAGGCGCCTCACACCTTGGATTGCGCTCGAGTCCTCGATGTTCGCATTGGGGTCGACGGCCTGCTCGCCGCTCTTCTCGGCCGTCTTTCTCCCCACAAACCTCCTCTTGGGCTGCTTGGGCACGACCGCCGGCTCCTCGGTGATCCCCTCGTCGATGTCCGGCCCAAGGTTCGTGGCTAGGCGGTCTTCCTCCATTGTGGTGTTGGCGTGCGCGTCGCGGGGTTGCGGTGGGATGAACAAAAAGTTCGTAGGGCTGAGACCCGCCAACCACACCTCTCGACATCATCAGCGACAGCAATGAGTAATCGAGTGCACATACTGCACTCGCACGAGTTGCCTTTTGGCAGGTTTGAAGTTCAGTATCACTATTTACTGCCAATAGACTTCGGATTTCAACTAAATACATCCAAGTGCAACCGCTTCATTGAGACAACTTCCCGTTGAAACTAATCACTCTTTCTTTCTGGCCTTGCGGCTGCGTCAGGGCGATTCAGACGCTTCTAGGCGAGTTCCCTCAAGACCGCCTTCTGCACCGACCTCCTCGCCCAAGAAAGCCCCCAGCCGCTGCACCACCGCCTGCAGTTCCTCACCCCCCCGCACCCTCCACACCTTCACCCCATCCCTCCCCATCGCCTGCACAACCCCCTCTACCAACTCCACATGCTCGTCAAACCGCCTCTCAAACACATCCCCCGCCCTCCCCCTCCTCACAAACCGCTCCCGCGCAACCCCCCTCTCCACATCCAACACCACCAGCACGCCCCCCTCCCCGGGCCTCCAAACCGGCTCCACAACCCCCTTGAACGCGCCCCAGCGCCCCGCGTCGCGCGGAAAACCATCGACCACCATCCTGACGCGCGTCGGGTCGCAGCCGGCCGGGAACACGCGCGCGCCGACGTACCGCGCGGCCAGGTGCGCGGGGCCGAGTGTGCCTGTGTGCAGGTGCGCGCGGAACGAGGCGAGCTCGGCGGCTGAGAAGAGCGGTGCGATGCGTAAGGCGGCGCCGGTCGGGTGGGGGCTGACGAGCGAGCGCAGGTCGGCGCCGAGTGAGAAGGGGGTGAGGTTGTGGCGCGTGGAGAGGGCGGCGCTGAGGGTGGATTTGCCGGAGCAGGGGGCGCCTGGGGGGTTAGTGAGACGATGTATGGGTGGAGTGTGGGTGGGTGGTTTACCCAGTATGAAGACTAGGAGAGGCCCGGGGGTCGATGGTGGTGCGGCGGTGGTGTTGGTTTCTTCGTTGTCCATGGCTGTGGGTTGAGGTGGTGGGTGGAGTGTTGGTTGTGCAGCTCTGTGACTGTGTCAGTTTAATATTTGTTCGACCGTTTGCTCATTGACTAGGTAAGTTCAGCTTTGATCGTTGAACGTCTACACCTGCCACTGACTGCACGCATCCAACGGGTTCTGTGATGTTACTCAAGTAGTAACTAAGCGGCTCCTGGTGTGTTTGTAGACGTCTCTGTGGATACGCTGCTCGGCCTGTCTTGGTTGACTGTACGCCGTATAATCACCTCGTTTGTGCTCAGTAGCATTAAAAGTAGAGATGTTCAAGAACGTCTTCACCAGCGCATTAAGAGTCTCCGTCTTCTTTACAGACTCCAACAATCTGCGGTGATAGCTGCAGGACCACTTCAATGCGTCACTTGAATGAGAGCAAAGTGTATGTATTCAAATTGCTACCCTAGTCTAACGGAATCTGCGAACGCCTCTATCGTCGAGTTCCCCATCTACACCATACCCTACACGGCTAACCTCTCCTCTCCTTGTCGTCCTCCGCCAGACTCACATCCTCCTCCCTATCCCAAACCTTGTGCCCCGCAATCCAAGTCTGCAGGACCTCTCCGCTCTCACTCAGCACCGTCAGATCCGCCCTCCGCCCCTCCCGCAGCACTCCCCTGCCGCCCTGCTCATCAAGGCCCATGAGCCCTGCAACATTCTCTGTCACAGTCCGCACCGCCTCTGCAATCCCACACCCACTCCACGCCATCAGATTCCGAACACTCTCCTGCAGCGGAATGCACCCTCCGATCAGCGTGTCCGTGCCCGCAATCGTCGCCCGCGTGCCTTTCTTCGTTTGCTCAAACGGAATCTGCGCATGCCCCGGGTGGTTACCGTCTGGCAGGGAGGCGAGCTCAATGCTATCCGTGATAGTAATGGCGCGCTTGGGGTTGGAGCGATAGAGCAGGGACACGGTGTTTGGGTGCAAGTGCTCGCCGTCGGCGATGATGGTGTAGTATGGCGGCGCGGGGCTGTGTGCGGATGGGAGAGTGATGAGGCCTGCGAGACCGGGGTCGCGGGATCCAAATGGTGGCATGGCATTAAGGGTGTGAGTTAGGCATGTTGCACCTGCTTTTAGGCCAGAGAGGCCGTCGCTCAGAGAGGCGGTGGAGTGGCCCATCGACACGCGGATGCCGCGGGAAGTCAGATCTGTGATCATTTTGGAGGAGTCGGGCAGCTCAGGGGCGACGGTGGCTAGCTTGATAGAGGATATGAGGTTCGAGGTGCCATAGATAGAGGACGTCGAGGTGTTGCATGCCTGGAAGAGAGAGGAATTGTGCGCGCCTTTCTTCGTGGGGTGCAAGTATGGTCCCTCCACGTGTGCACCAAGCAGAGAAGCAGATCTAGAGATGTCACGGGGCGCAAGAGAGGGTAATATCTGTAAAGGTCAGCCTCGCGACTCTCAGTCACGTGTGATCGTGAAGCAGTCCGTTGTAACGATCAGGTACTCCTTGTGCAAACTAAACCCAGACATACCCTTTGAAACTCCTCTCCCTTTACAGTGGGTATCGTCGCCCAAAAGCCAGTGACGCCTTGGGTTGCATAGTACCTGGCAATGTCGTCTACCTTCCTGCCATAGCTCTGTTCATCCTCGAAGTGAGTAAAGTGGAAGCCATTGGCGCCATTGGTGTGCAACTCCAGAAACCCAGGAGCAATTATGTTATCGTCCAGGTCAACAGCTTCACCTCCAATGTAGCCATCTCTTTTCAATATCAGCCCCGTTTCATCCGAGATAACGAGATGATCATCGACGAGCTGGCCGTCGAGGACGTAACGACAGTTGGTGAACAGAGTGAACCAGCCCGACATATCCGTGGATGGTGCAAGCCACAGCTATGTATGGCATAGATCTGTGGTTACGTATTGTGGTGGTTGGAGGTGTCAGCCGTTTGTGGTAAGCGGGCTGGATGATCGCCCCGCAACAGCGATCACCCAGTGAGATCTACGTCACGACAGCGATCACGGCAGGCCTCACGATGTGCCAGAAGCTTGAGCCGCAAGCGCGCACATCACAATTCCTTGTCTTGCTTGATTGCGCGAGCTTTTGACGCGTCGCAACCCGAAAGGGGGGCATCGTTGCTTGTTCTGGCTGCTCGGCAGCACAGATGATGTCATGGAAACGCGTTCGTCCCCGCGGTGCCATCAGCTCCCATGCGGCGCTTCCCTGCTTTGAGGTTACGCTACTCGCTCCCTGATGATTTTCCTCGCTCTCGTCTCGTGAGGTTCCTTCTCCATCTACAGCCTCAATTGTGCTGAGGGACTTGCTGCCGTCCTCTCCCCCGCCCAGCTGAACGATGGCGCAACAACAGCACGGCCCTGGCGGCCACTACTCCGGGCGCAATCCTATCCCGACTGTGAAGCAATTTGTTGAGAACCTCGACCGCGACAAGAAGCAGAGGGACAAGCAGATTGACGAGAGCTCAACGTCGCCGAGGGCGGACAAGAAGACGCCTACCGCAGCACCAAAGGTAGCTAATCAAGATGGTGTTGAGGACCACAAGGTGCAGAAGAGGACGATTGAGGGCACAGAGAAGACCGTCACAGACCCCACGACCGGTCGGGAGGTTGTCATTGCCGATGTTGGGAAGGGTATGGTCGACGAGGTCGAGAATCCACACCTGATCGTGCCTAATGCGAATCTGAACAAGCCTACAGTGAGCTAGCCTTTCGTCTTCACAACACTCTATACTAACTCCGCGTAGCCCATCAAGACAGACCCCTCGCAGTCACTTGAAGAGTACAAGGAGGCCCAAGACGTGACGGCACCACCAGATCCCGTTGTCGAAGGAACCACGTCCGATGTTCCGATCCACGGCGAGAAGACCAACGTTCTTTTCCACCCTACACCGTCCGTCAGCTATGAGCCCATGTTCGCTGAGCTGGAGAAGCGTGCCGGCATCCTCTGCATTGGCATTGCCGTCGTCACAGTGGTTGTTGGCAAGATGTTTGGTGGCGCTCTCAAGGGCTTGGTCCCTCTGGCCATGTGCTTGTCGTCTGGCGTCTGGCTCTGGATGAAGGAGGTCGTGCGCAGCGGAAGGGAGGTCGAGTGGTCCAGCGAGCAGACTCGTGGACAGCTGGTGAGTACCACAGTACCACATTCGATTCAATTACTGACATCTCAGGCCACACTTAATCTGCTCCCCGAATCCGTCGAATGGATGAACACCTTCCTAGGCATCATGTGGGGTCTCATCAACCCCGACATGTTCCAAGGCGTTGCCGATACCCTCGAGGATGTCATGCAAGCTTCGGTGCCAGGCATTATTGAGAACGTGCGAGTGGCTGAGATCAACCAGGGAAGCAACCCTCTGCGCATTCTCAGCATGCGTGCACTCCCGGACAACCAGATGGGCGACATGAAGCAGGCTATTCACGAAGAGAACAAGAAGACCAAGGACCCACAAGAAGCAGCGGCAGACGAGGAGGGCGGTGATTTCTACAATCTGGAAGTCTCATTCGCCTACCACGCCCAGCCAACCGGCAAGCGCGCATCAGACAAGGCCCGCAACATGCACATGAACCTGGTATTCTACCTGGGAATTAAGGGGCTCTTCGGTGTCCCACTACCCATCTTCGTCGAGCTCCAATCGCTCGTCGGCACTGTGCGCCTGCGAATGAACATGACCCCGGAGGCGCCGTTTCTGAAGAACTTGACCTTTACTCTTATGGGTACCCCTCAGGTCACAGCTGGATGCACACCCATGTCCGAGAAGGCACCCAACCTTCTCAACCTTCCATTGATCAGCAACTTCGTCAACTACGCTATCAAGGCTGCGGCAAGCATGTACGTTGCACCCAAGTCCATGTCTCTTGACATGAGGGCCATCTTGCAGGGCGACTCCATTCAGAAAGACACTGAAGCGCTTGGTGTACTGTGGATCCGTATCCACCGCGCCAAAGATCTAAGCAAGCAGGACCGACGTGGATCAAAGCACGGTGGTAGTGATCCATACATAACGCTTGCTTTCTCCAAGTATGGAAAGCCAATGTACTGCACTCGTGTCATCACCGATGATCTCAACCCGATCTGGGAGGAAACTGCAGCTCTTCTCGTCAGCCCTGAACTGATCAAGGCCAATGAAAATTTGAGCGTCGAGCTCTGGGATTCCGACAGACATACTGCGGACGACATCGTGGGCAAGGTCGAACTCTCCATGCAAAAGATGATTCAGCACCCCGGCAAGATGTATCCTCAAGTATCGAAATTAACTGGCATGGATGCCGACAGCGAGATGCCTGGCGAGCTGCACTGGGAGGTTGGCTACTTTGGCAAGCCCAAGTTCAGACCCGAGCTTAGGACAGACGGCAAGAATAAGAATCTGCCAGAACAGCTTAAGCATGACCCCAAGCTACAAGATGAGAAGGGTGTCATTAACTCAGATGAAGACGACGCAGTCATGCACACTCCCCCAGACCCACTGTGGCCAAGCGGTGTCTGCAGTGTCATCGTTCACCAGATCGTCAACCTTGAACTCGAGAATGTCAAGGGCACCTCGGGCAGTAGGAACGGCCGCGAGTATGAGCCTGCGAAGCCCTACGGCGAGGCAACTGAGGAGACTGGCGGCGACCTGCCAACATCATACTGCACAATTCTGTACAACGATCAGCTCGTGTACCGCACACGTGCTAAAGCTGTCTCATCTCAGCCCATCTTCAACGCCGGAACTGAGCGCTTCATCCGCGACTGGCGCTCTGCTATCGTTACAGTCACTGTCCGCGACTCTCGCAACCGCGAGCACGACCCAATTCTTGGAGTTGTTCCTCTCAAGCTTTCGGATATTCTTGAGACTTCTTCACAAGCCACTCGATGGTACCCTCTAGATGGTGGTATCGGTTTTGGTCGCATCCGTATTTCGCTTCTGTTCCGCGGTATCGAGACTCGTCTGCCTCCTCAGATGCTTGGTTGGGACGTAGGCACATTCGAGTTCAGGTCGCACAACATCTTGATGACAGGTTACAACCGCGCGCCAAAACTTAAGCTGCGAACAGGAGGTAGCACTGGCAAGATTAGCCGCGCACACGCGCAAAAGCTGCCCGAGGGTGATGGCTACTACTTTGACCTTGAGAAGAACGAAGGTCGCGACAACGTGCGCCTGCCTGTCAAGCATCGTTACAGGTCACCGATCGTCTTCGAGTTCCACATCGCGAGCAAGCGCAAGGCAGACGCTTACGCTGTCATCTGGCTCCAGCATTTTATTGATAACGAAGATACTGACATCAACATCCCCATTTGGACAACGCAGCACCCGCAACGCCTGACTCAAAATTACATCACTGAAGACAACTGTGCCCAAGAACCAGGTCTCGAGGATCTGAAGGAGGTGGGTCGTCTGCAGTTCCGTGCTCGGTTCAAGGCCGGCACAGACGAGTCACACGAAGCCTTCGTCGTCGACAACGACTCGCGTGAGACCTACGAGACCTGGGAGGCATGCCTTACCGAAGGCGTCCGCAACCGTAAGGTCGAGAAGGAGCTTCCCGAGCGCGTCCAGCAGCTCCACGAGGAATCCCTCACTGCAGGCCGCGACATCCTCAAGAACGCCGATGAGGAAGAGAAGAAGAAGTGGCTCGCCAAAGACGGCAAAGACTGGTCTGGTGCCTTCGGCGAAGACCCCAAGGCATACATGGACACCAAGGGCCGCAAGCGCAGGGAGCCAGGCGTCGACGAGCCCCTACACGACCCATTCCACCCGTCGTCCGACGAAGACCACGACGATGACGACAACGACGACGACACGAGCTCGAGCTCCGACCTGGGCATCGAGGATGCATCGACGACAAACGGCGGCATCAAGCACCAGCCCACCGACCTGTCGCCCGAAGTCAGCCAGAGCCGTCCCAGCCAGAGCACAGCACGCACGTGGGAGACGACGGACACAAACGGCTCGAGCCAGTCGTCGAAAGACGTCAACAAGCAAAACAAGCGCACCGAGGAGCGTAAGCACCGCGGCTTGATGCAGTGGAAGCCTGCGCGAAACCTGATCTTCGCAAAGGACCAGAGCAAGATTGGGATGAAGAAGCTCACAAAGAAGGTCACTGGTGGGCTGGAAGGACGACAGCCTGGCGTTGAAACTGGTACGTATCCCTATTCTATGGAGCTGAACAGGATGGCTAACTACGTGTGTAGAAACTGGAAACTAAACTTCTCCCTTGCATACCGGCCCAGCGACGGCGTTTTGGAGCAGCGGTTTGTCTGCAGAATTGACCTTAATTTCACGATAACGATTGCATGCCCTGACGAAAAGGCAATTTTCGGAGTCAACATATAGTAATATCTTACAAGCTACCTACATCACATTCCCCTCAACGTCCAGTGACATCTCAACGAGTAGACTATCAATTGAAACTCACTCAGCCGCTTCCAGACGGTAGACAGACCACTTACAGATAGGCCGACAGATCCGGATCTGCTATGGCGCTGTGCAGATTTCCAACTTCAAGCGGACATTCGTGCGAGAATCGAGGGGCCGCCCTGCTTCTTCGGCGTCCGAATTGAACAACGGCGTGTCGTGTGCGCGAACAAATACGACCGTGAAACCGCACCAACATAGCCAACGCCGCACCCTTTGAGAGGCTGTGAGGCTGCCTGCTCTAGTGCCCCACACAACTGTAAGACTTCAGGCATCAGTTCGTCTCATCCTACCGTGTAAGACATAAGCAGCCAGCCGCGTCCAACATCCCCGGACTTAAGAGCATAAAGGTCCGTGCTCCACGGCGTGGGCGCTGAAAAGTAACGCGTGCGATCACTCAAGTACGTCATGAACGAATACTGCCAGGTTGCCATGTGCATGCCGAATAATCCTTCGATGTAGACGTACTAGTCTTTACGACGTCCCAAGATTTGCCGTGTTGTCTCCTCCAGTCCTTTCCGCCCTCGACCCGACAGCCTGGATACCAAGCCAGCCTTGCGCGCTACCGGTAGTAGGGCGCTTAAAGCGGCAGGCACACTCAACGTCGTCGGACCGAATCAGAGCTGAGTATTGTCAGAGGCAAGGTTGATCTCCAGATGATTATTTTTGCGGATCAACCTGTACCTGGCTAGACCATGCCGTGCCGCGCGCCTAGATGTGAGTCGCTTTCCGCGTGCAAAATGCTCGGAATCCGGGCTTTTGTGGTCATTGTCTTCCAGTTGAGCCTGAGGAGGCGCAGTTTCTGCCCAAAGACGCAGGCATGGATGGGTGCGGCTCGGATTATTTTTCGTGAGGCTTCTAGTCACAGCCGTTCAGACACGAGTATTTAAACGCACGTCTTCTTCCAGACAGCGCCTCAGCTACGAGGAGAAAGGTGTACCGACCCACTGTATAGGCCTCAATCCCTTCATCACTATCGCGTATGTCCGAGCATTACGAGCTCGACCGTCATTGAGCCTTAGGGAAAGACTGGGCGATGTATTTGAAAGCCCTGTTGGGAAGGATCGAGTTGGTTACGGTCGAGAGCGCGGCTGTGTGGTGCATGTGCATCATGCATGATATGAGGTGCCCTTGCATGCATGGCCTTTCAGTCACCTGCTTTCGCTTCATTAGATAGTCTGCTTTCAGAGAGGTTTGCCACTGCCAACCTTATTGCGTTTACTGCATCGGTCGATGCAGCTGTGACGGTCACTTCTGCGAGACGGAGATCGACGAGGGTAAAGCATCTGCCGCATAGTAGACGCGAGAACGTGTCAGCTGCTGCTCGACGGCCCAGTATGCGGGTGATCATGCAATGGGTGCGGTGTGTGCACGGAGATGGCGTGTTCGAATCTCGCAAACAGGACCTGTCAAGGTCGATTCGCAGCCTCTCTGCGTCGCCAACTGCGCGTGCTCGGTCCGGCGGCCGTTATTGACGGTGTAATCGCGATCCCGGTGGTTCTCGTGTTGCGCATACCGGTAGCCTATCCATGTGAAAGGAAGTGGAGAGTTTCCGTGCCTCACTGTTGCGAGTCAATGAGGAACAAGTATGCAAATGGCTTCCACAATCACTCACACGCGATGATGAACGTGCGAGTGGCATAGCCCAGAATGTCCTCAAGCTTCAGCCCCCATCGCTGCAGATTGCGCTCTCAAACACCAACCGTATGACCAATGCGGTGCGCATGACTGCTTGTAAAAGTCGGACTGCGCGTGATCGTTGCAAAGTGATCCACTTTAAGGTCACGTCGACAATGAGTCGAGTGTTCGTCACTGACGATATGTGTTGGTTGTTGGACCGAGGGTATTTCATGCTATCCAGGGGTTGTAAGTGATACCGTTGCTGATGGTATGGCGTTCGAGATTTTGTGAGTCTGTGATTGGAAATGGCAGGACACACCGATGGTGATCCGGCATGCCCAATGCGAAGGCTGTTGACGTACAATGGTTTGCCGGGCCGTTAAGGCAAGGATCATACCGCGATAGGCGCGTAGGCGATACCAATGAATGCTCTGTGACGATATTGACAACAGGGTTACTATTCGCTCCCTTGGCAGTGCCACGCCAACATGCATTGGTGCGCATTCTTTGGACCAGCCAAGGTGGTCATCGTGAGCTCTGGGCTCTCATCGGTAGAGGGTAATGGTTCGAGTAGCTTTGAGCACTTTCGATGGCTTCTACTGCGCATGGGGCGTGGTAAACGATCAGCTCCGGGGTGAAAGTGGCACCCACCTTGCAGCGTAGCGAACAGCTGATGGATGACGCATGCAGGACGGGGGAAGAGACACGCCGTGCGTCGCGGCACGCACGCCTGCTAGGCGTTGGGCTTATGCAGGGTCAGTTGAGAAGTGTTTAGCTTGGCCTTTGTTGTTGGTGACTCGAGTCAGAGCCCTCCTTCCTATCAGGAAAGAAGAAGGGGGAGAGTGCAGCAGCGCAGACAACGGCACAGCACAGCATACCGTGTATTGATGACTGCCGTCGCTCTCCAGCTTGCAGCTGTTGCAGCGATGCTGTCACAGCACCAGTGCCAGGCTATGCGTCTGTCCCGTCTATGCCGGTGGTCTCGCGCCACTTGCTTAGCTTCAGCGCTGCTTTTGATGTTTCAGGAATCAAGATCTCTGCGCCTGTTTGGAACCAACAAAATGCCTTCTCACTGTAATCCATTCTCATGTTTTCATCATGCGTCATCTAGGATCGGTTGTGAACATGGACATGTCTAAATAGTTGAGTATTATCATTGTTGAAAAGGAGCGTCGAGCGACGGATGAATATCTAGGATAAGAAAAGAAGTCCTGCAAGCCAAAAGAATCGCTAGGACTGTCCATTACACGCGCAGTGCTACTTCGTGGTGAAGTGCGCACGCACATTCAAAGACCCTTCAAAATGCCGCCAGTCCCAAAGAAATAAGGACTCCAACTCGCTTATGAGCTCTGAAAATCGTACCAATCAGTTGTGCTGCGTCCCTCGTCCTTTTGCATCCTTCCCATCCTTCAGACGTTGACCTCAATCTTCGACTGTTGGGCTCAAAAAGGCGCGATGTTGCCATTCAGTAAGCTATCGCACGGAATGGCCGGGACGGGATATCCTGTTCAGCGACGCGGGCGAGGTTCGCACTGGTGCGATGATTAGTGGATGTTGGCCCATGGTACTGGGACAGCTGAATCATACCTGGCACGAAGCACACAGCGCATCAGCAGTATCCACCAAATGATACTCTCTAGGATGTCCTTCCCGCCATGCGTTTCTGCAGGGAAATTTGCCGTATGCGCCGCCAGACGCTCCTGTTGCCCTCCCAGCGGATGGCTGTTGAGATGTCTGCTGTGACGAAGACATGATGATAGAGGTTGATGTCGGTTGGAAGATGTAGATAGTCTAGAGATGATAGTATTGTATAGTAGAAAATGTATCGAAGAGGTTTGTGCGGGGTTGCGATGATTTGTTCTGCAACGACGATGTCTGTCCGTCTTATATTGGTGAGGGATTCATGCTACCTTGGTGATAAGTCGATTGTCTCAGTGCCGCAATAACGCAACAAGAGACTGAGGCAGATGGCCCCCATATGAGAGGGGACGGTTCGGAGTCAGCGAACGGCATGGTCAGTCTGCGCAAAGTGCAATAGGTGAAGTGCGCCACACGCCTCATGACAAGCACGGAGAGCAACGCCACACGAGACCCCACAAGGTCAACGCAGAGCGGCACCGCACAGGCGATCCCTCTTCTGTCACCGAGACATGATTTATCTGAAAATCAGGGATGGAAGGTGAGTACCAAAGCGACATTCTGGGGGTAGGTTCTCGATCCTCGTGCAGGGGTATGGTCGCTTAGCGTTACGGTGATTTGATGCCTCGAGAGGTGCCTACACTCAAACACCTACCCTTGACTAGTCCTAGTCAAAGTCGCAAACTGTAGTTGGTATCGCGAGACACCCCGCTACTTCTCTCGATGGGGTGGACCAACAGGGTCGCCTACGGATCGAAATTGGTGAGTTCCCGCGTGTCATGCTAGGCGGCGTGGACAGCACCCACAAACTCTATTTCGGCTTTGTTTCCCTGTCTTTGGACCCGTTGCAGCCTGATGTATGATCTGAAGTGCTGAATCGTCTGGCGTTTTTCTTGTGTAGCTGTGAAGAAAAACGCCCACCGGCAACCTCTGCGACACCGCCTCCTTGACGGGCACCGAACCTGTGACCCCGAGAACAGTCTGCACTGCTGCAGTGCTGCGTCCTAAACCTTTGGCGCCGATATGAGATACATCTGAAAAATACCCGCTGACTATTAGCAGCTTCAAAGTGCTACACCACTTTCCTCTTCGGCATCGAAGAAGATGTCTTGCTCCTCATTGCATTCCACAGCAACGGGTACTTTACCTCTGAGGACCTTGTTCGCCCTCCAGGCAGCGATGGTCTCAGCATTCAACCTCGTCGATCCTTCAACGACTCCTCCTACGTCCTCTCCATCGACCTTGACCTGACATCTCCATACACTGCCCATAGCAACTGGTAGATCCAGCTTGCTCCCGGCATTGTCGCGTACAGCAGCATACTTGACACTGCGCTCAACGGCCAAGTGGCCAAGCCGCTCTTTGGGATGCAAACAATCTACGTTGTCGTGTAGAATGCGTTCGAGACAATCTAGAATACCAAGGCGGCGCACAAAAACTTCGCAGGCGGAGTAGTCACCTTGGCTGTCGACATAGATTGCGCCTATAACGCTCTCGACAATGTCCGACAAGAACTTCGGTGCGTTGATGAGCGCAAGCAATTGCCATGGGAACTCGTCGTCATGCCTCAGCGCGTGAGTGAGTGGCCCCCTCACACTCGTGTGCTGCTGCAGGCTCGCATCTCGCGTAGTGGCCAACTGAGGACTTCCATTTCGTAAGAACTGCCATAGCGCTCTTTGATGTATCTCTGTCTGTCGAGTTGATTTGCTGTTGGTCTCCTCTGGAATCGTTGTTTCCAGCATGCGAAAGGCTAGAAAAGCTGCGTTCACCATCGCTGTCCGTATTGCATGCATCCTCTGATGCGACAGCGGCGGCTCATGCATATACAGGCGCTTCGAGATGATGTAGTCCAATACAGCATCGCCAAGAAATTCCAATCGCTCGTAACTAGCATGTGCATTCGGTCCAGTGTAGGAGGCGTGTGTAAGTGCCTCTAACAAAAGCACGTTCTTTGTGAATGTGTATCCAATCAACGACTCCAAGAGTTCAAAGTTCGTGATAGCAAGGTCTGTTGGAACCACTTCATACAGAATAGCGTTCGCTTCAGATATTGGTATCCACCTCTCAAGCGGTAGTAACGTCTGTACGCAGGCAAAGGCCTTTGGAAATCCGCCAAGGACATACCCTACACCTATCAGTGATTCAACAACGTCAGCAAGTAATTTCGATGATCTTTCCGGCCGTTCCGACGGCGTTGCGGCTGCGGACAGATCTTCCAGATACCTGGGCGACCACTTCGCTCCTGTAAAGCCTTTGATGATCACGAATCTGTCAAGGCCAGCCGCTAAGGTAGCTCGAGCAAGAAAGCCGTTGCTCACTATCTTGCCTTTCTTCCCAGTGAGATAGCTCTCCGGCCATCGCGGGTTTTCCGCCATCACATGCAGTGACGAAATGAATTTGAGTATGCAATCGCCCAAAAATTCGAGGCGTTGATAATTGTTCCTGTCGTTGGTGGACGAGGCAGTCAGTGCTGTTACCACAAGCGACAAGTCTTCTGTCTCAATATGGACGGGAGCGAGCAATGTTGTTCGCAAAGCGTCAGCGATCAAGGACACTTCAAGTCTATGCATGATTCCTGGCAGCAAGAGCGCAATGACAGAATACGACGCTGGCAGATTGTCAACGACACATTCCGATAAGCTCAAGTATTCCACCCGTGTGTATGCATCATTTGTGTTTCCAGTCTTGGTAACATGATGCAGAAAATCACGCCGTTTGGGCAGTCGAACGGCCCCAAGATACACTTCTGACGATTGAGCGTCTGTGGGATATTTCCATGGGCCCGCGGCACCCTGCACGATATACTTTCGGTTGTCACCAGTTCGCGAGATAAGGCCCCACTGTGATATCTGATCCGGGGCCCTTGCTAGTAGTGATGGAGCCGGATGGAAGCCGTTCGTATCTTTGTCCCACTGCGCAAGCTTCGTGTAGTCCGGACATCGGCCTGTATTATCGCAGGGTGCCAGGAGCCACAGAAGGTCCTCTCTTGAGTCGCTCATTCTTGCCGCGTGTATGGACTGCAGTATCTTTCGAGTGATAGAACGCAAAACTTTGAGATCCGCTGTTCCGATTGTAACTTTCGAAGATCTCGACATTCTAGCTGTGTAGATCTGGTTCTCATTCCAGAACAATTCGACCTCACTGACCGCCGGGATGGGTAGAATTGTGAACAGGTTGACACACAAAGACTTATTGTCACTTGTCTTGATTTCGAGTAGCGTTCGAAAGTAGACCTCGGACTGCTGTTGGTGCTGCTGAGCTATTGAGATCCATGGGTCGAGAGTTGGCGAGACGGGCACCATTGAGGGTCTGTGATCAGGCATCTGGAACTCGGCTACCATGTCTTGAACTTCCTGTCGTACAGGTAGAAGATTGTCGTTTACCAGACCAGCGAGATATAGCCCTTTATAGGCTTCGAAGGCGACGTCCTTTCTTGCCATTTTCTCTGTTCGCCAGGATTCTACGCTTCGAGCTTTGCGTACCGCATAGTCAACAGAAGTTGGGAGGGTAACTTCTGCAGTAACACTGCTACCAGTTTCGGACCAGATGAACTTGAACTGCGGACGTGGGTCAACGTACGGGTCTGGCGCAAGCAGTGCGCAAAAGTGGTTGAGATGTGGCAAGGCATCATTCAGTGTCAGGCGGGCACCAGTACTAGCAACCTCGAAACACCGCGTCCCCTCCTCCTCATCTGCTTCCCTCATATCTGCGAGATTACTCTGCCGCATGTCGTCGAGGTAAGCTTTCTTCATCTCCTGTTCAAGCGCTTCCCAGGTCTCGGGAGGATGGCTATCTCCTACTTCAGGCACGAAGACAAAGTATTTTGAGTTCTGCATTCTTGCTCTACCGCGTCGTTGGACGAAGCTCTTCAGGTTCTTCGGGCGTTCGAAGCAAACGACTAGATGGCAACTAGACACATCGATGCCTTCCTCAAGAACGCTTGTGGCAATTATCAGATTCGTCGTGCCTGCCCGAAAGTCTTCTAACGTTGTGTGCTGGTTCTTCGGCTCTGGGAAGGCAGCAATCATCGCTTTACGTTTGCTCGACGACGAAGGGCCTAAGAATGTACTGACTCGGAACAGGTCTCTGGTACGAGGATGTACGGAGAGGATTTCTGCCAGAACAGCAACCCAAGTGCGCTGCTCAACAAATACCAAGCCTGAAAAAGTGGGGTTGTTTTGAGCTTCACCGACCAGAACATCGATTAGAGTTTCGACCTTCCGTGACAGGAAGTCGGTTTGAAGTGAGGGGGGAGGCTCAAGCTCGCGGAAGCAAAGGTTTCTCAAGAGGATGAGAAGGTGCTGCTTCTCGTCATTGGTCCCGTCAAGAAGTTGTTGCGCATCGGACAAACTTTTCTCAAACTTCGCCATACATTGGTGTAGGTACCATTCAACTGCAGATAGACCCAGCTCCTGCATAAGGTCTCGTGATCGGGTGGTCAAAGTCCTGAGCTGCGCGATGCAGTAGGTTTTCTGGCTTACAAACAGCTTCTGCAACTTTTCAGAAACATCGTATCCTTTTTGCTGCTTTTGAAGAAGGTCTTTCGTATAAGGGTCCTGCATAAGATCATACTCTGTGTAACTACGCGAGAGAGCAGCAAGCAGCGGCAGCTGATCTGGCAGCTGGTCTTCGACTTGATAGTCTACTCTGATCAGTTCTGGCTGGTGTACATACTGTGCTAGTTCAGAACGACTTTTCTTTGGAGTTTTGGCTGTAGCATGCATATTCCGTTCGATCTCTCTAACCTAGGTGTTAGCATCGTTGTTGCTTCTCAAGAGATGAAACCTACTGTAAAGACTCTGTTGTGGCATGTGCTTTCATAACAGGACTCGCGCTCAGACCGAGAATTCTAGGGAGATTGTCATCTCCTGATATGATTCTTGGCATGTAGAAGCTTGACATGATGCGATTAGCTGGGTGGTTGAGAGTACAATGATGAGCTGTACAATGGTCAGGAGCGGCGGTCATAATTTGCAGTATTGACTGACCTTCGTCGAAAATCAACAAAGCCAGCTCATCCATCCGGACAAACGCATGAGCGAGAGCATCGTACAAGACCTGATGCGTTGACAAAACGATGCGGACATTTTGTAGTACCGAATCCCACACGCTCTGTTCGGTCCAGTGGTCAACATCATCTTGACCACTGAGCACGAGGACATTATAATTTGGAAGGTGGTAACCAAACACTTTGCTCTGCTGCTCACACAAAGTAACAGTAGGTGCAAGGAACCATACGCGCTATGCAAATGAGTCAGAGTCTACGCTGAGAGTTCTGAGAGGCTATACCTTGGACGGCTTGCAAATCTCGAGTTCAGCTCGGGTACGTTCCACTGCTCCGGTTGCTGTTAGCCCGAGAGCATCAGTCGTAGTAGCTCGACATACATGTGCGTTTTGCCGCTACCAGTGTCCATGACAACGATGATGTTCGAGCCCAGGCTCTCCTCGACCATCTCAGCCTGATATGAGCGCAGGGCGAGCGGCTGGGCATCGACCGCGACCGCTTGAATTGGAGAACTCTCATCGAGATCCACTGCGTCGGGGTCTATTGTGGTAGTCATCAATTCAATCCAAGATAGGTCATGTCCTTGTCTGTCAGGTGAAAAGACAAAGTGCTCCTGGTCGAGTTGGCCTGGATCCCCGCTAGCCTATGATTGGCTCAGACCCACCTTGTGCTTCATCTCAAGTTTGACAACGCACTCGCGCGCTTATGGAATATCACATTGAGCATTGGAAAGATTACAATGAGTCATCGTTTTCGTAAATGTTACACCAAATCCGATCGTGTCTATGATCACTGTGTATCAGCATCTGCGCCGGCCCAGATCACGATGTAACAGTATTCCACGAGCTGGAGAAGTTCGTAAGTCGGGCCTTGAAAACCGAGGCTCTCTACAGGTTCGTCAAGTAGTCCTCGACTTCAGAAGGGCTCAGTTTCCTGAAGCGGGGGCCCACTGCCCCTTCAACACCCTCTACACCGAGCAGCCTCTCCTCAGGTGGACCAACGATGCCGATCTCAACAGTGTCGCCGTTCATCTCTCCTTCTATCGTCTCCTTCAGCGTAAGAAGGGCAATATGAATGGCATCCTCCAACTCCAGGCCATCCGTGTAGCGCTTCTCGAGGAACGTCTTCGCGCTCGTTGCGCTCTTGCCAATTGCCGTCGCTTTCCAAGGGAAGTAGCTGCCGCTGGGGTCGACCTGGTACAGACTTGGACCACCCTTCAGGATGCCACCTGTCTTGCCGCTCACTTTCTTCTTCTCCTCACTTGTCTGCTCCTCGCTCTTGCCCTCAGCCTCCGGCTCGATACCATCGTCCCACCCAGCGATCAGCAAGCTGACACCGTACGGCCTCACACCACCCGACTGTGTCGCCTCCTGCATCACACGCGCTACGTCCTGAACCAATATCCTTGTGGGTGGGTACTCGTTGTAGATGCGCTTGTATTCGGTGTGTGAGACTTTGCGAGCCTTGTCGACGAGAACGCGGTAGTCAGGGCCCATGCCTGAATAGACCATACCAATGTTTGGTGTTATCAGGCTGACTTTCGATGACGATGCGGAGTCGATGAGCGGTGACGACGACTTCTTCTCGGTCGCAAGAACAATGCCGTTTGTAGCTGCAAATATGCATCAGTGTATGCTTCAGTCACAAATGATCTTAGACAAACCTTTGATTCCTAGCGAAGTGACACCTTGGTTGACGGCATTGAGAGCATACTCTGGACTGTATCAGTACCTCTAGAACAGTAGGGGCTCACGCGTATTGTGAGAATGAGATGCGCATACCAATCTGCACCAGCTTTCCACTGTCGTCATATTAGCTGGCGGACCACAAGCCATGGCGGCGGGGAATGCTTGTTTACCTGGGCGAGAAGGTGGTGAGCGAGAAGGAATATCTGTCAGCCATGGCGATGTCTAATACAGCACTGAAGCAGTTGGCGGAGTGGTAAGGTAAAGGGAGTAGGCAAAGAGCCGCTGTGGGGTGCGAGATGGAGGTGAGTTTGGAGCTCGTTTGAAGCTCCAGGCACTCGGTGGGACGCGGCGGCGGAGAGCATGGGCCAGCAGTCCCACGTGATATTTGCCAAGCCTTACGCCCGAACTAGTCTTCCTTTTCGACGCTGTTCCCTCCACTTCCTCTGCCACCGTGTCTCTTCGTGACACTTGCATATCTAGGACGCCGCGTCGGCTCCTGGTCCGGTCTGAGGCGCTTGCGTTGGCAAATGTCACCCCCGCGGTTACCTGGCTGATCTTCTCTGCCCGCAACACCATCTCTGCACTCATGACCTTTGTCAGGCTTTTATTGGTAAGCGTGTAATCGGCCTGTTAAGGCTGTCAGCCTCGTAACTTCCTTCAACGTCCAAAAATGTCTTCCTCATCCGGCTTCCAAGCTATGCCGGGCTGGTACTGGCCGGACGATGTACCAAGGGACGAGCCCGCGCGCGGTGCAACCTCTTCCTCAGCGCCACAGGCCACGGGAACCTCGTCTACAGAACCACCAGAAGCAGGACAAGGCGCGCGGCCGAAGCGTACTCACTGGCCCCCTCGGCAATGCAGGATTTGCCTTGAGGTTGTTCAGCCCACGTTCAATGCTCCCTCTGAGAGTCTCCCAGGCTTTCTGCAGTCCTCTCATCCCAACGTAGTCTACGAAGATGACGGAGGCCGCTTGATTAGACCTTGCCTATGCAAAGGCTCTTCGAAGTATGTTCACGATCAGTGTCTGCAAGCGTGGCGCCACGCAGATCCCGGCTATGGGCGCAGAAACTACTGGCAGTGCCCGACATGTGGTTTCAAATATCGGCTTGCGCGATTAGGGGCAGGCCGATTTGTTGGTAGTATCGGTAAGCTGTGGTCATGTTTTGCTATGTATGATATACTAACGATGTTACAGCTGCTCAAATAACACTAACTGTCCTGATCATGACGTCAATGGTGTTCCTTCTTGGGTTCTTTGCGGATCCTATTCTCAATTTATATTTTGATCCATGGAGCACCCTCATGCCCTGGGCAAGTTCAGGTCGAGACTACTACTATGAACCGGAGGTTGGACCGGACTCTTGGACCGAGCATTTTGCTAAAGGTTTTGCTGGTATGGGCGTGCTTGGCTTTCTCAAGGTCATTGTCACTAGCCCACTCTCTTACTTTAGGATCGGAGGCGGTCGAGGGCGAGCGACCGGTCGAGACCGATATGAGCAAGTCAGTTGGATCATCATCCTGATTGGAGTTGGAACGTTCCTAGCAGTATGTATGAGTCTGTTACAGATAAAAAGTCCCCTACTGACCCCCAAAAAGGCCATCTACAAAGGTGTTCGCGTCTGGAGCCGTCGCACACTCGAGAGAGCTGGCGAGCGAGTCATGGACGTACAAGGCGACGATGATGGCGACGACGAGTAGTGTGTGTTACACAATACACGATGATTCCTCTCGGCCTTAAATCGAGTCTCTGATCCTTGTGATCCGCACCATCTTAAATTGCCACGGGGTATCTGCTCAGTACCGTGTCAATTAGTCTATGTGCGAAGATTAAACTGCCCACGGGATCCATATCGATCAGCGCGTCTTGTGCAGTCGGCCTTTGGACCGTGGTGCATCACCTCTAGCAACTTCTACAGTTTTAGCTCGCTCAGTCCGCGTCGATGCTCTCTCCGAGCAATCCCGCGAGCGTTCGTTGTTCTTCGAACATTCGACATGGCTGGAACGTGAAGGTGCTTTTGGAATATCTTTTGTAACACAATGCCGCCTCCGGGTGGGGTCAACTTAAAGGCTGCAGTGAAGACATGAAACTCATTTCTGCCTATCAGATTACGGCTATGTAAACGCTAATGCGACATCAAGGTACTCTTAATCATCCATACACCTCGTTTGCACCGTTCAATCTCCACCCCCAACCTCAACCAAGATCTTGACCTGATTGTCTTTATCGTGTATCAGTGACTTGAACCCTTTCTCCTCCACCTCCGTCAGCTTGATCCTCTGCGTGATCATCTGATGAGGCTTCATGCTCCCTGACGATAACGCGTCAATCACCTCTTGGAAATCGCCAACCTCATACGTCGCAATACCCATATACATACGTTCTTTGAAGTTGAAGTCGTTCGCGGTAATCGTGCATGGCTTCTCCCAGATGGCGATGTTCAGAATACAGCCTCGAGGCCGTGTGGCATGCACAGCTTGATCTAATGCTGACTGCACGCCCGCACAGTCGTACACGATGTGGACGCCCTTGCCGTCACTCAGCTCTTTGCAGCGCTTGGGGACGTCATCCTTCGTCGGGTCAACGATATAGTCTGCGCCAAACATCTTTGCGAACTCTTGTCGCTTGCGTGAGACTTCAGAGACGATGATTCTGTCGCATCCTTTCGCTTTCAATGCCAGGATGGTCGAGATGCCAATCGGGCCACCTCCGAGGATCAATACGACGTCGCCCTTTTTGAACGGGCTGACTTTGACGGCGTGCCAGCCGACTGCTAGCGGCTCGACAAGTGCACCAATCTCCAGGGGAACATTGTCGGGGAGATGGTATAAAGTCGAGGTCGGAACTACGATGTGGTCTGCCAGTCCACCGCCCCAGCCAGAAAGTCCGATGAAGCCGTTGCTCCAGCAGCAGTTATGCAGACCCTCTTCACATGCAGCGCATGTCCCATCGTAGATAATGGGCTGCACAACAACGCGATCACCTTTCTTGTAGTCTTTCACGTCGTCGGCTACTTCCTCGACGACGCCGCTGAATTCGTGTCCGAACGTCACAGGAACCTTTTCACCTGTAATCGGATGCGGTGTTGTGGGACAAAGGTTTGGACCACCGAGGTACTCGTGCAGGTCTACAGATTATCAGTGCTGAGAACAGTATTCCTATCCTAGCCTTACTCACCACTTCCACATATGCCCACCCAGGCTGGTTTGATCTTGACTTGGCCTGGCTTTACTTCTGGAATTGGAATCTCTTCGTATCGCAAATCGGTCTTCCCGTGGAACCGGACAGCGTTCATATTTCCAGTTGCCATTTGACGGTAGGCTGCTCTTTCTTTCGTTTTAAATGAGGGGTGTACTTGCGGGTCGAATATATCTAGTTATACCCTCTCTTGCTCACACCAGCTCTCGAGACCAACCTGGAGGATATGGAAGGGCCTCGTCGTCTTTAAGCTCACCACCTCACGCCATGCCGGCTATAGACATTGCCAACATCTGTTCTCCGCGAGCCCGCGATTCGCTCTTCGAGACGCGGTACAAATCACGTGTTCATCATGAAAGCACCACGGTTTACCCATTGTGGCAATCCTGCAGCCGATCACCCCGCATCAACGAACGGTTCGGGCCCTAGTCGCGGGGTACTGCACCGAAAGGGCTGCAAGGCGCATCGTTTCCGGAGTGTTGTCTCTCAGTCATCCGAGAAGTCAAGTCAAGCTTTGGCGAGTTGCCGTGACGTCGCGTAAAGTTTAGATCTTGTGATGATGGCACCCTAAATGCAACACCCGAAATGGCTAACCAGTTATCTAAACAATAACTATCTTATGCCATCTGCGGTCTTCGGGCAGTATATGCTCTCCTCCCATTAAGCCCAGAACATACGCGTCACCGACGATATTGTATACTTTCTCACCTCCTTCCGAGCTTCCATTCGCCTCTCTTAACAAAAAGGGCACTGGTGCACCTTTGATTATTGCGAGACAATCACTAAGCTGCGTTTGCTCAGCTACAAGACCGACTTGCCCACCGAGACTCGTCACGCAGAAGCAACGTCCCTTTAGATTGCCCATAACCCTCTGTAGGAATGCGACGTCTTCTTCGGGGAAAGCACCGAAAGTGATTTTCAGATGCATACGATCCTCGATCATCTTGTACTCGTCAATACGTGAGAGGAGTGTCAGGAAAAGGGCCTGGTCTTTGAGATCAGTCATGTGCGCGTCGTCGATTGTCGTATTAGGCCGCATTGTGATGCAGTGAAAGAAGCTCTCGAGTATCTCACCCGGTTTCTGTTTGAGGAAGTCGGTAAGCTCTTTCAGAGAGGTTAGTAGCATCTCATAGGTGTATTGGAGACGACCCCCAATGCCGGCGTTGAGCCTGTCTTTCCGCACAGGAGAGGTCATAAAGGCAAACTTTGTAACAACCTGACCGCTGAGAATGAGCTGGTTTTGCACAAAGCTACTGCTGACCGAAGTGATATTGCCGCCAGCTCGATAGCCTCCCCCCAATGGAATTCTTGGCTTCTTTGGCGCGAAAGAAGAAGTAAACCAGTCCTAGAGATATGTTAGTCTCTACTTTTAGACACTTGCTGGCAAAAGTCGTGGAACTTACTGGTACCCAACTGGGCAGCAGCGGGCTAACAGGTGTCATGCACGCCATGCTTAAGACTTCTACAAGATGTCCTTGTTCGATGAATGCTTTTGTAAAGCGGGTGTAGACTTTCGGGTAGGTGTCTTCCGGTTGGTAGCTGACCAGGTGTCCAAAATGCTCGGCATCTGACGCAAGACCTAACAAAGCGTAGATCTTGTCTCGCGGATCAGTCGCATCGAATTTAAAGGTATGCCAGATCTTGTCGATGAGCCTTGACTTATTCTTGACCCAATCCTTGTCACGAAGATCCTCGCCTGTGCGCAACCTCTCCATGTTCATGGTTCCCAAACCGTTCCATCCTATGAACGCAGCTAGAGTCAACTCGGCGTTCTCTCCACGGCCCAAGTAGTGCATGTTCATCATTCTGCTGTAATTCTTGACGCAGTCCATAACGACATAGATCAACGGGTAACTCAACAAGGAAATACCGTTGTGAACATAGAGATCGCTACCAAGAGTGTATTCTTGTAGAATCCATATGCGTCGAAAATATGGAGAAGCAAAAAATCGTCGCCAGGCGAACCATACCGGATCGTCTTCGGGTGGCACATCGTAGTCCTCGATACAGGTTCCGGTTGGCTTGAGAGGTCTCACAATTAGACGACCGGTGGCATCAGATGCCAAATCATCACCCTCCTGTTGATCCTCGGGCTTCACTCCTTGTTCAATGACTTCCCTACACTGAAAGCCCGCTTCGTAAATTTTCTTAGCAAGCCCATTGAATGCATTGTCGTCCTCCGGATTTTGTGGCACGTAGGCAATTACTTGATGTGCTTGCTTGTACACACGTCGCATAAGCCCAATCTGGATTTTCTTTTCTTCTGGGTCGCTCTGGTTGATGCATATGGCGTCCACCCAGTATGATACAGCGCGATCTGGTCGACGCAAGCATCTTAAGGCGTTATGCATATTCCTGGTAACACTAACATTGGCATAGCCGTCGAGAGTGATATGCGCAGGGTTTTCGAGGCTTCCCCATACGTATGACAGTGCTGTATATCGTTGAAATGGGTGTAGGCGGACGCGGCTGTCGAAGGCGCCGTTGGCTTCCGAGAGCTGTCCTTGCTGAAGTGGATCACACCGGTCGATCATCTCATTATCTTCCTCCTGTGCCTCTGTACTGCCGGGATCCTTGGTGTATCCAGTATCGAGCGGAACGGACATGCCATTTCCAGGGTCGCCAGGGGGTTTGACTGTTCCTACTGGTACTTTACCAGCTTCATCAGGCGCTTTATCATCTTTGTTTTTGTCGGTGTATGTATCAAAATACAATTCGAACGTCTTCGTCTCATTTTGATCGCCATACCCCTTTCCAGTAACGAAACACGGTGTTTCGACAGGGCTTGGGATGGAAGGATCAAGAGCGCAATCTTTTTCCAAGTCGCAGAATGTGAGGTAACAGAAAATATCGTCGTCGGGATCTCCTGGCGCCAGCAAGAGGACTCGAATCGAAGTTGGGGAAGGGAGGCTATCGTAAACATAATTGCCGGTGCCGAGTTGTTGTGGTTGTACTTTAGGGGAATTGCGGATCGGAGAGTGTATCGGTCGGGTCCCACAGTAATCTGCAAAGAGTTGCTGCATGTTGAGCTTGCTCGTTGTGATGCTCACGTCCAAATCGTTCCTGCTGTTCCTCCAGGCACAGTGGGGGACGTATTCTATATATATCACAGATTATGCAAGTCAGCACGAAGCGAATATTTGAGGTTGTCAGCATACATGTGCTGGACGAAGAAGAAGACGCAAAAAAAGTTACCATAGTAAAGCTGAGGGCAGTGGCCAGTTCTGATACTAGTGACTCGTTGTCATGTCCAGAACGTGCGTATCCATCAAAAGATTGCGTCGCGTAAACTCATATTGATTTATCAGCTGACACAGAATGCTTCTTCAATATAATTACATCGGTGTGGTAGCACTTGCTCCGATACCTGCTAGCCCAGCAGTTGCAACCTCTACATCCTGAGGTACCGTGCCGCCACTGACACCAACACCACCAATTAGTTTTCCCTGATAACAGATTGGCAGTCTGATCATGTGTCAGTAGATTGTTCTGCGTACACGCCTGAATTTGACACTCACCCTCCCCCAAAGACAACGAGCCCACCATTTGTCTGTTCAATAGCATATAGCGCCGCACCAGGCTGACTTGCGTCGTATAGACCAGCACTAGATAGCCCATTGAACAATACAGCAGTCCTCGCCTTCTTCTGGCTGATATCAATAGATCCAATGTAGGCGTTGTCCATACGGAAGAATGCGACTAGGAGGCCGGATGGATCAACGACAGCAATATTCTGGGGCACTCCAATGGCAGTGGCATTTGTAACGGCTGCTTGAACAATTTGATATGCCTGATCAGCTGATACAACGTAGCGTTGAGAAGGTGTCGAGCCGATTCCATTGGTACCGTTGATCTGACCGTACGCAAGGCCAGCCAGTGCGAGGATGGGGGCGGTAAAGTGCATGTTGGCGGCACGAGAGTTTTGTCTTGTAAAAACCGACAAGAATCCCGTTTGACGAGATTAAGGTTGCTGTGTCAGTCCTGAAGTCGAATTCTACTTGCTCGATTTTATATGTTAGGCTAGTCTAGGTACCAGCCATGGCAAACTTACTGCAGAGTGACAATCGATGACCATGCTTACCACTGATTATGAGTCTAGGTTACTGGATAACAAGCTTGTGGTGCTGCCGTGTGCGGGGAAGCCATGAACTGAACGCCATGATGTGCCTTGCCCGCCCATCAGCCTCGATCAGGTTTGGGGGCTTAGCGGAGTTTGGTCCGGCACGCAACGCGGCCCATCCCGAGGTAGTCAGCTGTATATGACAACCCCACTGCCGTAGATTCTAGGCTTGTTGCTCTGGAATCACGGAAGGCGAGAGAGCTTCCGTGTTGCCGGCTGGAGAGCGAAACATACAGCCGCTCCCGCCGTTTTACGTTGAATCTTGGAAAGACGGAACGCACAAAATAAGAACTCAACATCCTGTTTGAAGGCTGAAAACTCATCTTGGGCTATTTGAAGCCTTCATCAAACCACTCCAACGAAGCTTCAAAGTCGAGTTGGATCTGCCATGTCAAGTGCACCCCCCTGCGCGTTTTGTGTCTGGCCATGCCCTCGAAAACGACCTCTGAGCCTTTCGGGCGCCGTTAAATGGAATTTACTGAAGGGCAAGAGTAAATAATGGGTGTGCGAAGGTGGACTTGACCGTCGAGCTTTCAGCTGGAACAAGAAGCTGGAGCACTCTGCGTGCCGAATCCCGAGCCTCTTGGCATTGTTCAGTACTCGCCCATCCTCATGCACAAGATTGCAGCGCACCCAAGCTCATCTTTTGTGTAAGCACAGAGTTCACGATAACGACGGACAACGGGCAACTCAGGGAGGTTTATGCCTGTCGATCTTTACCTGAACACTGCGCATCACGTAACCGTTCGTCGTCTTTTTTGGTAGCAGTCATTGCATTGTTCAAAAGTCTTGGAACCTCGTCACGCGTTTCACCCTGATTGAGCGTTGCGGGCCGCGCTCAGCTTTCAGCGCAAGGTAGGCGCAGCAGTACGGTACCTATGCAGCGAAAGGGTTAAGCAGACTGACCAGAGAGATATTTGGTCCGACAAGAATAATTAAAAGCCTCACAATTGTTCGATTCCTGGTTATGCTTCACGGTCGTGGCTCGGGCGTACCTTGCAAATTCGCAGGTCTGGCGTCTCAAACATTATGCCGGAGGATCTAGCCATAATCGTGGCCCCACATGCCGGTCTGAGGACTCCAGCCTTGGAGAAGTGTAACCTCCCTCACATGTGCCCAGGCGCAGCAATGCACGATATCCTCGCGCACCACCCCCAAGCGCCTCCGGTCCTCGTACAACACCAGATCCCTCCGCCCGCGCCCGCGCCCGCGCCCGCAACCGTTATCATCGCGATTGCCGTTCTTTAAGGAATACGACCGATCGCGCCACAGCCCGATTTTGGAGACCACATCCCAACGCGTCTCAGGCCTAGAAGCGACGGCTCGCAGAGGCAACGCGTCTCGCAGCTGAGACCGCCCTCTAAGCGCTACTCATACCGGGCTTACGAGTCGCTTATCAGAGCGACCATGTTCGCCCTCCGTGACCTCCTTTTTCTACCAACGTTACTCTCGATTGCGCTGGTCGCGCACGCAGTCGCTGTTCCAGACGACAATGGGGTCATCGCCGAAGAGAAGGGCAAATCACGACCCGAGCTTGCTGCTGCCCTGACAGGAGGCGAAGGGTGTTCGCCGTCCGACATCGAAGACATTCGAGATGGCTTCATAGAGATGACCGAGCTGTTCCGAGCAGCCTTGCCATACGACCAGAATGGTCAACCCGCAATCGAGCTCTTCGGCCAACCCTTGCGAATCGCGAACTACACCTCCATGATCGAATTAAACCTAATCCGCGCAGCGCAATACGCCAACCTGGAAGGAAACGAGATTGTCAACCCAGATGTCCATGTGCGATGCGATGATCCAGCCAATATCTGCAAGATGGGGAATAAGAGGGAGGGAAGCCACGTTGCTTACAATATGGGCAATTTCCCCATGATCAACTTCTGCGATGACTACTTCAAGATGAGTGCTCTTGACGAGACCGTGGATAAAAAGGCCAACAATCAGATGGAGAAGGAGCGGTTGCATGAGTACTACAACAGAGCGACGCTATGGGCAAGGATGGTCATGCATATTGACGGCGTGGGTGTTGCAGTGGTAGAGAAGGCTATCCCAGCGCGGGCGAACTCCGCATCTGGCAGGGAATGGGATACGATTATCACCAACGGCGCCATGAACACGACGGTCCTCGCTGGAGTGCTGAACGACCGCCCGGATGGCAACAAAGTGACTGACATTCAGACCCTCAAGTACGCCTATGGAGTAACGCGCTCGAAGCTGCTAGCGGTCCTTTCCACCCAGATGCCCTATGACGCTGCCAACAACGCAGAGAACTACGCATTATACGCACAGGCCCGCTATGTTTTGCAAAGGAAGGGTTTCTACCCCAACGTGCCGGTCATGGACTTCCCCAACGAGCTGTCTGTCCTGACCAACGAACAACTGCAGGACGGAGAGCGGTGCAAGTATGCCTACTTCGACTCATCAGACGTTGTAGCTCGACCACCCAACATGGAACTCAAGGCGAACCCACTTCCTGGCGCAGCTTCGAAACAGCAGCCTGCGTTGATGCTTCTGGCACTTCTTGCTGTGGTATACTCTTTCGCCGTAGCGTCGTTTGGATGAGAGCCGTCTTGCGGATGGATCTTACACCAAATACTAAACAACCAAACACCATATAAGTTGGTTGCTCCGCATCGCCGCATCTCAGCGACACCGTGCGTGCGCCGAGAACCGGCATTCGTGGCCAAATCCACGCGACAGCAAACCCGACTGGCTGTCCCGCGAAGATGTGCCGCTACCCATAGTCCGACGGACGCACAGATAGCCCGATCGCACGACTGTGAGCGAACCGGTTCGACAGACGGCTAGGCGAAATATCCGTCTTACAGATTTCAGAGACATATAATACTGCATCTTTCCATTTCTGCACAGGCGAACATGAGCGCACTTCGATACCCAATACTTCGCATGGAGCATAGTATAATAGCATAGCAATATAACATGACATTAAGTATCACAAACTGTAACCCTGGTTTGCACTATCCCAGCCAATGTACGCCGAGATTCAATACAATCCATGCTGATCAAATCGAGAGGCTGAGCACAAATTGCGATGCGTAGGTTGAGTACGTGGGCGTAGTTGACACTCATTTAACACTTGTTTGACATTCGCTTAGCACGAAGCATTCAAAAGGACTCGATCTAGGCTGATAAAGATTCGGTTGTTGATAGGTTAGGGCACCTAAGCAGTGCCCGCGTGCGGTTCAATACATTCCTACTCTCTCGACTGATTCATGACCATCGTCCCAAACTCCAATTTCGCGACGCGATGTCGCATGCAATGTGAGGAAACAATATGCAAGACTTTATACATGATGAATACAGGGATTGGCTTACTTAGAAGCCGGCCACGAGCATAAGCCCGTACCCAATGGTGATGATGACAATGTAGGTAATGATGGAGGCAGGAACGCCACGGGTGAGGAAATGTTTGACCTCGAGGTAGCGTTGTCCGGTTCTTTGATCTTCCATCATGATGGCCGCTGTCTTATGTTAGACTGAGGTATAACAGTACGGGGGGTTGACTTACTCATGTTGGGGAACCCGCTCGTCGGCAGACCCATGGCACCGCTTGCCATGAGTACGGCACCCATGACAAGCAGGTTGGGGTGAGGCTCCGGCATGCTTTGACCAACCTGCTGCACGAGCGGGAGCACAATGAGCGCTGCGACAGTATGGCTGATGAAAGTAGCGATTACGAGGATCAGACCGCAGAAGACACAAAGAACTCCGTAGAGACTCATACCCTCGACACTACTCGTGATCGACTCGGCAATGGTGTGGAGCAAACCAGAGGAGTTGACAGACTTGCCAAGAGCAAGACCGCCAGCCGCGAGGATGATGATGGTCCACAGGAAATTGTTGAAGTCCTCCTTTGTTAGGATACCAGTACCGAAGAACAGGACGAGTGGAATAATGGCCACAACACCCATGTCGCCGAAGATGTCCTCGAGCTGGTGGCTTACGCACCAGAGTATGATTGTGACCACAGTGACGATACTGATGAACCACTGCACTCCAGTGAACTTGTCTTTCATGGGACGGATGGGTACGATCGTAACGCCCTTTCCTGGCTGGAATGTGAGAACCAGCAGACCCCAAATCAAAAGAATGGAAATGATGCACACAGGCAACGCAATGAAGAACCACAGGCCCCAGGACGGTTCAGGGTTCATGTTTTGAAGGGCAATGAGATTTTGCGGCGACGCAATAGGCGATGCAGCGCCACCAATGTTGGACGCGAGGGCAATACCCAGAAGCAGGGCTTTGGTCATGTTGGAGTCCGCAGGCAGATTGCGAAGGATGGGCTATTTCGTCAGTTGGGTCTAATCCAATGGCAAGATGCGAACATACCTGGATGATAGAGAAGCACAACACCGGCGCAGCAACGTTGCTGATCCACATGCTTGCAAACATAGCGACAAACATATTGGTCAGGAGGACTGTTCTCGGCTTCGTTCCAGCCTTGCTCAGAACGAACGTGGCCATCATTTTAGCGATGTTGTACTTAGAGAGTGCAGCTGCGATTGTGAAGCCTCCTAGAAGCAGCATGATTACTGGTGTCCACATGGCAGCAAACACGTAGCTTGCTGCGGCTTTCGAGCCAAGTCGTTTGTGCGGCTCAACATCACTGCGTACGACATCGAGGGTTACGGCAAGGAAAGGTATAAGGAGTGATGTAACGAAGAGCGGGATAGCCTGCGATAGTTAGCGTCATACAAAGAGCAGAGGGGAGAATGAGCTTACCTCAGTCGCCCAGAGCGAGCTGACGAAGATGACCATGGCAAGGCAGTTCTGCTGTTCCGGCTTTTCCATGATGGGCACCACGAGCAGAACCACGAACACTGCTATGCAAGCCACCAATATCCAGAAGGTCTTGCTGACGAGCCATTGTGGACATCTATATCTCCCAATGGGCGTGACAACCTCCTTGATCTCCGGCTCATGGTCATCACCCTGTCTGCGTACTCGACCTGCATTGACATCACGGCCAAGCAGGGTTTGTGTGATACCAATATTTGCAGCTTGTGCTTTCCTCTCGATACCAATCATCTCCCTCCAGACTGTGTTTCGCTCCCAGACAACATGCTCTCGTAGGTGCAGCCTGAGCTCGCGCTTAGCCTCTGCAACATCACCCTTGGTGCAGATTTGCGAGTAAGCATGTTCGACGTGCTGCAGCTTCTGCGTAAGCTTGTCCATGGTGCTTTGCTGGAATGGGTATGCGGGGTACACGTATTTGCTCAGGTACTGGCTCTTGAGTTTGCGATCCAGAATCTTGTCGAATTTCTTCAAGACCTTCTCGAACCCGGTCTTGTTCAGCTGAATGAAGGATCGCAGTTCACACAGCGAGACGTATATGCTAACAGTCCGTTTCTTAAGCGAAACGCCCTCGTCGTACAACGCCGAGAATGCCATGTCGTTGTAGTCATCAAATGCTACGCTTGTTCTGCGCTTTGATGAAAGGCCATCTGAATTCATGTTCTCGTCTGTAGTCCGTCGCCGCCTTCGCTGCTGACCATCAGGGCTCTTCTGTCGTAATCTCGAGGTTTCGTTGACGTCTACGTCTGAATCTTCGTCATCGTCAATTCCATCGCCTGTGGAGCGCCCGCTGACTGTGCTCGTTGCTCGTGGGCGATTGAAACCAATTTGTTTAAAGATGCTGGTGCTGCGCGTCTGTTTCCCTGGTGCCGCATTCTGCTGCTCGTGGTCAAGCTCCTCTTGTTCACGCTCATAGGTTGCCTCGTCGTTGATCAGAGCGTCCAGCTCGCTGTAGATCTCAACCTCCTTCACCTGGTAGAACGACGTGACCTTCTCCAGTTCCGCATCTAGCAGGTTTGTGAACGCCTTGTCAGGATCGTCTGCGGCACCATTCAGAAGCGGCGATGATTCGGCGTCGGTTGTCGCGGTGTGTTTCTGGTTGATCTGCGTCTCGAGGTTGTAGATCCTATACATCGCGTTGCTCGTCAGCTTCTCCTCCACCAGTGGACGTTCCACGAGTCTCCACCGTTTGCAAGACGTACTGCTTCTTCAAGTTGCTGTAGGCCACATAGTGGTTGCTCCAGTCCGGTACCGCATTGAATTGCAGGCTGTGGGAGAACTTCATCTCGTCGGCTTCGCGAAGCTGCTCGAGCTTCTCCCGTCTCTTGCGCTCTCTTTTGCTCTCCGGCGCCCAGTTGGGGTTACTTGTATTCTCTGTGGTGAGTTCGTGGAGCTCAAAGGCTTGCTCGATCGGGCTGTCGCGGAAGGCTGCAAAGCGGTCCAGGGTGGAGGCTGGTGCAGAACAAGAAGAAAAGAGCGTCAATGTGGAGTGCAGGTGCGGGAAGACTAGGGTATTCGTGCAGATGGTAGTCTGGGTCAGGTGCGAGAACGGCCCTCGGAGTGCAGCCAGAAGCAATTCAGGTTGCCGGCTATTGGTGGGTCGCAGGGTGGTGCAAATCGTGGCCTCCTGTGCATCTGATCCGAGCTGTGACGTGTGGCCAAGGGAATATGCCCGTGCACGGATGATTGGTTGTCTCAGCGCATCGTGCAGCCACACCTCCAGCAGATGCACACCTCAGCATAGTGAAGTCAGCGTTCCGCTCCTCACAACGGCAGCATCGTCTTTGCTGCCATAGTGCGCAACGTCCTCGACCGCTACCCACGGTTCAACAGCAAACGGCACATTATCTTACTGTGGAGCCGCTAGGAAATTATCCAACTGAGGTTAGCTAGATCGACAACCAACGTCATGCATCGCGACCAGCCTCAATTTTGCATCTCAACCAGGTTTCGGGTACCAACGGGTGTGAGGACGTGTGGAGGGTCGCAGCCTCGCAAAATCGTCCAGTCGTTGCCATGCTGAAGCAGATGCATGTCAGACGTACCAATGGCAACAGTGAAGCGTTGCACGAGGCAGGTACCCTTGACAATCGAAGTGATACGCAAGGAAACAGTTCGCGTTTGCAATATCCTAGTATGACAAAACATCGTCATGACAAGGACATTGAATTGGAAGGCGCAGTGCGAGTGCGTGAAAGATAGTATTGTTATCTGTCGCCAGATGTTGCAACTGAAGCGTTGCGTGTGATAGAAGTATATAAGCAGACCATAGTTTTGTGTTCTTCCGTGACCCAACCGCCATTGGGTATATAACGCCGTGCAATGCTGCAGCCAGAAATGCTCATGCATAATCATAAAGTTCGTCCATTTAGGTTTTCGTAATTCATTTTCCAGTAGCCAATCCTTCCTTCAACGCGGCATGTACATACCGGTCGTCATCATTGCAGATCCATAGCGGTCATGAGCCTTCAGCATGTAGCGCAAGAAGGTGATAGCCTTGAGATAGATTTTCAGGGCCTTGCGACGGCGGACCTTGTCGGCTTCGAGCACCTTTCGGAGCACCCGTCGAACAGAGGTTGCTTTGGCTGTTGTCATGCGCGCAAACTGGATGACAGTGCCTTTGGCGGTTTTTGTAGTGAGCTCTGGTTCACCGATTGATATATCAGGAATGAAAGCTTCAGGCACATCATGCGACGCCGAGTCGATCTTGGTGAGTGACGGCCTGACGGGTTTGGCTTCGACCTCAACATCTGAATCATCAAATTCGGCGGCCTCAGTGATGCTGCCCAAGATAGGTTCGAATGCGGGTGATCTCGGGCTGCATTGGTAGTGTTCGTAGTCGAACGACATCTTGTCAGAAAGAGGAGTTCGTTGTTCTTTGTTGTTCCTTGATGGGGTAGATTGTGACGAAGTTTGCGGATGGGAGTAGCGTCTGGAGGAAGGCGCGTTGGCCGGCTGACGAGCACGCAGTGAGGACGATGTAGACAGAGAATCCACGAGCCAAGAGATTACAGATGGAGCTGGAGATGTGAAGGCTGCGGGAACTGTTTGTCGTCCAGATGCGGAAGGTACGCGAAAGTCGCACCTTGGCGGTGAAAAGAGCATCATTGTGCACAAGTACTACAGTAAGTACCAGCTAACGACCCACAACCACACCAACGGTTGTTTGAGAACAAAGGGGGAGAAAGGAACAGCTAGAATAAAAAGCCGGAGACGGAATGGCAGTGGGTATATACTATGGGCCGTCCCCGCATACAAGGGCGGGTAGCGGGCGAAGGACCCTTAGTTTGGCATAATCATGACTGTGATCGTGTGGTCTAGCGATGCTGGCCTCGAGACAACACACAGCCGCACGCGACGCCCACATTCCTCAGTCGTCCACGCGTCTTAGCCACGTTGGTCAAAGGTGACCAGTGGCGTGAGCTGAGCGTATTGACAACAAACACGCCTGCCTCGGAACCGTCAAGCAATTGGAAAGCAGTGCCCGAAGAGTGTGAACAGCAACTGAGTTTCATATGACGTCGCATTTGAGGGCTCGATCGAGAGATCCAGGCATTTTGACAAGAGCCGGCGCTCTGTGCTAACAACGTGCGCTAACGGCGTGGGCCAACCAGATACCGTTTCTTGCGACCGAGCAGTAGTTCACACCATTTTCAGTCCTCGGCCGCGGCGTCCACCCAAGCAGAGAATACCGCGCTACACGCTGCCCATCAACGCTTAGGAAACGTGCAGCAACCCAGCCCGATTGTACCGGCAATGATGAACCATTTCAGCTGATCACAGGGCTCTTCAGCTTACAGCAGCAGGGGTATCTGCGCTGCCTCGTTCACTTGCCGCCATGCCAATCGAGCTGGCACGCGACATCCTCGGCCTGCATATGTCCAGCACATGCCAGGGGAGGTGCATAACAGGTGTCCGTGTTTTCCTTCTGCTACCTACCTATCGTCTTACACGCTGGGGATCTGAGATACATGTGCTTAGGTACCTGTTGCGCTACCTTGATTCCCCGCATCGGTGCTCGTACCCTTTGCTGGAAAGCGGAGGCGTCGCACAACACAACGCTCATTTTTGATCAAAACACTGACGCTGACGCTGACACTGACACTGACATTGACACTGACATTGACATTTACATCATTGCTTAGTTTACGTCGCCTTTCCTTCACCTCTTTACCTCGTTTTCTCGCACGCTGTTACTCTTCCATCAACAACGCGTACCCCGCAGTCGCTGGAAACAACGCCAGGATGGCCAGCTACACCAGGAAACAGATCGTGACGTTCATCAGCATTATTTATCTCTTTTTTACAACCGCGGTGGCAGGGTAAGCTGGTGGCTTTCTCACAGCGTCTTTGACTTACTCTTTCAGTTATGCAGCGTCTCGAGCCAACCGCCTCTCCGTGCCTATTGCTGAAACGCTCATTGGCTTCGTGACTGCGCTTCCTGTCATATCTGGTATCCTCCTCGAGTGCGGCTACGATCTGACGCGCCGCAAAGAACGTCGTGCTCATATGCAGCGTGGCGAGATCCAACGCCCGCCCTTTGTGATCGTCGCCAACTTCATCATCTTCATCTATTCAACAGTGGTCATCACGCTGCTTGGGACGCACGCAGCTCCACCTTCTCAACTGAACTGTGGACTGCGACAACAATGGCAATCCTTGTTCCGCCTAAAAGATGCTACTTCGATCAAGGCGATCCAAAACCAATACAATTGCTGCGGTTTCGCCAGTCCAACGGATATGGCTTGGCCATTCCCAAGTGCAAGCCACCATGCAGACGAATGTAAAACTTTGTTTGACAGAACGAGTGCCTGTCTGGGGCCTTGGAAAGCCGAGGAGCAACATATTGCAGGATTGCTGATGGGAGTCGTGGGTCTTGTGGCAGTCTGGGCAGTATGTGTTTCCCGTACAACTGTGCCTTCCATGCTTCTACTGACACACTACAGTTCGCAATCGTTGCTGTTCCGACTCAGCGCGAATCTTGGCTTCACAAAGTGGTTCCAGGGCAAATCTCAGACTTCATCGCCCGCGAAGAGCATGGCAACACAGGCGAACGACGCCGTATCAACTACCTCCCAGACACGAACCGCTACTCAGACCGCATCGAAGAAGAAGCCGATGAAGCATCCCCACTCAGCCCAGAGACCCGGCGTGCGCTCGAGCAAGGCCGTGCACAGGTTGGAACGGGTTTGCCTGGAAACGTTGCGATGGACGCACCTGCAACTAATGAATGGGCAAGGGGATAATCAGTGGACCTAATCCCTAGTCGCAAAAGCCTCACGATGGTTAAGACTCACCTATCAAAACGGGAACACATAGCATGGCGATCCAAGGCGTTTTATGTTTCATTCTCACACAGTGCCAGGTAGGTATTGTGCCATACACGTCTTCTAAGTTACTCAAAAGACAGGACATACCCTCGTTCTTTCTCTTGACCAATACATCATGTCTGCAAATTTTCTACTTCATCGTTCGGACTTTCCACCCCTCGAATAACACCTCCTTACGCCTTCTTCGCCCAAGCACCCTTGATCTTCTTCATCATGCCGACAACACCCTTCGTCACCTTCCCCTTGTGTGACTTCGCGATGCGTGCTTCGTTCTCTTTATCCAAATCGGACATCGACTTCATCTTATTCAGAGGCTTGGAGGTCGAGTCGTCGCATTGGGGGCAGTGAGACTCAGAGGTCTTCGAGGAGGTGGTGGCTGTGGTCATAGTCGACTTGCGTGAGTTGAGAGGGCGCTCAGGTGTGGGCGTGTTGCCGAACGAGACTGTTCGTGGCCTTTCCGCAGCGACAGGCTGCAGAAGGGAAGTGGTTGAAGAAGACATTGTGTTCTTGCGCAGCAGGTTGAGTTGAGTCGGTGCACTTTGTGTAGTCTGTAAGCTGGTTTGAGGAAGAGATTAGTGTGTCTGGAAGGTATTTGAGGACGCGAGAGTTTGAGCATCATTATGTATGTACGATAGTGAAGTCTTCAGCTGTGTAGTGAAAAGTACGCCCAGCACTGTCCACTCACAGTGCCCACGTGGGCTGCATAATGATAAGGTAAATCGCATAATGCAAACAGAGGTTCGATGAGGGCACGTGGGGAAGTCGCGACACACTCACCGTAGGCGAACAGATAGTATGAGCACATTTTCACGATAAGAGAGCTGAAGTAATTCTCTAGGTCAAGGTATGAGCACAGAGAAGCCTATGATATTGATTGCCAATGCATAGTTCATTCACTAACTACAGATTAAGTAAACATGCACCGTGAATGTCGAATTCAACTTAGGGCTTCGAGCCTATTGTAGAGAATCGCTTCGAGAAGGTCTTCACAGCCTTTTGGATCTTACCATCCTTCTTAGTCTCACCTGAGAATTGAGACCCACTCTCGACAGTCTCAGTCATAACGTCGCAGTCCATCTCTCGAAACTTAGATAACGTCGGCTTTGCAGAAGACCGCGCGTCTTTCTCGAAAGGAAGAGGAGGCAGTGCCTTCAAGTTAGACTCTTTTACTCCCTCAGGAGGAAGAGGCGGCAGAGGCTTGTCCTTCCATGATGACGGTTGACCGTAACTGATCCCACCTCCAGCTCCGCCATCTCTATGTACAATATACGGCTCTTTGGTCCCTGTGGACGTTGGACGCGTTTTGTATTCTGGGGGTATATAGCTATAGTTCACCATTGCTAGGTTTATAGATGAGGTTGTGGTTTTCTAGGGATAGCCTGGAAGAAGAGTTCAACATTTGTATGCCTCTGGCCAACGAAGTTGACGCACAACGCGGATCATACGTACCATATTCACACAAAAGGTGTTCACAAGACTGTCTCAGTCGTACTAATGGAGGGGAGATCAAATGTAGTATGTTTTATATTTTAAAGCACAGTAAGGGTATACGGCAGGAGAAGAATGACCCAATCTTAAAAGAAATCTATCCAAACACCGAGCCCAAAATTCGTACAAAAAGAGATATTTAGCATGACTACTGCTCCAAAATCTTGTCACAACGACGGATGCCATGATGTTCAGTGAACCCAACCTTTCAAGACTGTCACGTTGGCCTCCGAAAGCGATGGCCTCTGGATATCTCAATCCATTGGCGCGATCCGTACCAACGTATGTGTCTTCGTCGACGCCGATTCAACAGTGTTCGATGTTTGCCTGCGGTGCAGCAGCCGAGAATGCGCTTGCGCAGTGCAGACAGAACGAGAGCAAGGACGGAAAGAAGGACGGAAACCGAGATGGCAGCGATCCCAATGATCGCTTCGTCTGACAAGCCTTCTTTGTCGCTCTTGGCCTCCGCCCGAACAGCTAAATTGTTGCTGGGATTGTTGATTGGAAGGCTGTTGGCGCAGGCGGCGAACCAGAGGAGACGCAGCGCGAAGGCGAGTGGGGCCCCCATGATAGAAAGGGTTAGACTGCTCAAAAGTACCCCGTGGGTAGGTCACGTGATCTGCGACAGCTGACGCGACTCTGGTCAAAAAGTCAGCCAAATTTCACCATAAGGTTTTTCATTTACAGCACACTTCGTGCGATCTGTCTATGTCTTTTCGTCTATACATACAGAAAACGGACAGAGAACGAACCGATTCGGTCAGGATGGGAAGGTATGATACCTAATTGTACTCGCGACACAAAATATTGGGGAAAGGTCCGAACAAGCGATGTGGTTCGATGATGGTGGACCTTGCACTTGGCCTTCGGGAGTGCAGCGGACTGAAATACACTTACAACACTCAGCTGGCAAAGAGGCTGTGTAGCCTCTCCTTGGCGTTTTTGATGGTTTCACAGCGTCAGGCATACGTGGTGGTGTAGGTGGGAACGGTGGCCAGGGCCGACACAGCTAAACTTTTACAGCCTTTGATAGGATATCCTGCGCACAGTCAGCATAAGCTCCTCTTCCTATTGGATCACAAAGCGTGTAAAAAAACCCTTGGCCACCGTTCCCCACCTACACTACTTACTCATGTGTCCCGTAGTATGCCTGACACCGTAGAACCTGTGTCTTGGCACTAGCGCAGGCCAAGATAGGCACTCTACACTTAAATACACATAACATTGATCCTTGATCCATTGGCATGTATCATGATTGGCCCTCCAACCGTGCTCCTCAAGATGTAATGCGTGCGAGGACCACCAACGGGTCACCGATGGCATCAGCCTTACTTCGGTGACCCGTTGATGGTCCTTGCACGCAGTATCAAGAATCGACGTCCCATTGCAGCATATAGAAAGTTACAGCGTATCTAATCTGCAGCCAGCAATTCTACTCTGCTGGCTGATCCTTAGGCTCGTCGTGTCTGCGGCTGTGGAGAAGACCTAGCAATGTTGCGACGACAGGATCTTTGCGCGCATGGCTTCCACTGTGAGAGGTGCACAAGCTGGTCAAAGGTACGAATAGCGCAGTCAGTTACAGTATTGCAGGTGAGCCTGCTATTTTGCGCTGGCTCATCTTTCGACCCTTCATGATTTGATCGACGGCCAACATTCCACATTGGGCATACCAAACGACAACCTTCCATGTAAGCTCCGGTACGGGTGTGTCTTGGAAGGGGCAGTGCAACATTTCACGACCACATTTGGGACCAGCCTGGTCATGGTCGTAAGAACACACTTACTAGAGATTTTACTATGATAAGTAAACGGAGCACGCACTTTGCTGGTTCGATAAATCTGCTTCTGGGGGTTTGACCTCGTGTCCTGCAATTCCCAGCCTTCGGGGCACCACAGTTAAAGATGAGAGAGCATATCATGAACCAGGCTGACGCGGTTGTTGATCGATTATTGGCCAGTAATCCTCCGCGACTGGCTGTCTTGGCTACTCCCGTCCAGCTATTTATTTAATATGCTATGTACTTTCGATACCAAAACAAGAACAGTTCACAGCCCATAGCAGTGAAGAACAACACATGTTTACCGTTGCCAATGCAGAAGAACTCGGTTAAGAAGTGTCATCACATTACAATTTTGTTTCGCGCGAATCACACTTGCTGGCTTCCAATGCAAGAAATGCTCGCATCTAATACTCACCACCTACCTTGACAACTCCCTGACTTACCAACGACCTCGAGTTTTCGACGAAGGAGACATCTATTCGGAATTTGGAGCGACGATTGAAGCCACCTTAGCCCCAATTGAAACGCCACTGCTGGAGATAGCAGTTGTACCACCAATGACCATCTAGACCGCAAATATTACATACTGCGCCAGGAGTGATGAACCTTCGTAGAAAGCGCTCCTCACCTTGCTCGGGTTGAGAATTGAGGGTCTTCTGGTACAGGTAGTCCTCAAGGGTGTCGTATTCAGAGTAACGCGTCCATTCGATGATCTGTCGCTCCATTGTCCGCGCAATAGCAGCCGGCGGCGTTAAGTGCTCTCGGCCGTCACACATCGGCCCAAAGGACAAGCTTCGCAGGTCGGCATCATCGGATGCAACCATCAGCTCGGCTGCATCAGCTATCTGCCATTGGGCCAAACGCTCGTAGTCCCAGAAGGATAGCCCCAGCTGCTGACAGCGATTTCGATATCTATCGGAGCGAAATGCCGAGAAGGTATGCTGAGCCAGTTCTTTGGAGTTCCAAGTGTGGTTCCGTAGTTGTGTCGCCATTGAAGACGGTCCTGGATAGTAGCCGTCACCACACCTCCGGTACTGAGAACGACGTGCAGTATGCAAACAATAAACACGAAACAAACACGGACCGCCTGGTCTCGTACAGCGATTGAAAACATTGGTGACATACTGAGATCCGATCAAACGCTCTGAGAAATATACATCCGTTGGGCCGGCATAGAAGAGCAAGGTATTGAGCGGGTACTCACCAACTTGAAGCTTACTCTCGAGCGAAAGAATATGATCTATTTGCCAAGGCTGTAGGTTCTCGAAGAATGCGTGGGCGGAGTGTCTGGGATCCAATCCAGGAGGCTTGTGGGGACTGGTCTGTACCTGGAGGAAGATCTTGAGTACCCATAAAGCGCAAGCGATTCGAGTACGCTCAGTACTGGAGAGTATGACCGGCGAAGATTGCACGGTAGGATCAAGGAATTTCTCCACTCCAAAGACCATGCATTGGCCAAAGAGATCAGCAGCGTCATCGACTTCCATATAGAAATCTAACAGAACTTGGAGGGCCTCCAGGGGGTCACTAGTCAAAGGTCGAAAGGCCGGTAACTTACAGTGCCATTCAAAGATGTCACTCACTTCCAGCAGATCTGTAATCAAGCCCCAATTAAAGCCATCGTTTTGCAAGCCCCATGATACCTGGAAGAGCGCGCTGACAGGTGCAGGAACTTGCGCAAAGATGGCTGGAAGAGCAGTCTCTGAATATCGAACATACAAATCCTGGACGTAGGAACTTGCCACCAGCAGTCTTTTGGCTGTCTGGGGGTCGCACTTACATAGTACCTACCAAGGGTCAGCTTGAAGGAGCACAGGCAGAGCGGGGCATCGAGACCATGAGTTGCAGCTCAGCTGGAAAATTGGTGAATGGAAAGGTAGGCATTTGCTGTCTTTTCAAGCGGCGGGTAGCTCGCTGTTTAGCCGTCCTTGTCATTATAAGTTGCTCAGAAGCTGGTGGTGGTGAGCAGGAGTCGTAGTTGCCTAGAGCACCAATGGCACTGCGGTTGATTGTCGGCCCGCCGCCATGCAGGGCAACAGCTGTGGCAGCAACATGAGTTACGTCTTCACAACACGACCTCACATTAACAACTTCACGCGCCATGCTCGTCTCTCTGACCGTCGGCAAGGTCGATGCCGGCGTCGCCGTGCTCTTAACCGAAGATAAGCGTCTCGTACGCGTCCCAATGCCATACAGAGCCCCCCTCTGCACATGCGCATCCCTGCACTTCATTCGTACAGTGGCTGACCCTGGCGCAGATCGAGTTTCCGTCCATACTCTTGCCCCCGGACATCTCCTCGGGCAGCATAGTCGACATCGATGTTGCGCGCAACGTCAAGGCAGAGAACGATGCTGCCACGGCCTTCTACAAGCTCCAGTCTGATATCTTCCGCACATTTGGCCAGAACACGCCTTCAGCCCCTGTCATCCGCTGTCGCAATGCCACTCAGACCTCAGTCGTCCTCGAGTGGGACCCCATAGACATTGCGACCGCCGAGCTGCGTAGCCTTACTCTCTATCGCAACGGCAACAAGGCGGGCACCATCCCCAATCCCAAAGAAGTCCACAGCACGAAGCTCAGTGGATTAGGCGTCGACACCGAATACGTATTCCATTTGGTGCTCAAGACTAGCGCCGGCACTTTCAGCAGCGAGAAGCTTACGGTTCAAACACACAAGATGACCGACCTGTCTGGCATCACAATAACACCCGGCTACATGCCTGCAGCTCTACGTGAATCGCTGCAGCGTTCTGTTGAAAGAATCGGCGCCAAGATTGCCGACACTGTCCGCATCGATACCACACATTTCGTTTGCACAGAAGGTCGAGGGCCAGCTTGGGAAAAGGCAGTGGAGAACAACATTCCTGTCGTAGTACCAGACTGGGTCATAGGATGCGAGAGAGATGGCAGGATTGTGGGTGTTAGGGGCTACTATCTGAATGCTGATCCGCGGTTACGAACGGTCGGCCAAGGTGCTCCAGCACCTCAGCAGCAACAACAGCAGCAGCAGCCGCAACCTCAGCAAGCGCAGCCACAACCACCACAAGTCAGGAGTCCGCTGCAAAGTCCGCGAACAGAAATCACACCGCCCACTCCCGAGCGACCGACGCGAGATCGTGAACCAGATAGTGCGGCACCACCTCCCCCGCCGCCGAAGGACACCGAAAGTGAGCGAAGCATTTCACCCGCGCCAGAACCGAAGACACAGTCCGAACAAGACGAGCAGAAGGCCAAACCTGAGGATCTGAAGCCACAGCCCGGGAAAGCGCCCGAGGAGGAAGTAGACTCGGAGGATGAGGAGCCTGCAGGCGGTGACGTAAAAGCTCTTGATGCTGGGCTGCCAAGCAGACCGAAGCCCACAGTAGAGGACGATGATGACGGGGACGACGGCGCAAGTTTTCAGGAAGTGGCATTGTGAGCGCAAACGAACATAGAGTAATGACAGACTTTGGCAGGCGCATTGAATTCGTCCGAGCAACTCATGAGATTGGTGCATGGAAAACAATATCGAAGTGCCCCTTGGCTGCTAGTCGCCGCAACATAGCACTGTACTACACATTTCTAGAAGCGCAGTCCGTCAACACCACCGAGTCAACCACTCACGCCGACCTATATACGACGCCGGTAAAACAGCGACTCCTTCTCTCCCATCCTATCCCTGCACGACCCACCAGCGTACAGGGAGCCAGGTCATTGGCCGCAATAGTATGAAAAGCGGGTCCATGGTCGCCTTACTCGTGCACACAACTACCTAACAGAAAAGACAACACGAGGCGACCACATGGTATAAAGCCTGTCAACACAGAGATGCTTTGAATTCACTCTCTACGACTTCACGGTTCGTTGCAGCCTCGCTGCCACAATGTCTCTCCAACTCCCGCCCATATTCGCTACGCTTCAAGTCCCGCTTATCCTCCTAACCAACATCGCCACCCTCGCCATCGGGCCACGGCACCGCGTCTTGCAGTTTGCGTTCAGTGTGCCGGTGCTGGGTGTGCTGGTGGCGCAGAGTGTGTACCGCGAGTGGGACCGCGGGTGGGGGCTGCAATATGGGCTGAATTGCTTTGTCATGTCGGCGGTGATGACTTGGGTTGATTGGGTGTTGTTGGATAGTCCGGATCGGGAGAGATGGGTGAGAGTGAATATAAGAAAAGGGCTAGAGAAGAATGGAAAGGTAGGAGGGCGTGGGCATGTAGAGGAGAATGGGCAGGTGAAGAGCAACGGACAAGTGGAGAGCAATGGCCACGCAGTCATTTCCTCGAAGATGGCGTCTGCTCCAACCGGGTTCTGGAGCAGACTGTGGTGGGCGGCCCAACTTTCGACCACGAATCGGTACACGGGATGGTCGTGCGAGAGCAAGAACGTGCCCGTAGAAGTCGGGCCTGAGTATCCACGCTTGTAAGTCCTGAGATGCCTCACCAAGATGACCGAGAACTGAGTGCTCCCAGACTTTTCATCGTTCGCAAGACGCTCCGCGCAGGACTCTTCTACGTCCTCAAAGATGCGGTGTATTCCTACACAGCTTCGTCCCCTCATGGCACATGGCTCGAAATTGCCCATCTTGACCCGGTGATATCGTTCGTCCAGTATCCGTTCTTGTATCGGTTGAAGTTCACTTTGGTTTATATTGTGCTCACGTACACAAGCTTGGAGTTGATGAACACGCTGTACGGCATTGTCAGCGTGGCAACGGGACTTGCAGCGCCGATGAACTGTCCAAGTATGTTCGGGGATCTGAAAGGGCTCTACAGTGTTAGAAGGGCGTGGTCGTGAGTTACTTCCTGTAGTGGATAATGACATGCAGCTAATTCCCATACAGCGTCGTCTGGCATCAGGGAGTCCGCCGTGTCTGCTCAGCACCAGGCATCTATCTCGCTCGGGATGTGCTACGACTGCGCAAAGGTTCCTTTACGTCAAAGTACGTGCAGCTCTTTGCGGGGTTCGGTGTCTCTGCTGTCATGCACGGTGTTGCATCGATGCTGTGCCATGCATCTCTCAACGATGATCAAGCATTTGAGGTGTTCCTCTTCCAAGCCATCATCATCTTTGTCGAAGATCACCTCATAGAATTTGGCAAAAAGTGCGGTTTCAGAGACGGGATGTTCTGGCGCCTCGTAGGATTCGGCTGGACTGTACTGGCTATTGGAGCCAGTTTCGAAAGGTGGACTGGCCAGATCCTTGGCCATGGTATTTGGGTGCATGATCGAGAGGTCGACCTCTTCGGCATTGGTCCAAAATGAGGTATAGGGTGGAGATAGATAAAATGTGTGTGGTAAGAGTTCCGCCATTGATCCGAAAACATCACACGAGTCGAATACTCTGAGTTGCCTTCTTTCCCCTCCTGACCAAATTCGAAACTTCGCCGTTCATATAACCGTGTACGTACGCTTCACCGAGAACTTGCCACGCTTCTAGCGAAGGATCCATTCTCAAGACGAGCGGGATACTGCACCCGTAGATGATGACCACCATGTCACCGGGCTTTGCACGACACGGTGCCACGCCGACGATGCCTTCTTCAGTAACCATCAGCCTGCGCGATTTCTTGCGCACAGTATCATGAAAACGTGATAGGAAGGTGTCAAGCTTGTCATTCATTTGATGCGTAGGATGCGAAGAAGGTCTGTGAAGTATTGGCGGAGGTGATGTATCTTCGGAGGGGACTTGACTGATGAGATTTTCCAGAGTGTAGTCGCCGAATCTTAGATCTCTGTTGTGCTCGAACCATGTCGAAAAGCTCCAATCAACGGGATGACCGTCAATACAAGCATGACAGAGAAAGAGAAAATCGGTGAAATAATGTACTGGTGCTTGGAAGCAGAGATATTTGTCTTGTCGATCAATTACGAGAGAGCGGGCAATAGCTTCGAGCCAGTCTGTGGGTTGCATTACAGCTCTTGGGGCGCTGGGCTGGGCTTTGTTGGACTGTAGCAGATAGTGACCGGCATCTTTACAGACGAAACTCCGGCATCGCAGCTCCGTTGCATCTAGCCCTCCCAGACCATGTATGGTATCCAACAACACTCCGTTGCACTGAAGTCCTGTAAGGTCGTCCGTGAAGTGGACATCTGCCCTTTTTCGCAGATGTGACCCCGGAGCGTCATATGTCGCTTTCCAACGAATGGATCGAAGCGGTCTGAAGTTACCGATGTGCTCATTTGAACTTTGACTTGCCATGAGCGGCACAGGGGAAGAAAAGTCGATTGTGGTTCGCCAATCAGGAGCCCATGTTGGCACCGCATCGCTCAGACCTGGGTCACTTGCTGCAGCTTCTCGGCTGAATATATGCATAAAGCATACGATGTCTAGAGATCTGCGCACATTCCAAAAGGAGCGAACAAGCCTAGCAAACTGGTGCTGGGTGCTGGTAGAGTATTCAGCGGGTCCGATGAGCGCACGATCTTGATCTGTGATGAGACCGAGTACGGAGTAAACGCGGTCTCTACTATCAGTGGCAGAGTGATTGCCCAAGGAAGCCATGATGGCAATGAGGTTGATGCCGACTGCGGCTGGCTTGGTATGCCATTGGTGTATACGGCGACGGTTGAAAGCAACATCGAACAGCTTTCGAGGGACAAGCTCATGTTCAAAATCATTACTGATGGTACTGCAAAGGAAGATGCTGTAGATGGCACTCTTGAACTTTCCTCGGCTGATGCTCGCCGTTCCGCAGTACAACTTCGCTTCCTTAGGTAGGACGAACTCTTGCAGGGTCCAAACACGCGTCCACCAAGGCCGTGCAAGGAGGTCGCTGACAGCTACACATTTTGCAGCAAAGTCGGGGTTCTCAAGGCTGTTGCGCATGGCAATCTCATCGCCCTTGAAGGCAATCTGCATGCTAGAGAGGAAGTGTAGAAAGTCAATCGCAGTCGTGCAATCACTACCGTCTTCCTTCTCTTCGCCTAACCAGACAATGGCTCTTCTGGCCTTCCTGTAGATCTCCGCCATAATGCGCACTTGCTTTTCTCGCTCTTGAGCATCCTGGAGGTTTATGCACAGCGAATCAATCCACCACCAGTCTGCGGGCTGAAAATCTTTGTGGTGGGTGACCATGTGGATGAAGGGGGCGAGGCTACTGAGCACTGGGAGGGTTCCTGACTTCAAGTGCATGGACGTGTCCGTGTATTTGCGCTCACCCCATACATAACTGGCCGTGTAGTAGTGAGGGGCGCTGGCGAGCCGAAACTTTTGCAGTTTTCCAACAAAGACGCCATCTTCAGGCTGCGAGAACCGGAGAAGACGAATCGAGGTCTCATCAACAGGCTCTGAGAACACTGAAGCAATGGCTGGTGATGGTGCATCAACATCCATCGAGGTGCAGGGTGCAATAGCAGTTGCATGAACAACGGCAGGTGTCAACGCCCCACCACGCTAAATTCACGGGGGATCCACGGAAGATTTACGGAGGAAGGCGCTATAGCGATCCTCGACCCTATTAACAAAAGGCAGTCATGATGCAGTGCAAGAAGAAGGCCCAGGACCGTTGCAATAATGTGCGTAATTCGTCTATTCAAATTCTTGGACCGTGCCGGGATATCATGTTGCTCTGCTTCTGGGTTCTTCCTGCTCGTCATCTGTATCACCCTGTAATTTCTTTCTCCACCATCTCAGCTTCAGCCAATCGCCAGGCCCTTCGTGGGTGCTGCGTGTGCCTCCTCCAAAGCCCCACGTTCCGCTTCTGTGCGCGACGAGGTCTGAATCAGAGTGATCGTCATCTGGATCAGGGTGGTCAAGCAGCGTCGAGGAGCTGTCTGAACGTCTTTTTCCTTGTGATATCGTCGGACTTCTTTGGGAACCAGCGCTAATGCCATCAAACCACGAACGCCTGCGCATCTGATCTAGCCATGCCGATTGGGTATTTTGCCTTTGTCGGGGGAGCGTGCCTGCTCGTGGTCTGCGATCTGACTCGACAGATCGGTGAATTACAGGCGAAGGCAACGAGTCTCTGTCATTCAGCTCGTCCCAGATCTCGCTAGTTTCCTCAGAGAAGGTCATTCTTCGTCTCCTTGATGGTCTGGGGCTTGGCCGAGGACTGCGAGTATTGAGGTCTAATGCTGGACTCTTCTTCGATCGAGAGTTCACAGTGTACGAGGGTCCAGTAGGCGCGCGTGCCAATAATGGTGTCCGCTCATCAACAGACCTGCGCTTCGCTTGCTCTGTTACAGATCCGTGGAGGCCTGGTGTTGCTTCCTCGATGTCCAAAGGAGCATCTGGCTCGTCCGAGGTGTGAGCGTGTAGTAGGCCTAGACCAGGCTCTAGGGCGGACTGCGGCATGGGCACACCAGGGTGCTTGGTTGACACAGGCGACATGGGCTCCTCCTCGTTCTCTTCCAGCCTCCAGCTTAGGCAGACCACGCCTGCAAGCAGTACCACCGTTCCCAAAGCAATGAGGCCAGCGTGCAGATTCGACAATCGTTCGCTTTGGTGGAAATAAATAAGACCATCGATAATAGCAATGATGTTGTAAACGCAAAACACGAGGGGGTATAGTACGCTTGTGCTGACTAGCTTCAAACCACAATGCATGTAGTAAAGCTGCGTCAGGGCGAAGACCACGAGTCCTATGAGGATCATCCACGATTGCCAGCGATCGAACTGGTTATGGCGGTCGACAATGGTGCGTACCAGCAGCTCCACTGCACTCTTTGCGATGAGCAGCGAGTGTGCGGAAAGAATGCCACTCACGCAGCCATAAAACATGCCGCGAACCAAACGCAGGCGCGGAGTTGCGCGGGGGTATATGCGTTGCAGGACCCAGTTGGCAACAAGCAATAGGACGACGACAAGGCCGGTCATGACCATCCATACAATGAAGTGGTGTCGGACTAACAGCGCCAATAGCTGGTCTAGGTTGTGCGAGGGTTCGGCGATGGCGCCAAAGAGGGCAATCAGGAGGGCGCCGGCGGCGACGAGCATGGTGCCGATGAAGGAGTAGCGGGTGAAGGGCTCGTGGAGGATGATGGAGGCGCATATCGAGTTGAAGACCAAGCCGGAAGCCTGCAGGGTGGACAGGACGGGCAGCGGTAGGGTGGTGATCTGGATGGTGCTGCCCACGACATTCGCCACGATGAACATGAGCATGCCCAGCTGCCAGCGCCGGCGCTTGTAGGGGGGCCGGCGGTCATAGTCGTCTTCCTTCTCTTCCTCGAGCAGGTGGGACTTTCGCTGCAGCGTCAGGCCGACGCTCTGGACGCTGGTGGAGAGGAGGCCAACAATGACTCCGAGCTGTACATGCACTGTGAGCTTCGGCGCATTCACTGGCTGCATGGCGAGACTCGGGGACTACTTACAGCCACGCTGGCGCCCGGTGAGAGCTCCACCATGTTTGGGAGGGGGGTTGCAGTCGCTGCACCGGGCTCTGCTACCTCGACAGCGGGTACATGCTGTGTCTATGCGGTGCGTGGAGTGTATGCGCCGGTGGTGGTCGGCGGCGATCAACGTCACGCTGATCCGAATCGGCCGGCTGCAGGGGTCAGGTGGGCGCGCGCTGGCAGAGCACTTGGGCATGCAAGAGACACGGCGCGTCTGGTGTATGCGGAGCAGTTCTAGGAAGGCGCTTGATTTATATCGGTGTCTAGGAAGGGACAGCTAATATGCATGCGAAACTGGCGCAATTCCATTGTTTCGCTGTCTGCATCCGACCTGAGGCCTAGCCCCTTTCAGCGTCTCGGTCGCTACATCATCGCAGCTGCCCGTGGTGCCCGTGCCCGTGGCTTGAACCGCCCGTCTTCCAAGCTTCCCATCGACATTGACCACCAGCGCCGCCGCTGCACCACCTCGCATTTCCCCACCACCGCCGACTCCCCCACACAGCGCCCGTCATGTCGCAAGTCCACGCCCTCTCCGACGACCAGGTAGGCAGCCCCCGCCGGCGCCCAGCCATCTTGCAGCCCTACGCAGCTCCCCGCCAACCTACGTCAACAGCCAGCTAACAAGTGCCCCCATGGCAGGTCGCCGGCGAGCTCAAGAAGATGACGGCCTTCATCCGCCAGGAGGCCACAGAGAAGGCCAACGAGATCCGCCTCAAGGCCGACGAGGAGTTCGCAATCGAAAAGTCCAAGCTCGTGCGCCAAGAGACTGCCTCCATCGATTCGTCCTACGAGAAGAAGTTCAAGCAGGCTAGCATGTCTCAGCAGATCACACGCTCCACCGTCTCGAACAAGAGCCGATTACGTGTTCTGTCCGCACGCCAGGAGCTGCTCGACCGCCTGTTTGAGGACGCAGGGAAGAAGCTGGCCGAGACGTCCAAGGACAAGAAGAAGTACCAGGGTATTCTGAAGAACCTGATTCTGGAGGGTGCATATGCCCTGAACGAGGACAAGCTGCAGATCAGGGTCAGGAAAGCCGACAACGACCTTGCCAAGCAGGCCATCGAGGAGGCACAGAAGGAGTACAAGAGCAAGATCGAGAAGGATGTTGCCATCACAATTGACGAGAGCGACCCGCTGCCTGCTGAGTCGTATGTCACCAATGAACAGCTAACGTGTAGAGGTGCTGACTGCTCGTAGATCTGGCGGTGCCTTCATTGTCGGTACCGGCGGCCGCATTGACATCAACAACACCCTCGACGAGCGTCTCAGGCTGCTCGAGTCTGACGCCCTGCCCTCTATCAGAGGTACCCTTTTCGGCGAGAACGAGAACAGGAAGTTCCACGACTAAACGCATGTCGTTCGATTATTGCAATACACACCACGACACGAACACATGCCGGAGATGCGCAATGGTGCAGTCGAGCGAGTATCTGGCCTTTGACGAATCATGCGTTCGCTTGGAAAGTACCCTGATAGAGGCGCCTGTAGAATACTGGAAGATTTAGCGGCTTTCTGTGCAAATCATCATTCACCAACCACGACAGCCACTGCATTCTGAATTTGGTGCAATATGGGTTGGCTTGCACCGGTACACTGACTTGATTAGTTACAGATGTCTAATTATCGCTACGTTCGCCGGATCAGACCAAAGGGATACTGCTTCACAAAGAGTTCTACGGTCCCAACGCAGTATCACTTCCAGTGCAGCCAAAGGCCTTCACTAAGGCTTGATCAGCTACATGTATGAGACAGTGACATTGTGCGTTCAGGAAGACCCTTCTTCAACTAATCGCGATCCAATTGTTAGCAAGGTCAAGCGAGACAGCTGAAGACCTACCGGGCCCTCGCAGCTCCCTCTCGACGACACACTCACGTGCTGCACTGCCACGACCCACTTCATAGCCGCAGATCAGCACCGCCCTTTCCTGGAGCACTTCACAGACCACATGATGGAGCGGCGGTTCTGCACACTAAATAATCGGCGACTGGTAGGTCTGGGGTCGGAGTATATCGGTATGCATGATGTTGTTGTTGTCGTGCCGCTGGGGTGTTTGACGCCGGTTGTGCTTCGCCGCGAAGGCCCAGGCAAGGAGTATCGGTGAATGTGGATTATGTATGTTGAGCAGTATATGTACGGGCTAGCGATGGAGATATATAAGGACGGAAGAGCAGAACTGCAAACCTATGTTCTTCATTGAGGATACAGCTTGTGAAGAAACTAATGTGAAGGGAGCAAATGTTCGGTATGTTGTATTCAAACTCCATAACGATAGGCAGTATTTAGAGTTGTGCTCTCGAGCTGTCAGAGGTAGATGCAAGCTATGGAATCAAAAGCCTTCACGCGATATCACCAGGAAATCTTGGAGCTGACAATACACAACGCCTACCAGAGGTAAAAGATGCTACCAATTTGCAACACTATTCTACCACTGAGAGTCTCTACTAGAACTAGATACGGACATGCAACTCCTTTTAGCAACATAGAGCAATCTTATCTGGTCTAGTGAGCACCAGCTTTCTCAAATACCAACAGCAGAGGCTTTTGTTGCTTGAAGCAGAGCTCTCGCTCTTCTTATGGCACAGCCTGATGCTGACCTCGAACTAACTAACATAACACACTTTTGACCCGCCGCCGACCGTGTTTGCTGCAACTATGGGGTGGTCAAGTGGGCGGTGTTGAACCATCCCAACCCAATCACGGGAAGATATTCTGTACAGATTCAAATGTCGTTAATCGTTTGCATTGAGACTACCACACAGTTACTCAACCGTCGCGCACCGTCACGCTCTCAACAGCCTCTGCGACCTTGTTCACGATCCCATTCCCGTTTCCGTTCTGCTGCGCACCTTCCCTCTTCTCGATTCCTTTCCGCACACCTGGCAGAATATACCTCCCGTAATCAATCGCATCGTTGAGGTTGTCATACCCACGAATAGAAATCAGCTCGCACCCAAGGTCGACGTAGTCCAGGATGGAGTCAATAACCGTCTGGTAGCTGCCTACCAGCGCCGTCGAAGCACCTCTCGCATTCGTCGCCGTGACAGTAGGATACCACAGCGCTCGGTCCTGCACTTCGCCCCTCTTCGCAATATCGAGCAGCCTCTGGCTACCGACGTTCTGCGGCGGCGGCGCGCCGGCCGCAACCTTCCCAAACCCGGCGTCGCGATTCGCCTGCAGCGCGTCGAGCGTCCTATGCGCCTTCTGCCACGCCAACTCCTCCGTCTCCGCGACAATCGGGCGGAACGTGACCCAGATACGCGGGCGGTCGGTCCTACCCGCCTTCGCGGCCTCGGCGTAAATGCGTTCGATCTGCTGCTTGGTCTCCTTGAGCGGCTCGCCCCATAGCCCGAAGATATCCGCCAGCGAACCGCCGACGCGGTATGCTTCGTCACTGCTGCCGCCGACGGAGATGGGGATGCTGGTGCCGTTGACGGGGCGCACGCGGTTGCTGAAGCCCTTGAACTGGTAGTATTTGCCCTCCCAGTCGAATGGCTCGGATGACGCCCATGCGCGCTTGAGGATCTTGATGTACTCTTCCAGACGTGCGTAACGTTCGTCTTTGTTTAGGAAATCGCCTTCTCGGGCTTGCTCGACGTCGCTGCCGCCGGCGATGAAGTGCACGACAGCACGGCCTTTAGAGAGCTGGTCAAGTGTGGCGAGGGATTTGGCTGCTACGGTTGGGTAGACGGTGTTGGGGCGGAGGGCAATGATAACCTTGAGGTTCTTGGTGTGAGAGGCGATTGTAGCGCCCGTGGTGAAGGGGTCAAAGAATGAGGAGTCGTAGGGCTGGAGAGTGTAGTTGAAGCCATAGTCATCCAGGTTCTGGGAGTATCTTTTCAGGAAGTCTGGGTCAATGGGCGCACCCGGGATGGGCTCCAATTCCGTGGAAGCATTTGCGAATGCTAGAGATATAAACTCGGTAGGCATGTTTGCAGTTGTGATGATGATTGTCTGAGCTTCAAAGCTTGTGTAGTCCAGATATAAGTGGTCATGGCTGCCAACGTTGCTTCTCTTATAATGCTCCTCATTGCGGCGTTCAAGATGTCGACAGCTGCACGCTCTAGCACGTCAACCAGCAGTGGGCCTACCGAGCACGATTACGACCGATGTCGCTCCAATCGGCTCACAACATGCTGACGAATTTGACATTGCTACCCCTCCTGCGGAACGATAGGAACGGTAGTCGTCGGTGTCTCATGCCATGTTATCTGGTGAGCAGTGGTGGCATGCTCGATGAAGGCCGGTGGGTCGCCGGTTCGGTGTCCACACTAGTGCGTCAAATCCTTGCAGTTCCACATAGCAATTAGAACAATTTGTGCACATAGATAAATCAGTTAAAAAGCCGCGAAATACTCAAGGCAAATGGTCTGATGACCGCCAAGGCATTGTAAACATGTAGGTTGTCGAACAGAGGGTTTCAAAAGTGACCACATAACGTTGAAATCGAGAATTCATAGACTCGTGGTATCTAGAGAAATAGCATTATCATGCCTTGTTCATTCGAAGTTCTGCGTTTGTGCAGACCAGATACATGACTAAACACCTTTTGTGACCTGACCAATGCACCGGAGAATCCCCAATCACCCTTACTTCCTGAGCAGACGCTGGTAGAAAGCGAGCTCCTCACCCTCGAGGATGTAACCGTCGCAGCGGCCGGACTGACCGGGGCGGGAAGCGACGACAGCGTACAGACGACCAGCCTCGAACTGCTTCTCGACAGCAGAGTCGACCTTGCCGGAGGCGGAGAGACGCTCGGTCTGCTTCTTGGAGACAGCGTTGGACTTCTTGATGTCCTCAGCCTTCTCGCCAGACTTGGCCTGCCTCCTGCGGCCGAGAGAAGAGCCGTAGTGGGCCTCGTACCACTGCCTGAAGGGAGCGGCATCGATCTGGACAACGGCGGAGCGGGTCAGGGTGTTGGTACGGACGAGCTCGTTGTTGGAGGGGTGGTAGACGACACCGATGACACGGGTCTTCTTGGCGATACCCTCGGAACCCCAGGAGAAGTTACCGGCGTCGAGACGGAGGGCACGGAACTTGCGGTTGCCGCCACGGGTACGGACGAGGTGGACACGCTTGGAGCCAATACGGGTGTTGGCAGGCTGGCGGCCCTTCTCGAAAGCCCTGAAGCCATGTTAGAAACATGACTTGAGATGCGATCGGTTTATGCAAGAAGCTTGCTTACCTCTTCTTGCGGTAGTATGCGCGCTTCGCACCGGAAGCGGAGCGCTTGTGGCGAGAGTCGCGAGAGATACTGCGAGTCGTTAGCCCTCGTGACAGGTAAAGAATGGTGCGTGTATAGATACCCCATGTTTGCAGATTACAGAAGACTGCTATTCAGAAACTGTTAGCCGTTGCCATAATAATAACGAGGATTCCTGCGCCGCAGCAATTGCAACCAGACTGCCAACGAAAACATCTCCCTCTCCTTGTCCACTCGCTAGAACGTATCATGTTGTGACGAATGCTGGTTCGCGTGCGCCGGTACGTTGCTGAGCGGTGTGCAGGTTGGATGATGCGTTCGCATGGCGGTCTCGATGTCGCAATGCTGGCAGACTCTGGTTTATCGTCGGATTCGGTGGTGTGGAGCGTACCTTTGGGTCGTCTGTTGGGTTAGTCGGCTTGTCGAGGTCAGTCGAAAGTTCAGCGGCACGAAGTAATTCTGTGCTGGCTCGCTGTGAAATACGCTAGTAAGCGAGTTCTTGGTGGGGGCCCGTGCGCGGTTTTGTTGCAGCTTCCCAACTCGGATGACGAGCAAGAGGTGAACAACAGCCGCAACACTCGATCATCGCCGCGTTGGTTTCGACCGAGTCAACTTGAATCACTCGAAAGCTGACTCGAAGATAATCAAATTTTATGCCGGCAGCCTTGCACTGGATCCCATTGTGGCTGAGCTGGAGCACCCAAGCTGAAGCTCGTGCATCGACAACAGAGTTGACCGCCTGAATCCCTGTGTAGCTCAGCAACCACCCTTTCGCCTACTTACGACCGTTCATAGAAACTATCACGCTTACTGCAAGTGTCTAAAAGATACATCATGGAGTCTACCTAACCTTCTACGCGGTGTGCGCCCTAGGCCACCCTCGTACGACACAACTCGGACCCTACACGTCAACTTTCGGACATGGTATTCGTCAGGTCTACACCAGTACGAGGGCCAAGATCTTGTTCCAATATCTAGCTGTGCATTTCTTCCCAATCCGCGCCTTGGCTACACACATTTAACCCTCCTTGTACAGCTCAAGTGGACCCGTTGGAAAGGAGTGCAGTCGAGTTACGGAACTCGGAAAGGATCATCGTAGATTCTCACTCATGTTCCATGTCGAGTTTATCAAAGGAATCGTTCCCTTGTATATCGTGATGCGGAAACAAGGAACGAATGAACATGGTGTCATCGCTACAGCTAATCGTACATGAGATATATATATAGCTGCGCAGGCTACTTGGATCTCATTCTTACCTTCTGTACATATTCTCGTCATCAGTGCCAAATTGGTCCATTCGGAATCACTGCTTCAAACATGCGCTTCCTCGTCACCGTCTTCACCAGCGCTGCCCTTCTTGGTTGCTCTACTTCAGCTTCCCCACTGGAGGTCCGCCAGGATGGCTTGCAACCCTTCGAGGTCACCGCGGTCAATTCATACAGTCCATCTGGCCGGCCCGGCTCAGACGTGTGTAAGTAATATCCAGAGCCACTTGTAGACACGATTACTTACAATTGAATGCAGGGCGTCATATGCGTGCAAATATTACTGATCCCAACTCGTACTTCTACACTAGTACGAATAGAAACCTGACTGTGCCAGGCGATAGTCAGGGGATCAACTGCGAAGCCCGCTGGTACAGAGGCGAGTCTCCACTAGATCGCACTTGGCCTTGCGATCCCGCCCCGAACGGCCACTGGGCGCTACAGGTGGTTTCTTCCGGGGTTTACGACTTTAAGTTGAGGTTTATACACGCTGTTGAGCCCGGTCTGTCGTGGCCGAACACAAGATATGAGGCTGAGGCCTCCTTCAAGTCCGGAGAGAACTTGATCGGCAGGTGCTTGTCAAGTGGCTCTTGCAGTTACTCCCTGGGCGCAGACTGTAAGTATCCAATCACCTCCATTTGGGCTTCGGGTGAGTACTGACAGTGCGATCTAATAGACAAGCCGGTATTGGCTCCTGTAACAAAGACGCTTTGATAAACCACCAATTACAGGTAACAAGTCGACTACAAGAACACCAGAGTGGTACCCGTGAAAACACAGTTCGAGACTGTAACGTTTATCGCACATTTGAACTTCATAAAACAGCAGACAAACGCCGACCAGTATATAGAGCCACTAGCAGTGTTGAAAGGCTTTCAAACATTCCTTGCTTGATTATAGATGTCCTTTCGGTTACAGATCAAATCTATGATTGAAGCTAACGGTGATGTTATGTACACTGTCTTGCCTGTCATGACAGACGCTGACCGACATCTTTCACAAAGCAATCCTGCACCCCTACATCACAAGATCATTCTTCTCCCGAGGAGTACCACGACACTAATCCGTATTTAGCTTGTACCATGTCAGCACATAAGTGGGGATCCTGCTCTAACACGAGGTTGGGGGCCAATTAACCTCGTTCGGCAACCTCATACCACTCTGTCTACCTTCCGAGTTCGTGTCCATAGTATCTATTCCTGCTCTTTTAATATGTAGATGTGCTACAAATAAATGTTCGGATTCCACAAAAGCCTTGCTTGCCTCACGGTAGTTTGCCGTTTCCGTTGTCAGGGACAGCAGAAATAAGGCGCCCGGCAGTCGATAGCGTTTTGCCAGATCGACACACGCTTCTATTTCCGTCTGGCCTGACTTTATGCGGTTCTTGTTACCTACAACGACCAGGTATCGTGCAACCAGTGACGAGGTGGTGTGCTGCGAGAGCGAGAGTTTACCTATGGTGGCTCAATGGAGTCAACGGAATTGCTTCCAGCTTTGGAGGAAATGACCACAGGAGCTACTAAGAAGCTGCCAGCAAATGAAGGTAGCCAGGGACGTGAGCAGGGATACGATTTGGCTCCGTTGAGCTTGTCAAGGTTCCTGAAAGCAGCATACAGACGGGAGGTTCAGATCCACATTGCGTGGACGTGCAGCTGTTGTGGAGAAGCCGACGGGTCACCGGCGTGACGATTGTGGCTTGGACGCTGATACCTTTGGCTACTACAGCCAGCTATAAAGATCGCTCCTGCGAGCACCACACATGAGGCCATTAGCTACGCTCGACCTGACAATCGCAAAGCTTCTTGAACAACCTCCATGATGCAGTTTACCTTGTCAACACTCGTGTCTACCCTGGCACTCGCCTCGGCAACAGCATCAGCTGCACCTTTAGAGGTCCGTCAAGATGGCTTGAAGCCATTCGAAGTGGCTGCCATGGTATACAACGGCCCCAGCGGAAGACCTGGCTCTTATCCTTGTTTGACCACACGTCCATCTCTTGTTTAGACACTCACTAATGCTCCATAGGGACATCAATCCGAGCGAATGTGACCGACCCGAACAGCTACACCTTCACCCAAGACAGCACCATCGGTACAGTCCCCGCGGGAATTCAGGGCATCAACTGTCTAGCACAGTGGTACCCTGGCGAGTATACCGAAGGCCGAACCTTCCCATGCGACCCAGCAGAGAAAGGACACTGGGCCATCCAGGTTTATGCAGGCTCTCAAGGCCAATTCGCGGGCTCAGACTTCAAGCTCAACTTCATCCATGTGGTTGAGCCGGGCCAGTTGATTTCTTCATTCAGAGGGAAAATCGAGGGCGAGGCGGAGTTCAAGGCTGGAACTAATGGTACTACGTCGTATTCATGCGCGGCGAGTGGGGCCTGCGGTGCTGGGCTTAAGACGGAGCGTAAGTATCATTCATGAAAGAAGGTGAAGGAACAGTGCTGACCACATACACAGTTAAACCGTTATTGGTTCCTGCGACCAGGACACTGTAAGCCGATCGCGAATGTCAGGGCCGTCGCAAATTATGTTGGTAGGTCTCGCGGCCATCGGTGGGACATCAAAATCTGAGTCAACCACTGTCAGTTATAGGATCACAAGAGAAATTTGCTCTGCAAATTCTCCTAATCGATGATGTGTCGAAAAATCTGTCAGTGCGTTCCGTGATGACTGTCAGATGTGGATGCGACCGAAGAAGAGATTCAGTGAAGGCTTTGGATCGTGCAAGCGTACACAGTCGTCGAGCGTCTTGGAGGAATGTCATTCATACGGCTACCCAGCATCCTTTCGCAAGCGAACAATTTCGGTCATTCAGGCGAGATTACATTCGTACAGGAGGTGGAACTTCTGACATTCGGGCAAAACCGTGATGTGCTCGCTTACGCCGACGACACACGGCAGACAGAGCACCATGTCATGCAGGTTATGTATAAGTCGGTGGGGCTGCTAATATATGCGTTGGTCTACTGTGATCCTGCATTTTTGTGATACGGGAACAAGCAGGGGCTCTTGGTGTCGGCCGACGGAGGAAGTATCTCTGGCCCTACCACCAATTGGAACATTAACAGATTCGACAGCGGCGGAGTGGGACAGTCATCCATCCACTCCTCGATGTTCTGATGAAGTCCTGAGATCACAGTCAGTCAGTCGGGGGCCACTTGCCTAATCAATCCGTGCGTACCTTGGAGCAGACGAATTTAGAGAACACAGTAAGGCCACCACTTGGAGAAAAGTTTCTTGGAGAACTTCTTCTCAACAGTCGCCAAGCGCGTCGTACATCCATCAATCAATTCGTTAACGGAGATCCTTCTACGAATGTGGTCGGGCGGCGTGACGGCCGAATGTCGGAGCATGCGTCGAGAAGCCACAAGCGTGGTTAGGTGTCGTCAGGAAGGCCTGATCCTGAAAATTTATCTTATCTGATGGCGCTAGTTGGTCACCAGGACCACTCCCACTCCACTTCCACTGCAACTTTCCTTTTACGATCGACAGCCTTGTTAGAAAGAAGCGTGCAATTCGTACCGCCAAGACGGCTGAGGCAGAAAGGTGTAGCTGCCAATACGAACCATGGGACGACACATCACAACGGTGTGTCTCCACTGGGTGAACCATTGCGCCGGAGGTGCATCTTGTCGGTCAAGTGCGGGAAATACGGGACGTTGGAGAGAAAAAGGAAACGATCAGACTGTATGTGACGAGAATAAAGGTGCTGTTATAGCAGCTCTGAAAGAAAAGGGTCGGCTGCTTTGATCAACGTTGATCACCTTGTCAAGTTTTTGCGCCTGAAAGTCACCATGGGCCTCTTTACAGACCTGACGCTCGCGAAGAGCAAGACCAAGGAGGAGGTTACACCTGTCGAACCTTTTTCCAACGTCACCATCGACGCAGAGAAGGATGCAGGGTCTGCCACTCCGTCCGAGAAAGCCAAAGAGGAAGGTCCCTTCACTGCCAATGCGCAGGCTGGTGTCAAGAGAGTCGAAGCAGCTACAACCGTCTGGACCAAATGGCATCTCATCGGTGCCTATGCAATGTAAGTAGACGAAAAAGCATAAACAGGTATTTTCAAAGATTAACAGCCTCCAGCATCTGGTGGATCTACTTCGTAACTGCTTTGCAGGAAGTCGTCACTCGTGCCCTCAACCCATACGTGGTTTCGGCTTTCAAACTCCATTCTCTTACTGCTGCCACTGGTATCGTGTCTTCTATCGTTGGCGGCCTCTTCAAGATTCCGCTTGCGAAGTTGCTCGATACGTGGGGTCGACCTCAAGGACTTCTCATATCCCTCTTAATGTGGATTGTAGGGTATATTATGATGGCTGGCTGCAACAACGTGGAAACCTATGCAGCTGCAAAGGTCTTCTCGTCTACTGGGTAAGAAACCGTCTAGAGACGTAAAGACGCCCTGGCTGACCTCTTGATAGATCTCAGGCTGTCTCGTACATCCTTACCGTCTTTATCGCCGATACTAGCAGTCTGAAGAACCGTGCTCTTATGCTCTCATTCGCAACCTCGCCCTATATCATCACAACCTGGATTGGAGGTCCCGTTGCAGAGTCCACCTTGGACGGCCCTGGATGGCGTTGGGGCTTCGGCATCTTCGCTATTGTTATCCCAGTTGTGGTGATCCCCCTTGCAGTCCTCGTGCTCTTCAATGATCGCAAGGCTAAGAAGATGGGACTGCTTGACGAGACCAAGGTCAAGTGGACGCCAGCCAACATCAAGAAGTTCTGCGTTGATATTGACCTGGTGGGTATCCTCATCCTGACAGCTGGCATGGCTTTGTTCCTGCTGCCGTTCAGTCTGTGGTCCTACCAGGGCGAGCAGTGGAAGTCGCCTATGATCATCTGTATGCTCGTCTTTGGCTTCGTCCTTCTGCTCATCTTTCCGATCTGGGAGAAGTACTTCGCCCCGGTTACATTCATTCCATACGAGCTACTCCTGGATCGCACTGTGTTTATGGCTGGAATGATGTTCGTCTTCAACTACTTCAACAGCGCAGTCTGGGGATCCTACTTCTCCTCCATGCTGCAGGTTGTCTGGAACTTGAGCGTAACCGAGGCCTCGTACGTGACTCAGGTCTTCCGCGTCGTCCAATGCGGCTGGTGCTTCTTCGTTCTTGGGCCTCTCATCCGCTATACCGGACGGTTCAAGTGGACTCTCACCTACTTTGCGCTGCCTCTCGATATCCTCGCAATCGGTCTCATGATTCATTTCCGTCAGCCCGGTACCAGCATCGGCTACATTGTCATGACACAGATCTTTACGGCAGTAGCTGGAGGGACCATAGTCATCGGTGGAGAACTGGCAATGATGGCACCCTCTGATCATCAACATATTGCAGTCATCCTTGCTATTCTCAATCTCTTCTGCTCCATCGGTTCTGCAGCCGGTTCGTCTGTCAGTGGTGCCATCTGGACCGGAACCTTCCGGAAAAACCTCATCAAGTACGTCCCAGCAGGTGTCAACGTTGACGCCATCTATGCTGCTTTGCCTAAACAATTGTCGTATGCATGGGGTTCTCCTGAGCGCATGGGTATCGCAAGGGCTTATGGCGATTCGCAAAGATTGATGCTGATCACGAGTATCTGCATGTTGTCTTTGGCTCTGATCTGCTCTGTGTTCATCCGCGATATCAACATTAAGCACAGCAAGCAGGTTATAGGCCGCGTTGCCTAGACTGCCTCAAATTAGTCTTGAAACAAGGGACATGAGGAGGAGGGTGGTTTGGACACGGATGAGGTAATGTTGTAGAAATACATCTGGTGACGGACGGACATCCTACACGGGCCTTGTGCCAGCCCTCTCGCCATCAAATATTTGCTCAGCCATCTCTGAATAAATGAAAGAAGAGGCACAAAAATACATACATTCGCTGTCAGCACCTCCCCCTGTAATGAACTGTGAGGCCTTTGCATTCGGGGTGGAAGCTTGAGTTTTGCAACGGACAACCTCGATGACTGTTGGAATGGAGCGTATCGCAGAAAATTATCGCCGATGTGCGGCATTGGCAGATTTCTGAATCCTGCGATATTTCCGTTACTCGATGAGGCTCTGTCACAGTATCTGTGTCAGCGACGACCGGATGCCCAATCGCTGCAAAGGGGCGCGGAGGATGCCGCGAACGACCTCGGGATGTCTCCCGTCGAACGTTCTTTCAAACTGCATCACGACTTCCGTCAGTATCCGCGATTTGACGCCAACACCCTGCAGCATCCTGGATCTCAGCGCATTTGAGACTTTAGCTTGCCACAAGCGATAAGCAACACCGTCTCGTGTGATTGGCGTTGTGCAGATTCTGACAATATTTACGGGGGTTGTTGCGCTGATCGGGTCGCGTTATCCCCGCAATTGAGCTATGACCTTGGCATCGTCACAAGCTGGAAGCTCTCAAACCATCCCATCCGGCCGAGCGCAGCGCTGGTCTGCCACTCAGAGTAGCCGGCCTAGCCTGCAGCAGACCTGTGGACAGGACCCTCGGCCCAGCTTTAAGATGGGTGACGTTAGTAACGTGGATTATATAGTCCAGCCTTCTCCGCATGCATACATCATCGCAGTCCTCACTTTCTGTACCTTACGCGTAAATACTACTGCATACACATAAAGATAATTCAAAGGGTCAATTCACAATGGCAGCCAGTGCTGACTCTATCCTCCGCGAGGTCAACATCCTCGGCGAGCTGAATGACTCCAACCGTCACATTCTCAGCAAGGACGCTGCTGTGTTCCTTGCCCTCCTCCACCGCACATTCAACAACCGCCGAAAGGAGCTCCTGCAAAGGAGAGTTCTTCGCCAGGCTGAGCTTGACAAGGGGAATCTCCTCGACTTCCTACCGGAGACCAAGCACATCCGCGACGATCCCACATGGAAGGGCGCACCACCGGCCCCTGGTCTCGTTGACCGCCGAGTAGAGATTACTGGACCGACAGACCGCAAGATGGTGGTCAACGCACTGAACTCCGATGTTTGGACATACATGGCTGATTTCGAAGGTAAGCATATAATTTTGTCTGCATCTTAGAAACACAAGACTAAGAAACATCAGATTCTACCGCACCAACATGGGACAACATGATCAATGGTCAAGCCAACCTTTACGACGCCATCCGCCGCAAGGTGGACTTCAAGCAAGGCGAGAAGGAGTACAAGCTCCGCACCGATCGCACTCTACCCACACTCATCGCCCGTGCCCGTGGGTGGCACCTTGAGGAGAAGCACTTCACCGTTGATGGCGAGGCCATCTCTGGTAGTCTGTTCGACTTCGGCCTGTACTTCTTCAACAACGCACAAGAACTCGTCAAGCGCGGTTTTGGTCCCTACTTCTACCTGCCCAAGATGGAGTCGCATCTTGAGGCCAGGCTGTGGAATGACGCATTCAATCTTGCTCAGGATTACATTGGCATGCGCCGAGGAACCATCCGTGGTACCGTACTGATTGAGACCATCCCCGCTGCCTTTGAGATGGATGAGGTAAGATTTGATCAACATCACGGATTTGTCCAAGAACTAATCGCGACCAGATCATCTACGAGCTCCGAGATCATTCTTCTGGCCTGAACTGCGGACGCTGGGATTACATCTTCAACACTATCAAGCGTTTCCGCCAGAACCCCAATTTCATCCTCCCCGACCGCGACGCCGTCACTATGACATCTCCCTTCATGGATGCGTACGTCAAGCTCCTCATCAAGACCTGCCACAAGCGAGGTGTCCACGCCATGGGTGGTATGGCCGCACAAATTCCCATCAAGAACGACCAGCAAGCCAACGATACCGCCATGGCCAAAGTCAAGTCTGACAAGCTTCGTGAAGTGCGCGCCGGCCACGACGGTACTTGGGTTGCGCACCCTGCGCTCGCTAAAATTGCTAGCGACGTCTTCAATGAGCATATGCCTACGCCGAACCAAATGCATATCCGCCGTGAGGATGTCAGCATTTCTGCTAACGACCTGCTCAACATGAACGTTCCCGGAAAGGTTACTGAGGCTGGTATTCGCCAGAACCTCGACATTGGCCTCAGCTATATGGAGGCCTGGATTCGCGGTGTCGGATGTGTGCCCATCAACTATCTCATGGAGGACGCTGCCACCGCCGAGGTTTCAAGGTCTCAGTTGTGGCAGTGGACAAGGCACGGCGTTAAGACTGCCGAGGGCCAGACCGTCACCAAGGACTACGCGCTCAAGCTGCTGAAGGAGCAGACTGAGAAGCTAAACCAGAAGGCGCCCAAGGGCAACAAGTTTCACGTGGCTGCGAAGTACTTTGAGACCCAGGTTACCGGCGAGGACTATGCCGAGTTCCTTACATCGTAAGTCGCCCATCTATACTATGATGAATGATCGAAGCTAACGTGTCCTAGCCTGCTGTACAACGAGATCACAAACGTAGGTTCCTCCAGGCCCGCCTCCAAGTTGTAGACACCATTTCCTTGCCGTAACGAATCTTCTTGTAGCTACCATACCCACCAGCCCAGGTCCAAAGATGGCCTGTAAGCACAGCAGAATGCAAAAGCCTGATTTAATCATTTACTGCGCTTGTTTAACTACGTTGTTGACGCTTCGCTCTCGCACTTGCACTTGTTAGCTGTATCACATGCTTGTCCGCGAGCTAACTCTTCACCAGCCGGGCGTGCCCACTCCCGCTGCAAAGCTGTGAGCACGTGACGTACCGAGTTACTGCGAGCCGAGGCACGGCGCGATGGGCTGGTTGACCCAGGGAACTGGGTGGCGTGCGGGGAGCATGAAAGCATGGGTCGCTGCATGTGATTGACCCGCATGAGCCTGAAGGATTGCGAGGCAGGGTTTGCGATTTACGAACTAGGGACATTTTGAGCGTTCGTGTTCATTCTTTATTTAAAGACCGACTTTTACATATTGTATACTAAGTACCTGTCAATCCATCGCTACCTAACAGTAAGCAATTATCAAGCCTATTGCTCAGAAGTAATGTCTCCGATTAAAACCCATGTGTCTATCTAAACCCCCTGCCAATAACCATTGACCCTCGTGTAACGGCCCATTTTGCAAACATGTCCTTTGAGCAACAGCCGACCCAAGAATTTCCGAACGCCGCGCTGAATGCAAAATCTAAATCGCTAATTTCCTCCGTTATGCCAACCACAACAGCCATCCAGCTGCACCTATCACCAAACTCTCCACCCACTTATCTGCTCCCCCGCTATAGGCCAAGTTCCCAGCTCCTCGGCTCTTGCTCGACTCTCCAATCCCACTCGCAATAAAATCGCCTGCGCCGCGCTCGCTCGTTGTCTCGCTACTCGTCGTTTCGCTGCTTGTCGTGCTTGCGGTATTACTCGCAGGCGCACTTGAAAGCACGCTCGTCTTGCCATTCACAACTATCCCCGTCCCTCCTGGTGCGAGAGAATACGTAGTGCCGTCTATGACCACCTGACCGCCTGCAAATAGCGTTGTGGCAGAGTTTAGCACGTATTCGACAGTCCCGTCGCGTGTAGTTGCAGTGATAGTCTGCCCGTCTACAACGATTGGAGCTGCAGAGACGCTAGGGCCCATGCCTGATCCAAGTGCGAGTGTGGATGTCACCCCGTTGATTATTACGACTGTGCCTGAAGCGGAGGCGGGAAGAGAGTACGTAGTGCCTGAAACGGTAATCACACCACCGGGCGTGAGTGTCTGATCAGGGCCGAAGACGAAAGCCGTGGTGCCGTGGGCAACGGTCGCGGTTACCTCTTCATTATTCAGGGGCAGAACGGGTAGGTGCGAGGGGTTGAGGCGCGATGTTGCGCCATTGATGACAATGGTTGAGCCCTGCCCTTCGACAGGCAGGCTGTATGTTGTGCCGCTAAAGGTGAGTTCACCGCCTGGTGTGAGTGTCTGGCCCGGCGCGAGAACATATTCGGTTATCCCACTCGCTACTGTTGCTGTGACTGGTATATTGTCGACCGTCAGAATCGGAAGACCAGGGCCGAGGCGCTGCGTCTGGCCATTGATGACGATGCTAGAGCCATGGAATCCAGATGGAAGACTGAAAATCGTGCCGTCGACAGTGACTGCGCTCCCTGGCCCTAGAGTTTTGTCGCCAAGGATGAACATCGTAGTACCACCGAGTACTTTTGCAGTGATCCCCTGCCCGCCGAATGTTGCTGCAGGTTGGCCATTCATGGTCAGGAGGGTTTGCGTGGCACTGTTCCATATTGCGATCTTCCCGTTTGGTCCCAAAGTGAGGGTGTTGTCGTCTAGTACCACAAGAGGGCCACCTCGATGCAGTGTCTGTGTGCCTATAACGAACTGCCCTTCAGGATTTGCAGTGATCGTGCTGTACCCGACAGTGAGGACTGGCATCGGAGCTTGAGTTACGTGAGGATTGATGCCAATGGACTTGTCACCAACTATGATGGTCGAGCCTCCTCCTGCAGTAGGCACAACGATAGTAACACCATTGATTGTTGTGGTCTGACCAACTGTCAACGTTTGAGTACCGATAATGACCATCGTAGGTGCATTGGCTTCTTGGTCAGGTCCACCTTGGCTCGGCTTTGTCGGTTGAGGCTTCACAGTAACTACACTGCCTCCAATAGTAATTGTATGTCCTGTATCGGTAGGCTGGCCTGGGGAATCTTTTGTAAGATTAGGGTTGTCCGAAATTACCGAGCTGATAAACTCTGGTATACTCGGTGTCGTCTTCACATCTGGCTTTGAAGGGTTCTGCGGCGTGTTCTGTGGCCGATCTTGAGGTTTGCTGTCAGTTTTCGGGCTTCCGTCAGGCCCTGGTTTATCGTTCGACTTTGCTGGATTATCATTCTTGGGTTCGGGCGACTTGATAGAGGCGGGATCGTTATTGATCTTGTCCGTGTTGAGGTCCGGCTTTGGAGTCTTCTCTGGTCGGTCGCCTGCATTCGTGTCGCACCTCAGACAACCTAGCTTGGTGATGTGCTTAGAGGTCGATTCGAAAGTTGTCTGAAGAAACGTATTGGTACCTACAACGCTTGAGAAGGCAGGGGGTGAAAACGACGTTGCTGCTGCCTGAGTACTTGTTGCCTGGGCTGACGTCGGTACGGGTTCTGATAGAGCAGGTGCTGATGGAGCTGGAGGCAGAAATGTTCTGCTCGGATCTCCAATCAACTCTTCCGGGATTAATGCCAAGGTACAGGTAGCAATATCTGCACCCTGAAAATGCAACTGAAGATCTGGGTCTTGGGCTAGAAAGTCTTGGAGTTTGGTAGGTAATGTCACAGCACTGTTCACAGTTGTTGGCTCCGGCGTCGATCCATTGGCGAAGGTCTGAATGAAAAAGTCCCAGTCCTGAGTGCGAGTCGGTAACCAAGCGCTCAGACTTTTAACATGGGGCCGACAAGTGCTATGTGTCGGCTCCAATTTGCTATCCGTTGCATTGTTCCGTGCTGTTGTTGGGGCTTGCACATCGGGTCCACCATATAGGCTCGTATAGATCACATACGTCGGTCCCACATCCAAAGTAAGGTCTAGTCCGGGAGACGGCAGATAGATGTTAAACTCGGCAGCTGTGTCAGTAATGTAGCCATTGGCAGTCTTCGTCTGGTTCACGGTCTTGATTTCGGTGACGACGGTATCGACCGTTGAGTTGTCGACGTACGTGACGAACTCCGTGAGAATAGTTTCAGTCACTACCAAGCTTGTCCAGTTACCAAAGATATTTGATTCATAGGAAGTCGTCACTGGATTCAGTGCGGCAAGAGCACAACCAGTGCACTGTCCTCTGAATATTGGGGTGATTGTCGAAGTCCGTCCGCTCGAAGTCCGCGTGGCGTTCTGGTAGGGATACAGTGCTTGTGAGGGTGCGTGTGCGCTGATTCTCGTAGAATGACGTGAGCTCCAGGTAGAAGAATCGGCCTTCACAGATATCGATGATGCTACAGGTTCAAAGCTAGATGAAGTGTCCGATGAGGATGGTATGGATGCGTAGAGGGAGGTTGAATGGGTCTCTATCTGTACCACTTTGACGGTAGTAACGTCGTAGGATGGCACCAGATCAGATGCAGAGTAATTTGGAACACCACTTGTAGGGCCATTAGACACCGAGCTGCTGCCTTGAACCAACGCGGGGGTTGGGAACGGCGCTGCGTCTGCTGCGGAATAAATCTCGCCTGCTAATGAACGGCTGCCAGACTCTGCTGAAACTGAAAAGTTGCCATCTAGATCATGTTAAGAATAACAACAAAGCTGTCGAAGACAGTAGGCATACATCCTGCAGGCAATTAGCCGTTTGTCCGATAAATACGGGATACAAGGAACCATACTTTTTGCGTTGTTTGGGTGGCTGTTAGAGGCGGCCGCGAGCGACCCGGCCCCCAACAGGGCGTACCTCCACATCCTTCACCTTCCGTACATAAACGAGTGACTGTGCAGAGGGCAAACAAAGACGTTGCAGCACAAATCGTGGGGTGATTTGGCGCCAGAACAAACTGTGAGAGATGAGAAGTATCGCCTGAAGGCAAACACAAGTTGGAAGACCGGACAGCTAAGAGCCGCTATGAATAGACAGCTGTGTGATCCATGCGCCCATCCTCTAGTGGTAGCTAGCGGATGGATGAGCAGGGCAGCCGCGAATGGGCTGCATCAGATCTCTGGAAGTGTGGCCGTGCTTCGGCAGCTGAACGTGCCTGGCCGAATCACCAAACCTTCGGAGGTTCGTACGATAATGCACCTCCTCACTGTTACACCACCCGTCAGCTTTTAGAAGCGGCGGCGGCTCTATGTTCTGTTCCGGCACGTTGAAGTCTGCGAACACGAATCGGATGAGAGCTCGGGGCAAGTAAGTGTGGAATGCAACACTCGGGTTGGTTGTACACGATTATCACATTGCCCGCATTGAGCACTGTGATATTCGCCAGGCCAAGCGAGCATCAAACCGTCCTCACTTGCATTAGAAGTGATGATGGCACTGAGCTGATTTTCGCCTGGAGGCGTATTTCAAATGTCAGTCGCTGAGTTTGCCTGGTTGAATGGCTGGCGTTGCTGGGCGACAGGCATGCGGTTGGCGAGGTTGGTGGTTCGAGGTCAGCTCTTAAATTCTAACGTGTTGGCGCTCTGGTCGCGCTTTCCTCCATTGGCTCCATGATCGACCGAACTCCACCCCTGACCTCATCCCATCGCTCCGTCGACGCCCCTACCGTGGTACCTCGTATTTTTCGCGTCTGGCTCCCTGCACGCTCGCGGCTTGCCGAATCATGATGTAGCGGTCAATATTGGCTGGTTCGCTAGACCCCCTAACAGCTGTTAGCCAAGATTTCGTTGGCAGAGAACCGTGATCCGCGCCACTCCTCGCAGTCCCGGCACTCCCCCAGATTACCGTCCATCGTTTGGGCTCCCGGATCTGGAACAGTCAACTCTGTTTATTCGGAAATGCGACTTTGACGTTGCGGTCCGATCGACATGAACGCTGCCTGGTTGAAAGTCCTGTAATTTGGACTCTTCACACATGATCTAATACTTTTCTGGTTTCTTTTTTCTATACCTACGTTCGCTACCACAATGACCACTTCCCAAGCTGTTGCGCCATACAGCGTCCCTCCCTCGCAGCACTTTGACGGCAATGATGGAAGTTGGAGCACGTTCGCAATCAGTGTCGGCATACCAGGACAAGACTTCCGCGTCCTCCCGTCCACCAAGAGCGGCGTCACATACGTTATCGCGCCCGAGGGGTGCAGTCAACCGACGGACCCCACGAATTGTGCAAACTTGCGCGGCGCAGAGATATTCGGCTCCACACAGAACACAGGGTTCCAGGTCGCACGATCAACACAATGGTCGGCCATAGGACAGTATGGTGTGGATCTGGAGGATGCGCTGAACATGACAGCCGAGGGCCTGTTCGGATATGACCATGTTGCGCTTGGTCCTGCTGCGGACACGAACTCAGACGGCAACGTCATTGCGATTGACCGCCAAGTCGTCGCTGCGATTGCGGACATGGACTACTTTATGGGTGTGCTACCACTGGGTCAGGCAGAATCGAGTTTCTCGAGCTTGAGCGAGCCTCAGGAGTCCCTCATCTGGAATCTCCGCAATAGCTCTCGGATACCTAGTCTGTCCTACGCCTATACAGCTGGCGCAAAATATGAATCTAAATCGGTGTTTGGGAGCTTGATCTTGGGTGGTTACGACTCGACACGATTTACGCCGAATGCGAACGATTTTTCCTTCACCTTCTCGTCGGACCCTTCAAGGCTACTTACAGTTGGAGTGGAGAGTGTTATGGCAACGAACACATTAAAGGGAACATTCTCGCTTTCTTCTGGAGCACACTTCTCGGTTATTGACTCGACCGCAACTCAACTATGGCTCCCAACCGATATATGCACGCAATTCGAGGAAGCCTTTGGTCTCACGTACGATCCATATACGGATCTCTACCTCGTAAACGACACTATACACACTAATCTTACGACCCTAAATCCTATAATTACGATAAAGCTAGTAAACTCATTGCAGGACACAGCGACGAATTACACGAATATCGAGCTCCCTTACGCCGCATTCGATCTTCAGGCGTCATACCCATACTATACAAATGCCACACGATACTTCCCCATCCGTCGCGCCGCCAACGACACACAGTACGTGCTGGGGCGTACATTATTGCAAGAGGCATATTTAATAGTTGATTACGAACGAGGGAACTTCACTGTCGCCCCTGCTGTTTTCCCCGATCCACTTCCAGCTGCACAGATCATCACCATTAAATCACTAGCAGACGGACAATCCAAAAGTAGCTCCTCATCGTCGCTCGGCGCCGGTGCTATAGCTGGAATCGCGGTTGGCGCTGCCCTCCTGCTTGCCATCATCGGTCTCGCAGCATTCTGCTTCACCCGCAAGCGACGCCGCGGCGCCCAAAAATACGAGCTCGCCGCCAGCGAAGCCAAAGATGCAGGCTCGGACGCCCACCTGACCGGTGCAGGCAGCAACGCTGCTCTCAAAGCTCGCGTACCGCTGCCTCCACAAGAGATGGGCGGTACGCCGCTCACTGAGCTTGCTTCGCCCGCAGTCCTGGCGTTTCCCACAGATCACAAGCGTGTCATTAGCATGAACAGCGCGCCGGTTGAATTGCATGCTGACAGCGCTGTGCCTCGGACGCCGGCGAGTGCGACAAAGTGGGAGGAGGTGCGCACAAGTGGGTATGATTCTGCTGAACGCGATGGGGAGAGCAGTGCCATACCAACAGAGAACATGAGCTGGGCGCCTAGCGATGATGCCACCATGATCAATTCGCCGAGGAGCGCTGGACATGGCACAGGAGTCAGCCCGTTGACAGAGACATTTGGGAAACGCTAGCTGAGTGTTACAAGAGGCGTTTTACGTTTAGCATGTACGAAAGCACTATTTATGTTGATAGATACCACTTATATATACGGGTGGGCTTTGGCTGGGTCTGTCGCATTCGCGGCGTGGTAATAATGAAAAGCCATACACACATACACACCAAGTATACTTCCTCTCCCCTCACCTCCCCAACCTACCCCGGAACCATGAACACGCAGCGACCCTCAACGCGCCCGCGGAGAAAGTGGTTCACGCGCGCGCACGTGTCGAAGCTGACTGTCAGCGCCGCGCATGGACCTGCCCAAAGCAGCTCAGCGAGCTACACAACTACACTGCAAGTTACCTACATACGATGTAGTCAACAGAATGCGCTTACTCGCGCACAACGCCCTCAAGCGGTCTGGCCGCGCGTTGTTAGTCACATCTGCGCGGGTGGAGTGGTGTAAGCAGCACATGCACTCGCTGGCTCATAAACGGCGTAGACTTTGGGGGGAACATGACGGATCAAAACTCCCTGCTATTTTAATTCTAGGCACGCAGATCGAATAGCCGTGATGGCGCGCGATTCCGAATCAACATCCACAGCAACATCCATATCCATGTCTTCTCAGACTCCAACGTCTACACTCGCGCCTACGGATTCCACATCCAAAGCCACAGCCAAAGCCAAAGTCAAAGCCTCTCCCGCCTACCTCAAGCGTCGCGAGCAGGTGCGTCGCGCCCAGCGGTACCTTTCCCTTTCCTAAGGGTAGATGGTTCTGGTTCTGACACCAGCAGTGCGCATAGAGACCGCAAGGAGGGGTATGTGCGGGCGCTCGAGGCGGAGGATCTTGCGTTGCGGGTGCAATTGAGGGCGTGGGATGAGGTGGCGAGTATAGGGGGCGGGAGTGGTGAAGGTGGGGGTTTGAGCACTGTTGGAGAGGTGTGGGTGGAAGGATTGGATTGTGCGGGGACCGAGGCCATCGAGGTTGCACCGCGTATTGAAGCTATCGAAGATGTGTCGGCAGCGGGCAATGCAGTGGTATGGCAGAGTGCGTGCAGCTGGTCAACATCAGTGGGTCGTGCAGATATGGCGATGGAGTTTGTGTTGGCGTGCGTTCTTGCCCTGCTTTTGACTATGCTGACGTGTGACAGCCTCGAGAAGCCGTGTGTGCAACGCGCGCAGAGCGTTGTTTTCGACCCGTTAGACGCATTTCCTATGCAGCACGCAAAGAGCAGTGCTGAGCTGGCGTTGTACCACACGTTTGTGAATGAGGAGCTTGGTACTCCGATGCCTTGCTCGCATGCAGATGTTGCTGGGAGTCTGGATCATCTCTTCTTACTCTCCTCGGCGTTCTGCCTTGAGAATGAAGTCACACCTGTCCAAGCATGGCAGCATTTGTGCAGGTACTTCGAGTTTGGCGTGGTCGATTCGAAGGGATTGAAAACGCTTATCGACGCATTGCTGGAGCACGTTAGATGCTACGGGTCAGTAGGCAAATGCGCAAAAGACGTTGTGGAAGTGCTGGCTAATACACGCAGGTTCGGGGCAGTGGTTTCGAAGAGTGCCCTTGATGAAGCTTGTAGGAGAGTGTTCACGTAGGCACTAGATGAGGAGTCTGTAGGTGTTCATTTGGGCGTAGGCTGAGTTAAATAGTTCCAGTGAAACGCTAATCCTCCACTCAGAGTCCTGTTCATGTCTTGCTCTTGCTCGTCATGACAGTCGAAGGCGCCTATCGGATGACAGGGTTCTGGCCAGCGGTGGCAGCCGCGCCGCTCAGGTTGGTCTGCGCAGCAGTCCTTTGGGCGTGCTCTTGTGCGAGCTGGTCCTCGGTTCTCTTGTTGCCGCGTGCAATCAGCTTCTCGATGAGGCCGCCCTTCTTCGGCTCGTCGGTCTTGTCTGACTCGTCGTACTCCTTCAGGTAGGCGACGCGCTCATCTGGAGTCATGGTTGCGAGCTCCTCGTCGAAGCTGCCACGGTCCTCTGCGACATGGTCAGCTCATTCTTGGAACGAAGAACGCTAACGCGCGTGACGGGGGAAGGTGGGCAAAGCTCAGCTCTACATACCGTAGGAGTCCTCGATGGTGTTGCCGGTCCTGCCATGGGTGCCCGTGGTGTCAACATGGCCGGGGCCAGAGTTGAAGGTGGTGCTGTGTGTTGTGTCTGACGCAGCGGCAACGTCGTTCTCAGGCTGTGACTTGCGGCGGCTGGAGCCGATGTGAAGCTTCTCCTTGATCTTTTCCATTGTGTGCGTGGAGATGTGAGGTATCTGTAGATCTGTTTAGGTTTGTAGTCAATTGATGTGAATGATACGTTGGAAGGATGCAGAGGGGTCGAGTGATGCACCAGCTGCCAGCTAGCTTGACGTCATTATGTCTACGCAAGAGCGGGGACACGACGGCTTGCTTGCGTGCAGGCGAGGAACTACTAGCCAATGGCCCCCTGCTCTGGCTCTAGATCACGATGTGTCAAATGTCATGCGGTAGCCTTGGTTTGGGCGTCGAGGCTGGCGTGCGTTCAGCGTGAAGCTCTGGGTGCCTCCAGTCAGGATGAAGTAACGGCAGGGTACCTGCAGCCTGGAACAAGGGTAGAATGACCCCTGTCCGTGTGGTTATTGATCGTTCGCATCTGGAAAATGGAGCAGATCAACCAGAGCAAGGGTTGGACGTGCCGCAGGCGTGTGTTTATTGCGAGCGTGAGCGCCTGCAAGCAGAGCTCTCGAGGTTATGGAGCTCCCAGTCGCGGTCAGGTGACCAGGGCGTGCCACGCGCACTGAGACATTCCAAGGTTGCGTCGGCTCGCTGCGCTGTCGCCGACAATAGACATGCACTGCTGCGGCAGCGTCGCCCGCCCACGGCCGGTGCCTCCTTGCTTTCGTCTGAGTCCGGACGAGGTGAACGAGCTTGAACCCTGGCACGATTCGCCGCTAACGTCGGGACGGTTGGCTAGCCCCGTACGGACCATGTCGTCGGTTGCATGACGGCCAGGCATGACAGCAACACTCAGCAGCCCTCAATTGGCGTTGCTGGCCGCCCGGGCGCATTCGACTTGACAACCGCCATGCCGCTGGACAGTCGCACCAGATGAGCCGCCTGCGAACCGACCGCCGCCCGCGCCGCCTGCCCTCCGACCATGTCCTCGTCGAATATCCGGGTATTCGTACAATGGAAGGACTCGATCGTGTTCGCCGGCGAAGACGTCCAGTGCACCATCACCTTCAAGAATGTCGCAAATCCTGAGGGTCGCGATCCGTCGCCGCTGCGCAGACACGGATTTGCGCCCGGCGGCGAGCGACAGCGCAAACTGCCCCCTGTCCATTCCTCGACACGCCCGTCGATATCGCGCAACTCGTCCTTCGTCTCCCAGGCCGCCGGCTCCCCCCATCTGCGCGGCCACCGCCCCGCCCCGTCGCTCCATGCCGCCTCCGTTGCTGGCGACGCGCGATCGCCCATGTCGCCGGGCGGGGCATTTGGCAGCAACGGCCGGGGCCACAAGCACGGAAGGTCCATATCCATCATATCACTAGGCACCGACGCTGCGACCGGGGGGAGCCACCACGGTAGCACCACGCCGACACGCCCAAGCCGAGGGCACGGCCGGTCTGCGAGTATGCAGGTCATGACCAACAGGCCCTCGTCGTATCCAGGTACGGGCACTGCAGACGAACCACTGCACCTACTGACAGAACCGCAGTGTTTTCTCCCGGCTTTCGCTCAGCGACACATCCCTCGCCCCTCGCTGGCGGCGCGTCGTTTCCCCCCACCATTCAAGAACCGTCAAACGAATATGCCTTCCCTGCGCGTGCGCCGCGACGGAGACCGGGCATCGTAACCACTCCGAGCACGCCTGCGCTTCCTGCCACCGGGAGGAAGCCTTCGGGCTCCTTCTCGTCCAATTTCAAATTCCCAATGGCTCAATCGACCAAAGAACCATCACCAGAACGATTCGAGAAGCATGATACCACACACGCGCCTCCTGTCCAGTCGCCATCTGTGCTAGGCCCACCTGTACAACTATCGCGAGGCCGAGCGCATTCTCCACCGCCAACGCAGACTGGCCGCCGAAAACCAACAAACCCCCATCTCGAGACACTTTCGCCTGTCGCCCGCATAATATCTGCGTCCAGCATGGAGGGTACCCCGCGGAGTAGCGGCGAGTTCTACTCAATGAGCAACAACTCGTCAGAGACATTGGCTTCCGAATACATTTCTCATCCCTCCGCACGATTACTGCCAAGAGCACTTCACCTACGACAAACGAGTCATCTGGCGCCGCCAAAGCGACAACTTCAGCCCGAGTCGCTGATGATGGGGTACGCCCAGATTATGGGATCATTCACCCTCGACGGCTCCTTGATCAACCAGGCACCGTTCGAGGAAGTCAAGAGGAAGGGCGTAGTGGGTGGTCAAGGCGGCGGTGGTGTGGTGGGCGTCGAGAGACCAAAGCGTGAGAGTGGCCTGTTCGGCGCGCTAGGTTGGGGCAATATTGGAGAGTCTTTGGGTGGGTTGCTCGGCTCTTCTGAGCCCTCCAGCATTCGTGAGATGAGGAGCACAGCCAGCTCAAAGACAGTTCCACTAATCACCACACCACAGTCGATTCTGTTTGTGGACCTCAAGCTTGCTCCTGGCGAAAGTCGCAGCTACACATACACCTTCACCATGCCAAGAGGACTGCCACCATCGCACAAAGGACGCTCGATGAAGGTAAACTACCATCTCACAATCGGCACTCAGCGGGCGGGCTCGACAAAGGAGCAACAAGTGAGGCAGGTCGATGTGCCTTTCCGGGTCTTTGGTAGCGTCAATGGTACGTCAATTCTATCTAGACTTTTGACTTTGCTAACACGTCACAGGCCGTGGCGACATACTCGGTCATGATCTGATGTCTCCCTACATAATACTGCGCGACCAGGCCCGAACTGCGAGCATCGACGCTGCTGCAGGATCTCCCTCGTCTCTAACGATGAAAAAAGGAGCTGCAGCGGATAAACCAGGCCAGGACCCATTCGCCGAATTTCTCTCATATATTGATAATCTCTTGGAACGACCGCGACTGGAATCGAGCATGGGGTTGTTGTCGCCTACCGATACGATGCCTGGACGATCTTCAATTGTTGAAGACCATCATCCCCAAACCATGAAGGAGTCCATCGACATGGCTGTCCTTCGCAGCAACCTTACAGGTGCCGCCAATCAGAGCGCCAATCGGTTTGAGATCGCTCGTAGTGGTCGACGGGTCGCAGTCATAATGCTTGCCCGTCCAGCATATCGACTAGGGGAGACCATGTCGGCTGTGATCGACTTCACTGACTCACACATACCATGCTACTCTGTTCGTGTATCGCTCGAGACCTCAGAAAAGGTCGACCCAGCCATTGCACTCCGCTCCAACGCATCCATCTACCGTGTTACAAAGAAGGCCCATGCGTCCTTCTCCGAAAACGCATTGTTTGCTCAGAAGTTGGCTTTCTCCCCTACGATACCCCCAAACGCGACACCAGAATTTATTACTAGCGGCATCAGCTTGGAGTGGAAGTTAAAAATCGAGTTCATCACGCCTCGTGTTACGCACGAGGAGGGGGAAGTGCAGTCGTTCGACGACTTGCTAGAGGAAATAACCAGTGACGATAGAGGAGTCATACTCGCCGCTGCACAGCGCCTGCCCGCAGAGAGCTTCGAGGTGCAGGTTCCAATCAGAGTGTACGGCGCTGTGACAGGGGCACCCGATGCTCCTGACGAGGAGGGCCTGCCGGTGTGAAAAATGGGCGAAAAACAAGCGTCGGCGAACAAGAGAGTTCGATGCGCAGCAACAACAGAAGTCTAGCCGCCACATCGAGCATTCTGTGCCGCCAGATGCTGGCATGGGTGATACTGCTTACACCACGAGCCACACGCTTGGTCGCGTTGGATACCGCAGTCGAGGCACAGCTCGGAAGATGGTGCAATAAAAGGCTAAGTGCCGATGCATCTGCGTTCTGCACAGTAGACAAAAGAATAATAATGTCAAGTTCCGCAAGACAACCTCGCGAAGCGTACCTTCACCATATATTCTCGCTGACCACTCTTGCTGCGAAACGTGCAGTGACGCTTGTAGGAGGGCAGGTACGACGGTGTAAGTGCGCGCACATCTCACAACGCACCCCTTTCCACGCTATAGTGCACCGCCTGCCCAGCGAAGCGAAGGCCAGAGTATCGAGCAACACTGCGTCCCGCGCCTCTCCATTGACCGGATGCCCATGCGAAGCAACAAGGTCCAGAGACCTGCCCACGTCTCGCTGCGATCGTGACAGAGTATACGGTATGCTGTACGCAATACGTCATACGTAATACGCAGACCCGCACAGTAGGACAGCGCAGTGCCGCGAGTAGTGCCGGGCTGTAACATGTATAGTGTACAAACAGTCATACTCGGGACATTGGCGAGTGAGCTGGGGTGTGCGGTGTGGTAGACGGCGAGTGCGTGGCCATGTCATATCAGATTTGTGGTATGGGGTTGGAAGTTGGGGTGTGCGCGATGCCGAACTCTGTGCATACGTCGTCTATGGTGATATGGGTTGCGTGGTTGATGGGTTGATAGTGTTGGATTGAGCAGATAGGGAGTCTCAATGTCTCAAACTGTACCATTGGCTGGGTGTGTTGCGTACACTGTACTGCTTTCATAGTATAGTGTTGCCACTATCCTAGCAGGTATTTAAGGAAGCACGCGAAAGGGACGCGGAGTGGTGCTTGTAGGTCGTTGTCAGAAGTTCCAGCCGTGTTGGCAGTGTCAAAGGCAAGAGTGGTCAAAGTGTTTAGACCTTCGCAGCAGTGCAGTCCTGTTTCGAGCATACGTGGCTTATGGTGGGGGATACTTCAGAGGCCTTGCAGTTGATCCAGTTGACATTAGTTCACGTCTGTTCCGGTCAAAGTTGAAACCGCACGGCATTTTTGACGAGTGAGGACGTGGGGAACAGAGGTAAGCCTCCATAATACACACATATGCATTGTGATACGAGCTGGCAATGACGATTTAGTCTTGCAAATGGCTCACGTGGAAAACGTATTGATGTGTTCATATGGAGTAAACAATGCCTTCTATCATTTCATTTGCATGTCTTCCTACTTTGTTACACAGGGGCGCATTATAGTGTTCTTTCCTTCCACATCATTTGATATGTACGTTGTGCTCGCGCAGTCGCAGTTTGCTTGCACGAGTACACATAATCAACCTCCAGGTCACGACGTACTGGTGGTATCGAAGGACTGGTCTCGGAGAGGATGGTGGTATGGACCGGATCTCCTGTAGTTTTCAGATGAACAACGAGATCGCACATGTGTTTCGCTGGTCTTTGATGGCCGCTGTTCCTAAAGTGCAAATACTACGTCCCGATATGGCGGATAGGTCCTCCATGTCCCCTGAACCTACACGTTCCGAGGAGGCTAGTGTACATCGGATAATGGGGTTTCTCCTTGTTGACAATGCGAAGTACGTAGAGATCGCTCGATCGGATGGCGTCTGCCGTATTTACTAGGCAATAGCGTTCCATCTGCAAGGATCATCTGACTCGAATATTTTCCTTTCGCACAAGTCAAGGCACTTGCTGCTGACTTGAGATCTAGTAATGCTTTGGTCGATATTGAAATCCGCGATCTGCATACGCGTCTTCAATATTGTGACGCGTCCTAGGGCCACCCGGCTACTACTGGCGAGTAAGTAATGAACACTGAGTCGGAAACAGGTCAGCTCATTCTGTAGCTAGTCCCAGGTGTTCAGATGCAGGGTGGCAAGATTGCTAGATTCGGTGGACGACAACCCGGGAGATCGACTGTCGTCGCAATGTAGCTCCGATCTTCCTGCTGCTGACGTCTGAAACCTGGTACTACCAATTTTCAGACCCACATACTAGTACTACCTGCTGTGGTGATGTGCCTGAATCTCCTGGTAGAACAAAGGACACAAGTCAGTCTAGCTCTCCGCTGGCTACGCACTGTCAAAGACGTCGCAAAGAGGGTCTGCGTAGCGTCATCGCACCCAGATATTGTTAGCCGAGGGCCGGTCTCTTAAACCGGGCGGCTGTAAACCACGACATGTGTGGTTTTCAATCGTGGCAAGACTGAACGTTTGGAAACTTTACCGACGTTAGTGTCGCCGCTTGCATGTGCACACGGTCCACATTTCTTAAGGATGCGACGTGAAGAACTACCTATCCAGGGTCCAGCGAGGGTTGCACTTCGTGTGTCGATCTGAGGTTCTTACAAGAGCCTGCAGACCCAAGTGTCGATCATTGGATTGTGCGGAGACGTCGTCTCATGAAACTGCTGACGCCCCGTAGACTGTAGACCGATCAGTGAAATGAGAGATCTACTAGGTATGGGTGACATACCGAGATGGCTGATGCTGCCACGCTACTGTTGGGTTCCTGTGCCTAGGCGGAAAATGTCGAAGGTATCTCACACGCACAGATCATGTCTCTCGGACAGTCACATGCTACCAGTAGTAGTGACATTTGGTGTTGAGTACAGTACCAGTTCCATTAAGCTGGAAGGCATGCAGCCAAGCTTGCAAGCGAGAGATGATATTTGAGACCCACTCAAAAATCGATCATGCTGTGCCTGAGAAGTGGTATGTCGAATCACAAGCGAAAATCCCACAGAAGTCCTAATATAGATCTTAAGGTGGTGCAGCGTCTGAAGCCCAGTCGGTAGCGCGTGAAATTCTTAGCGTTAAGACTGGGCGTTCGTAGAGTATCTTGATCATCGGGAGTGAAACAACTCTCCAAAGCCCCACTATTACGATCTCAAAGCAATTGTTCTCTTGCCTGCAGTTGGGCTTCATAGCAACGCGATTTCCGGGGTCGTTTAATGCGCCGAGACCATGTCTCGATAGTTCGGCAGTTATTGCGGTGTTACCCTAGCACTACTTCGTAACATAGGTCTTGAAGACTGTTCTCGGGCATCCCGGATAGAGGTGCGGCTTCCATGCTGTGAGATTGGTGGTCTTACCTTCAACCCTTGCGTCGTGGGCAGGCTTGTGTTTGTCTGGCGGTGAACAACGGCGACTTGGAGCTAACAGGGCAAGCTGTCCTCGCAGGTTTCGGTGAGACGGAGAGGAGCGTTAAGGTCACTTTGCTTAGGTTGCTGATGCGACCACAAATGCAAGGCAGGTACGAAAAGTCGCTGGTATGCCATGCAGAGCGCAGTTGCTGTTCTAGCTGTCATCTTCACTCTGATCCGTAGTGCGCAGAGGATATCACGGCCCTCCCTTTTCGTTCTCGATTGGTCGTATGGCTATCGAGATAACGATGTTGTGTTCTCGCGGGTGGCGTTTCCAGCGACACGTGCTTTCCGCGTGGCATCGCTACTTCCTCAGGCTAGAAGCTCCTCCATCGGGCAAATGACACCTGTTCTACATTACGTGGCATCGTATGAGTGACTGTCAGGGAGTAAGCACATGTCGGCGTCACTTTCGCCCTTTACTATTGACTATCGGCGCAGCAACAACGCTTTCCCATGTTGAGGCGGAATCCGGACCTATGTTGCGTGCTTTACAATCGGTCGAATGACTTCTCTGAGATGTTGGCTCTACTTACGCACCTCTGTTAATGCACCGGTTGAAATCAGACTTGCCCGTTTCGAACGCGGTGTGACCACTGCATAGCCTCAAGGCAAGTCCCGAAATACCTCGACTATAAGGCGCACCGCCAGTCATAGGTGCGTACAATCCTTGTCAATCCCTTCGCCAAATGATGTTTGAACGGATTGCGTGCTGGTACCGTCCATTTGAGTTCCTCCAAACATATGCTCACTTTGCTGCAGGCTTGCCAGTCTCATCCATAAAACTTGCAACAATCATTGTGTAAACCTGCAATGATACACGATCAAGTCGGTGTCGCGTAGCGTATATGAATACGAGAGGTGTTAGCCGCCTAAGCGCTGAAAAATCCGTGCTTCGTCTTCCATGCACCACGCCGGATCGTCAAGAAGGATTCGTGCATAAAGCAGAGAAGTTGTGCAGGGTCGGAGGTTAGAATGCCCCGATTTGTCCAGTCAAAATGAAGTTACAATTAGAGAGCTGGGCTGACACTTGAGCGACATGGAAAATGCTAGTCGGTGTGGTATCACCACATACCTCGGGTAATCAGACATCTGGCTATTCCGAGGCTCGAGTTTACAGGCCTCCGTCACCGCGAGCTCCATGTCAAAGCGATGCAGGGACACAGCATTCGCTTCATGTGGGTGATCAGTGATGCCAAGAGCTTGGAGTGCAGGGTGCATATGTATGCGTAGATGGGGTGCATGACCTGTGCTTACTGCAACCATTTGCACCTGGTCGCCGTCGTACCAGCCACGCAGCACGGTGGATTTTTACGAACTGGGCATGCATGCAGACGGGCATTTTGCGCATGACGCAGGGGGTGCACCATTGGACGGATTATTGATTCCGTGTGTCAACTCTTGGTACCAGACAGGCCCGCGTTATTGACTCCGATCAAGTGTCCACAGCTTTGGGCCAGCAGTTGCGCCTGGAACCAAAGAGAAATGAGTTTCGGATCAACCCCCTCAAAGGGCACGGCTGCCATCAGAAGTTAGAATGAGGACGGGGCGGAACGGAACGTGAGCGACAGGCACGGACGCGCGAGCAGGGAGTAAACAACGTCGATCTGTGCAGATTGCTCTGCACCTTGTTCTGAGCTTGACTGCGAACAGATGTTGCCAAAGTTCTGGAACCCTCCCCAACCGTATGGATTCGGGACGCCGAACGATTGTGCCGAACTCACATGCTACGCGACTGAATGACTTGGTAAAGGACGTCGGTGCTGCATCCTTCCTCACTAGGCATTCCGCACGCGTGTCGCTGAGACACGGACTGTATATCATTCACGCCATGACAGCATACGTACTCGTGGCTTGCGGAAATAAGTCGAAGATGGTGTGGGGATGTCCGATGGAGTGACGATAGTGGGCATTCGAGAGTGGGGATAAGATGCTCAGTGGAGGGACAAGTCCGGTCTGTCAGAGCATGTAGCCAAATCTGGCAAGTCCAAGACGTCGAAGCTGTGGAGTCGCGACGGGGCAGGATCCTGCATGGACAAGGTCGAATACCAACACTGTCTTGTGAAAATGCAGTTATTTCATGATGATAATGAGTTATGCTGTTCTGGCATCTGCCGGTTACAAACTAGCGTATAGGCAGGTATCCGCGCTCCTGCAACTGAAGCAGGCATCGCCCACCATTCAGGTACCCTTGTCTATCGCATTCTCCAAGGCCGTGTACAGGTTCCTTGTAGGCTGTTGCTTAACGACACCCACTATTCTCGGCGTCCGTTCTCACACATGGTCATTTCGCGCGGTAATCCTCCTATAAGGGCAATTTGTCCGGTCAGCACAGGTTACCGGGGCCTTCCGGACCTTCGAGAACCGACAATGTGTCCACGATTCGTGAGTTGTGACAGCGATCAGCATCCACAATGCCTTTGCCCCGACGGCGACCTTACTTTGAACGGTATGAGGCACAGCAACGACGGGCCTTGCTCCCGACTATGTGGTAGCGGGTGGACTAAATCTTGATGGACATCACATTGTGCCACGAACGCCTGAGTTTGCGGAATTAAGAGTGGAGGAGTTGGTTCAAGCGCAACAAAGAGTCATACGCAACACGAAAGCGAGTTTTGGTTTTGTTCATTGAATCAAGGTTCCGAGACTCATTCAGGGTTGCGAAAGTCTGGAGCATCCAGCCTGCTGTTTGTACATGTGCTACTGCATACCCTGGGAGACGGAGATCGGTTGCTTCTAGTCAAACGTCAGAGAAACCTTAAAATATAGCTGGCGGAACGCCGTTGCAACCGTTAAAATTAAAGGCGTTCAGTGTTCCGGTTAGGTTCGGAGCCGAGGTACCCCATTCACACAGCAACTGAATGATCGAGAAGTTCTCTGACGATTAGTTAAGAATTAGGCTTAGGAGATACGCTCGTACTCGGACGCCTCGGTGCTTCTTTTGTTCGCTGGCAGCCGGGCCGCACCAGTTATGCTAAAGTTGGGATGTGCAACGGCCATGTAAATGCTTGAGTGGAGATTTCCTGAACCGGATCGGATTCACTTCCGGTCACCACGCTGGTGGAGAGATCTCGATTGGAGAGGAAGTACGTCCGTTCAGACACTGTGACGGGTCCATGCTGCAGGAAGTGGTTCCGGCGCATGCTATTGCGTGATTTGCTACGAATCCCTCGCGGATATTCCCAATTGCCAAATTTGAGGGTCGAAAGCAATGGTCTAGCCGTGCGATGCCATGTGGAGGCCATGTGTGCCCATGGCTGTAATTATTACGCCACACGTGAAAATAGCACGATCGGTGCTTGGAGAAGATAATGCGGATATTCTGGATAACGGGATCGGCACGAAACCACCGGGTCGAATCGCGTGAGCGCCACATCAGCATAGGAAGATCAAAGAAACTCTTGAGAAAGTATGAGAGGCCATGAGATTTCGATCTGCCTCTGGCGTACTGAGGGTCGCTTCCTGTCTTGCGCTACAAATGTAAGTAAAGCGCAATCTTTCCCAAGCGCCTTTCCAAATGAACCAACTCCAGCTCTTGAAAGCCACCCTAATTGTACATGGAAATTGAAAGAAACCAAATAGCCGAAAGCCTTGAATAGATGAAAGGTTTTCCAAATGCGCCTCAAAAAGCATGAGTGCTAGACCGTGTTCTTCCGGTGGATGCAAATGAACAATCGAACAACGTCCACCGTGTCTGTATGAACGAATTTCGAATTTTCCGTTCCCCAAAAGTAATCTCCGTCCGCGCCTTCGTAATCAAATGTTAACGTGCTGGGAGCCCATGTCGTAAAGGAATGCGTATTGCCAGCGTTGCAGATTCGCTCAAATCATTCTTTATCTGGACCGATTCATACATTGTCGCTTTCCCGAGAAGGCTAAAGCTCAGTCCTCGAATCATGCGCCAGAATAGTACTGTGGTACACCGTGCTGGCTGTAAGCCATTGGCGGTCCGCCCTCTTCCTGCACTTGGTCTAAGTGTCCTGGCTCTGCGTACCATTGCGCACTCATCGAGCGACCGGGCATGGTCATTGGTGAAATTTGGCTGTGTTCGTAAGAATTCCAAGCTGGTGGATAGTACTGGTGAGATTGGAGCACCGGCGCGGAGAGAGGTCCAGATGTTGAACTTCCCATAGTCGCGGTCCGCAATGTTGGTTGACTTGTGTCTATTGTGCTGGGATAAGGGTAAGGGGAGGTTCGCCGCCCAAATTCCTGTTGGATGCCAAGGCCTTGGCCTGGATACTGGTGCGGTAATCCTTCGATGTTGCCGTAAGACATCGATCGCGTTGGAGGTTGTTGTTGGAACGTAGGGTGTTGGCCCCATGCATGGGTCTCTGGATGACCGTATGACATGGTTGAGCTTGTGCTCATCGTAGCTGGGGTATGCACGCCGGAGACGCCAGATTCGCTCCCGTACACGGAATTTGCTGTTGACGGGGACTGGCGCCAGTATCCTGTGTTTGAGTTGGGACTCTCGGCGATTGTCGAGGAAGGAAGATAACTAGTCGTTGGAGGCCATTGTGTCTCTATTGGCGGAGGGTATGGATAAGCTCCATGTTGTGACGGCACTGCACGTTTTAGCATATTAAACACAGCTTAATATAATGACGATCTTACCTCCACCTGAAGTGGGCGTGTGGTGAGGGTCGAGATCGGCCTCACCTGGATAGCCATAAGGCGCGTTCGGCGCAGAACTGCCATGGTAGGACGCATGGAAATCGCCAATCTTTTCTCCTGTATGGGGAGGAAGATGTCGTGGAGATGAAGCTTGTGGTGTTGTTGGTGTCCCAGTACTTAGATCCTTCCCGGGACCCGAAGACCTTTGTGCATCAATGTTGTGTTCAACTGGAAAGAAATTACACTCTTTCTTTAGCCGAATGCAGTTCGAGCAACGGCCTTGTGGGTCGTCTGGAGCCAAAAGACATCGTATCTTTCTCCGCCGGCAGTGCCCTGTGTTTGTTCCTGTCAGTCAAGGTGGTCATGTCTGCGGCGCATAAGACAAGTGCTCTGTTGACATACCGCATGCGACAGATGTTCGGTGGTAGCCTAGCTTATTGCGCGCTTTGTTGCTTGTTGGCGACAATTCGCCTAATGCCAAGTTGCGCATATGCGGCGTAGATGTTGAGCGACGTAGTTCTCCAGGTATCTTGCTCTTGGACGAACGCCTTTTCTTGCTCAATTGATGGTGCGTTTGAGTAACGGAATCCGGCCCAGTGAAAGTGTTCTTGAAGTCAAGTGAGTCCGTTGGACTTTGGATCGAGACGGGTTCTGGAGGACCGTCGACGCCAGGGCTGTGGATCGGAGGATGAAAGGACATTGCTTTACTGATAGGCTGTACAGACAACGGCTGATCTAGTCTAGAAGCTGTCTTCTTCGCACGGCGGTCCGTTCCCACAGCCATGTGCAGCGCCGCTTTGTTGTCGCAATTCCCGAGTCTGAGCGCACCAAGGCAGACAGCGCATTGAAGTGCCCTGGGGATATGAGCATCAAATGTTTAAGGTTCGGGGGGACCCACCACGCAGATGGGACCTGAGATATACGTACCTAAGAAGTCAGGCAAGAGGACTTCTAAAACGTTGGGGCCCGCACTAGATCGTGTCTTAAGACGGGAGCAGTTGGCGGAGGCAATTGCGGGCGATCGACCATGCTATGAGCTGTTAGGCGCAATGGGTGTTATAGGCGAATATCCGACGGGGCTAGGGCCGAATAACAGTGATGGTCCGGGACCGGGAATGAAGACCAAGAGAAAGATGATGGTGAAGCAATGGTGGACAGTGGTGTATTGTAAGCTAGCTGCCACTACCGCAGGGGCCACGTTCACAGCAGAGGTGAACAGGCGCCAAAAGCAAAGCCTGCAAAAGACGAAAAGATTTAGGGACTTGACGTTGAATTTTAGAACGCGCTGTTTGGCTGAATTGAGTGGATGAATAAAAGTGGCGAGGCGACACACGCTATTGCCATATTGGGCCTGCTGCGTTCGAGTGCCCAATCACCCAATTCATCAGAGGATTTTGCAGGCATCCTGGTGGCTTGGCCTCCATAAGACGATCTTGTGCCAGTGTGGAAGGAGGGATTAACAGATCCCTGTACAGTTGGCTCAGACCAACTGATGTGCGGGATGGATGAAAGCGCGTTCGCTCAGGTTGAGGAGTCCGTGCGTCGTCGAGCTGCTCCGACCCACGGACAGTTTTAATCCCACCACACCATGGTTGACAGCCAGGCCGATGACACGACGGTAGCCGCCGCCTAGCGTCAGCTGCGGGCGTGGTCCACATAATTAGGCGGGCATGAATCTGCGTGCCCTCCAGCCATGGAAAACTGTCGACGACACTTTTAGTGGTGGTTCATCTGTTAAGGGCTCGCATGCAAGTACGCTGCAGACGCCGGAGATGGCCATCTAGGCCGGGCCCTGTGCGCTGGGACGAGGCCTGGGGATTGTAGTCACATCAGGGGTGCTTTCCATCGATACTGCTGGATCTAAGATGACGAGGACGTTCGTGGGGACAGGGCCGAAATGCCTGAAGCCAAAGCTGACGCGCTTGGTGGAGACGCACGAATGACGGCGCTGGTTGCAAATGCTGTGACGTTCCAGCACGGCGTCTTCCACAGCCATGGCCCTTTCTCTGCGCAAACGACATTTGCAGTCGCTGGAAGACTGCAGGCAACGCAGGGATGACGCTGGCGCGACGTGCTGACGCCGGCACTTGCAGCGAGAGCGGATACGTTGCGACAGGATGGCGCTGAAAAGGAGTCCTTTCTCCACACTCGTTCATCTCGCTAAATATGCCCTGAGAAAAGCCTCGATTCATTTCCACACGCGTCATCGTGATTAGAGACCGATGTCGTTTCTGCTACTGTTGCACAGCAGATGTCACTGGCTGCTACGATTGGTGGCACCCTCCTGGCAGACGCGGCGATATGGAGCGCTCAAAGGCCACCAGAGGCCTGACCCAACGCAACGGCTCCTGAAGACGTGCATGACGTCTACCACACCAAAGCCTGGGCGATTCCATACATGGCAATCGCACGTGGGACTCGACTGAGGAAGTGCTAATCGGGCCTTTTCGTCATGCATCTCCTGCAAACACAGGTCGAGACTCGACACAACGCCCATCATTTTGGTCACCGGTGATAGACGCTCGCCGACGGCATTGCCGTCACCTCCCCACATCGGCGCGATGGAGCACCTTAGTGCGGTGGCCTTGCAGCAGAAGACATTGCAGCGCTGTGCGTTTCCGTTACCCTTTCGGAACATGTTCTCCTGCTCTCAAGAGGGGTTCGTGCAGTTTCGTTCAACCGCATTGCCCGATCATAGCAGCGCCATCCCGGGGCCCTCGTCTCCTTCGTCCCTGCAGAGCAAGTTTGCATCTGTCCTGCTGACTCGGCACTGGCTTCATCGATACCAGGTCGTCGGATTTCGTTAGCCGGACGAAAGTGAGGCTTGGTTCCGGCATCTTGTGGTTGTGCTGCGTTTCGTACCTGCCCCATCCAAACTCGTCTTGGCTTGCTAGTATCCGAGACTCCACTTCCCCTAAGCTACTGTACGCACCAACAGTCACCACTGACCTGACGCTATATTGACATACTAACGTGGTACGCTTGCCGGCCGCATTAGGTATGCCACCGCCACAGAATCGAGACTACGGTGAATGGTAGACGGGTAGATTCGGATGGGCGTCAATGAGGTTGATCAGCACGTGTGCGCAGGCGACTTGGGCATCGCAATTGAAATGCTGACACGGGAGATCAGGCCTTTTGGCTGTCACCGACAAGCGACAACGCGTGATCAGGGTCATCAGTACTCATACCTCGGAAGTACAACAGCTCTGTTGCGTTGCTCAGAACCAAACACAAGTCGTTGCTGAGACTCTACGGTGCTGCCCTTGGTCATCACCCTACTTCGGGCTCACCCTCTCAGGTTGAACTAGTCCGGAACAAAGCGAGTGTTGCATCCGCACCAGTAATCGTTGGGATCACCATCGACTGCCTGCAATCATTCAGATGTCTATCTGTGACTGCATAGTCTCATGGAACAATCACCGCGTTGTGCAATTGGACTAGTTGAACAACAGATGAATGAGGCTCTGCCTCCGACTTGGCTTCTCAAAATTCCTCGACACTGCTGTTACAAAGAAGTGCTCCAGACTTGACATGATCGTCGGTTCTTACGCGTCCAGCTGGGCTCACTCCTAACTAGGGTGTGTAGATTAGGCAGTGTACTTTCGCCTAACCGAGTGACAACAGGTCGTTTGCACGTACGCACAATGCACTTGGCAATCTACAGGCCGTTCGCTTTGAGTGGTGAAGAGGCCGAAAGGTGAGCTTTTACGGACGGCTATGTTGCTTGGAAGGAGCGATCCCTTTGTTTGCTGTCACTTCATGACGACTTGGACAGGTGACCAAGGCCCAATATCAGGGTCCGTTTTGAAGTACTATGGTACAATCTAAAAGCCTGCTGGACTCCGTACGACGATTCGTTTATTCCTCAGCGGAAGAATTTCCTTTGCACCAAGCAATCAAAGCACCATATTTCGGAGCCAGCGCATCTGACTCGTCTATTTGTACAATGCCGCTTTCTCTACCCTGAACTCTGAATTTATTCAGGCCCCTCGCTATTAGTGACATTGCAGATCCTTCTATGTCAAGTCATACCTCCGTTTCCTAACCTTCTTGTCCACGCTAAGTGATGCATCGGAGTCGTGGGTGAAACAGCGTTTGAGATCGGAGTACATTCCGAACATCTGAAGCCTGGTTCATCACGCCACAACCGATCACATTTCAAGACCCAAGTTACTCTCCACAACTGTCTGGTTTACTTATAGATTTCTCGCTTGGAAACAGGCCGATGCCCTAAATTCCGCCGGGTCGCTACCATCCGATGTCGACGTGGGCTCAAGGGTGCACCGTTTCGCCGGACCTTTTGCGAACCTAATGCTCGCGTGGGATGATCCGTAGTAAGTACAGCACACGGAAATATTTGGTCCTCTAAACTGTTGAAGGAATCGTTTGCGACTCATCACATGGGCTACTATTGTCTGCATCCAATGATCGACCGTGCCCAGATTCCAGGAATTCTCTTGAGGGCTATCATCAAAGCAGTTTCAGCCACAGATTTGGTGTTCAAACTCCATGTCTTCAAATGAGTCCGTCGCCTGGTCGGTCTAAAAGACCCGGACGATCTTCAGGCAGTCATCTTGGCCCGCGGAGGCATACGTGTAACTCTTCACAAATGACTTCCAAATGAGTACTACCCAAAGCCCCACGCACAGACTTCTTATCTATGCCTAGGCCGCGCCATTGAAGCCCTGTCTAATGCACAACCGACAATATGCAGGCGCATCTGGGATTCGAGAGATCCAGCCCTGGAGGCTGGAGGTGTGCAGCTACACACGTGCTCAATGGTCGGATGCATTTCCGCCATTGACTCCAAAGACAACGAGAGAGAGATCGCCGTTTCGCTACCAAACACTGATGCACCCTTTCTTTCAAGAAGTGCATGTCCAAAATGCGATACTGTCCTGATGAAGAAACAGCAATGACAGCGTCATACTTCGCCCCACTCATAAGGCTTAGGCTAGGGCCCCGCACATTGAGGTGCGCCACTGGACGGGCATAGAAATCCACAAACAAAGTCTAACAAAGTCGATCTCGGTAGGCATTGGATGACCCAAAACGCACCTTGCTCGACTATCGTGCTTGTGGACATCCTCCATCTATTACGTCTCTATCGCTCATATGCCGAGCAGGGGCGCGGGGACATCACCAACGGACGCTGGTCAACAACGCCGTATTCACCATGCGGCTGCAACTTTATTTGAGAATCTCGCCAAAAAAATGTCTTGCGATTGGACAGATGAAACAAAGTTGCGGACACGAGTTCCCTCGGGCAGACTTCACGGGTGTGCTGCTTGACGTGAAAGTCGTTGGGCGATGCCCCGACCGCGAGGTACGATACCAGATCACCACTGTATCCCCAGCACAAAGCCACATGAGTGGACAATTGTACGACGTTACTAGTAGGAAGTTTCTCATTCTGGTTAGACTAATGATAGTTGCGTGATAATTTGCACAAATCACACACGCAGGCTCCGAGGGTAGGGATCGGTTCAAGTACCGACTTTCTGTCTCGGGTTCATCTGACAGCAGCGATCAAGAAGCCGTCGTAATTCTTGTCCCCGACCGTCTGGGTTGGGTACGACTCCATCGAGCCTATCCTTCCCGGGCATGTTGTCCACCACTCGCCGTGTTCCAGCAATTCTCGGGTCCTCGCTCATCTTTTGCGCGAGTTGCCCTTTTCTTACATTTTTGTCACCATGCATGCACGCTCCCGGCTCGTATAGCTCGGTGGCTCTTTCGGCGTACTCGAGGTACTCACAAGTTCAACAGCCGCGTTGTTTGTCACCGGATGCCATTGGTTCAATCCCAATGCGCAGCTTTGAGTAGTAAGCTTGTAGACTCGCGGAGAAGAAGCAAACTGCACGTGACCCTCAGATAAGGGCCACAGAGTACACGGTTCCTTCAGTTGATTTTATTAATCGATAAACACGAGCTGGGATTTGCCAACATTCTCCAGCTTGATATCTGCTATATACAGTGTCCGGCAAAACCTCAACTCTAGGACCAAGTCGCGCTTCCATCCTGACGCTGTTCCAGCATGCTTGATGTTTCACCTTGACTTTCGCATGATGCTCATCGAACTTGATGCTGCACAATTTGACATCAGGACTTTTGCGTTTGCAAGCTAGGTGTTTGAGCAACCTGTCCTGATTTCGCAGGCGCGTCTGCTGAAAAACGTTATCAGAGGCTATACGATGACATTAGGTAAGGCGTTGCTTTTCTGGTTCCGAGAGCGCATGCTCGACCACGTTATATGAAGGCATCTCTCGCCAGGAAGAATGCAAGTGTCCAAGTGAGTAGGTGTCAACTGTCGGACCAGTGTGGGTCTTTCTGATAGGATTGTCCCTGCCCTGACATAGTGATTCGTGCAAGATCGAAGCTTTTTTGTCGGGGGAATGGAGCACAATGTTCGAAGGAGCTGGAAGGTCTTGGAGGTTGAACTCCACTCCATATGCGGGGTCGACGAGAGCTTGCTAGGTACATGAATTCTCCAACAGTATAATATGGAGATTGCCGCTCCTATACATCCTGCGACTCTGTTGTCTTTTCCCTATGGCAGAATTACAGAACCATATCACGATCGAATATTGACCCACGAGTAACACGTCAAGAGTTTGTTTGATTGCGTTCCTTCAGAGGCTCTGACTTGCTGTATACATGCCCCGCTTGCACCACGTATCAACCTGACATGCCACGGTGGTGTTATGTATGCAGTTTGCGTCGCTTGCATCTGGTAATCAACAAGTCTGCACCTCTAAGATCGCCGATCTCTGCAACCCTTCATTCACCGCACGACCTCTGTTATGTGCGGCGCCACCCACGTAACAACACTCTAAGCATACTGTTGATCACCTATCGCTTTCTCTGCAGCATTGATGTTTTCGATAAATGATGAACGCTTTTGTAGGTATTCATGATTCAGCAACACCACCTGCATGCAGATTCTTCGAGAACAGAGAATCATGTAATAACAGCTGATTGTAATTGTAGGAGCAGAAACTTTGGAGAGCCTTCGCCGCTTTCGCGCCCTTATTCAGCTCAGTCACGGCGTCCAATGCATGGATGTAGAAGGTGCCTTCGAACACTGTGACTCAGCCGCACGTGCAGGCGCAACACACCTGTGTTGCCTGATAGCCCCGACTCCTAGCGTCTTTACGCCATGCACCTATACGGTTGAAGGGCGGTGTCTGACAGTAAATATGATGACAGTCATACTTCAATTCTCAGTTTAAATTGGCGATACAACCATTGGATTCTCACCTGGCCAACGACATCGCCAGCATGGCATTACAAGTAAAAGACGAGGTCTACGACCTTCTGATCCTAGTTGATTCGACCTACTCAATGGTCCACTACCTCAAATCACTCCAGACGTCTCTTCCCAAAGTCATAGCCATCTCCAATCTGACCGACAGTTTCTCGCGAATTGGGCTTCTAGCTTATCGGGATTACTCCGAATCGGATCGAACCAAGGATGGAATGCTTGAATGGAGCGGCTGGCATGAATGTAACAAAGGATTGGACACGGACGGCGCCAACAGAGCCTCTGCAGCTGCGCTTACAACCATGGCTGCAAATCTGGAACCCGATGGCGGCGGCGACTACCCAGAAGCAACCAAGACTGGTCTTGCTCGCGCATTTCAGCTGATGCGAAAAGATGCAACCACAATCATACTTCTCTACACCGATGCGCCACCACACTGTGCGATGGTAGCCGACCGAGATCCGGATAGCAATTACTACACAGAACAGACTGTCTTGCGCCACCCCTCGTCCTATGGTGGCTTCGGCTCGAAATTTGCAGACTGGGTGTCAGCAAGTAACATGCTTCATGAAGGGGAAAAGAAGGCTCAAGTTTTCTGTTTCTTACATAGAGACCTTGAGGATCCGCTCTACGGCGGGTATTACACATACCTCAGCACCGTTACACGTGGAGCCTGCTTTACTTTGGCAAGGTCCGCACCTGAAAGCATCTCACAGGTTACTGTTGACGTACTCCTAGCATGGATGGGTGTAGGCAAGGCAGGCATAGAGAACGTCATGGATGCGACGTTGATGCGATACAATAACGACGAGACCATCAAGAACATAAGTACTGAGCAGGACGAGCTCGCCAATTCGTACTTCTGGGCTGCAGACGTCAAATCAGAGGGCAAGAGAGTCATCACCAATCGGAAGAAACAACGTCAAGCTCTGGACTTGCGACTGAACAACAACCTTACAAAGATAGCTGTTACTTCCAGTGTACTCAACAGATACTTGCCGAAGAGGACAACACCCATCATGGACTTCGCCAAGCGTTACGCTGGAGATGCCACCTACAAGATCCTCGTCTCACGGCAGCTGCAGAACATCATTGAGACAGACGTGGCCTCCATGTCTTTGAACCCTGTGTTTGGAGTTCTTTGGCGCACTGTTTGTAGGGACCGCGGGAATCCCGCTCGTGATAAGCTCATCGCCAAATTCAGTCTTCATGTTGACAAAATTGCGGATACGGATGAGAAGGCACGCATGAAGAATTGGCTTGAAGAGTCATACGACTACGTCAACGAGATTTTGTGTATAATTGATGAGGTACCTGAGCAACAGCGTTTCCCTTGTGTCTTTCTCGATCCTACGATCAACTTTGCGCCTGCGATGATCAAGGGGACGGCGCAACACGGCGATGAAGAAGATGAACAAGATCAGCCCTTATCCAAGTTCCGACGAGATGAGCTTCTGGAAATCGGTCGTTCGTGCGATGGACGCATCCTTCGTCGTCTTGCAAAGGTACTGACTCGGATCACATACGTTGAGTCAGCAGCGGAACTTCCAGCCCACATAGCAGAGACATCGAACACTGAGGTCCCGAAGATTCCTACAGCATTGGCGTCCCAGGACTTCGGATGGAAGTTCTGGCAGATCCTTTTGCATGTCATACTGCCAGGTACAATGCTTACTGCTCGACCTGCTGCTGTTTTGGCAGCACTTGCTATCCGAATCGGTCTGAAGCCATTATCAGGCGCAGCAAATGCAGCTATGTTGTTCTGGCGCGATAAGTGGAACAACATTGAAGTCCCGGAGACATGGAACTCGAGCTGCCTGGGTTTACTCCTTGATGCGGATGCCGAGCACAGAGCCCAGATGCAATCACATGAAGGATGTCCTAGCAAAGACGGCCTTCTATTTGAGAGCGACCGTGAGCTCTTTCATCGTCTTGTGATCTACCAGCACACAGGCAAAAATCTCTTGACAACCCTGACAGCAAAAGTTGGCTGGACACCTCGGAAGACCCACGCGCCTATCGGTCCTGCAGTCATGTGTCGAGAATGTCAACTGCCTAGATCGATAACAATCATGGCTGAAAACTCGCAAGGCAAGTGCGGTCTGTGTGTGTTCACAGGGTCATCATGGGGCTCTGTCGAGGATCGGGCAAAAGCGCTCCTCACTAATGTCACACCAGAAGACACTGCATCAACGAAAATTGCTTGGGTCGAATGCAGCATTCAGACATGTCGTGCGCAGTATGTGTGCTATAACACAGCTGACTTGAATGTTCGACCGAAGTGTTGGTACTGCCGCATGCAGACCAGCCTTCCGCCAGCGAAGCGTAGCAACAACCCTGCGCCTACATTGGAGTGCACAAAATGCCTAAACAAGGTCATCTGGCCGGATGAATGGAAACACATGGTGACAAGACCGTTCCGCTGCACAGCCTGCGTCGATGGAATGAAAACTATCGTCGGAGTCGATACAACTGCCACGCAGATTTGTGAAGAGAACGGACAAGACTGGCTCATAAGGAACACCAACGGTGTCCTTGAGAAGCCTTTCAAGTTCAGTCTATTCACGACAGTTGCTATGACCGGCACAAAGTCGTTCCTCGAAAACGTTGAAGCTCTTCCTGACCTTGATCCGGCAATGAAGCTCACACTCAAGGGCAAGCAGATTCGCAACGTTGCTGCACTGACTACAGACCTAAAATCTTGGGTCAAGCGCCGTACTGCTGAAAGATCTCACTGTAGCCTCTGCTTCAGCACATTCACCAAGAAGTATCTGCTCCCAGCATGCCGCCGGCGCGGATGCCATCAGAGCATCTGCAAAGATTGTCTTAGCAGTTGGTACGGGCTGAACAACCCCGGAACCATAATCAACACCGCTGCTCTCTTCTGTCCCTTCTGTCGCCGTGCTCCAGCCGCGCGCACTCTCGCAGTCTACGGGAAGGGCATACACGCAGTAGGCAATCTGAAAGCAGCTTACGATGAGAGAGGTGAATGGATCCACGCCTGGTGCTCTCAATGCAACAAAGCCCAGCGGCTGATGGAACGCGAGTGCGCAAGAGGCGCCCCAGAAGCGCTTCAGCAGTGGCGCTGTGAGGACTGCGAGACGCCCGCAGCTGCACGGAAAAGGCTCGAAGGTTCTGTGCGGGAGTGCCCTGGATGCAGTGTTTCGGTCCAGAAGACATATGGATGTGACCATATTACGTGTACGTGTGGTACGCACTGGTGTTGGGCTTGTGGCGAAATGGGCTCTACTGCTTCAGATGTCTACAATCATATGAGCAGCGTACATGGAGGTATGTACGGGGATGAAGACGACAGCGAATACGACGAAGAAAATGAGGATTACTACTAGACGAAACACCAGGAAGCAGGGTTTGACAGATACAAAGGTATGGCGTGATGCATTGGATTCTGATGCAGATTATTTGTTTGTTCGAGAGGCGCCGCTTTTGTCTACGGTGTCTTATGAGATGGTAGAATAATTTGAATGATAAACGGTTATCATACACCGCTAAGGCACTACATTGAAGTATTTGATTCTGTCGCCAAGGCCAGTGCGTCTCCTTCACTCCCATCTACCGTTTGCTTCACTGCGCTAGGCTCGGCGCCCACCCCCTCTTCCCTTCTCCAAACAATCCTTTCTTCTCACCACCCTCTCCACACCACTGGTACTTCCACTAAACACGAGTTTCTTCGACGACGCCCGGAAGTTCCGTAACGCGCTCATAGCCGTCGCCGCAAACGCATGGCAGAACGCCAGCCCTGCTGCCGCTAAAGCCAAACAGCTCACCGAATCTTTCGTCGCCTCTGTGAATCAGCAGGCCACCACGACTATCATACCTGACGGCGTTCCTACTCGCGAAGTTTCACCGTCGGACTGGGCGGGGCTCACACGCTTCGGAGAAGACGTCGGCAAGCACATGGGTGTCACCGCAGGTGAAGCGTGCGAGGCGCTGCTCAGCGGCAAAACCGCAATGAATGAGGTTGGCAGCAAGCGTATTCCTAAGTTCGATTTCAAAGAGGAGCATATGAAAGGCTTGCCTGAGAAAGTGCTGAGGTGGATCCGAGACCATCCTGTCGAGGCTGCGCAGCTGATTGCCTGTCTTGCTGCCGTGCCGATGGCCATCGGTCTCGCCCCTGCAGTCTTGGGTTTCATTGGGTTTATGCCCGTTGGCATTGCTGCTGGTTAGCTGTTCCCTGCGAGGTATGGCTATTGATACTGACTCTGTGGAACCAGGTTCTATTGCTGCGGCGGTTCAGTCAGCTGTTGGACCTGTCGCAGCCGGCGGCGCGTTCGCTATCCTGCAAAGCGCAGCTATGGGTGGATACGGCCTCGCCATCGTCAAAGCTTTGGCTGCGACTGGTGCGGCTACTGGCGTCTGCAGTATTGCAGCTGCTAGTTTCCTACGCGCCATGAAGGAAGGTGCGGAAAACGAGAAGAAAGACGCCTGATGAAGGTGACAGTCAGCGAGATGGGTGTACAGTGAGAGTCCATGCATTCGATCGCCGTTGCGCAGTCCCTGGCCGTACTTATCATTTATTCACAACCGAGTCAGACATATCCGTTTGAGGCAGTGGTTGCTTGTATGCACCGCTTGCTTCCATGCAAGAGGAAGGCATGCCGTGTTACTGTTACTTTATGGCACCAATGTTGGACAAGTAGACAACGAATAAATGTGATAAAAGATGCTTTTGGTCTGCTAAATAGAGAAATTGCCAACCTCGTGAGTCGTCATGATCTATAAGCGCGGAAATGCAAAACCCAGGATTTATCCTCTAGAACGCCGGACAATGCAACAAGTCTAAGATATCATGTCGTACCAACAGATCGTCTACTCGGCCTCGTCATCGGTATTAGGAGGCTGGGGTGTGCCCTGTGGAGTTGTTAGAAAAATGTTAAAGATTGCAAATGGTGTGATAAACGTACCTTGGGGCTGTTGAGCCAGTCAATGTATCTCAGTCTCCGCCTGACTTCACGCTCCTTGACCTCCTTCTTAGTCATCTTCTTCTTCTTCTTGGACCTGAACTTCATATCGTCCTTTGAGCCCTCAACGTCGGAGCCAATAGGTGTACCAGCGGAGCTAGGCGCCGCAGAGCTGACGTTGCTGCTAGCAACCGACGAACCAGGACGGGAGTCCTCGAAACGGCCCATATCGACAGCAAGGTGACCCTTGTGCTGGACCCTGCCGTCGATGACGTGCCACTGCTCGGGGCAGAGGGCGCCGACAAACTCCTCGTTGTGAGAAATCATGATAACACCACCCTTGTAGTCGCGGATAGCAACCGCAAGACCGCCAAGAGAGTCGCGATCCAAGAAGTTGGTCGGCTCGTCGAGGACAAGAAGATGGGGGTTGTTCCACATAGCACCTGCAAGTACGACCTTGACCTTCTGACCTCCAGAAAGACCAGAGATTTCGTTGTGGTTGGCGATCTCAGGATCCATACCAAGATCCTCGAAGTGCTTGGAGATAACCTTGGGCTCGAGGACACGGTAACCGAGACCCTCGCGGGATGCCTCGTGGTCGTCGAACTCTTGGATGAGCTTCTGGAAGCCCCTCTCCAACAAGGTCTCGCGCGAGATCATGGTGTTGTACTTGGGGAGCATGTGCATCCACTTGACCTCATACTGGAAGGTCTTCTTGTACTTCTGACGACCAATCAGGGCTTCAATCTTGCGTCCGCCGCTGCCGTCGCCAAGATCGATCAAGGTGTCCATCTGCGCCTTGTCTTCCTCAGTAAGAACACGAGTCTGCTTCATCAACACCTCGCGATCGTCACCGTTTGCGTAACGCCATTGGAGGTACTGGTTGGGCGTCTTCTCCAAGTGCATCTCGACGTGCTCCAAAGCGTGCTGCTTGATGTATCCAATACGCAAGTTGGGGTGCTTCTCAACCTTTCCGTCCTGTGGGGTGACTTCGCCTGTCAGGATCTTAATGAGTGTAGATTTACCAGCACCATTGGCGCCGATGATAGCAACTCGGGAAGAGAGTGACAGGTTGCAGGATGCGTTGAAGAGCGACGGCTTTGCCGCGCCAGGGTATGTGAATGTGCAGTCGGTCATACGAAGGATAGAGCGAGTGTTAGACTTGACTCCGGTCAAGATACCAGGAGGGGGGAACTTGAACTGGACGAGCGACGCAGAGAGGGTGTAGTAGCTCTTGCCTTCGGGGTTCTGCCTGACGAAATCGGCAAGGTTACCCTTGTAGTTAACAAGCTTCTTCTGCTCGTAGTGGTAGATGTCTGTGCAGACAGCGTCGAGGAACCCAGAGTCGTGAGAAACGATCAAGCTGGTGATTTCAGTGTGGCTCTTGAGGTACTCCTGCAGCCAAGCAACGTTGGCAACGTCCAAGTGGTTAGTAGGCTCGTCGAGCAACAAGACGTCCGCGCGCATAAGCATAGCACGCGCCAAAGCGAGCTTCATCTTCCATCCTCCGGACAGGGAGCCAACCTTGTGAGATTGCCTGCCTTCAGGACCAGCAGTGAAGCCAACTTCCTCCAGAACCTCGGAAATACGCTCCTGAGTCTCGTCCTTGAAGCGAGGATCATTGACGATGTATTCGAGAATTGTGATCTCGGCGTCTTCGCCCTGGTTGTGCTCGACAAAGCAGGTCCTGACCTCGTCCTGAGGAGGAAATCCCTCGAGCTTGCCGTTGGCGATACTGCGCATGAGCGTAGACTTTCCAGCACCGTTGCGGCCGCAAAGACCGTAGCGGTGGCCCTTGAGCAGACGCAGGTTGGTGTGCGAGAGAAGCAACATACCACCGTACCCGAGAGAGAAGGTTGCGTTGACAATTTCGGTCTCTCCATCGTCCTCGACGACCGGCTGACCGAACTTGCGATGATCCTCGTCAATGTAGAATTGAGAAACAGCCTCTGAGACCTTCTCAGCGGCATCAGGGCCCATCAAAGGCTTGAGGTAGGGAGCAACGAGCGAAGGAATGCGCTTGATCTGGCGCTCATGCACATCCTCAGCGATCATGGCGGAAATGTAAGCCTTTGCAGATGTCCAGAGTTCAGCATCACCAGGGAAGTCCAGCAGACCGCCAGCCTCCTTGACGTGCTTCTCCAGAACAAGGGAGACCTCGGAAGGCGAAACACGGGCAAGAGCACCGTGCTCGACGTTTCCGTCCTGATCTGCGGTGGCGGCATCGATGACAGCCAGCGCACGACCGCCAATCTCACGAACTTCGGGCATGGAAGCGCGATCGAGGACAGCCTTGACACCGGGCCTCAGCTTGGGGAGGAAAGCACGAGCCTCGATGGGGTCGTGAACGAGCTTGGTCAAGTTCTCGACGACTACAACAGTCTGGCGAGTGACCTCCTGTGTTGTGTTGGGGTTGTTGAGGGAGCGCTCAAGCAGAGGTGTGACCATGGCGAGGACAGGCGACGTCACGATGGCGACGAAGGTGGTCTGCGAAAGAGCGTGAATAGCCTTCTGCAGACTCTGTGTGGAGGGGTCCTCGATGGCCTTGACAAGCAGAGGTATCCGGGGAGCGATGTCGTCGTTCTGGAGGAGGGTGGTGAGGCTGTTCATTGTCTTGACCGCCTGCTTTGCGACCTGCAATATTGATTAGCGCGTGCATCAGTGTCATTTTGGATAGTACTGACCTCAGACTTAAGATCGTGCATGAAGCTCTCGACAATAGGGATGAGTCCCTCGAGCTTCTTACCCATGGCCTCGCGGAGAACATCCTTCTCCAGCTCGACCTCCAGGCTCTCCATGCCGATCTTGGCCTTATCGGCCATGCGGCCGATCAGCTCGAGCGCACCAACGGCGCCCTGCCATTTTCCAGACTTCTTGCCAAGGTATTTCATAACTGCAGGCAGAAGACCGAAAACTTTGGCCTCAGCAGAGAGGTTGTCGAACAGCGAGTCGAGCGCGTACTTGGCCGACTCCCTGACGGGGGCGGCCTTGTCCGAGAGCGAGTCGACTGTGAGGGGGAACAGTGTCTCGTCCTGAACCAGGAAGATAGCCTCGGTCAGCTTCTGCGAGCGCGGGAAGCGCTCGAAAAGTGCGCCGATGCCGTTCATGGCGCCCTCCCTCTGGACAGGGTCTTTCTTGTTGGTTGCCGACTTCTTGAGCGAGTCGAGGACGCCATATGCCTGGAGGCCACGGAAGCCAACAGAGTTCTGGAGGACCTCGGTGAGGGCGTAGGCAGCGTCGACCGAGGCGTGCGATGTCTTTGCGGTGACGATGCTGGTCAGGAACGCCTGGACGTCCTCCTGGGAGGGCGCAGGCGCCGCGCCGCTCTTGTCGACGACGATAGGAGAGGCCATGGTAGGCGACTCAGAGTGTGGCATATCCCGCGTACGGTCTTGTGTGTGCTGCGAAGCTGACTGTCGCTGCGCTTCTTTTTGGAGGGGTCTTTTACTTTTCTTATCGATACAGAAGTGCAGACACGGGCGAAGCGTAGCAGCCCAAAAGTGCAGAAAGCAACACAAAGACAAAGGGTATCGTGCTCGTGAGACGCTCCCGAAGAGTGGAGAGTCTATACAAGAACAAAAAGGAAGGGCACGAAATCCGGAGGCCCTGAAAAAGTGCGTTGGGGGGCCGTCTTAACGAAGAGAGCGGGCTTTATTAATTACCCTTATCCGCCCGCGCACGGGCAAAGTTCGTTGGTCCCTTGTTACAGACATTTTCTGACTAGCCCGCGCTCCCGCCGCTGGTGCCCGGTGCAGAGTCAGCTACTCACGGTGGCGGTGACGGTCAGCACCTGCCCTTTCCCCATCCACCCACATCTGGGGAGCTCGCGCAACACCGGCAAACAGCAGACTCCGTTGCTCACCCCAGGATCCCTATGTACATGCCTTCCTGAGCTGATGGAGGTGGGTAGACACGATCTTGGCGTCGAAGACAGAGCCTTCATGGTCGTATCGCGGCCGGTATTGTGAGATAACTAGTGGTTCGCATTTTTGTATTTTGGTAGCCTGACCCTCCCACACGTTCCCACAAGTAGCAACTCATCCAGGCGGTCAACATGTGTGCTGTGGTTGTGGTTTATTGTTAAATCGTTACCGGCCCGTACTCTGGCTCTGGGGCGACTCGATGCTCTGTGCCTGCCTGCATGCACCATGGCGCGAGCGCTGTGCGTATCTATACCAAACGACTAGTGTGCTACCTGCAGGTACTGTATCTGGACAAGCATATCGCATCCTCCCACTGCCACGTGGATGCTGCACTCGCAGGTCAGGCTCTACGTATACTGCACCCAGAAACGTCAAACCAGCCACTTGGAGGGACCAAACCATTCCTGTCGCAGCCAAGAAGCCACAGAGCGACCACTGAATATCGCTGTTTGAGCACATGTACTCCAGCAAGAAAGAGTCTTAGTAAGATTGTTGATCCTCCTTGCCTAATGCCGGTCTGTCAAGTGGCTGGTCAAGTACCTAATGCCTGAGTGCAGTACCTGGTTTGCCATCTTGTTCTGTGATAAGAATTCTTCACAGACAGGAAGAACGAGCATATCAAGACACGTTGGATATCGGACGGGTGGTAACCGCTCCTCCGTATGTACGGCGCTGCTGACGATGCTCGCTTACGGTGATCGTTTGGGCATGGCAGGGTACCTCGTGGTGCGCTGACATCTGCTTCTCCCTCCGCTTCTACGGATCAGCAAACAGCAACCCTTCGAACGAAGTGCGTAAACAGCCTCTGGCATCTTCCTGAAGCTCAACATCACTCTGGCGGCCCGATCGATGATCTGAAGCTCTCACAGAGGTGAGGGACAGTCAGAGATGCTAACAGAGATCACAACACTTGAAGTATGTCCTGCGATCCAGACAAGCTACCACCTTACTTTTACACACCTCTCGCGCGAGGTGAGATACGCGTACTTGTTCCCGATACCTCACACACCAACAAAGGGCTTTCTTGGACCATAAAGAACATCGCTCTAGACGCAGGACTCGACTACGATGCCCTCTCATACACCTGGGGGTAGCAGGCCAAAACTTTTCCCGTCACTTGCAACGGGCGTCAACTTCGCGTCCACCACAATCTGTATGCTGCTCTTCCATACCTAGCTCAGCGGAACAAGAACACGAACTTCACCACTCGACCAATCTGGATCGACGCAGTGTGTATCAACCAGGCAGATTATGATGAGAAATTTATCCAGATCAACATGATGGACCAAATCTATAAGCGTGCGAGGAAGGTTTGGGCGTGGTTGGGCGTTTCGACTGAGCAACAGAAATTGTCACATCTTCTGTCTTTATTGCCATCCATCGTCACTTACAATAGACAGATCGGGCTTTCAGATGGGGGATCACGACCAGAAAGGCCCCCAGAGCTGTGCTCGATCGACATTTCTTATCGGGACGCTATCTTCCATTTGTTCCAGAACCCCTGGTTCCATCGCGTGTGGATCATTCAGGAGGCTGCTCTCGCGACAGACATAGCATATCTGTGTGGGGAGCATGAGATTGACTTTATGGCCCTCGACGAGGCTCTCGATACGCAGAGGTTCACATACTGGAATTGGTATGATACCGCCGGTGCGCCAGTGCGTTTTGCAAAAATGACGATGGCTCACGAAGTCCTCCCTGACATTCGAACATTCTTTCGATCTGATAAAATTCACGAGTCGGACGCTGTGGCCTGGAGACCACTGCGTGTTGTTTTGTTGATGGTCCCGAACCTTGATTGTTTTTCACCACAAGATCGAGTATTCGGCATGATAGGTTTACTTCGAGAGATGGATCCTGAAATCCCCAGATTCCGCTACGACACCTCGGTAGCAGATCTGTACACCAGCTTCAGTAGATACATACTCGCTAAGTCTACGAGGAATCACTTCTGGTGGCGATACATTAACATGTCTTTCAGCCTCTATAGGACCGAGGGCCTCCCATCGTGGGTGCCAGATTTGCATCACCAACGCCCACCATACATATGTGGTCCCGCAACCATTAGAGAGTTCCAAAGAGACGGAGATGTCCGCTACCAGGCTAGCTTGAGTCCCAGCTCATTTGAACTTGGAAACGAAATGGATGAGATCATTCTTCGGGGCAAGATTCTGGACAACATCATAATAGTCCACCCAACGAATGGCGGGCTGACAGATTTGTACGGAGTTGCAGATCACTTGCTAGCAGACGACTACGAAGATGGAGACCGATCGGTGGAAGCTTTTTTGGGTCTCGTCAAGTGGGAGCGCAGAATCGCTGACGTGGCCCTATCCAACGAGCTCAGAAGCGATACCATGGGCACTGCAGCAAGCACTCGCGTGACAAAAGATACCTACTGGAGAACTCTGATGGGCAACAACGACTTTGGCGAAACGCCCGGCGACGTAAAGCTGACACAGGAAACCTGGGACGATTTCCGCACCACATTTTCGCAGTATGCGCAAGTCCTCCGGAAGATACACCGGTATGTGAAACTTTCTCTTTGGTTTACTGGAGCCAGATCGCATCACGCAGCTCTTAGCGCTGACTGTCCACCAGACTGCTTGCATCGGGCGAAATGGACCCCAGCGGCAAAGACGACACGCGTCTGCTCACCTCTGAGGAGCTGGATATCGCCAGGTCGACGAAACTGCAGCACGGAGCGCCGAAGGCACATTTGCAAAAGCTCTGGCGGCTTGCCGGGAGACAGGTTTTCCATACTGCGCAGGGCAGGTTCGGATTCACGGTGCAGGGCGTGACAGTCGGGGATCTGGTCGCTGTGCTCAATGGGTCGCAGACACCGCATGTGGTACGACGAAGGGAGTGCCGCGGTGGGAAAGAGCGGTATAGCTTCGTCGGAGACGCGTACGTTCACGGTTTAATGTACGACGAGGCACATAAGTTGGCTACTGAGGAGCGAGAAATCGTGTTTATCTAGTGAGAATACTGAGATGCTATCTACAAAAAGATGAAGAGAACAGACATATGAGAATCCAGGCCAGCGAAGACTCCCCACTGATCTATTACAGCCAATAGCTTCATTGACACCCGAAACGCCATAACATGCCCCCTTACAATACCTCCTACCACGTCCCCTGTAACGGCAAATCCCTGCTCGAAAAGCCTACGCTGATCTCAAACGCACCCGTCGTAGGCATGACCCAATTCTGCCTGCGCACATCCCAATAACTCAGATCGCGCCGTGTCACCTCAAAGGTGACCAGCTCCCCAACATCACTGTCCGCACGACCCTGCTTGCCACTTCCAGCCGCGACGCGCACCTTCTCGAACCCGCGTAGCACCCTAACGGGAAAGTCGATAGCCTCGCCCGTCTCCGGGTCTGTGTAGCCCTGCGGGAGTGAAATGTACAGCTGCACCACCGCCGCGCCGTCGACGGGGCCTGTGTTGGCCACGCGCGCCGTCACGCTCAGCATCTCCGTGTACAGGTCTGGGTTCCCGCCTGGGCCGCCGCCGGCGGGGCTGAGGGGGGATTGCGGGACGGGTTCGGGGGCGTGGAAGGCGGTGCCTTTTGTGGAGGAGAGGTAGGGGTAGATGTACTTCTCGATTTTGTGGAAGTCCTTGGGAAAGAGGGCAGACTTTGGGTCGGGGAGGGTGGTGGGGTATGTGGGCGGCGTGAGGCCTGATGGGCGGGCGGAGGGGAGCAGGGATTTGTCGTGCTTGGACTTGATGGCTAGAGCGGACAGCTTGAATTGCGTGTAGGAGAGGCCGTAGCCGAATTCGTAGCGCGGGGCGATTTTTTGCTTGTCGAAGTAGCGGTAGTCGATGTATAGACCTTCTGAGAAGTTCTGCTGGGGAGCGAGGCCGTCGGAGGGGCTGGGGAAGTACTTGACTTTGCTGTCGGGGCCGAAGTCTTCTTCCTTCTTCGCAATGGTGTAAGGCAGGCGACCGGAGGGGTTGACGTCACCGAATAGAACATCGACAATAGCGTTGCCGGATTCCTGGCCTGGGAGATTGGCAATAAGGACAGCCTTGACATTGGGAATGTCGATGAACTCTTCAAGGATGACAGGGCCGACGGTGTGGACCACGACAACAACATCGCCCTTGCCCTTGCCACAGTCCTTTGCGACATCCTTCACAAGTTCGTTGCCACCCTTCTGGATAGAAAGATCGTTCCTGTCACCACGGACATCCTCCCATCTCAAGTAACCTTCACCGGCATCAGAGTTGACGAAGACAATGCAAAGATCCTGATCTTCGACAATCTCCTTCTGCTTTGGAAGCTTGTTCTCCAGCCAGTCGGTGACGTACACAGTATCCTTGTCAAACGCAGCTCGGATAGCCGACATCGGCTCCACGATATATGGAAAGTCGACCGCACCAGAACCCCAGCCAGAAGCCAAAGTGCCGTCGTTACAGCTCTGATCCGCGCATTTGTTGATACCATCATGAGAGAGGCGTGCATCTTCGCCAAACACGCTCACACGGAACTTGGTCTGCTGCTTGGACTTGAAAGCAACCTTGCGGCCCTTGCGGCTAAGAGGCAGAACATTGTCCGTGTTCTTGACCAAGACCGTACCCTCGGCGGCAATCTGGCGAACAACGTCCTTGTGGTTACCTTGCGCATTCACGAACTTGTTGACGACCACCATGGTCTTGTCCGACGGGCTCCCCTCATGGAGTTTGCCAACCTCGTCGTTTGTCCAGGAAGAGAAGTTCGGGCCTTCGCCAGACCACTTGTCTTGGCCGAGTTGATACCAAGATGCCACGACACGGGTCACCATGTCATCCAGGCGGTCAACTGGCACGCTTCCGTTCAGAACAGCTTGTGTAAGCCTCGCGCCCCACAGACTGTCACCATTAGCCCAGCGAAGCCCATCGCCAGGCATGGACATGTCCAGACCAGCGAGTGCGCTTGCGACACCAGACCTTTGTGCCAGCCAGTCTGATTGGATGAAGCCTTGGAAACCCAGCTCGTCCTTGAGCACGCCGTTCAGCAGTTTGCTGTTAGCACAGGCGTAGGATGAGTTGACCTGGTTGTATGAGCACATAACGGAAGCCACGCCGGCCTTGACAGAGTCGGCGAATGGCCACGCGTAGATTTCATGCAGGGCACGGTCGTCGATATTGCTCGAGATAGCACTTGGCAGCGCCCACTCCCACGCTTGCCGGAAGTGCTCCTGCTCGTTGCCAAGCCAGTGCTTCGCAGTGGCCATGACACCAGCGTCTTGGATGCCCTTGATAGTCTGAGCAGATGCAATTCCTTGGAGAACCGGGTCACTACCGAAGCCCTCCCAGTTGCGGCCTCCCGCAGGTAGGCGACCGATGGGACCCATTGTCGGCCCCAGCAGAACGTTGACGCCTTTGAGTCGTGCTTCCTCGCCATGGGCCTTGCCGCGTTGGTACATGAGGTCTTTGTTCCATGTCGCTCCTACGGTAACGCCGGCAGGGAAAGCGGTGATGTTGTCTGCAAAACGAATGCCGAGAGGACCGTCCTGTGTCATGTGTTAGTGAAGAGCAGACTGCCCTGAGAGACTGTACATACCTGCAAGCACAGCTGTGGGAACTTGAGCCTTGGCACGGCCCCATTGTTGCCCACGCACATGTCCATGCTCCAGCCCGTGCCTGTGGTGATGTTGATCTTCTCGACTAACGTCATCTGCCTGACGAGCTCCGCCGCCTTCTTGTAGCTCTCCTCCCACGCTGGATCTGCTCCGCCCTTTGGCGCAGGGTACCACGGCGGACTCAGACCATCGAGTGGTACTGACGCCTTATATGCCCAGATGCCCCCTGCGGCGAGCAGCAGCACTGTGGCGGCGACGAAGGTCAGCAGCCAGCAGCAGCATCGTCCCGGCGAGAATCTCTTCCTTTGTGCATATGGTGTCGTGGAGGCCGCCTCGGCGTCCTTGAATGACGTCTTCCGTACTTTGAGGTCGCCTGCGCTCTTCTTGCGCTTCAGCCTGCTGTCGAAGGCTAACGGGTCGTGCTCCTCGAGGTCCTCCAGGGTTACATTCGATTCGGAGGAGAAGCGCGTTGGTGTAGGCTCCAGGTCGTCGTCGGTGGGGGCATCGAGCCTGGCATACTTGCCCCGACGCAGCTGATGGAATTCGTAGGGCGCCATTGTAACTTGCAGCACGAGCTTCGGCGACTGCGGAGGCGGCGATTGATAAGGATCGGCGCGAGCGTCGAGCTCCGTCTACGCTTAACAAATCATGGGGCGGGTCGCGTTTGTCGGGTGCGGTGGCAGCAGTCGCGTGTCAAAGCCAACGGCGCGTCTCACAGGGTAGCGAGAGTTTGTTTGCGTACAATGTGACGATCTCCAGGCCATCACCATCAGCGCACCCCTGGTTCCTGCCGATCCGCTAAGAAGCGCCTCCCGAAAAGAGTGGGGCAACGATATATTTGGCCGCTTGCCCACTAACCTGTCAATGCTTCCAGGCGCGCAAGCACAATCACAAGCATGTTACAGGCATTGGAGCATAGGGTAGGTGAGGTTTGTTCTTCAATCTAATCATTTCTGCTCAACGCGGGAAACTTGGTATCAACAACATGTCCTTTTCGGGAGCCGAAGCTCCGCTTTTGAGCTCCACCTTTCCAAGCCCGACCTTTTCAAGCACCAACCTGGTCCAGGATGCCTTGGAGGTTGATGCTCTTGGGGCGCTCAATGGGCAGACCTAGCGCCCTGTCCCAGATGAGCTGTGCGAGCGGCCCAAGACCACGGCTGACACCGAAAGTAGCTGTGTAGTAGAGTGTCTCCTTGAAGCCGTAGTGGTGGAAGAGCACGCCAGAGGAAGAGTCGACGTTGGGGAAGGGGTTCTTCGTCTGCGGCGGCTGTTAGTGGCTTCTCGACAGAACAGGTTCAGTCACTTACCTTTCCGTGCTCCGTGAGCACGCCGGGAGCCACCTCGGAGTTCTTCTTCACGAGCTGGTAGACAGGGTCGGCTGCGACCTCCGGGCGAGCATCAGCAAAGTCCATAAGAGCCTGGAAGCGCGGGTCGGGCTTCCTCAGCACGGCGTGACCGTAACCGGGAATGACTCGTCCAGACTTCAGGACACTCCAGAGGTACTGGTTCACATCGCTCTCGGTAAACTTCTCGCCGACAGCCTTCTGCATATCAAGGATGAAGCGGAGTACTTCCTGCGCAGCGAGACCATGGAGAGGGCCAGCAAGACCTTGCAGACCAGCACTGTAGCTGAGGAAGGGGTCGCTCAGAGCTGAGCCTACCAAGTGTGTTGCGTGCGCAGACACGTTGCCTCCCTCGTGGTCACCGTGCAGAGCAAGGTACAAACGCAGAAGGTCCTGGAAGCCCTCGTTCTCCTTACCGGGCTTGCCCAACATGGCAGCGAAGTTGTACGACCAATCCTGGTCAAGATCGACCTGGTTGGGAAGGGCACCTCCACCACGGTACGCGTTCTGGTAGATCTTCGCAGCGATGGTGGGCAGCTTGGCGAGCAGGCTGATGGAGTCGTCAAATGTAGGCTCCCAGTAATCAGCCTTGTTGATGCCCTTCGCGTAAGCCTTCGCGAACTTGGACTCGTAGTTCAGCGCCGAGACGGCGCAGGCAAATTGTGTCATGGGATGGAGGTCCTTGGGGAAGTTGTCCAGCATTTGCTCGACGAACTTGGGGATCTGGGACTTCTCCGCCAACTCTCGGGATAGAACGCGTGTCTGTGAGACGGAGGGTACTTCTCCCGTGAGCAACAACCAGAACATTGCCTCGGGCAGCATCTCCGTGCCAGATGTGCCCTTGGGCAGCTCCTTTTGGCAGTCCTTGATCGTCTTGCCATGGAAACGAATGCCCTCGTTGGCGTCGAGGACCGATCCTTCCCAAACCATGGCCTTGAGGCCTCTGCAAGCGAGTTAAGGAATGCTGCCGTGGTCGCTTTGAACGCACATACCTCATACCACCCAAGGCATTCTCAACCTTGACGTCGCCGAGTTTCTTGTCGGCATGGGCCTTGACCTTCTTCAGCAGCTCTCGCTTTGCAGGCAGGACTCTCTCAAAAGTCTCCTTCAGTGTTGGCTCGGATGACGAGGAGTATCTGCATGCTTGCACTGCGCCGAGCGTGTTAATGAGCGAGATGTTGGGGCACAGAAGTCAATGGCATACCAGAAGCGAAAGGGCGAGGAGCTGAGGGCTGTAATGTTTTTGTCAGCAGCCAGACGCGCAATTGAGTCTGTAGAAACTCGCCTTGGTAGCTCGCAGAGCTCTCGCGGCACTTCGTGCGCCCAGGGCCATAGCTCAGACTTGTGAGGGGAAAGCTGGGGTAGCTCTTGCGGGGAACACAGCAGCTGTCTTGTCCAACACACGGCAGTTGCAAGATAATTCCCAAGATAATTCCACAGGTGTAAGTGCAGAAGCAATGCAGGTCCACGAGGAAAATCGAAGCACGGCAACGCTCGGCTACATACCTCAGTCCCATGGATCAGAGTCGCCCGTTGATGCGTGCGACGCCATTGTACCGAGGGGCATCGTTCGAGTGCGGCTTAGTGCCAGAGGGTACCCTCGGCTTCTCGGTTTCGAGGATGAGCGGCCCCGAGCAACGCGCTGGATGAGGCTTTGCGCACTCTGACGTTTTAACAGACAATTGCTCCGCGCACGGGAGACACACCTGGGCAGAAGCGAGACGCTGTGGCAACTACCAAGGTTTTGCACGGCATATCCGAGTCACAGGGCGACACCTCCGCCATATCCGCAGCAGCTGTTGCTTACCGCACCGTCCGCCGGAAAAGCTGCCGCACCTAAAAGCTGGCTCTGCAGACTGGAGCTTTGCCTCATACCTCAATCGCAATGCTGCGCACAGTGTCACGCTCCGTCGCGCGCCAGAGCCGGACGCTGAAGACACCGCACCGAGCGCCGCAGCTCCTCCGCCCGCTCTCCACCACCGCGTATCGCATGTCGAGCTCGACGCTCAGGCCGGTCGACCATCCCGTATCGGCTGCGCTGCCCGGCGACTCTTTCCAACTGCTGCCTGAAGCCTCGAAGGCAGGCCAGGCCGAAGATGCTCTCTTCGACGCGCAGGTGCAGGCCGTGAAGGACTGGTGGGCGTCGCCGCGCTACAAGGGCATCAAGCGGCCGTACTCTGCAGAGGATGTCGTGAGCAAGCGTGGCGCGCTGCAGCAGTCGTACCCCAGCTCGCTGATGGCGCGCAAGCTATTTAACCTGTTGGAAGAGCGTGCCGCCAAGGGCGAGCCTGTACATACAAGTGCGTGCAATCCATACACTTCTCATGACACAACCGCTGATATGCTCGTGTTGTAGTGGGTGCTATTGACCCAGTGCAGATGACCCAGCAAGCTCCCAACCAGGAGGTGCTCTACATCTCTGGCTGGGCGTGTTCGTCCGTTCTTACCACCACCAACGAAGTCTCCGCCGATTTTGGCGACTACCCCTACAACACAGTCCCGAATCAGGTGCAGCGGCTCTTCAAAGCCCAGCAGCTCCATGATCGCAAGAACTGGGACAACAGGCGCAAGATGAGCCCAGAAGAGCGGGCGAAGACACCATATCTGGACTACATGCGTCCTATCATTGCAGACGGCGACACAGGGTAGGTGGAGCTTTGCAATATGATGTGTGTGCTGTACTGACTTGCAAACAGCCACGGTGGACTGTCAGCAGTCATCAAGCTGGCAAAGCTGTTTGCTGAGAACGGCGCTGCCGGTGTGCACTTCGAGGACCAGCTCCACGGTGGCAAGAAGTGCGGACATCTGGCCGGCAAAGTTTTGGTACCCGTCGGCGACCATATCAACCGCCTCGTAGCCGCTCGCTTTCAGTGGGACACCATGGGCTGTGAGAACCTCGTCATTGCCCGCACAGACTCAGAGAGTGGCAAGCTACTGTCGAGTGCTGTCGATGTCCGCGACCACGAATTCATTAAGGGTGTCACAGAAGAGTCAGAGCCCTTAGCCGAGACACTGCAGAACATGGAGGCAGCCGGTGCGCCTGGCAAGGAGATCGACGCCTTCGAGGCTGCGTGGGTGAAGAAACACAAGCTTGTCACCTACGACGAAGCCGTCGTGCAACACCTCGAGAAGGAGGGCGCATCACAGTCAACAATCGATGCATACCTCAACGAGACTAAGCAGAACCCTAACCTGTCTCTTCTCAAGCGCCGCGAACTGTCATCAAAACACACCAAGACCCCTGTGTACTTCAACTGGGATATCCCACGAACGCGTGAAGGCTTCTACCACTTCAAGGCCGGCATCGCTGCTGCGACAAAGCGAGGAAAGGAGTATGCACCATTCGCCGATTTGCTCTGGGTTGAGACTGGAGACCCAAGCGTTGAGAAGGCTGCTGGGTTCGCGGGTGAGATCAGGCAACAATACCCCGGCAAGAAGTTTGTATACAACCTGTCACCGTCATTTAACTGGATGGGTCAAGGGTTCACCGAGGAAGCTTTGAAGAGCTTCGTCTGGGATCTAGCCAAACACGGGTAAGAGGCTCTTGCCAATGGAAGCATAAGGAAGTCGCTAACAAAACACCAGCTTCGTGTTCCAGCTCATCTCGCTTGCCGGCATCCACTCGACAGCAACAATCACCTGCGAGCTTTCGCGCGCCTTCAAGGATGAGGGCATGCTTGCATACGTCAAGCTGGTCCAGGCTCGCGAAAAGGAGCTCGGCTGCGATGTCCTGACCCATCAAAAATGGAGCGGCGCCAGCTACATCGACGGTATCCTTGGCCATATCCAGAGTGGCAGCTCAGGTAGCAAGAGTATGGGAGACGGCAATACAGAGACAGGTATGTTTAATCTCAAGACTGTCGTTCATTAAACTAACAATCACTAGGCTTCTAGGTGCAGCTTGAATCAAAATACAACTCACTTCTTCACAAATTTCCTGCCAGCATCGCATTGACCTGACCTTTACAGACGTGTAACAAGCTGGCATTCCCTATGGTATTCGTCAAGATGAGCCAGAAGTCAGCTAGTGAGTTGACAGGCCAAGCCTCGTCTCTCTATCCTCATCGATACAACTCCGCGTGCTTCAGCCTTGCGTCTTACTGTACGAGTGTCACATCCAACACTCTCAAACATCCAGAATGGATGTGCTGCCGCCGTTCGAGTTCAATGCACTTGCAGCGCGCGAGACTCGTCTTCTCACCCCTGACACTTCAGTCCTTGAAACGGCGTTATCTTGGTCGATCAAGACAGTCAACATTGATGATCTGAGTGTCCAATTCGTCGCCTTGTCGGACGCTTGGGCGAATTAATCTCATCCTACTACATTTTCAATGTGTTGCAACGGACGTCAGCTTCAGGCGCATCAAAATCTCTACAGTGTCTTGTCCTTTCTTGCTCGACGTTTTGGAGCTTGTAAATCGGAAGCCATGCCTTACTAGATTGACGCTGTTTGCATCAACCAAGCAGACGGTGGGGAGAAGGCCTCTCAGATACGACTCACGAACACCATATATCGACGCGCCAACAAAGTGCTAATCTGGCTTGGTCTCGCACCAAACCAGAACCTCGTTGCACACGCCATCCATTTACTACCTCTAATAAACAAAGAGCTCACTCGGCCCCTCAGATACCTGTGAATCTGAGAGGTATGTTGCCTCGACATAAATTGATTTCGTTGCCGTCTCATCTAACCACCGGTTAGCGATATCGGTGCGAGTTCCTCCAATTGGGCCATGCCGGATGAAGACAGAGATACTCTGATGTGATTACGCGACCCAAGACACCCTGTAACGCAGTTTACAGACGTACCTCGCTACACGCGTGATTACCAGTTAATTAATATGAGCGGTGGGGGTTCGGGTTCACATGGACGGGCGTGCTGTCAGGCGATGTGGCGTGTGTCTTCAACGACTCCATCTGGCTCTTTGTACTCTGGGGTTGAGAACAGGGCTGGGGTAATAACATGTATGTTACTGGGCGACGCATATATGTCGGAGAGGCTGATGGTATGAATAATTGTGCTCGTCTGATCTGCAAATGAAATAACATGGAATGCTATCTTTACTACTCTATATCAACCCTCAGTTTCACCTCAGTCCACACGTGCAAACCCTCCTCACAATTCGCTCTTGCTCTCCACCTCTGGCCTCCTGCCCTTCGCGATCAAGACCGTGCGCCACAGCTTCTTTCCGCCAAACTCCATGTACGATTGCTCCTTCATCGTGATGACGTCGACGTCTACAAATCCTGCTTCAGTAAAAAACTGCTTCACGCCGGCGATCGAGAAGTGCGGAACAACAATGGAGTCATTCATCTCCTTGCGCTGCTCCGCCGACCAATCCGGGAACTCCGCGCCTTTACCCTCGTGGTGCGCGTGATCATGAGAATGCTCATGCTTTCCGTGTCCATGGGCATGCTCACCATGTGCATGCTTCCCATGACCATGGTGGTGCACAGCATGATTCCCCTCGCTCCCCTCAATCTTCTCCCCGTTTGGACCCGCACGCATATCCGCGCCCTCGAGGAAATCGTTAATCACCAGCACACCCCCGGGCCGCAGCCGCTCCTTCAGCTGCCGCGCGGCGTGCACCACGTCCTCGAAGTGGTGGAACCCGAAGCCGACGGCTGCGAGGTCGAAGCCCCACCACTCCTCGCCCGCGAGGTGAGCAGGCTGCAAGTCCTCCTTGTCGAAGAGGTTGCCGACAACCGCGTCGACGGTCGAGGGGGGCAGGCCGGCGCTGGCGGCGCGCGACTTGTAGGATGCAACCATGTTGGGGGAGACGTCGATGCCGAGTGTCTTTGTCACGTAGGGGCCGAGCGTGCGGGTCATGAGCCCCGTGCCGCATGCGTAGTCCAGGAAGCGCACTTCTGATGCGGGGGAGGAGCCGGTGTTGGCGAGGGGGATGCCGATCCAGTCCAGGTTCGAGCGGAATTCATCTGCGACCTGGCGGTTGACTACGGCGAACCAGGGTTTTTCGTCGTAGGAGTCGGATATCGTGCTGGGGGCTTTAGATTTTGTTTGTTATGATATGTGCATAACAGCTTACTCGAAGTATTTGGCGTTCATCTCTGCGATAGACATGGTGGCGAATTGTAAATGGCAATTGGATTGAGTGTTGAGTAAGTTGTTTTGAATGGTTGAATGATTTGCTGATATGCTTAAGTTTGGGAGGTGAGTCTATGGTTATATATGTGTTCGGATGTCGTTGCGGAGAGATGTGGAGATTTATGAGGCTGTTGAATGTCGCCGGGAGCTACTGACGAAATGCTCCCATTGGCCGGAGGAGATACTAGCTCCACAGAATTGGTCCAAGGAGTTGAGGTATGAGAAGCGCTTACAAAGTGTTCCATCGATGAGTCTTCGACTGCTTGTGAATTGCGCATGAGTCACATAGCAACACCTTGTGTACGTTTCGCACCCCGGTAACTTGCTCAACAGCCTCATTCGGGCGATGCTAGCTCGGAGACATATTGCCCATGAACGGAAGGCTGCCAACTACACCTTCGCGAAGTATGTCTCCGACATCACTCATTTCAAGTGACTCATTGCTGCTAGGTATCTTTTCGTCCGAACTTGCAGCTAGCAGCGCTCGCTGTCGTGCCAGACCCTCCGCTCTCTTGCGCTGCTTCCTGGCATCTGCGTCTTCCCAATCGGGTTTGGGACCTCCGGATGTCGAAGTAGACGTAAGTTGGTATGAGTCCAAGAGCATCGCTCGAAAGCGTGCTATACGCTCGAGATTGATGTTGAACCGCTCATTCGCAATGCATATCAAAGTCCTTATATGACTCGCACTTATGAGGGAAACATTACGGCCATCGTCATCTTGATAACCGATGATAGAGTCGAAAGAGTAGCCGGTCGATCGGATAGCAACCACTGGGTTGGCCTCCCCTGACTTTGATGAGCCCAAACTGACCGCACCGCTCTCCCGAAAGCCAGCACCCATTCCAGCGTTCAGTAACTTCTGTGCATGATTGAGGGAAGAGCTCAATATGTGCAAGATCTAGCAGTAATTAGAAATCGCACAGCCTAGTGATATTCAGACTGACCATGGGCTCGAACTTGAGATGAATGAATCGGCGGTGAACGCCGACCTCTCTCACTGCAGCAGATGCAATATCCTCGAGGGAAAACCTCGACAACAACTCTGAAGCAGAATCTACATCTGGAACTTCTACCGGGTCATGTGAAATGAACAGCCATGTGCCTCCGCCGCCCTTTCCTCCAGGTCCAGCGCGTGACTCCTCGCCTTCTTCAGCGACTTTTGATGGATCACTACTCGTCTTTCGGCCTTCAAGGAAAACACTGATTCTGCCGGAGCAGCTACTGGTCGTGACTATGCCATCGATAGCATTGATCTCGCTGATCAAGTCACGGATGGGTGCGTCGATGGAGCCTTTCGGTGAGAGATCGTGGTACTCTCCATCTGGGGCATCCAGCTGCTCCAAAATGTTTTGCTTGCGAGCCTCGAAGCGGGAAGCCATCGCTATAGTGAACCCAATAAAAAGGCGCTGGACAAGTAGGTAATATGTACGTCGATCCCGTGATATGGCGACGCGAACGTGTGTGGATTTTCGCGGGCCGTGCCTTCGATTGGTTCGTTTGCGTCATTGTTGTGGCCCCTGCATCCTTGACAATCGCCAAACACTCGCATCGATCAACACTCCACATCTTGCGACGTTCCGACGGAACTCTATTCAGGGATCTTAAGATGCCACGGCAATCGGGACAACCCCCTGCAGGGAGTGCAAAGGAGAACACACCAAAGCGTCCGGCTACCGACACTCCCAACAGAACCTCCAAGAGAGCACGAGTAACCACCAGACGGTCATACATCGAACCAGATACGGACTCCGACGCGGCCTCGAATGCTTCCGGCTCTTTTGATGACGAGGACGCTGGAGATGCGTCTGATTTCGAGGCGAAGAGTGACAAAGAAGCATCCTCCGAATCTGAACCCGATGCAGACGCCAGCGACGAGGAGCCTGTGTCGAAGAAGGCTACAGCAAGAGGCCGACCGCAAAAAAAGCAGCTTCCGACGCACAAGAAGCAAGCCGATGAGAAAGACCTGTGGAAGCGAGGCGCAAAGCTTGAACCTGGGACACAGCTGATCATCAAAAAGCCAAAAGCTCGGGAGGCCGGTGATACAGCGTACACGGAGAGTACCATTCACCCCAACACGATGCTTTTCCTCGAAGAGCTAAAAGAGAATAACGATCGACAGTGGCTGAAACGTCCGTCTTCCCGATATTCCCTACAACGATGCTGCAAAGCTGATGTTCAGACAGTGCACGACCCCGACTATCGAGTTGCGGTGCAAGACTTCAATGATTTCGTTGGCAAGTTAACAGAGAGAATAGTGGAAATAGACGTGACGATACCTGAGTTGCCAGTGAAAGACATCGTAAGTGGCGCCCCTTCGTAGAGAATTTCGAGGACTTACAATGGCAGGTATATCGAATTTATCGAGGTACGCATCTACACCCACGAAAATAACATCATTGACATGAGTAGATGTCCGGTTTTCTAAAGATCAAACACCATACAAGGTAAGCATTGCAAAATCAAAAGGCACAAACTGTCTTCCTTTCATCGACATCAGGGAGCATCATCTTTGTTGCTATTCGTGCAACCGCAGATCAATTGCGAAAAGGCTAACAAACCAAAAGTCCTACTTCTCAGCGGCATGGTCGAGAACAGGCCGCAAAGGTCCTTATGCTGCATACTATGTCCAGATTCAACCGAACGGAGGCAGCTTTGTAGGTGAGTATCGACACACTCTATGCCTGTCTACGGATTTGAGCTCTTTCTCCGCCTATGTTCATGTTCAACCCTATACTGCGGGAGTCATGCTCAAATTCGCTGACTGTGCAAGGCGGCGGACTTTGGCAACCAGACGCAGAGCCTCTTAGAAAGTTGCGCAGAGAGTTTGATCGCAGGTCTTCCAGGATCAAGCAGATCTTAGCAGACGAACGAATTCGTAAATCGTTTCTCGGAGGAGCACCCGACAACGAAAAGAAGGTCGTGAAGGCCTTTGTTAGCGCGGGATCGAATGCATCAACTGCGCTGAAGCGTAGCCCAAAGGTGAGACGAGTCACTAAAGTCGATACATCCCCACCCTTAAGCTGCCGGTAACGCATTGCATACCTAATGCAGGCAGGCTGCAAAATACTAATCTACTGGCTTAGCTGTGGAATTCTCGGTCATTAATGCATCCGTCACATCCATGTTGAGTATTGACATAGCAGTCGACCAGGAAGGAGGCGAATCTGGGCTATACCACGGCTGTTAATTCATCTTTGGGACTGTCCGACGACTGAATCTGGCGGTTACTACTACTGGCATCTCAATTGATGCCCGACGCAGCCCATCCGTTTTCGAGACGACGGATGACCGAGTGTACCATTCACCGATGCTGCGTCGCGTATGTACGGCAAACGCCGAGTGTGCAACGCAATGGACCCGACATCTATCCGCAGCCACAACTTCATTTGCGGAGCGTGCATGCTGCTTTATTGGATGAAGATGATTTGCTGACGGATTTGCCCAGGACTTCCCCATTGATCACCAAGACATCGAGCTCCTCCGACTGAGGAGTTTCACCCTTGGCAAGAAATTGTCGGATGAGGAAGTGGTAGGACCGAAGGGCATGGGCCGAATTGCGGAGTTGCTATCTTACATAGAACCGTTTGTAAGTTGATCCCTACCCCTGGTGCTGTCGATGACAAGCCGCCGACCAGTTTGGCGATGGAGGGGTCACCGGCAGACGACAGGCTCCAGGACCTGCGGCGGGGTATCCTGGTAGCAGACAGGAGCAGGCAAAACTTTTGGCAGTGGTGCGTTGGCAGTGCAGCACACTTGTTCACCGACAGCTGCACCGTCAAAGTTAAGATGGGGAAGGGCGCCATCATCTATTGTTGGCCGAACTGAGGGACGAGAGCATGGGTGGTCGCGGCGCTAACACTGCCTTGCAGATCACCTACCTGAACAGCGTCGTCATGCCAGACGAAGAATCGTCGAGCTCCAGCGAAAATGACGACGATGACGAAGGTGAAGATGAAGACGACGATGAGGACGGTGCTTCTGCAGCCGACGATGCAAACGAGTGAAGTCTCGGCTGCCTCGGAGAACTACATCCGGACAGTCGTCGCCTTGCTGTGTTGGCGATGTTGGAGAGACTCGATTGGTTGGGGGTGGCCTCTTGCGCGAAAACAACCAATCAGGGTTTAGAAGACGCGCTCCAAGCGAGTCCGAACATTTTTTGCATAGCGTCTGCATCTCTCCGTCTTGGCTGGCACCGTGCTGTTTTAGCTTCGCATGCACTAATGATCATGTGATCTCATACCCTGGTCCCCTTTCCTAGTGGCCGGGCCGCTGCTCTTAGCATCCGCCTTCCCTGTTGGTGCGCGGCAGAGACGGCTGGGGATCGAACCTTCTGTTCCTCTCCACCTCAACAAGGCGTACCCTCCCAGTCGCCATGAAGAGCTGTCACGCCATGAATCCTACAGCGTCAGCCTTACTGTATTGGCACAGCTGCAAATGTCTAGTGACCATGGACAGGAACGACGGTAGCACGCACAGTCATCTTGCGCATTGACCCCAGTCATTCCAATGACAGTTCAGCTGCGAGGACGGGCCGGAGCGCGATGCATGGTTTCCTTTTCCTCCCGCCTGACGCGTCCCACTGAGGACCGTCCGCATCGCGAGACAACCTCACCACCCAAGTCCGTTAGACCAACTGTCGCTACGTGATAAGGGATGCATCGGGGCGTGCCGGTGCGCTGCATTATTTAGTGGAAATTGCCCCCCCCCCCCGTAGAGGCCTGCTCCTGCAAGCAAGGACCAGCGTCAGCGCAAAGTAAGGTTTGCTCAGACCGTTGCGGCCAGGACGCGACAGAGCGTATAGAGCATGTTGAGAAGGCGAGATGCGTTTCAGGACCAAGGCTCGCAGGCATACTTGATGGAGGTAATGGATGCGTTGACGCATGACTTGCACTATGCCTGCAGTCTGCAGAGATAGTCGCCATTGCTGCTGACGTCCGCAAGCTTGCGCTGCAATCGTGACGTTTTTGGCGTTGGCGGCCAATCAGGCGTGCCTGCGCCCGCCATCGGCCGGCGTGCTGCACGATGGCCCCGTTGGCATACGTGTGTGGGTGTGACACAAATCGAGCCGTACACACGACCAGGACCTACATCAGCTGCATCGAGATTCGACACCGGCGGCGATGGGGAACAATCAGGCCTCTCGTGGGCTGACAGTTCACTATCGTCACAATACCTGTGCATACGCAAGGGCGAGATCCCTGCACACCGTTTCGGCAGAATCGTAAACTCTACGGCGCAGCGCAGCCTAGGATTTAGGTATTGTGCGACTATTGCAAGACGGGTAGCTGCTCGGGTGCGACAGGCCTCGGACGCTGGTAAGAATTTGAGTGAACAAGTGTTTAGTAGCACCCTGTCATGCTCCACAAGTCTGACTGACACGACGGCAGATGTCCTTGCTCGTCGGAGGAGATGATATCTTGCCGCTTATCATTACCCTTTTGGTGGCCATGTGCAGATGTCAAGGTACATCAGACGCGCTCAAGCCAGAGTTGGTTGGCTCTTACAGTAACACCGCCACTGACGGTCTGACAATAGACGCACCTTCCGCTTGTCGACCTATGCCACGCATCTCCGTGAGCGGGTCAGACGCCCGTGGTGACACAGAGCTCGTCAATCTAAATCCAATCGACAGATACGGTGTTGGAGAGAATCCACACCCCGTGCCGACCCGAGAATCGTGCAACCACGGCGCTGGTTGCCAGCCCTGCACTTGCGGCACTCCCCATGTCTGGTGCGACCGCCCGAGGACCGTAATCGGCCAGGTGCAGAAGGCGATTATCGGCCTGCCTGTCTGACGGACATGGCTGCCGGATAATTCTGGGCTGCTACCCCACAACACGCGGCGGCATTGCCTTGATTCAGTTGGGGACACGGTGCAGCAACAGTGGGATGCTGGCTCAATGCAAGGCTGCTGCTGTCGAGGTACTTTCTGGGCGACAAGGCCATTGTGACGCGCAGTGCCATTGGGCTGACGGCAGACGGCTCACAACATCTGCACAGTGGAGGTGTGCTCGTGACAGCCTCGAGGGTGATGCGGTGTGGCAGACAATCAACATCCAACAGGCAGCATAGGCAGATGCAATTGGTCGCAACGAGTCAGCGCAATACGAAGATGATTGAGTAAGGGCAGAGTGCAGTCGTGTTGGAAGGACGAGGCTTTGACCGGTCCTGTGACCTTCTGACCATGCAAGGTTTTCATTCAAGCATGGCAAGCGATGATTTACCCGCTCCATGCAAGGCACTCAGCTGGGAAGTTGGAAAACGACGTGAATGCAGCGTCGGGGAAGGCATTGATTGGACGACGTTAATCTGGGATTCGGAACGTGCGAATTGTCAATCAGCGGGCCGGAGCTTGCGTCGGTCGCCCAAGACGAGGGGAGCAGAAACGTTCGGCGTTTATCGATAGGCCTCGTGGCGGACGAACGATAGGGTGCTCGTTAGAGTTTTGCATATCCACAGTGGCACAGCCAGTCACAAGGCTGTACGAGGTGCCGAGGCGGAGAAGGCAGCGACAAGCGACGAGTGTTTCGCCCTTTTCCCGCGATGCGCATCCGCGTCGTCCGACTGCGTCATCCTCAGCAGCGGGAAGCCCGGCACTAGAGGACCCGGTGCGAGAGCTGGGCGCGTTTCTGGTCGCGCGGTGCAGTGGCGCTGGCGAATCACGGAGGCGAAGAAGACTGGTGGCATGGATAGCAGTTCGCGAGCGGTCGCCGGCGCAAGGGATAGAGGATCTACGAGATGGCGATTGACAGATTTTGCAAGGTGATTTGGCGGTTCATGTGGGCGCGCCGCGTGCCATGGCCGTCTTACGCGAGGCAATCAGAGCTGAGAGACACAGAGAAGCGAGTCAAAGGCAGCGATTCGACGGGCCAGCGTCGGCTTTATTACGCTCGAAATGCTGGGTGACGCTGCAGAAGACGAGGAACGGCAGTGGCACAAGACGTTGCCCTCCGCTGCTTGGGATGGGCGGCGCGCCGCTGACAGAAAACTGCTCGAGGTGAGCGAGTCGTGACCAAGGTCAGGCTGTCCTAGCTAGCGAGCCCGCACGCACGTCAGTGGCCGGTCGGTTGCACACCAACAGCCAGGACAGGGCTGCGGGTGCAGCCATAACAGACAAATGACCGATGCAAGAGCGGAGCCAGCCCTATCCCAAATTGCGACGGGCGAGACGACAGGCGGCCCCTGTGCAGCATTCAGGACGCGGGCGTGCGTCGACGTTTGGGGGCTGCTGCATGGGGCGCTGGGCCATGGATGAGCGGCAGCATGCAGCAGCGCAGCGCGGGCGCAAGAGCAGCTCACCGGCACAGCACCGCGAGGGCAGTGGGCGGTGGGCGGTGGAGCGGTGGGCCGCGCCAGCAGCAGCAGCAGCAGCAGCAGCAGCAGCAGCAGCAGCAGCAGCAGCAGCAGCAGCAGCAGCTGGCGAGAACAGCAGGCGCGACACAGCGAGCACGGCACGACGAGCAGACAGACACAACGAGCAGCCACCACAGCAGGGCCGGGCTCGTGCAGAGCGCTGGGCGGCGTGGTGCAAGCGGTGCAAGTGCAAGTGCAAGCGGTGCCAGTGCCAGTGCAAGTGCAAGTGCAAGTGCAGGCGGTGCCAGTGCAGCGCTGCAAGCATGGCAAGCACTGCAAGCACTGCAAGGTGGCAGGCGCAGTGCGGTGCAGCAGTGCAGCGAGCAGCGAGTGGTGCAGCGTGCAAGCGTGCACCTGGCTTGCAAACCGCGCGCAGAGACGGCCCGCGTGGATTGAGTCGCGCGCATCTGACACAGGCCCTTATTGCCCGAGAGGCCCAGCTGCATGCGCGCGTGCGGGCAGCGTCCTTGCAGCTGCACACGCGGGCCTGGGGACAAAGGGACGCTGCGGTGCGCCGCTGCAGCGTGCGTGGCACGGGCGGCTGGTGCAACGGATGAGACGCGGTGCAGCAGCGGGCGGTGGAGAGCGCGGGCGGGCTGGCACGGCGGGCTGGCACCGTGGGCTGGCACCGTGGTGTGTTGCGGCGGCCGTGTATTTTTAATTAAAGGAAGCAGATCGCACGTTGCGGGCCATCCCGGGTCTTGGCGGCTGGCGGTGGTGAGAACCTGACCGGGCCGCCACCAGCGCCATGCAGCGACCCCAGCAGCCCCAGCAGCCCCAGCAGCCCCAGCAGCCAGCGCCGGCGCCCAGCGCACCGAAGCGGCCTCGTATTGCTGAGGCGCGCGGAGCTGGCGGCCGGACGACGCCGCGCCGGTGCGAGCAGCGCTGCGAGCGGGCTGCACGCGGCCAAGGGCACCGTGGACCGGACGCTGCTGGTCGCGGCACGCTGCTCTGCTGGGCGCGGCACTGGCACTGGCTGCATGCGCGGGTGCGGCGAGGCGCTGTGCTGGGGCGGCGCCGTGGCCTGCGCTGGCCGGGCGGTGCCAGTGCGACTGTCAGCCGCGCTAGGTGGCGGCCTGGCTCGACCCGATGCACTCGTTCGCTGCAGGCCGCAGTGCAGGGGGCGCGCATCCCAGTCCGAACGGCGAGAAGGTTTGCACTTCGGGCGGCGCGGTGGGTAGTAATAGCGGCCACGGTCCCGCGACAGACCTGAATCTCCCTTCTCGTGTCCACGCTCTTGGGATCCTCCGCGCTTCGAGAAGCCTTCCTTCACCTCTCTGCCCCCGCCCGCCCGCCCGCCGCTGCCTCGCTCTGCCTCTTCGCCTGCCTCGCTCTCGCGCTGTGACACGCCGCCGCTCGCCTGCTGCACACACACTGCCTGCCCGCTGCCCACCACCGCCACTGCCCGTCGCCGCCGCACTCGCGCCCAGCTGCACCGGTTGATGAGGGCGTGACCGCACCACGTTGCAGGGCGGCCCATCCACGCCCATTCTCGCGGCCCACCGCGCCTTTCACGACCCCGTCGCCATGTACCCGCACCCGGGAGGCCAGGGCCAGCTGCCGCCGCACTGGCAGCCCGCCGCGCAGCCCGCCAGCTATCCGCCGCCACCCTCGCACGCAAGCACGCCCGCCCGCCTGCGCGACGCCCGCTGACCAGCACAGATGACCGCGACGCTGCCGCCGCCGCCGCAGGAGCCGCGCCCCGACATGGCCGCCCACCAGCACCCGTCGTACCAGCACCCGCCGCACGCCCAGCAGTACCGCCTGCCGGGCCCCAACGAGTGGACGCGCGCGCCGCCGCCCGACGCGTACCGCCAGCAGCCGCCACCGCCGCAGTACGTGCAGCAGCACCACCAGCCGCCCGCCCCGCGTCAGCGCACCGCCATTGCGTGTCGCTACTGCCGCCGCCGCAAGGTAAGAAGCCGCCGCCGCCCGCCCGCCCTGTGCCGTGCTCACCGTCCAGATCCGCTGCTCCGGCTTCGAGGCCACCGAGGACGGCCGCTGCTCCAACTGCCTGCGCTTCAACCAGGACTGCATCTTCACGCCCGTCTCTGCCCAGACTCAGGCCTTCGTCCCCGCACACACCGTCTGGCGCGGCGTCGGCGCCCCGCCGCCCATGTACGGCGCATACGGCCAGCCGCTGCCGCCCGCGAGCCACGCCGACGCCTACGGCCAGCCGCCGCGCCCGGGCTCGCAGCAGCCGGGCTACTTGCCCAGTCCCACCGCAGGTCCGTACCCCTATGGTCCGCCAGGCGCCGATGAGGCCAGCCGTGACGGCGCGGGCAGGAAGAGGCCCCATCCGGAGCCTCACACGCCCACCCTGCCCCCGCCCCCGCCGGGCGCGTCACAGCCGCCTCATCGCGCGCCAGGTCAGGACTATGCCTACCCCGAGCCGCCGTCTCTAACCCAGCCGCCGCGAACAGCCACCCCGTCGGCGCCCTACTCTGCTGCGCCCGCCGCCCAGCCCTACTACGCCGCCAACCCACCGCGCCAGACGTCGCCGCAGAGCGCCTACCGCTACGACCCCAGCCGCACCTCGTCCTCGCCGCACTCGCAAGCCCCGACCACGCCCGGCTCCGCCTCGGCGCCCTACTACCCGCCGCAGCCCAACGGCGCCCTGCAGCCGAACCCGCCGCGCAGCGACGGCCGCACCCCGCCGCCCCCGACCTCGCAGCCCGCCAGCCGCCCGGGCATGCGCATCAACGACCTCGTGAGCGACAATGGCAACGGACGCAGCTCGACCGATTCGGACATGCTCAACATGCTCAATCGCCGCCCCATGTAACGCCTTCTAGTCCTCCAGCACCCGCAGACACGCTCCTGAGCTGGCTCTCGAAAGGAGCACACACGGTGCACCGTACAACTCTAAGCAAAGCGCCGCGCACCAGCCGCTGCCTGTAGTCACTTTGTTTTCCTGTACAACCTTGATTTCGTCGCCATTACGCTGCTTGTTCTTCGCAAGGCGTCCAGCCCGGCAATGGCGTCTGTTTTTTGGGCGGTCTTCTGAACTTTACAGCGTCAAAGAGCATCAATCCATTTTCTAATACACGCCGAGAACTGTCTACCGGATGCCGTTTCCTGTGTTGAGCGTCCGAGTACCGCAACATGTTCCGCAGGAGGATGTCTCAATTGTTCAGCCGCCCTACAAGGGCGGCCTTTCATACGTTGGTGGCGAGCGCTCGATTCACTTTTCTTACCTTTTCCTCAAACTGGGTGGACATCTGCACTTTCTCGCTACTAGATCTGGGGCTGCATAAAGGAGGTGCTCTGATTACTTCCACAAGCATCATTGCACGCGCGGGGTTGGCGCCAGCAGGCTGCTTCGATGCTTCTTGCTGGACGCCGTGGCTGTTTGTGTTCCATTTGCGCCATATACTCTCTTAGTTTGTTTGGCTTCCGATCAACAAAATGGTGTGGCTTCTTCGTTTCTCTCCTGTCCCTACCGCGGCTCGGCCCATCTGGCCGAGATTCTGTCTTCCTTTTGGGTACACTGGCTTGGGCGGCAATCTGAAATTCACAAAGCAAACAGCGTATACTAGTAACTCGATCTCGATCTATCTAAATTGAAGGATTAATACACTCGAGCTTCATCCGGTGCGAACACTCCCAGCTGGCCACATCACACAGACGCATGGAATTCGTCAACCACGGTTCTCCTCTGTCCAGGGTCTGCCGTGCCAGACTGTCAAGTTGTCATGCTGACGCACGGTACGCACGCGGAATAGCTGCAACCAACCTGCTCAACCAATTTCCACTCTACCAGACTTTGACTTTAATCTGGACCGGTCCGGTATCGATTCTGCGAGGTCACGGACCGGTGCGCAACGTGAAAGGGCGACTGCACGGTGCCAGGGACCCGAGCTCGCAAAAGCTGGCACGCTTCGGACCTTAGTCCTAGGGTACCGAAACTTTCCAACGTCTCGCGCAGTTCGGGCAACTTGCTTAGTTCAGGCTGCTATTGACGTACGCAGCGTTTGTTCTATCTGCGAGATGCCGCGTAAGGCACTTCGGTCGGGGCAGTGGGATGTCACGAGCCCAATAATCGAAGCTGACTTCATGGCCACGCCTGTTGGCTACGCCGTAGTGGCTGACACCTATGAATAGTCCGCAATAGCCGGGAATGAGACGGTCAAACGATTCTTAGGCCGAATTCCATCAACCAAGGTGTCATACCTTTGTACCTGCATTCCAGCGCCCCTCTGTGGCCGCAAATGCGGCCACATTCTTGAAACCCAATACCACGGGCCTCCCTCCCACTCCCTCCCGCAGCACTGCGAACGGAAGTACCGAAATCTGCTCCCTCGATCATGCACGATCCAGCGATCCAGGGCCAACATCAGCTCCGCCACTACGATTCAGACCCCGTGTCCAGGCATGCTCGCCGTCTGACTCTCACTAAAACACGCGTACCATGGTTCAGGCGCGTCGTGAGCGTCGCCGCTTTACAGCCGCGCCCCGCGTCGACCCCTCCACTCATCTGCGCAAGCACACCCAGTCGGCGCACATTCTCGCAAGCAGCGGCACGCCAGAGCGGTGACGGCGTCCCAGGGTTCCTCCGCAGGCTAGTCGGCACAACGGAGCCCCCGAGTACCGCGGAAGCAAGCCAAGCGGTGTGCAAAGGGAAGAGTTGGACCGACGTGCAGCTGGGAGGGATTTGGGCTGCCGCGTGATATGGGCTACGACAGACGAGGTGTTAGGGGTTTTAGTGTACCAAGATTGAGAGTGGAGCTGCTGAGTGAGCGACAGAGCAGCAGCGCTGCTGCCGCGTATTGTTCGGCGGCGTTGGAGCCGGCACACGCGGGCTCGTCCCGACACTTTGTGCTCATTGTTTCCGTCGGCGAACGTCTGCATTGTCTTGCTGTTGCGTGCGGCTCTCGTGCGGGGGAGTCGCTTTTGTGGCGGCCCTCTCGTCAGGGCTGCGGCGGCTGCCACGTGTGGAGTGGGTCTACGGCGACTCAGTGGCTATGGGCTTCCCTCGTGACTTGACGACATCTTTCGGGACGGCTCTTGCGTGAGCATCTCGTCGGAGGATAACCTGGATCAGGTTGGGGAAGTAAAATTTGCGTGCTAGGAAGTTGCTATCAGAGCGTCTTCTGGAAGGAAACGTCCGGGCGCGTCGGGTGGGGATTGAGTCAGTGGCAGGATGACATGAAACGTGCAAGTATCCTGGACCTTGTGGTATATGTCTTGGCGTATTGTTGGATGGAAGGGATAGAGGATGCATACTTGCGATGCCGTGATGATGACACGATATAGATTGTCGTCTGTTCGACCATCAAACGTTTGTAACGAAGCATCGATGCACTAACGGTCGGCAAATGAAACGTCGCCTTCAGAACCCATTTCAAACCTGAATCAATATGTATCACACTAACATCTCGAATTGACGTCTTGAATGAATCAAAGAATCTTGTTGCCGTCACACGAGCAGACTTTCTTATGCGCCGCGGCAGGTGATATGGCAGCCCAAGGTCAGCTAGACATCCATGCAATGTTCGTGATGACGGTTCTCTTCACATTGCAATGCTTGTCGAAACGTGCGGACCCCTATAACCATAGTACGCACATGCATTAAGTAGACTGTCATATGATACCCTCACAAAAGGAGCACCATATGGTCCTGCAGGATGCTGAACAAGATATTTCCAGCTAATTAGACACTTTTTCATCATCTCTTTTCCATGAGTAGCGGTCCGCACATTATGGCAAGTACCGATATGAGTACGAAGTGATCACTTCGACTGATCATCATAGCTCATCTTAGCTCTCTCCCCCAGCTGAGCTGACTAGTGTGCTCATCCCTCACCACCACCATGTGAAGCTGCAACACCACTCCTCACTCCTACACCAAACTGTGAATCTGCACCAGCGTGATGGCCCAACCTCAATGTGATCTTCCTTCGCAACCATCGTATGTGCAATTGCGTCAGCGGCTGTATGTCTTGCATCGCCGCTCGACATTGCATGAGACCCTTCCATACGCAGCCTATTTTCAGGCGGCTCAGCATCTGCGACCCCTTTAGTACAACGCTCACCAAGCTCTCAGTAGTCAAGCGATGCGCTTAGCCCCCAATACCTCGCCCTACAAGTTCAAACACGACGAACAGAAGATCATGATGAACACCGCGCCGCATGGCACAGTCGAGGCACAGCGACCACCAACTCGTTACATCCTCAAGGATCAATGGACAGACAAAGACAAGTATAGACAGGATTCAAAGACGGCGTCTGCGCTATGCACGTAATCGCGGCTGCAGCCACGGACCGTACTTCAGCACTTGCTGCGGCTATTCGTCCTCTCGCGCGTCCTCCACGTCCTCCACATAGACTTCGTGGCAGCCTCACACAGTAGCGACTAATCAGCGCTCGATATGGCTTTCTACTCGGTGCTGACTCTTACAATCGCTACGCTTACCACTGCACTAGATCCACTGCAGGACTTCTGCAGGCTGCACAGCCACAGGACGGCAGTGGTTGATCGGAAGCTCTACATAGATGGAGGCTTTGTCAATGAGTCGCCGTTGACAGCACATTCCACCAACGATACCAGTGGGTAGCCGTGCGTTCGTGGTGGTATGACGAGCTGACGAGCTGACTGTGGTGGCTAGATACTTGGCTCAGAGTGGCTGACTTCGATACACCACACCTTGGTTTGCCGAATCAGACGACACTCGCAAAGAATGAGGACGTCCCATCAGTCAGTGGTGGGATTCTGTGGCCTGATACGGCGAACAAAGTCATATATGCATTTGGAGGGGAACAAAGTGAACCCAATACACCAGACGAGAGGCTGTGGTACTATGACATAGTTTACAACACCTGGAACATATCAAAGGCAGACGGAATCGGGAATGTCAGCGCATCTGCGTGGGGTCAGTTTCAACCAAGCACTCCCATAATCGACCACTGACCGTCACAGGCGCCGGAACAACGGCTTCTGACAAAGCTCTTGGCTATTACTATGGCGGCTGGCTCCCGAATGCCGCGAAGTCGAATGACGCTCCTACAGCTCTTTCCACGATGATAGTCTATAACATGTTGGACCACAAGTTCAGCGCTCAGTCCGGGCCTGATCAGGTTGGTCGTGCCGAGGGGTTCATGCTGTACATCCCTGCTGGTGATGCGGGACTTTTGGTCTACTTTGGCGGTGTCCAAGTGATCAATGAGAAACAAGAGCCGCTTCCTATGTCAGACATATTGGTGTATGACATTGCAAACGCCAGATGGTACAATCAGACGGCGAGTGGCAGTTCTCTGCCACAAAGCCGAAGACGTTTCTGTGCTGGTGCAGTGTGGCCAGAGGACCGTTCGTCGTATAACATTTACGTGTTTGGTGGAGCTTCTGTTGGGGAAGGTGTCGGATATGGCGACGTCTGGATACTGAGTTTGCCGTCGTTTACGTGGATCAAGTTCTTTCCCACTTCAGACGACGACACAGTGACAACACCGTACCACTCGTCGACCTGCAACGTTTACGAGAGCTCTCAGATGATCGTCGTGGGTGGCCACTCTACCAACAGCACCGAATGCGACGCTTCGGCCGTGTACGGACAACATAGCTTAGACTTGGGCAGGGCAAACAAAGACGTCTTGAAGTGGGCAGACTTCAATGCTAAGATGACGGCCTATACCGTCCCACCAGAAGTCATCAGCGTCGTCGGTGGCAACTCGTCCGGTGGCGCACCATCCACTGCGCCAAAGGAAGGCTGGAATGCACGAGACCTGGGTATCATGTTCGGTCGACACTACACTCCTGCCGTACGAGCCCCGAACCGACTGATCCCCGCATCGTACAGTTCGAATCCAGGAAACACAACTGACAACCCCATCACCGGCCCCGCCGTCGGCGGAAGCATAGGAGGACTCATCTTCCTCGCTGCACTTGCCGTCTGCATCTTCCTCGCCCGCCGAAGAGACCACTGCGCCCAAGAAGCGTCAACCCTGCAACTCCAACACCACATCCCTCCACCGAGCTTACACGTCGAGCTGCCCGGAGACCTAGCGCGCAGCTATTCAGCAGTCTCGCCGTCCCGCTTCGCACACCCTGGCTCGCCGGATGCTGCGGCTTACACCGGGACGCCGCTCAGCGGGGCGCAGTACGTTTCCCCACCGCCCCCGTGGCACGGCAGCTGGGCAAGCCCCGATCGCTCCACTCCGGCTTGTAGCCCATGCGAGCTGGTGGACAGTAAGGAGCAGGGACGCTTGGTGCTGGCGCACGAGTTGCCCACCATACGAACTCCCGTGCCATCGGCTAGGCACTCGAGGCTCAAAGAGGAAGATATGACTCAAAACAAGACTTCATAACGGCATAGATTTGGCCAACAGTAGAGAACGGTGAAATGAAGGGTTGGAGGAACGGATGGAATCTGCCAGTGCATTAATTAATACTGTCCTTACTCTCGGAAACTTTCTCAAAAGCCGTGTCTTTGTGCAAATATGACTTGTAGCACTTATTGGCCCCATAAAGTCTCGTTCGCTTGAACACATCTCTGGGAAATCGTGCACCGGTCAATTGCTACTAGTAGTCTGCTCTACCGTGCTTCAATTGACCCAGTCTAGAGCACATCACCTCCACTCCTGACACCAATGCCTCGCTACGAAAGTCTCCTCTATCACACAAGCTGCATATCCTGCCCTTACTTGTAGCCAGACCTAACCACCAGTGCGACCCAAAGAAGCCGCACTATCTGTCAACAAGTCTTCCAACCGACCTACCAAATCCCGCAGTGAACGATCAGCCTTAGAACTACCATACGTCTCCGTCGAAAGAAAACCATCAACATCGCAAAACTCTTCATCAAGAAAAGGACCATCTAGCCCCTTAAACCGAGAAGCTGGGAACATATCGCGACCGAGCTGTAGACTCTCACGCGTATTCGACAGCGGCAAATCCCGACGCAGCTGCTCATCCAACGACGCCAGTCCAGGGAATCGGGAGTTTGGATACTGATCGCGGCCGAGCCGCAGACTCTGACGCGTATTCGAAATCGGCAGCTCGCGACGCGATCGCTGCGCCGAAGACACCTCGCCTTGCACGTAGGCGTTATCGTGTGGTTCCGGTTTTGGATCGAATACATCATGCGCTGCATCCCGCAAGATATCGCTTAGAGCACTGGTCCCCAGACTGCCATTCTGGGACCGTGCTGTTTGCATCCTGAGCAGAGTGAGCCGCATGTGTTCTCTCGTCTGAAATTGCTCCATCTCCTCCACTAGCACTTCCCTGGGAATATAAGTGCTGTCTTCTCCATCGCAGTACGTCCCGGTCTCCTCGCCTGCGGCTCTCCCCGTCTTTACTGACACGTATGGTCCGCATTGGCGGGAAACCGCTTTCAAGTCGTCAATGACCTGTCTTAGCTCGCGAATGAAGAGGCGAGCTTGGTTTGCGAGGTCATCTATGCAGTGGTCTGTACGTAGCTTCATCTCTGTAGCGGCTTTGATTTCCTCGCTCATACGAAATGCCAAGGTGTCTTGGTCGTCTTGAGATGGCCGCCGACTGGCTCCATTGCGATGCCTGTTGGTCGAATCGTCTGATGGTAAGAGGTGACTTTCGTGGCTTGAGTAGTACATACGGTCTATCCTTCCAAGGTGTTCGGAGCATACATCCCTATGAATCGATGCTGCACTCGGGGAGGACCTGGACTTGATGCGTTTTGGAATTCGTGATGCTCGTAGACATGAACAATTGCCCTTTCTGACGGGATTCGAAACAAAGATAGTTGGATTTTCGATAATTGAAGGATCGAACGGCTTCGTTTTGTTGTCCTCTGTTTCAGGTCGATCGAGTGAACGTTTCTGATGCCCATCCGGCTCGAAACAGCTACGATTACTCTTATCAAGGGTTTGCTCGTTGGTACTAGTTAGGTCTTGTGCTGCCGTCTCATTCGGCGTTGGTACGTGTAAAGTCTTGGACGCCAGTACTGGAGTAAATGGGCAGTCGTTTTCCGATGAGCTAATCGAAGATGATGTGTTATTGAACACTGCTGGTGAAGCCTCCGACTAAGGGAGCTCATGTGTAGGGTCGGGCGGAGTGTACTTATTCAACTTGTAGCTTCTGCAGAACCACATAAACCTTTCAGATCTCGTCACGGGGAGCTGCTCGGATAACAAAGATATCAAGTGTGGTTTCTCTGTCAATTGGCGAAGTTCAGCTTCGGATGGATGGTAAGATCTTCTTTGATGACTGGGTGCTGTGATCCACCCGAGGTAGTGCTCTGTAGACCTGTGGGCAACAAACTTTGAGTTCGTGAATCTGGCTCGTGGAGCACATTTATGCGTCGGTATAGCTGAGCCGTCTCTCAAGTATTGCAAACGCACATTGGCATCAGTCGGCTCTGAGGGCTCAAATTTGTAGCGAGGAAGGAGCTACCATCGCTCATCGCCTGCAATCCAGGATCAGCAATCTATGCAATCTTCCCTCCCAGAAACAGACACATACTTGAAGACTCAAACTTGGTCGGAGGGACCGAAATACGAGTGACCTCTAGATTGTCTTGTATCTGACCCGGTTGTAGTGTCTGCACTCGTGATCGGCGTCTTCCACTGAGTCTGTGACTAGTCTCCATTGCGGCAAGTGTCGATGAAGACTCGACGTCTACGAAACGGTCTCCAGGCGACTGTAGCGTCGATGTGGAAGCAACTTTGGTAGTGGCCCCAGATCCAGAACTAGGACTGCGCGAACGGAGATGGGCGCATGAGTGTTCTGAACTAGTACCAAACACAGGAAACCGTTTCATGAGGCGGGCGTGAGCGGCAGGTAGTGCTCGTGTCTGGCTTGAGGCAATCTTGCTAGTGGACGGGCCAGAACGCCTTCCAATGATCGAGCGTGCATTGTGACGCCACGAAGGGAATCGCTTTGAAGGTCGGCCACGATCTCTCTCGGCCGGGTCGTTCTCGATCTCGTGGTACAAGACTGTGTTCTCAGGGGGCAGCGTAGTCCCTTTTTCGAAGCCTGGAGACCTTGCGACATCTGTCATAGTGCTGAGATTGGCGTTGTGGTGTGTGTATGGAAGATTCGATGCCGATGAAGGAGTACGTGCACGTGCACGAGCTGCGGGTTGCTTGCCTTTATCCGGTCTGCCATCTGGCCGGCGGTTGTGTTCCGGGGCTATTGGAAGCCGTAGGTAAATGAAAGTAATACTAGCAATAAGAGAATGAGACTTTGAAGCTTGAAAGTAGCGATAAATTGTGTTGTTGGTATCGGAACGGATCATGACATCCATGGATGCAAAACCAGGCCTACCGAGCTGCACCTGCTCGTCCCTCAAGGCGGTACTTCCTTACCAGCCCAATCCCAGCACTTGCCTCGTCCCTCAACACCCACCTGCCTGACAACATCAACAAGTCGTTCAGCCACCCACTCCTTCTCGAAAAGTTTATCCTTCTCGACGCCGCCCCAGAACTGTTTGCTGAACTGCGTCTTGACTGTACCAGGATGCAGAGCTACAGCGAGCGCCTTGTCCTCAGATGCCATCCGCAGGTGATTATCGAATGTCTTGACGACCTGGTTGACGCCGGCCTTGGACGCACGATAACTGTACCAACCCCCGAGTTTGTTATCGGAAATGCTGCCCACGCGCGCGGACATGATTGCCATGGTGGCGGCAGACGGCAACCCCTTCATTATCTCCTGGTCTTCTTCAACAATTCCTTTCTTTTTTGGCAGGAACTGAGAGAAATGCTTGATCATAAGCATCGGGCCCAGCGTATTAGTCTGGAAGGTCAGCAACGCATCTTTTGCGTCGATCTGGGCTGGCGACTTTTCGGGATAGAGAAGCCCTGGTACAAAGAACGCAAGCTGAAGCTTGTGGTCGTTTTTGAATAGTTCTTTGCATGAAGCCGCTGCGTCTGCGATGGTGGATTCGTCTGCGGGCTGTTGTTAGCTTCGGTACAAAATTTATAGAACACCGAAAAGAATTAATACCTGTGACATCGAGTTTCAATACCGTTAATCGTGCTTCGTCAACCTTCAATCCCTCCAGCAATTCCTCTTTTAGCTTGCCCAAGTCTTTGCGTGCTGTCGCAACGACAGGTGCATTGGTGGTCTGCAGCACCCTTCTGGCAATCGCGAAACCTATGCCCCGCGAGGCAGGCGATATCATGGACCATGGCGGCATTTTAACGATGGAGGTCTGTCAATAACAACAGCATCTATCTTCAACAACTGAGAACTACATTATGAGGTTGCTGAACTTTGGTCGTAGCGCGATCGATGATGACATTATACTTGCCCTGGCCATCGAACTTGGCCGCTTTGAGCTTAACGCACAACCACTCTGCCAAAGAACTCGACACCTCGCGCTTCAGGAATCGACATTGATATTATGGGGTATATGATATTCGTATATATTTCACGATACAGAGGGGTATGTCCCACCAGAGTTATTGTGTCTCACCAGCCACTCGGCGTCCTCGAATACCGACACCTCCTGAACGTTTGCAAGACATGCTCGGGCTCAAGGTCGCCATTCTCCAGCTCCAAGCCCACGACCTTGGCCAACGCGGCAGTAAGCGCCGAATTCTGTCTCTGCAGGAGCATCACTCTCTCCTGTAGCCTGAACATCTTGTCTGCGCTGCTCTCCTCCAGGACCTCGATCTCTACTGCGCTGTCCCCTATCATCTCGCCGCTGCCCGGCTCGGGCGTGTGTCTGGGTGTCGGCAGCGCACCAGCGCCGGTTTCTGAGTTGTCCTGCAGTGTTGATGCCGACCCGGAAATGGTCGACGGGACTTCCCTCCTCCTGATGCGTTTCAGATCGCGCAGCTTCCTCGCTTTTGTCTGTTCTTCTCGCGATAGAGGACGCTCATCGAGTGGATGCTCGTCGACAGGGACTGGAATTGGGCTGATGGGCGGGCTCTTCTCTTTCCGCAGCGCGTTTGCAGCAACTGCCATGATGTTGGGTGCAGAGAAGGACCGGCTCACTCGGTCGTAAGAGCTGAAACCCTGGATAGCACGCTCCACCGCGGGAGACGCAAGAGCGGGGACAAGCAAGTCTTCAGTGAAGCTCAACGACATGCGTCGGGGTCGGTGCTTAGGGTCTTGTGATCCGTGAACCGCGACAGGGAAAGTGGGATTATCCGTGCTGGACAGTCTAGGAATGATGATCCGGAGATGCTTTGCTCCGCTCGTTGTTATCATCTCACGAGCGCAGGTAGGTACTTTGGGTTTCTGACGTGCACGTTGAGGCGACCCTTCTACAGACCCGACGCGCGCAGCAAGACTCTTGCGTTTGACTTTAAAGATCTTTGGGCCGCCCTTTGCATGCTGTCGACTGACCGCTTGGATATCAGTCTTCGGCCCTGTGTTTCTCAGATAAAAACTGAGATCGTTGAGGCCTAGGTCGCTGCTGGCGGTAAGTGCGTCGTGGCCGAGGATTGGTGGCGCCATTCTTCCAAGGCAGGAGGAGCCAGCTCGGGCTGCTTGCCCTACCATCCCGTGTTGGCTTCGTTGCTTTGATATCCGGATCTCCGAAGCCCTATGGTCGTACTCTGTGAATTGGCCTTCAGCCGCACGGGCAAAGTCACTATCCACTGACGTGATAGATTCTTTACGGAGGGGGAATCGTGGATTGGTCCGACGCTTGGGACTTCGCTCTGGTACAGCCGGTGGTAGGTCGGTGATCAGCTCCAGGTCGTCAATTGGAAACATAGTGACTGGTTCTGTGGAGCGCAAGGTTGGATCCGGCGAATGCGGCAGTGGCATTTTCGGTGGGCTGGGTGTGTGACGGTGGCGCACCCTTCTCAAACTCGACTCTCGACTATCCGCCTGACTGTCGAAGTACTTCTGGATTACACCAAGCGGCGCCACTTCCTCCAGTTTCTCGAGATCTTCTTGCGTAGGCTTGTCACTGTTGGTGTCGCTCCTCGACGCATCGCGTTCATGTTTGGCTACCCATGGCTCCAACGAAGCATAAGGGAGGCTTGTATTGGCCATAGAACCGACGACTTTGTAAGGTGTCTGGCGTCTCGACTGCTTCTTTTCTTTCGAATCATGATCTGGTGTGCTAGTGCTCCGGACACGGACGTCTCTCTTCTGGTGGCTGTTTGAGATGATGGCTCGTGCCTGACGTGGCTGGTAGGTGATGATCTTCGTCATGGGACCAGACATTGATCGACGTTGTGGCGGCGCAGCCATTGGTCGATACACTTCTGGGGACATTGGGGGGGATGAAGCAAACATGGTCGGTGATGAGGCAACGCCGACTTCTCTTGAATCGAGTTCGAACGGAGACCCAGGATTGACAGTCAGTCGCTTCTGCTCCAGGGCAGGACCTGCCGAGGAGCTATAACTTATTTGACTGTTGATGCGAGGACGTGAATAGTTTTCGTTCGAGGAGGATGTTGAAGGCCGATACACTTCGATGTTCTGCGGTGCGCGCATGTCGAAGTTTCTAGGAGTGTGGTTCACAAACATATCCTTTCGCTTACGCTGGGCACCAAACTCGTCAATATAGTGCACTGGAGCGAGTGATAGTCTGGTCTCGTGCGTCTCCGAAGCTGCAGCCGTAGCCGTCGTTGTGTTATCGTTGTGCGTCTCGGCGGTGGACTTGCGCTTCAGACTTGGTAGAGTAACACTGGCCCTCCGGTTCTGCTCTTTGGATTCGGCAAGCGTTCCTGCGTACTCGAGCGCGCTAATACCAGGGTGACCAAACATAGGGAATGAATTGATCAATGTCTCTGTAGACAGAGACTCAGCCATTTGCAAATGTGGGAGGCCGCGCCGCCTAAATGCTTACGCTGAGCAGCGGGACCGCCGTGTGCCAGACCTCACGGGAGTGAGCAGCTGCAACAGCTGGCGACAGCTGAGTTCAGAACGTGGCACAACCAGGAGACTGGTACTCAGCATATGCAATTGCTGTTGTACCACTCTTACTTAGGGAAAGTTTCGGCTCTTCTTTGGCCCTTACGTTGTAACGTCGGCTAGGGATGATGGCTACATACAGAGTGGAATACTGCGCGTAAAGCGAATGCCCGAATCTGAAGGGAGGAAAATCCTGCAGTGTAACTAGTGGCGGTAATTGACAGTAGGGATCACTTCTCGAGCTCGTGATGGACGTTACGTGACGCGACGTGACACGGCAGGCGTGGATGTTGAGCAAGTGGTCGGCAGCAATGACCTGATCCTCAACGAAGTGACAGGCCTCAAAGGCCGGGGTAAGGTCCGATTAACAGAAGCAAGGGCCTTGGGGTGGTTCGCAAAAAGTTCCTTTCATATTGATTGCCTGTAAAGCTTGGTACCGAAACTACTGGAGCAGCTATCAACAGTTCAATTGATCTGTTGTTGTATCGCAGGTGTCGGGATCTCGACCTTGGTTGTCGGGATCCTTCGAAAGCCTCTGACGGATTGCTGCTTGGAATGTAGGACAAGATTGTCGCGTTGCTGCGAGAAGCGTTGTGCAACTTGCCTTCTTTTAGCAACATCAAAGGGAGTCTTTCAGTCTTTGCGACCCGCACGAATGGAAAAGACCAGTGTTCAGTAGCTCTGATCAAGAGACAAACTTGGTGAAGACCGTTCTATCGATGTTTAAGGCGCGATAAATGAGTCTGATTGCTGTCATGCGTTCCGTTGCTCTGGAGTTGACGTGTGTCGACTCGCAGATGCTGTGCACCATAAGCTTTGCAGGAAGCCATTCCGATGCAACTGTAGACGAGAAAGACAATTTAGCCGCGGCGAGCGCCTCTCAGGAGTGCTGGCAGGCCATAAGCAGTATAGGCAAATTCACAGACGGCACATCTGAAGATCACTGGTATATCGCCGCCATCATATCCAGCCACGAGCGCCCTGCCGTCTTCCGGCCAATCCTTAAAGGTCGACAAACTTATATGGGGACGCCTCCAAAAAGCAAGCATACGCAGATCCCCGCTATCTAATCTACAAAGATACCAAAGTTTACCATGAACGCCGATCAAATGCGGAAAATGCATGTCATAGCCAAACGCCACGGACAGGATCCAATGTTTACCCTGTCTTCGGCTTCTTGGGCCTATTATCAATGAACGGCCCACTAGGCTTGGGCCTCTTTCTGATCTTAGGTTTTGCCCGCATACCCCCGAGAACGTCTCCGGGCGTGCTTGCGCGATCGCTCTCGACTGCCGGTGAGCTTCTTGCATGAGCGGCAGGAGTTGATGTACCGCTGTCGCCATTGCGTGCATGGGTGTTAGCGTTTGAAGCCGTGTCCGATCGATCGCCGAACAAATCGAAATCATCGCCGTTGTTTTCGTTTTTGATGTCTGGGCTGTCGCTGAGCTTGCGCTTTGCGTGATGCACAAGTCCCTGCTCCGTCTTGATCTCCTGTTTGATCTCTTGCTTCGAACCCTGTTCAAGCTCTTGCTTGATGCCGCCTCCGTTGGACTGATGAGCCCCCTTGCTACTCAAGGACTCTGATTTAGGTTCCGTAGTTGAACACTGCGACTGCAAGTAACCTTCCTTAGGTGCTGGGTACTTGCTCGAATGCTCGCTTAACATTTTCTTGATGTTGCCATCTGTGAACCTCTTCCTACTCTTCGCATCCTCGACCAGCTTCCTCCAGAATTGACCTCGGACAAGTGATTGAGAGTTGCCTAAGACCCAAAGTGAAGACTTGGCGCGTGTCAGGCCGACGTTCATTCGGCGAATGTCCTGCAAGAAACCAATGCCACCTGCTGGTGACGCACGCACACACGAAAAGATGATAACTTCGCTCTCGCGACCTTGAAAGGCATCGGTGGTGTTGAAGTCAATTTCGTCGATGATGTTGGCGCCATACGCATATGTGAATTGACTCTTCAGCTCCCTGAGCTGACTCTTGTAAGGCGTGATAATACCAACTTTCCCCTTGAAGTCGTAGCTTGCGTAGTCGGTGGTAAGTCGCTTATATAATTGTAGAGCGACATCAATTTCAGCTCTGTTGATCAACGAATGGCCCTTCGGTGCGGCTGACTGTTGACCAAGGACGTCAAAGAAGCGATATGGGCCAAGCAGCATGCTCTGGTGCCACGGCTGCTTGCGCATACCTGCCATATCGCCACCATCCAAGAGCTTGCCATCGTAGAATGTCTGGCTTGGGAACAGACTAATCTCGGGATGCATGCGGTATTGCGTATCCAGAAGATGCACATCATCGGGGTGGTTCTTTTGCATACGAACGAACAAACTCTGTTCGTAAGCGAAACGAGCAGCTTCCTTGGAGAAGACCGTAGGTGGCAGCTGCTTGGGATCTCCGACTAGAATGCACTTTGCGCAGCCATACTTGAGAGGAATAAGTGCACTCATCTCAACGCACTGTGCGGCCTCGTCGACTATGACAGTCTCGAATTCGATGCTGAGGCCCTGAAACATCTCATGGCCAGAACCACTAAGCGTCGCGCAGATGACGTGTGCGTTGTTCAAGATGGCTTCCTGAGCTCGTCGGCGATTGAGATCCGCATTGCGACCAGCAAGCTTCTCGTCGTCTTTTGCATTGTCGATTCTGGTTCCGAGGTTCTGCTTCTGTTTTCGCAGAGCGTTGATGTCCTCTTGAAGCTTCTTCGCGTCGTCACCCTTCAGCTCGCCGGTCTGGATCTGGTCTATAGCGTTCCTCAACTTTTCGGAAATTGCCTTGTGATCAGTAAACAGCTTCTGTGTGGCCTCACGGTCGCTATTCTTTGTGTTCGTAGTGCCCAATTTCTGGCTAACGAGCTCTTCCAAGCAGACGTCCTGCACTTCGGACTTGATAGCGTCGCTTCGACCGAGACGCACTATGTTCAGCTTGCGCGCATCGCCGTTCAGAGTCTTGATACCAGTCTTGAAACGCATGACTAATTCGTCGACAGCTGCGTTACTTGGTGCACAGACTAGCAACTTTTTCGCTGCCGTGTCACTTCGCTGTTGAGCGCCGGGCACCGGTACGGCTGTTCCACCCCTTCGTAGAGTATCTGACAGGATTGCACCAACAATGGCAGTGATGGTCTTCGTCTTTCCGGAGCCAGGGGGACTAGGTTCGTATTAGCAAGACGTGCAGCTATGCTGAATGTGGGACGTACCCTTGAATCAACGTAAAGGCATCGTTATCCATCGCTGACTTGACAGCTCTAGCTTGTGCTTTGTTCAGATTGTAGTTCTCCACAAGCGGGTCAATTTGCTTGTCGCTGTAGGTCAGAAGAGGCGATGGCTTGGCCCGGATGATCTCGTCACAAAGGTCATAGTACTGTAAGCCCTTCAGCGCACCGTACTCACGCTCAAGCGGCGTAATGGATTGCAGCTTGATACCAAAGACAGAACTGCTTGGGTTCAACGCAGAGGACAGAGGATTGCCTGGTACTACGCGGTATGAGACTTCAATGTGCTGCTGTTTCCTTTTTACACGAAACACTCTTGCTAGGCAGGTCGGCACCTCAGCTGAGGGCGTCTTTGTCCGGGACAGGAGGATGATATCGCCTTCCGAGATGAAGATATCACGGTTCTCTTCATGCGTCATCGTGCTACCGACTTCTTGGAACATGTCCACACTTGCTCGTGACGTGATGCGGACCTCATAGGCCTTGTTCTGGTTTTCTTCTCGAGCTTTGACGAACCCTTGCCAGGCTTCCAGCGTCAAGAGTGGTTCAAAAGTGTTCTGATAGTCGTTCGGTGTTCGGAAGGTATTGAGAACCTTGGAGTAGATACTGGGATTCGACTTGGGCGGATAGTCCCCGTCGTGGTAGTAGTCCCAGCTGAGAATGGCCCTGTGGAGCGATGACAAATCAGGAGCAAGGCGAGCACGCATGTCCTTGATAGAGCGCTGTACCCTCTTCTTCTTGAATGGCATCTGTATCTTGACTTCGTTAATGATGTTCGTCTTCGGTCCAGCCACTGCCTTCGACTTTTTAATGCCGAAGAGATCTTCATCGATGTCACCTTCGCTATCATCAGACTCATCGGACGAGTGCATGAGACCTTCACCCTTAGCTGCAGAATCTTTGCCCAAAACACCCAGGCCTTCAAGCCCAGAACCTGCTTCGTTAGTCTGTGTAAGACCACGAGCTTGTTTGGCCTTCGCAATGGCAGCCGCCCTCTCTTTCTCTCGTCTTTGTAGTTCGAGCTGGCGCTTCCTCTTGAACTCATCTTGAGAGTTCTTTTGTGCATCAACAGCTTTTTGCTTAGCAAGCTTCGCCTCTTGGGCCCGCATAGCTTCCCTCTTCTCTTTGAACGCACTCGAGCCCGAAGTCAGGCTGGACATCAGTCTCGCCTTTGCGTCGCTCGGTGACGCTGCTACACCCGTAGACATCCATTTACTGATAGAAGCTTGCTTAGGTGCCACGGCCTCTTCTTCCTTGACAATGGAGTGCCCAAGATGTGTTTCGAGTGCTTGTTGTAACTCAGCCTGTTGTGTTGTACTGAGCTTAGCTCGAATGTCACCAGTCAAGATTCTCTCCATGTAAGATAGAGTCTCGGTGCTGATTTCGATCGACACATTGTGCAGTCGAATAAGAAGCTTGCTGATAAGAGTGACGGACTTGCTCGACAAGAATTCATCTCGTAGACGGAGCCACTTGGCCAAGCCTTCCATAGCATTTGCAGGCAACTCAAGTAGCTCTTGCAGTAGCTCGGTTTTCGCCTTGCTCTCATCATCACCCGACTGGGCCTGCTTCTTCAGAGCTGTCGCAAAGATGCTACATTGGTCAAAGACCTCGTCGGCAAATTGCATGGTATCTCGACAGAAGTCCATCATCATCTGCTTGTCATAGAAGCCCAAATTGCTCCAGGCTTCTGTGGTCGCAAAAATCATGGTAAGTGCATCCCACAAATTTCTCCAGATAGTCATTGTTGCCGCTGCTTCTCCATCATTAAGGTCTTTGGTACGCAAGACACCGTCTTGGGAGTTGCACAGAACATCGATAACGTCTCGACATGTCCGAATCATACTCGGAGTGGGCGCGAACGCCTTCTTGCGCATGACTTGGCGAACCGAATCCGAAATGCCCAAAACTACATTCCTAAAGTAGTTCTTGATAATGTGCTGCAGGGCATCTCGTCGCTCCTCTTCCAGACTAATGACCTTGAGTAGCTCGATAGCTGAACTCCTAGTGTCCTCTGTCGAAGAAAACAATAGTGAGACGATCGCACTCGCGGCTACTGGTTTCTCGAAAAGAGCGTGTAGCTGCGATGGATTGAACTCGGACAATCGATCAACGACATCCGTAATCGACTGAGAAAGGAGCTTGAAACGATCATTGAAATGACGCACCTCTGCGGGGACCTTCTCAACGCCGGACTTCATTGACAGAGGTTCAAGTCCAATCAGAGCTCTTCCCGCAACGAGTAGATGTGATGCAAGGTCCAGGCTCTGATGGTCAATGGCCTTCAATATAGTCTTCCAAATCGGCGCAGAAGACGGTGTCTCTGTCGGCGAAGGCTTTTTCGCCGAGATCAGCTGCCTTTCAATAATCAAAGACTGAGCTTCAAGCAAGAAAGCGTTCTGGATCACAGTCAAAGTTAGATCTGCATCTTCTATATCTGCGTCGCTGCCGCTGCCGCTGAAGGTCTTCAGCCTCGAAACAAGCAACTGAATATGCGTCGAGAACATGTCCATCATGCCGTTCACTGTTGGTTGTCCGACGAACTTTTCGATTGTCTTTCCTTCGCACATCTTCTTGAACGTGAATTCAAGCACCTTCAAGCCTTCGCGAAAGCACTTCGCTCTGGATACTTGAGGGTATCGTTCGTCCTGGAAGCGACCGAAAAGTGCCTGTGCAAAAGGCCGAACAGCTGGACCAAGATTTGCTGGCTTGATAGAAGCGGTGAACCGAGGTATCCAACTGAATGCTGCCTGAACGTTGTTCATACTCTGTTCATCATCTCCCCTTGCTGCAATCAGCACCTGCTGTAACACAGGGCTGTTGAAAATCTGCTCGACGACTGTAGCTATTGAAGGAGTGACGGCGTTCATGCCTTCCCAGAAGTCAACCGGGGCTTTTTTAAGTAGCTCCTCCATTGCGGCAAGTATGTCGAGAAACGCTTCCGACTTGAGGGAAAGATGGTCGAGCATCAACCGATAGAAGTTTCCATCGAGGCCGCGAATGTACTCTGATATCAGCTCTCTGTCCATTTTGCTGATAATCAAACGAGCACCACTCCAGAACAATGGGACCAGTTCGAAATCGAGATTGTTCATCTGGATCTTCATCATAGCACTGATCATATAGTCTCGCACAGCCCACTCAAACTCTGTCTTCAGAAGATCGCGCTTGAACGTTGACCAAGTTGTCGCTGCCCATCGTTGGCGACTCTCTTTCTTGCTGAAGAGGAATCGCGTCATGGCTGGGAGGTAGGCTTGCACCTTCAGCCGTTTTTTTGTTTGAACTAGCTCAAATGGACCATCAAAGTGCTGTGTGAGGCGATCCTCGTTCCGCACAAGGGCATCGCAGCTCAACGCCTCGAAGAAGGCATATGTGCACGATGGTGGCAGTATCCGTACGCCGCGAGCTTTTGGTTCTGCGCTGCTCAGTATGGCGTTTGCTTCGTCCAAGCCAGGTTGTATACGCCCAAGACATTGCTCGTCCACCACGTTCAAGAAGTCCCCTATGTTTTCTTCGTCGTATGTGTCGAAAAGTCGTGTCCTCCATTCAGCTCTCGATTGGTGAAAGACTCGCACGCAGACATCGCAACTCTGCATGAGCTGGTTCAGCCGGCTCAGCAGCCATTCCTTGTGGGGTGCTGCCTCGTCTCCATCAAAGGCCAATATTTCCATTGCCTTCAACGTTGTCCATTTCCGCTCGTTCGCTTGTAGCAAGTGTAGCTCGCGGTCTTGTAATATGGCAGGATCGGTCTCGGGCGGGTAGTTTGCTACGTCTTCGTCGTAATATATTGCCCCATCTTCGCCGGTGCGAGGGCAAAATAGATGTTGCTCCTCAGGTAGCGCTCGAAGCTCGCTACACGATTGAAGGTTAGCCATTACTCGTTCGTGTGTGAGGGTGCTACAGGTGATGACGTTTTGGATAAGGAGACTGATGCAAGTGAGAGAAGAGACTGAAGGTGAGTCTGATGACGGCGTGCCTGCCCATCATACTTACTTGATCTTCTCGAGGATCTCCGCCATGTTCCACCACAGCGGCCCTCCACGGCGCTCAGAGGTGAGCGGCCCGTACTATGGACAGGACAATATATCACAGCACGCTGGCAGCGCCTCACCGCGACCCACAAGCGCTCGCAGTCGCTGGTGGAGGAGGAAAGCTATCTACGGCCGCCAGTGCACCACGTCTCCCCTTCTGCGTACCTGCCTCAACTCCGTAATGGGTGCGCGTCGAAGGAACGCGCCCTGCTCTATGTACAGAGCAATGGAGAACTTCGGTGGAGGGGCGGTGCTTGATTGCGTGGAGGTTGAGTGGTGTAGTGGCAGCGCGGAGAGCAAGTCAATAGACAGCAGGCGTCATTGCAGCGAAGGGCCCGCTCAAAGAATCTCACAACGCGACGACGCGACCCACTAACGCGTGTGGTCGGCGCCAAGCCAACCAAGCTTCAAATTCCGTCAGGCATCACATAGTCATTGCTTTAACATTGTCACAGATCGCAGGGGTTACATGTTCTGCCGATGCACGTGTCCAGGGTGCAATGAAGTATCGTTGAAGGCTCAGCCAGCCCGAGAGCTTCAGCTATACATTAACTATTTATACCGCTCATCCGCAGCCGTCAGCACCTCTATCGTTGCTGGTCTACGACCTTGCAGCCGTCAAAACCCAAACGCAAACAAGCTAAAGAAAATGCAAAAAGTAATGGGAGTCGCGTATGCCAGACAACGTGCACCCAAGCAACGCCCGTTTGCAGCTAAGGCAAGAGGAAAGAGGAATAGCAATGGTGTATAAGTGAACGCCTGATGCGCAACATGGTGGGGAATATTTTTATATACAAGTCGTTAAAACAGTGGAAATGCGGCGTCGTCACCGTCACCTTGGTGGACTCTTTGGTGGTGATTTGAATTCTGATGATTTTAGTTCCGGTGAGCTTTTTGGTGAACTTGTGGTTATCGCAGGTACAGCTGGTGCGTCATGGGGGTCTGTGGGTGCCTCCTCTCGTGTAATCGTCGCACGACGGATGGCGTTCCTTAATCGACTTCCTATGTTGCCGGCTGCCCCGGTTGAGCCGCTTTGGCTGCCAGTGCGCCCGACATAGCTGTGTCGGCTGTGAGCTGACTCGATGCGAGTGAGCATAGCTGCTGAAGTGAAGTCGTTGCTTTGTTCGAAACTCGGCCTCACACGGTCCATAGACATTCTTGCGCGGTCGAAGCTGGGCCGCACGCGATGATTTTCGTAGCTGTTAAGTGGACGACCTTCAGAAGACATCCGAGGCGCCGCAGGGAGTCCTTCCATCGAGCGGCGATATGTGTAGTCGGTGCTGTTGCTCCCATTCTGACTCCGAGGATTATGCGTTGTGGCAGTTGGCGCTACGGAAGGAGGGTATATGGGTCGAACATCGTCATCGGTAGGCTCGGCGTTGGCGACCTTGTATTTGTCTGCATCGGCTACCGGTACAACCGGGGCAGCCTTACCGGGTGGAGGGGGAAGGTAGCTAGTGTTGTCTTTCAGGTAGTCAAACTTTCCTTGGCTGACCTGTTCGCGGATGATGTCGACGTCGAGAGGGAAGTACATCTTTTGTGCAGCCTTGAAGATGAATCGCGGAAGCAGACACATGATTGTCGCAACGAGAACGTACGCCCAAAAGTTCAAAGTCCCGTACACTTCCGCGCCAGCCTTGTAGAACTGAGCACTTCCAGTGAAAGATGTGTAAATGCCTGTCCAAGTCCAAACCAGGATCGTACTGATGGCGACGATCAGTAGCATCAGCCAATCCCATCGATAGGTATTGTAGAGGACGTAGATATTGGCAGCACAGACAGCAGTGGTTGCCGCGTATACACCCATGCGCCTGTACTCTGCAACGTCCAGACCGTTTGAAGTTGAAAACGTAGCAGGATAGAAGATTTCGTATACCAAGAAAAATGCGATAGCGGATTGGTAGACGCCGTCAACCATGTATGCCCTAGTGCTAGTCAGTAGATGTTTGCTGATGAAAAACAAGTAACATACCAGAATTTGGGCTGAGTCCACTCCTTCCGCTCAATGCCGCGACGATACAGCTGGGGGACTGCAAGCGAAATCCTGTCATCGACGTCTTGGTCCAGTACACCCATTACAATAACTGGGAGAGAAGTGAAAGCAAGATTGAAGAAAATGATGTACGTGTAGTCGAAGATGTACTGGCTGTCGAAGTTGGTGTAGATCTGATACCAGAAAAGGGCGAACGTCCAGACGATGTTCTATAGACAGGTTAGCACATGCTTCGATGAGGTGCCTTTCCAGACTGACCTTGTAAAAGAAATTGGCAATAGTCTCTGCCAGACGTCGGTAAGACCACCGACCATGGACGAGTACGAGGCGAGTCAAGAAGCGGAATTGTCCGATGGCGTAATCGGAGGACATGACAGCTGCGCGGCCCTCAACACCGGCAATACCGACACCAACGTGGGCTTCCTGGATCATGGCGACATCGTTGGCACCATCACCGATGGCCAGCGTTAGACAATCGAGACCTGTCTTGACCATATTGACTACGGCAGCCTTTTGGCTGGGGCTGACACGACAGCAAAGCACAGAACGACAACGTCTACAAAGCAGAAGGAACTTTCGCTTGAGAGTATCATCCAATGCAAGTTTGAGAGTGTCGCCATCAATGATGATGGCATGGGTCGGTGGTGGGGGCTCGTGGTCGTCTTGGGCAGCCTTTAGCTCTTCTGCAGAACCCGTCAAGCCGAAAATAGCCAGCTTCTCATCGAGCTGAGCTTCCAATGAATCGATGTTGTCATCTGTGACCTTGAGGATAACGAGATCCATGTCGTTGTCAAGAAGGTTACAAGAGAATCCGATGTTGATGGCTGTTTCGACTTTGTCGCCAGTCAAAACCCAAAGTTTGATGCCGGCTTGACCAAGAAGCGATATCGACTCTGGTACGCCATCTTGCAGTCTGTCTTCGATAGCCGTACCGCCGATTAGCCATAATTGGTTCTCAATTCGGTCGGACACTTCCTCAAGTCTTTCCTCTCGATCAGCAATAGAATTGGCGGCGATGTCGTAGTCCTTGTTCCAATCAGCATACTCCTGCTCGCCAAGTTCCTTCTGCGCGATGCAGAGAGTTCGAAGTCCTTCTCTTGCGAACATCTCAAGATGTTCACCGGTGGTAACACGTAGCTGTCTTTGCTCGTTGGGGATCAACCGGGAGTAAATCATGCTATCAGCACCCTTGCAGAACAGCATGATCTTCCCATCAGGCATTCTGATGATCGCGCTCATACGTTTTCGGGTGGAGTTGAACTCCAGTGTGTTGAGAACTTGATATCGACGCTCATCACCAAGGACGTTAACGATGAGCTTGTCGTCTTCTCGACCGACGAAGGTGAATCCGACGTCACGAGCCGTTGCAACAAGCGCCGCCTCATCAGGAGACTGGGCCTTGTACTCGATCTTCGGAGGGTCTCCTGGTGTTCTCTCGGTGACAACGGTGTGGCAGAGAGCAAGTGCAAGCATGAATTGTTCGTTGGCCGTCTTCTGCTCTGCACCGGACGTACCAGCAAGATCATCGACGTAGTCTGGTGCAACGAAAGTGAGATCGTCATCTCGCAGGTAAGGGTTGTTGTGCAATTTGCGGCTTCCCTCGAGCATTCGCACGCGGTCGCGAGCGATTTGCTCTCGGGCGCGGGCACCTTCAACTTCGACGTCAATGCCTTGTCTTCTTTGCATACCAGCTTGAGCTTCGGTGTAGGCCTCGCCGTATGGGACACCGTTGATCGTGCACTTCTTGAATTCCATGACATTCTGGGTTAATGTACCTGTCTTGTCTGAAAAGATGTATTCGACCTGTCCGACATCATCCGATATATTCCAGGATTTGGGTGTGCAAGGGTAGTCGAGCTCTTCGTAGTACATTTGAACGTCGCTGTAAATGAAGAGCGCCTGCAAGGTACGGATAATTTCCAAGGTGATGTAAAGAGAAATGGGGACCAAATTCTGGAACAGAATAACACCAGCCCAGAAGGAGATGACACCATCTGTTGCTGGGCTTCCGCCGTAGGAACCATACTCGAAGACTGAATGTGAGGTATCGTCCCTGGCCCAGGTGACACCGAGAACGATTCCAGAGACCAAACACATTAATGCCAATATGATAAAGTTGTAGATGACGTTCCAGTTGAGATCCTTCGAGATCCTAGCGCGCTTGCTAGGCGTCACACCAGAGTTGATCATGATCTTAGTCTCCTCTCCAGTGAAAACAACCACGCCAAGTACCCATTCGGTGTTTCGCAGCTGGCAACCTCGCAGGAGAAGGTTGTTGATCGAGACGGGCTCAGCCATTTCATAGGTGGGGGTTTCTGGATCCTTGGGATTATGCTGCTGCCACCTGATGACAGCGCTGTAAGAGTACAGGTTCGAATGTGGGCCTTCGCTCTCAATAGCGAATTCGGCGCGTTCGCAGTGGCGGGCGTGCCGTACGTCGCGTGTAGAATGCAGAGCGTTTCTAACTTTCAGGTTCGTCTCTCCGTCCAAGTTTTTGGTCTCAACATAGCAAGCGCCGTCGTCCGACGACGTCGATAGGACAATAACGTCTGCAGGGATTTCCTCGTCGTTGTACAGGCGGATGAAATCACCGACCTGTACGTTCTTCCATGCATCTTTCTTGAAGCGAGCGGCCTCTGGAGAAGTCTTGAAAGGATTGAGCACGCTGCCCCAGAACTTCTTGGTCGCCGTTCCCTTTGAGTCTGCGCCTCGAATCTTATCGCTTTCGCCAGGACCGGTCGCGCTAGGTGGAGGCGAATGGCTAGGCGACGCGCCAGGCAAAGGCGAAGGAACCGGGGTCATCGGAATGCCCTCCTCCGCTTCCATGTACGAGGACCTGCGAGTAGCGACCGAAGCGCGGCGAGTGTCGACGGAGGAACGGAGGCCGTCGTTGCCACGCTCACTGCCCTCTTTGCCCTTGGCATTCTTCTTGCTGCTCGCTTTCTTCATGAGCCTGTAGGTGACGATGATGGTCTTCGTGCACGCCTTCTTGAACCTCCTCCACGGCGAGATGGTGTCCTCGGCGGTGTTGACATTGTTGAAGTCGACCAGTCGGTGCACGGGGGCGTTGTTGAGGTCATTGTCGAGGATTGTCCTCCGCCAGTCCTCGACAGCGTCCTTGATGGCAGTCACGACGATGATGACGATAAGGGGCACGGCGTTCAGGGCGGGATTCGAGGCTCCGAAAATCTGGAAGATCTGCAGCGGGAGGTGTTAGCGCTGCACTGACCAGGCGCAGGGAGATGAAGGTGTACGTACGCCCAAGATAATAATAAACAGGAAGTAGATGTTGGCAATGTTGTGGAACTGGAACCACAGGTTCTTCGGCACGAAGCTTATAGGGGTGTATTTGGCGGTTCGTATCTTGTTGCGCGCGTACGAGTGGATCGGGGTGCCGTCCTCGTCGCGTTCCGAGGGCGGCAGCGGCACGTTGAAGTAGACGCGGCGGCCAGAGTCCTCCTCGTCGTGACCGGCATCGGACGACGCAGGCGACTTGTCGCCCTCGAGCCCGCCGAGCGAGCCGCCCTCTTTCCCCAGCGAGTCGCGCTTCTCGCCCGAGTTGATGCGGCGGTGCAGGCGCTCCTTCAGCGAGTGGCGCTTGTTCTCGGCCTGGGTGCCCGTCGCGCGGTGCGTCGCCCAGCGGATGCGCTTGACGGGGTTGGAGATCTCCGGCTCGAGCTCGGCAAAGGGCGGCTGCAGACTGGGGGCGTTGTTGGTCGAACTCATGGCTGCTACGAGGCGGCGGCGGAGGTTCGGGGGTGCTGCAATGGCCGGCCGCAGCCGGAAAGGCCTCTATGCAGGCAAATTCGCCAATGCGCCTGCGGGAGCGAGAGCGCGAGGGTGCAGAGCGTGGCAGACGGGCAGCCGGGAGGCAGCAGACGGGCGGTGGTGGGTGGTGGGCGAAGGGGGTGGGTGCGAGGCCAGCGAGGAGTGGTACGCGGGCTTATGCAGATATTATGGGACCCCGGACCGCGGAAGGGCAGCGACTCCCATGCAACACCAAGCCTGGGCGAGCGAGCGGCGGTCGGCGAGCGAGTCTGGTGGGCTCAGTGGGCGGACTTTGTCTGGCACAGTGCAGGAGTCTCGTCCAGCGTCAGTGGCAGCGGTGCAGCGGTGCAGCGGTGTCGTGCGGCTCGAGGCGCGGGAATAGAGAAGTAGCGGAGGGCCCGGACACCAAACCTCTCTGTCTGATTGCACTCTGCGCGTTGCTTACGAGCGCATTCGGCCGGGGTGCACGGCGTTTGCGCAGAACCGTGCCGAGCGTCGCCGCTATGCTCTGGAAGCGCTGCAGCTCTTCGTCCGTCAGCCCGTCTGCGGTACAGTGCCTGGCGCGCTCGCCTGCGCCGCTGCACCGCGACTGCACGACTGCGCGCTCGACGGCGACGCTGCGTGGCCTCAAGGCTGCCCCCAGGCTGCCTCCAAGCCCGTCTCGCCGCGGTGCCAGGCCCGCGACCGTGTGCGCAGTTCGCTGGGCTGGTCGCTGGTCGCAGCCCTGCGCCCTGCACGCCGCACGCCGCGATGCTCCAGCCCCGGCGCCCGTCAGCACCATCTGGCAGCGTCATCCACCCGCGAGCCCACGCTACGACACTGAGTATGAGTAAGCTGCCCTGTGACGCCGTGCCATCCAGCCGTCGTCTCTCGACCGCTTTTGACCGCGTTTCAGTCGTCAGCGCTGCGAGCACGGGCGTCGCAGCCTGCCTAGCGGCTCGTACGAAGAGGTTGTTAATTTAGGCGTGGCCGCCAAACATGTAGTCTGCGACTGACTGTGCAGCCCGCCCATGTCTGGTGCGGTGGCCCTGGGAGGCCTTTGAAGATCAATGCGAAACATTCAAACGGCCTCACCAGCGCTGCCGGCTATGCACTGCACGCTCGCTGCACGCCCGTACGCGCATCCATAGCAGCTGCATTGCTCGCGGCTGCCCTGCCGTGCACGAATTGCACTCTACGTCTACACGGTGTTCGGATGCGGAGAACAAGCATTCCGCTGCACGTCGTTGCGCGTGCCCGCCTTAGCCTCCCGTTGACGAGACACACCTAGGCTTCTCATCACGTGATCGCGCGCCATTCTGCTTGGACGAGCCAAGCATTCTGCACAACTAACCCCACTCCGTCACCGCGTCGCGTTGCCGTGCTGTGCGCGCAGTGTCTCTGCCGTCATGAAGCGGCAGCACTCGTCAAACAACAAAAGCATTCTTCATTTCTTCAAGGGCGTCCCACGCACTGCACAAGAAAGCCCCCCAGGTACCTCGCCTTGCCTGCCGCGCCTGTCGCACGGCCACGGGTAGTTGCAGCCTCAGGCTGATCAATCTAGCAACAGCAAACACCAGCACCGACCATGTCTCGCAGCCACCCCCGTCCGCTGGCCCAGTGCTGCCAGCATCTGTGCCATCCTCTACAGCTAGTGCTTCTGCATTCTTAACTTCGACAGCTTCCACAATTGCAGATGCACCAGCAACCGACTCTGTCATGACGTCGATCGAGACTCCGCCAAACACCTCACAGATCTCTGCAAACTCGGGCGCCAGCAAGCGAGTCCTGTCACATGGACAGCAAGTCGTCCTGAACTCTGATTCGGACTCGGACTCTTTGGGCGACCTCGACTTCGGCCTCCCTGCGCCGAAGCCCAAGACCCCGACTCAACCCAGTCGGCCGAGTCGCAGGACAGGATTCGACGCGCCCGAGCTGCGCCGACCGCCCAAATCAGCTAGGAACAATGGCGCACGATCCTTTAACCAGCTCATGGAGACGACACAGAAGAATCTGGTCACGGAAAGGAAGATCCAGGAGGGAAAGGCTCATCTGGACAAGGTGGATGAACACCCTGCTCTACTGCCTGCAAACTTGGACAAAGAAACGCTTAAGCATGCCATTCAGGACAGCGATGACTCGGACCACGCTGGTCGATTGCTCAAGGCGATGCAAAGGACCAATGAAACCCAGGCCCAAACAGCCTATCACTTCTTCGAAGACACCCCGAGCATGCTTCTACCTACACCGTTCCCAGAACAAATCCTGCCAGCCCATGCTTGGACTACTTGTTTCAAAGGTGCGTCCCAGACTACGCACAACGGATACCGCTAAAGTCGAGTCAGAACCTTCCACTCGAGATCAGGCCTTCTTGACTGGTTTCGCACAACAGATCTTTCGCCTACAAGCGCTGCCTAAGGAGCTCGCTATTTGGATGATAGATCAAAGTAAGGACAACTGCTGCTCCAAAACGCAACTGCTAACCTGGCTCAGTTTGTCTAGATCCCAGGGAGGCGCTCGATCAGAGATATATCGAAATACTCATGACACACGATGAGCAGTTGCAGAAGCAACTCAGCCCGAAGAAGCTCGACTTTATGTTCACATCGCTTGGTGCTCACATCGACAGTCTCAACGACAATGCTGAGATATCACCATCTGAATTGCACGCACACAGTGAACAGGCATTACCTCCAGCGCTCAAACGAATCGCCATTTTGCTCACTTCTGCTGCCCCTTGGTATGTTCGCTCCGAGAATCACGAGGCTAAGACTAAATTCTGAGAAGGCTGCATTCGAGGGCTAGGATCCACGCATTTTACTTGTTGTGTCACACCTGCTTAGACGATCGTGTCTTGCATGACCCGGACATCCTGAACTTGGTCCAAGATGCTATCGAAGCAGTCATCTGCCAGTACGCTGACAATTGCAAGTTGATTTCTGGCGTAGGAAGCCCTCTACCGGATGATTTGCACTCTCTGATCACATCCCAGCTCACTCACACTATTCCAAAATTGCTTTCGCGCGTCACAAATCCTCTTTTACAGGCGAATCTTATACACGCGTTCCCGACGAGATCACCATTGACAGCCTACTTGCAACGGCATCTGGCTTTGTCGTTCTTGTTGCACCCTCTCCCTGTCAACATACCCCTTGCAGATCCACAGTTGCCCGTACTCATTCACAAATATCTGGGAACATCATCGCATTGGCGTATGAGCAAAGACACCAATCACGGCTTTGTAACAGCTCGTATTACCCTTCTAGACATCGCAATTGGGCCTGGTCCAATGACAGTCCCGTACCTGCCGCTCCTCAGCCCTCCACCCTCAGAGGCAGGTTCTTCACCACCCTTAGCACCAACTCCAGCGTCCTCGGAAGTCAAAAAGTTCAATAAAGAGGTAGACGCTCTCGCACAACATGCCAAAATTCTCGGTAATTCCATTATCGAGACAGGTGGTGCGCTTGATCTCACCGCCTTGGAAGCAAAAGAGCGCTGTGAGAGATTGTTTTGGAGACTACAACACGCCGTGCGCGTTGGCGGGATGAGAGCAGAAAACGTCTTTGGAGATAGCGATGACGAGAAACAACTGAAGGTCAGAAAATTCTTCAAACCTCTTTCGAAGAAAATTGTCCCGACGGAGAGTGTTTTCGACGAGAAAGGCGATACCGGGTTATCAATGTAGAGCGTAGAACGTGTGTTGATGTCAAGGCCAGCACAGGAAATGTCACTTGCAAGCACCATCCAGCTATTCAATACTGAATAAATCTCTCAAATTTGACATGCCACATGAATTTTCATGTGAGCATGAAAGTCATCATTCAGATCCAGTCTCATAGACATTTCCGTCCATACATCAGCAACATCCCAATCTGGCCCACACAGAACTGGAAGCATACCAGGCCAGGACATGCGTTGCTCAGGGGGATCTACAGTCGCGGCACTCTTCGCCCGAGCACGCACAGCAACCAAGCATCCTTCGTCCGGGCTCCACCGCACTTCGCAATCTCAGCATCCCACCATCACACGCAGCCCGCAGCAACCTCTCCCGTGCCACAGCGCCAAGACAGTCTAGAAGAGGAAGTGCGTGATACCTCTGCTGGAACCTGCATTGGGCAATACTAGACTGCCTAAGCGAGGTTTGAGCCCACGCGCCTCCGCGACAAAAGAGTGGTGCTGCGTGCGTGCGTGCGTGAGCAATACGGTGAGCCTTGAAAGTAGTTTCTGTAGCTCGGCCAACGCCAGCGAGTGGGTGGTGCAGTGGTGAAGCTACCTAGCTCGCAATCCCATGTCTGCATGCGCAGCGTCGCTGTACCGCGGCGCGCTGCGCTGGGTGGGTACGGTGCTTGGTGCCTTGCTGGAGTCGTGAGCGCTCGCTCGGGACGCCTGACTCGCGCGCGACACGCCCGCGGCGCAATGTCCGCCGGCGAGGGACTCCTGTCGCGCCTCGTTTTGATTCGGTGGGCGGGGCGTTCTTGGTCCGGTCGCCGGTGTCGAGCGCCCTGGGTCTCCCGTGGAACGATGCAGGTGTTTGAAGTCTGGACGCTGCGACGGGGACAGGGGTCTGAGGCCTGTGGAGCCCGGATGCTGGCTTGGCCGGATGGGGAATCGTTTCAGTGTTGTGCCGGTTCCCGGGCGACGGTGAACGAGAGGTGTGGGCGTTGATATGCAGGGTGTGGTGTGGCTGAAGGGGTTGTGGTGACAGCTGTAGCGGCTGCTTGGGAGGCTTGGATGTTGCATTTGGAAGCGGCGACAGCATGTCGACCTACTCAGACAAGCATTAGATAGCTGTAGGTGTAGCTGTCAGCTTCATCAACACGAGTTTAAGTGACGTGGTTTTCAAAAGTTCTGTCTGATATAGTGTTCTATGTGTTTGATGATACGCGACTTAAATATACATTGAAAGAGAGGTGGACTATCAGCACCGCTGTGTCCTGTCATTATTGCATACCTATACCAGAAATGTGAGGGAAAGAAAGAGACGTTCAGAATTGGGTATATGTCAATCAGCCTCTTATCTCATCTCCTCCAAAACCCACAAACCTCGCCAGCCCTTCCTACCCGATGTCCCACAACACTCGATGCCTGCTTGCAGTCTTTAGAAGCCTCCCATGCCGTTCTTCTCGTCGATGTGCCTGTAACGCTCCTGTTCCATCCTGTACTTTAGCACCATAGCGACGCAAAGGACAAGGATGAAGTCAACGCCTACGATACCAAAGGCAGCGGTAAAAATTTGATCAAGATACGTGTTGGTGAATCGTGAGAAGGGGCCAATGCATCCACCTTTTTGTGCTGCAACGAGAGCGTTCGTGCAAGTAGTGTCCTGGACGAAAGGAGGTGTTGTGGCGTTGACATATCCGCAGCAGTCGAACTGATCTTCGTTAGCATTCATGTTTGCACCTCTGTAGTGCAGCCAGACGTACTTTCTGCTGTAACAGGGACTGGATCTGCGGTGGCTCACGGCCCCAAAGTACGCTCAAGTTCTGGCGTGTCTGCAGTGTCTCAACCCAGATAGCAATACCCAGACTCAGTGTGAAGGTTGCACAAATGACCACAAGCCAGCCCTGTGTGCGGAGCCAGCCTCGGTTGGTAGGTAGGAAAAGAGCCGGAAGGGAGAGTAGGAAAGTAGCGAAGACGAAGATGGCATTGACGACACCAGCTGTCAACGGACACTGGCCAAGTAGTAGATTTTGCGTGACGTTCTTCACCGTCTGCTCTTCCCGCATTGCTGCCTCCGACATCAACGAAAACCCCAAGAGTAGTCCTCCACATCCAGCGAAGAGGAAGTCGAATCCAACGAAGGCCAGCATCAGTTTGGTCGGCATAATGGCGGTTTACGGAGTGAATATGTGCGTCGTCCTGCGGCTCGATATAGTATGATAGACTTGATTAAAGAATGGAAGCCGAGTACAGCGGAGCCGTCCGGCGTGCTCTCGATGAACTACGACAGGTGCAATTATTAGGTATAGTGAAGAAACGAAGATGAGAGGAAACGGCAGCAACAGCGGGAAAACAGAAAATGCATGGCATTACGCAGACGGGCAGCTCGAGCATTAAGAGGCTCTGCTGGGCGCGTCGCAATCGGACGACGACGAGGCGTGGGTGGTTTCAGCGGTGTTCGAGCATGTCCACTGGCGAATCACGGTCACGGGCGCTCACGGTGGTTCGATGGCGCTGAGACTGCCCGCGACATACGCCTCACACGATCACGAACCACCAGCGCATCTTCACACAAACAAGTGAGGATGTTGTGGATGTTGTGGCAGGCTCGGTGGCTAGCATTACGAGGATGGTGTTGAGCACTGGGCCAGACAGCCAGCGCTGTTGGTGGCGCCTGCAGCGAGGGGAACGCTCGTCCCCGAGGCGATGCCGAGTTTGGCAGGAGCACTGCAGGATCGAGGCTAGTGCCGCTGAGGTCAGCGGCTAGTAGGCTATTGGAAGGTGGTGTGGATCAGGGCCCCGCGCGGCGCCGGTGAGTGGTGGGAAAACGCTCGGACTCGAAGCAGAATGGCGCTTTTCGTGATGAGGGAAGTGCCCGCTGCTGCTCTTCTCAATGCGTACTGACAGCTTGAAGCGCGTCTCAAGGGCTCGATATGGGTGTCTACGGGCTCGTCGCAGTGCGCTCTACGTCGACGCAGGCTCAGGACATGGCAGCGAGGCCGGCGCCCAGCGCGCGCCTGCCCATTCCTCCCCAAGCGCGCGATCTGCGATTCAGCGTGGACCGGACGACTGGGGTGCACGTTCAACCGCCCCCAGTCGCCAGTCTGCAACCACGGCAGGCGTCTGGTCTGCACAAGCACTGGCACTGGCACCAAAGCAGCTGCTATACTTTCCCCTCGCCGCCCGTTTCACTCTTTCCCCAATCTCTCTCGCTCTTTCCCTCTCTGAGACAGCTCTTCGCACCTGCACCACCCAGCGTGTGCCCTGCGTCGCGCTGCCTATCGCTGCCTTTCCTGCCAGACTCCCGCGGCCAAGCTCCAACAAGCTCCCACGCCTGTTAAACCGCTTCCGGCTGCTGCTCCACCGCCGCATCGCCCACACCCTCTGGTACGTATTGCCTTTGTTGTTGTTCATGGTCTGCGCGCTTTTGTCGCACCCCAGCCATCCCCGGCCCGCCGAGCCCTCGCTACTCGCTAGCCGCCAGTCACGGGCGCTGGCCTGCGCGCCCGAGCTGCGGCGGCCCTGTGCGTTCTGTGCGGTCCTCTTGTTCGCTGCCAGCGCCGTGCGACCGAGCTTTCCCTCTCCTTGCATTCCTTGCTCGCCGCATCCAGAGGGTTCAGCACCCGCCTCTTAACTTGTCTTGTTCTGTCCCCAAGCGCCCCTGCTTGTCCCCATTCATCGACCCGGCCCTAACCCGACTCCAGCCCGGCCAGCTCTGCCAGCTCGTCTCGTCTGTCCTGTTACGCGCAGCTCTCGCCGCCAAACAGACGCCGAGGCTCTCCCCACAGACACCCGGCCAAACGCAGTTAGGACCACCCTCCGCCAAACACGCACCCTCGACCGCGCGCAACACCATGGCCAGCGAAATCACCGAGCACGACCAGAACGCGTCGCCGCAGCTGCACGACGACGGCAACGGCGCCCTCAATGCCGGCGACGCCAACCGCGGCACCAAGCGCCCGCGCCCGGCTGCCGACGACGACGATGATGACGACGACAAGCCCGGCCGCGAGCGTAGGAAGATCGAGATCAAGTTCATCCAGGACAAGTCGCGTCGCCACATCACCTTCTCGAAGCGCAAGGCGGGTATCATGAAGAAGGTACGTGCCCGTGACCACCCTGCGCGCTGTCGCCTACGCGAGGGGCACGCGTCGTTCATCGCATTGCGCATCCACTAACGCCCTGCACCAGGCCTACGAGCTGTCCGTCCTCACCGGCACACAGGTGCTGCTGCTCGTCGTCTCTGAGACCGGTCTGGTCTACACCTTCACCACACCGAAGCTGCAGCCACTCGTGACCAAGCCCGAGGGCAAGAACCTCATCCAGGTACGCTGCACTGCCATTGCGCCCGTCGCGCGCCCCCGCTAACTCGTCGCAGGCCTGCTTGAACGCACCTGAGCCCTCCAGCGGCGATGCCAATGGCGTCGAGGACAACCAGGTTGACTCACCCGAGGACAACCACGCGCAAATGCCGCCGGGCCAGCCCCGTGGCGTGCCCAACAACAACCCCATTCCCCAGGCCTACATGACACCAGAGGCTGCTTTGCAGTATCAGAACTACCTCCAGGGTCACCAGCAATCACAGCAGTACCCCATGGCCCAGCACGGCATGCCCCGCCATCCCAGCCAGCACTACCCCCAGGACCAGAAGCTCGGCTAAGTATATGATTTTGCGGGCCTCTGCCAGATTTGGTAGCTGGCCACGATTCGGGCGTCGTGCACACTGCCCAGGACGGATACCCTTTATAATGGCCAAAAAGTAATTGAATGGCGCGGCTCACGAGCAATGCTCTGGTGTACGGTACGCAATGGCGCTTGTTTGCGAATGTACTAGACAGAGAGAACGACATGCATACGGGATCGCTATGTTGGGAGCCAGGCGGCTGTAGTTCTGATCAGACGATTGTACGTCATAACGTGGATACCGGCGTGGTGTGGTGTTTTCTTTCATCTTCTTGCGGTCACTATGGACATCTATATCATCTCCCGTGTGTCATTTGCGAGGTACTGTGTATTTCAATTCCCCTCGCTGCTGGAAACGCAGGTACAATACGATAACTCACTGCAAAACGGTGCCTCTGTCTGCGACTCCATGTGGCCTAGTCAGCTCTGGGCGTATTTGCCCTTTCCGTGTACTAGCAAATCACCACTTTTGGACGCCCGGTCACGATTCATTCACCGTCTAAGTCATGCAGAATGCGTCTTTTCCCAAACCGCACTGCTGCATCGCTTTGCGGGGTTGATAGCAAGGATAGCCGAGTCCATTGCAACCAGGACCAGACAATGCGCAGCTTCACTTTCCACTACACCACCAAGACCCTCACAAGGTTGCCATACCCCACTCCCTAATCCACTCTCTGACGCCTTCGGTGCCCTGACATAGCGTCTTTGCCCAACCGTGGCGCTTTTGCGCTCCCCGCCAATCCCTGTGATTCTCAGGACTCAATCTGGTTCGGAAAAAAACAATGCGTGGCTTGCTCTGCACGACCTACGATCGTTACAGTCCGACCAAATGCTCGATTTGGCGTGAGTTCTTTTCTCGAGGCCGCGGTCACGCAGTCGTACAGCGATGTTATCAGCCGCCTTGTGGTCGCGGTGGCGTAGGCGATGGAAGCAACGTAGAAGCTGCAGCGTTGCAGTCCAGTCGGCATTAGTGTATTGCAGCGCAGCAAACGGTGGCCTCAGGCGTCCACACTGCCCGTCACAGAGCCAAGCGGACACAGCATTCCTTGAGCCATGTACCTCTTTCCGCTCGTTGATTTTTGGACGTTCTAGCAGGCGAACACAGCTTCTGCCGTTGACAAATGTCGACGCACCCACCCTGGCTTAGCTGACTAGGAGCACAAGAACGAGTACCGGTCGGTGGGGTGCACAGCATGATGTTGTGGAACGGGGTTTTGTCACGCTTGGTGTCACGCGCCTGCACAGGCCGATTGGGATTGCAGGACCTGAACAAGAAACAGTGCACAGATCTTGATAAGAGTTGGATGCTCAAGCTCTTCGAGTTACCTGCCATGGTCAATCGTGGAAGTACATAATTGTCACTACTATGCCGAATAGTGTCTCTAGTAGGTCAGGTCTATTTATTATTAGGGGTTGCGGGGCGTTATACACTGTGCTCTCTTCACCCACAATTAGTTGTAGTGAATGGTTGCACCCTTGATTGCACCCTGCATTCTAGTTCCAAAATAGAATCAAGTCTACTTCTCTCAAAACGGGTATCGTTGTCAACTGTAGGAGACAAACTTCACTTCTCGTGTGGTGTGGAAGGCAGTATTCGTGCCGAATACGCCCCGATGGTGATAGTAGTGCTCCATCTATCTGCTACATCCCAAATCATTACTTCGACGAAACAAACCCGACAGCTGTATCATCCATATCAAACGGTCGGCCATGATACGTAACGTGGAATAGCGCCGTTGCTTGAACCTCAGGTGCATTCGAACATAAGCTCAATTACTACACCGCAATTACCGTAGTGACTCATCATGACAGCGATGAGCAAAGTATACCAAACTCAATCAGAAAAATCAGAAAAATCGCCAATAGCTACGAGATACCTCCTGAAACGAAGATCTGCGTTTTGGTCAAACGGACTGGTATCGTCCTCGAAAGTGCATAGGCCGACGGTTTGCACGGTCCTCTCAATTGTACCTGACAGCTTGATCATCATCTGTTCACTTAAATCCTAATCATAGACTATATTAGTAGTTGTAGTGAGGCAACAGCCTGGGAAGCCTGAACATCGCTCCTAGGATTTCAAACGAAGCAGGGGTGGCAAGTCTCACACATACACAGTGTTCTTTTGGAAGTCTCGCACACTTGTGCACGAGTGTACATAATGCGTTAAGAGTACTTCATAGTCCATTCACTCTCGACCTTTGAACTAGTTTGTGCACACAGTAGATTTCGGAGATATGTAGACAGCTTGATTAAGTTGGGAGTACTGTCAAGAAAATGCTATCATGACCATCTAATCGTAACGGCATCCTGGACAAACATAAAGCTGCATGAAAAAACCTTTTGCTCCTTGCAATGCGGTATGATCATCGCTTGGCAATGCTTTTGAACATTCTAAAAATTCATTAAGCCATTATGCGCGGAGACCACTCGTAACTTCAGGGAAAGAACTCAAGACTCAATGTTGGGCACCCTTGACGTCCTCTACTTCTCAGCAGGCTTGTTGCTGGGGTAGAGGAACTCGGTCTGGGGGAAGAACTCCTCCTTGATCAGACGAGGAGAGGTGAAGCGAAGAACAGGGTTGGAAGAGCCGGCCTTGTCGTTGGTTCCAGAGGCACGGGATCCGCCAAACGATTGCTGGCCGATGAGGGCGGCTGTTGTCTTGCAGTCTAAGAGGAGAGTTAGCATAGGCTCAGAGACCATAGTAGTATTGAGGTGGACTTACTGATGTAGAAGTTACCAGCGGAGTAGCGCAGAGTGTCCTCTGCCTCCCTAACAGCGGAACGATCATTGGAGAAGACGGATCCGGTAAGGGCGAAGCCGCCTCCGGCCTGGTCGACCTTCTGGAGAATGTTCTTCCAGTCAGCGTCCTTGTAGATGTGGATGGCGAGAACGGGGCCGAAGATCTCGTAGTTGAAGAGCTTGTGGTCTGGTGAGTCAGAAAGGTAGACCGTGGGCTTCACGAAGTAGCCTTTGGAGTCATCGTAGGTTCCACCTGCCACGAGCTCAAGTGAAGGGTCGGCGTTCGACTCGTCGATGATCTGCTTGATCTTGTTGAAAGAGCGATCGTGAATGACGGGGCCCATGAAAGCAGATAGATCCTTGTCAGGATTGCCGATGGTAATCTCGCTCACATCCTTGAGGAAACCATCAAGGAACTCCTTCGAGCGAGACTCGGGAAGATAGAGACGAGAGGTTGCAGAGCACTTCTGGCCTTGATATTCGAAAGATCCGCGGATGGTGTGCTTGATGGCAGATGGGATATCACCGCTAGGATGTATGAGAGTGAAGTTCTTTCCACTAGTCTCGCCCACCATGCGAGGAAACTCGCGATAGGTGCCCTTGCCAATACCCTCGCCAATGCGAGCGCAGAGCGACCGGAAAACGTCCGAAGAACCAACGAAATTGATACCAGCAAAATCGCGGTTGGCGAAAACAACGTCGTTGATAACTTCCGGGTCACCAGGGATGAATTGAATGACATCCTTGGGGAGACCGGCCTCGAGCAGGATCTTGTAGACAATAGTAGAGGCGTAAATGTTGGACGGAGAAGGCTTCCAAAGGACGACATTGCCCATCAGAGCAGGTCCAGCGATTAGATTACCGCCAATGGCTGTGAAGTTGAAGGGAGAAACGGCATAGACGAAACCCTCAACAGGGCGGTAATCCATACGCGACCACATGCCATCGGAGCCACGGTCGGGCTGACGAGCAAGAATCTCAGCAGCATAGTTGCAGTTGAGACGGAAAAAGTCGGCCAACTCAGCAGCAGCGTCGACCTCGCCCTGCCAGATGTTCTTGCCCTGGCCGAGCATGGTTGCAGCAATTAGCTCATAGCGGTATTTCCCCGCAACAAGCTCCGCAGCCTTCAGGAAAATGGCAGCACGGTCGACAAAGGGAGTCTTCTCCCATGTCTTCTTTGCCTCCAGAGCTGATGCGATGGCATCTGAGACCTGATCCTTCGAAATCAGAGGGTAGTTGGTGAAGACGGTATCCTTCTCTGCAGGAATTGGTTGATCCCAAGATTCAGCTGCTGGTTGTGAAGTTCCGTTGAGGAAGATCTCCGACTTGAGGGGAAGTTGGGACCTCAATCGCTTGAGCACCTTGACAAGCTCGGTGCGCTCTTCTGAGCCTTCCTTATATGTGGGATTGGGCTCATTGCGTGCAGCAGGTAATCTGAAGGGTACTGTGACGTTGGTACGAGCCTGGAGACAAGCGAGGCGAGGCGCTTTGATCAACGGCCGCCTTGTGGCACGGAGAGATGTGATAGTGCGAAGGCTCGACATGTTGATGATATGTTCGAGAGGACTCGAGGGATTGAGGCTGCTGCACTGCTCAATGCTGGGACTCTGCCTTTTGAGTATGCACAATGAGGGGAACTGTGGAGAAGCTCCATCACCGACCGGCTCGCATCCCGTCCACGTAACTTGGCTCAGCCGTCACTTGCCGCCGAGATAGTCACAAGTCACGTTTGCTGTACACAGTGTTGTTACTGCCGATATCGTCTAGTAGCATTCGGGTTCCTGCCCGAGTGTGTTGCGGACGGAGTTCTCGCGTTGCTGGCCGTTCGTACTCCGTGTCGAAGCATCTGAGCATTCGATAAATACCATAAGACAAGGCTCAACATGGCTGCAAGAAAGTACCTTTGTATCCATCATTATACATCACAATGTCCTCTCAAGTCCCTCCAGCTGGTGTTTGGGCGCCAGCGGTCACCTTGTTCGACCCCGATACCGACAAGGTAGACTTTGAGAACCAGGCACGCTATTTTCGCTACCTATCTACCACAGGGCTCGCAGGGCTTGTGATTCTGGGGACAAATGCAGAGACTATGCTGCTTACGCGGGAGGAGCGAAAAGCGTTAATCGCGACCGCGCGGCGAGCCGTAGGGCCCAAGTTTCCCTTGATGGCAGGCGCGCTGGCGAACAGCACCGCGCAGACACTTGAATTCATATCCGACGCTGCAGCAGCTGGCGCAAACTCCGTATTGGTGCTCCCGAACGCTTACTTCGGTTTGTTATCCTGCTTGCAGCTGCGAAGGCGTGGCGGCTAACGAGTTTCAGGTAGCGCAACCACACCTCAGGTTCTAGAGAACTTCTACGACCAGATTGCGGCTCGCAGCGAGTTGCCTATTGTGATTTACAATTTCCCAGGTGTTTGTAATGGCGTCGATCTTTCATCAGACTTTATCGAAGCCATGGCCAAGCGCCACAGCAACATCGTGGGTGTCAAGCTAACGTGCGGCTCCGTGGCCAAGATCACGCGTCTCGCAGCCGCATTGCCCAAGGAGAGGTTTGCCGTCTTCGGTGGCCAGGCCGATTTCATCATTGGCGGGTTGAGCTCGGGTTCCTCTGGCTGCATCGCTGCTTTCGCCAACGTTGCCCCACGATGCATCGTTCGCATCAACGAGCTCTACCACCAGGGTAGACACGCGGAGGCTCTTGCGTTGCACCAGAAGACTGCACTCGCTGAGCAAGCAATTAAGGGTGGCATTGCGCCTACAAAGTATGCTGCGGCCATCCATAGCGCTACCTATGCCGGTATCCAAGATGCTCCCGCTAAGATGGCGCCGCGTAGGCCCTACGTTGCGCCAACTGCCGCTGTTCAAGAGATGGTCAAGACCAGAACGGCGGAAATCGGGGAGATCGAGCAGGGCTTGCCGCTTACTGATAGACCTATTTCTTCGAAGATATGATGATACAATATCGCACGCAGAGTCTTCTGTATATGATCATCACGATTGGGGGGCTACAAATATTTGGAGCGGATGGCAAAAGGTTTCTGAAGGCTGTTGCGAAGCTCAGCGCTTGTCAACATTTGTTTGTTCCCGCTGACTCAAGGGATTAAAGATAATGATAGACTCAATAACTACATTCCCCTATCGCTTCACCATTCCGGCGTTTCTCTGCGACGTCGTATCTAATCTATGGATATCAGTGGATTTTGATCGGAAGTCAGCCTCAGCAAAAGCATCGACGCAGGGCCTGGAGGCGCAAAAGGGCTTGTGGCTTGGAGACTCACGTGGTGGCTGGACTTCGATAAGATTCGGTGCGAGGTCCGAAGATATGTGTGGACGACGGCATGGCTACCGTAGCGTGCAGATTAGCACGGCCTGACCTACGGTTGGGTGTGCTGCATGCGGGGAAGCGAGTCGAGGCGCTACCCCAGACAGATCCCTGTGTCTGGCCCATTCGCATGGACCAACTACGCCCAAAATTATCTAGCAGTGACAGTAACTGTAAGATAGCTGACCCAAGCAAGCTGTTTGGGCGAACTTCGCATGGGTGTCCGTGGAGCTTTGATTGGCTCAGCCACTCATATCAACGCTAACCCAGCCTACGAGATACCAAGGTCTTGACCTTCACTGCAACTGTTTATTAGAGAGGCCCATCCACCCAAGACCCACCAGACCGGACCCATCTGCTCCATCTCTTTGTCTCCTCACCTACGTTACAGCTTGATATAATCAAGGCTTGTGACAACATGTCCGATAACAAGGTTTACGAGGTCAACGAGAAACTCAGTTCGCCCTCGAACGAGTTCCATGGCAAGGACGATGCCATCTATCGCACTCAAACTGAACACAGTGTCACTCAAGGTCAAGTCCACAATGCCGATCAGCTACAGAGGCATTTGGGCAATCGTCAGGTTCAACTGATTGCCATTGGTGGCTCCATCGGCACTGCTACCTTCGTCTCTATTGCCAATGGTCTGGTCAAGGGCGGTCCAGGTTCCCTGTTCCTCGCCTACACCATCTACTCATGTATGCTGGGGCTAGTCAACAACTCCATGGCGGAGATGGCCTCCTTCATGCCCGTCACTGGTGGCTTCATCCGCATGGCTGGACACTGGGTTGATCCTGCAATGTGAGTTCATCTAGCCCCTGAACGTTCTTATCATACTGACTCTTTCTGTAGGGGCTTCTGGGCTGGCTGGAATTTCTTTATCTACGAGGCCATCCTTATTCCCTTCGAGATCAGCGCATTGAATCTCGTGCTCAAGTTCTGGAGCGATGATATTCCAGTTGCCGCAGTCGTCGCTGTCTGTATCGTCCTATACTTTGCCATCAACGCCTTTGTCGTCAAGGCATACGGAGAGACTGAATTTTGGCTCGCTCTCGGAAAGGTCTTCCTCATTCTGATCGTCTTTTCGTTCACTTTCATCACGATGGTTGGTGGCAACCCCTTGAAGGACGCATACGGATTCCGCTACTGGAAAAATCCCGGCGCCTTTGCCGAATATAACTCCACCGGAGATCTTGGTCGATTTGAGGGTTTCCTTGGTTCCATGTGGAGCGCTGCTTTCACAGTTGTGGGTCCCGAGTACCTGTCCATGCTCTCTGGTGAAGTGAAGCTTCCCAGGACCTACCTCAAGAACGCTTTCAAGGTTACCTATGTTCGTTTCGCCTTCTTCTTCATCGGCAGTGCACTTTGCATCGGAATTGTCATCCCATACAACGAGAAGACTCTACTTGATGTCATGTCTGGTGCCGCTGGTGGTGCTGGAAGTGCCGCTGCTTCTCCCTACGTTATTGCTATGAGGTACGTGCCAGTTGCTGCGGAGATTGAACGCTCTTACTGATACCTATATAGGAATATGCGTGTCAGCGGTCTTCCTCACCTCGTAAACGCATTACTATGCACTTCCATCTTCTCCGCCGGAAACGCCTATACTTACTACGGAACACGCTCGCTTTACGGCCTTGCCCTTGAAGGCCAAGCGCCTAAATTCTTGAAGAAGTGCACGAAGAAGGGCGTGCCATTTTACTGTCTGCTCGTCACCATTTGCTTCCCCTTCCTTGGCTTCCTGAATGTCAACGCCGGATCCGCTAAGGTGTTGACTTGGTTCATCAACATCATCACTGGAGCCCAGATCATCAACTATATCGTTATTTGCATCACGTACCTATTCTTCTACCGCGCAGTCAAGGCCCAGGGTGTTGACCGTAAGGCCATGCCTTACTACGGTCGCTTCCAGCCTTATGGCACCTGGATCTCCATGATTTTCTTGATTCTTGTGCTTGGCGGTTACGGCTACGGTACCTTCCTGCCTGGCAACTTCACTGTTGATGGTCTCTTCACCTACTACTTTATGGTCGGCATCGCGCCTGTGCTCTTCCTTGGTTGGAAGTTCCTCAAGAAAACAAAGACGGTCAAGCCCCACGAGGCTGATCTCGTGTGGGAGAAGGCATACATCGATGCGTATGAGTCCTCTTTCGCTGAGGAGACTAAGGGTTTCTGGCAAGAGATCCTCGAGATGTTCATGTGCGGCATGAAGGGCCGCAAGAAGCAAAGCGGGTATGCTTAGATGGCTCACCGTTCTAGCGGTGAAAGCCGCTCACCTTTGGAATGGGGTTGTCGACGACTGCAGGCACTATGAATGCCCGACCTTTATTTGACATGTTGTTCGCACAATTTTCGTTGGTTTTGCTAGAAATGAGAAGCAGTCAAAGTGCCAGATTTGTTTGACAATCAAGTGATGATCGCCACTTCGTTCTAGAGTGGACATGACGCTAGTACCTAGGTCGGGAATAGGACAATGATGCTCTACCCACAACCAATACCATGCTGCAACGAATGTAACGGCTCGAGGTGCGGATAAACGCGGTGAATGCATTCAACGCAACTCGATGCGATCTCCACTATCGCAAACTTTCTCGGGAACAGTACCGGTCGAGTGGACGCGCTGCGCAGCACGGTCCTGCGACGGACCAGACAGTCGGGAGGAGCATGGGCGAAATATAGTCTGCAGATAAACCATGTAGAATTTGAATCGATCGTTCAATCTAATAACCATCATATCTCGCATCTCACATCTCACACTTTACCAATCATGTTTCGTTCCATTTCCAAAGGTCCAGTCGATCCAGTTTTCATCCTCAGCTCAAAAGTCAAAGCCGATGAATCGCCCTCGAAGATCGACCTCGGTGTCGGCGTATACAGAAATGAGCAGGGACGATACAATGAGCTTGGCGTGTTGAAGCAGGCGAAGGAGATTCTCACAAAGCTGGAATTAGGTCACGACTACGAAGTTACAACAGGAGATGCAGAATTCGTGGAGAACGCAAGCAGAATCTTATTTGGCGCAGAATCTGAGGCAGTTAAGACAAGGCGAATTGCTTCTGCTCAAGCCATTTCAGGAACAGGGAGTATCCATCTTGCTGCTCTGTTCTTGAGTCGAGCCGAAGAATTCCGGGGGAAGAAGGTATACATTGGAACGCCAGCTTGGGGCAACTACGAGCCACTCTTCAACCTGGTTGGTTTCGAAGTTGTCAAATACCGACACTATGATGCGGAGCGTGGTACAGTCGCATTCAGTGATCTTCTCGACGCGGTCCAACACGCCCCCGATGGCAGTATATTCGTTCTCCAAGGTTGCTGCCACAACCCTTCTGGCGCAGATTTGAGCAGGGAACAATGGCAGACACTTGCAAAAGCTATGAAGCCCAAACGCCACTTCCCATTCTTCGATATGGCCTACCAGGGCCTCGGTGGACCTCTCGAGGATGACGCTTTTGGACTGCGTCACTTCGTCGAGCGCGGTTTCGAGTTACTGGCCTGCCAGTCATTCTCAAAGAACTTCGGCCTCTATGGCGAAAGATGTGGTGTTTTGCACATTCTAACAGAAAAGGAGGCAGTTGCCGCCAATGTGTATGATCAGTTGAGGTGCTTGATCAGGTGGGAGTTCTCTTCCAGCCCAGCATACGGCTCCAGACTAGTGAACACAGTACTGAAGGACAACACTCTCACGTCGCAGTGGCAGGAAGAGCTGGTAGTGATGCGAGTGCGACTGGTTAGTTTGAGGAGGGCATTGCATGACCTGTTGACGAAAGTACAGAAGGTGAGCCTCCACGAATGGTCTATTGCCATTCGAACGCTGACGATGTACAGACACCAGGCAACTGGGACGCAATCCTTACATCGACCGGCCTCTTCTGCTTCCTTCCTTTGACTCCACAACAATGCGAGACGCTTGGTACTAAGCATCACATTTACATGCTTTTAAGTGGTCGCATCAACGTCTCGGGCATGAATCAATCGAATGTCGAGAGGATAGCGCAGGCTATCGATGAGGTGGTCCAGGGCACACGCTCATCCCGATTGTGAGCCGCAAGCGAGCTCAGCTGATAACATCTTTGCTGGGTTGATGCGCATGTGATGCCATGTTGCAGGTTGGTGGCGTAAGCTGTCGGGGAGGAACCCGTTAGATTCGGAGGGCTCCCGAGTTTCTGGGCCGCATTCTGTCCGTAGAACCCGCCAACCGATCATGCTGCGGCTCCAATCGCGATTCCAAACACGCGCGTGAATTTAAAGCGATATCTGTAGTCCGAAACTAGTCAACACCTGCGTCTTACACCGTGACGAATCGGCCAGCTAAAGATGAATAGCGATAGCTATGCAGGGCCCAGATTCCTTGATGCTTCTGGAAGGCCGTGAGATTTTGGTAACATTAAGCTGATAGGGATCGCGGTCTTCAGGTGCAGGAGATGAACATCTAGCAAGCCTGTATTACCTAAGGCGTAACATTGTCCTGACCTTCCCCGCACGCCACGCTTTTTCGCGTGGCAGGGCCTCGCGAATGATGAGTACCCAGGTGTGTGGGCCAAATGCGACCAAACAACTAAATGTTGACGCTGGTTCACTCCGGATCCTTATCGGCGTTATCGACGCCCCACCTGACTATGTGAACCTTTCATTCCGAGGTGGAATGCTGCAGAATGACAGACAACTGCTGTAATGGCTACTTCGAATGACCACAGGCGGGTAACAAAGAGATCCTCGAACGCGTACGCCTCTCAGTTGTGCCAATGTTGGCAGCGTGGGCAACAAACAAGTGTTTGATGGTGAGCGGACCAAGCTGAGCTCTGCGACAGACAGGGCTCTTGCGGATCTGTTCGCCATCAAATATATACTTGTAGCCAACTCTGTGTATTAAAACCCTCGCTAACGTTGATTCAGCTGCTCCAGATGCCGAAGACAGAAAATCAAGTGCTCCGGACAGCAGCCTTGTGCGAACTGCGGCAAGCGGAATCTGACTTGTATTTTCGATGACCGAGACAACAAGATTCTGGTTACCCAAGGGTACGCCACTGTAGCCATCTCCCCAGCTGCTTTCTGACAAGTTTATCAGCTATCTCTCTGACCTTCAAGCCAAGGTGGCACGACTTCAAAATGCACAGAATACGCCGTCTGTATCCAATCCGCTCTTTGCCGAAGACCAAGATGTTCGGGCGCGAGTAATGAGGAGTCAATCCCCCGATGAACCTCCCAGACGGGTAGCCCAGTCAAGCGGCAATGGAACTCGAGAAAGTACCCCAGGCACAGATGGACCTCGAGAGACAGCAAACCTGACTAATCCGCTGACTGAGACACCTTCGAGATTCATGGCAGCTTCCAATGGACGGACTTGTGGGTGTTTCTTGTGAAATTCACACTATTCAAGAGTACTGACATCTCGTGCAGTTTACATGGGAACTTCATCCAATTGGTCATTTCACGGCCAAGTCTTGAGTCTAGTCCATGAGCATATGCACAAGTCACCACTCCCAGCTGCGGAACTGCTGTTTGACGGATCTGCATACGACCTTCCGTGGGACGGTACACGCAGCGTGCCCGATTCTGCGTCCCCCGTCATTCCAAGCGTCGACTACGCCATCTTCTTGATCAACGCCGTCAAGTTCCATTGCGGTCAAATGATGCACCTCTTTGAGGAGGAGGAGTTCATGCTCAACTTGCATGCTTTCTACTCAAACACAGGTGACAAGGCTATCTGGAAAGAAAGCCTTTGGTACATCCACTTCCTGATGATAATAGCGTTTGGCAAGACGTTTGTCCAGCAGAAAAACCATTCACCGCGCCCACCAGGTGCCGACTTCTTCATACATGCTCTACAATTACTCCCCGATACCAACAAGCTGTGCAGAGATCCGGTCATAGCAACAGAGGTTCTGTGTTGCATCGCGCTCTACCTTCAATCATTAGACTCACGCAATGCTGCACACGTCACAATCGGGCAAGCTATGAGGATAGCCCTTGCACAAGGAATGCATACCGATATGCCAGTAATGAATCTGGGCGATGCGGTTGTTCAGCGTTGTCGCAAGATTTGGTGGACGATCTTCATTCTGGACCGTCACATGACCTCCCTCATGGGTCTGCCACAGTCGATTCGAGACGAAGATGTGTCTTGTCAACTTCCAAACTATCAAAACTCTCCACAGCGAGCGGCTGCCCTGAACATGCAAATCAAGCTTGCAAAGGTGCATGTCGATATTGCAAGTACCGTATACGGCTCGAAAGGACGGCTTCGCAAGAAGTTTGTCTTGAGCATCAAGACGGTGCTGGATAAGCTAGCTGGACTGGCAGAAGAGCTCCGCACCTCCTTTCCTCTGCATACTGATGAGCGTTTCGGCGGCATCTCTAGATTACCAGCGCATTCTCATTTGTACTACTATCAGGTGACCATCTTTTCTGCTCCCTTGTTAGTAGCACTACTAACGACTTCTAGACCATCGTAATCGTTACTAGACCATTGCTATTTTGCTGTATGAAGAAGGTCTTTGAATCTCCGCAACAAGTCATACCCTTGATCTCATCACCTAAGATCCGAAAGGTGCTACACATGTCTCTAGAAGCCTCGCAAAAGATTTTGGCCATTCTTGAAAGCCTTCAAGAACAAGGGCTACTTGGTGAGTACGGTTAGATGCATCTGCTCGGTCGAAGCTAATTGTTCAAGAAACGTTCTTGCCCTGGGATCTGGACGCTCTCTTCGTATCGACGATGGTCCTCATCGTGACTCGCTTCGTCGACCCGAGTCTAATGGATGATCGAACTCTCTGGCTGGAGAAGGCATTTGGGCTAATGGAGACCATGATTGCTGGTGGCAACCGTATTGCAGATTACCGCATGCGCGAGTTACGCAGGCTGGACGAGATGCTCGCGGACTATGCTTCCATACAAGACAGACCACCACTTATGGATGCTCTCAATCAGCAACAGCTCACACAACTCAATACAAACATCATTCGGACGGCAGCGGGAGTCACCGATGATTCGGCGAGTATGAAGCCCATGTTCGCTTCACCAGATGGTGGTCCGCTCTACTCAGGATTCAGCGACGAGGGCAGCGGGTTTGGCGACGACCTTACGGCCGAGCAGATTCTGGCAGTTGCCGAATCTATGGACATCGGTGAAACAGATTGGCTTTCTTTTGGCGTTTTCGACAACTATCAGCCTTTGGAGATGGTCGATCCATCGATACAATAGGACGCTGATACACAGTAAAGAGGCACGCACCTTCGTATTTATGGTAGATGCCGTGATATGGAGACGCATGATTATGGGCGTTGATTTCACCTATGAGGGTTTAGCGTACACAAAAGGTCTCGTTTTGCATAGTCAAATTACTTGTCAGGTCACTCATGTGACAGCGCGTTATTGTCAGACGAATTGAAAATACACGCGCACCCTCACAACTCTTCAGTCGCAGCTAATACAAAGACTACTACAGGCACACAAACAATCGATTACGAACTGATGCTTGTGTCAGCGCCTGTCTCTTCTCTACTGGAGCCTATCACTAACCAGCCATGATTCTTCTTGCAATATTAAACCAATACACAATGCATTATATGAGTCTATATGCTACCTATCGATCTGCTGTATTTCCACGCATAATAAGTAGCCGAGTGGATTCTACAACTTCGCAACGGAAGGTGTAATATCTTTCAGCTCCTGAACGTCACCCACGCGCCAACTGACATCGTCTTGACTAGCGGCGCCCTCGTTAGGCTTGTTTGTCCTCCACTGCCATCTCTTCTCTGTCTGCTTGCCCTCAGTAGCATTAAGAAGATTGTTCACCCAGGAACCGACAATAGGGAACATCTTGAAGCCATGACCGGAGTCCCCAGAGAGGACCATGACTGTACCCCCAGTTTCTGGCAGGTAGTCGATGATGAAGTCGGAGTCGCTAGTATCGGCAAACCAACACAATGTCTTCTCAACAAGCGGGCGGTCAGCGAGGTACGGTAGGGTTTGACGGAGGAGTTCGCGCATCTTGCGCTCGTCCTCAGGAGGTACGAAGCGCTGAACGCCCTCAGGTGCTTCAGAGACCCCGGTTTTGGGGTTTGTGTTGATAAAACCGCCTCCCATAGGGCACAGTTTAAGGAGATTAGTCTTCGGATCGGGCTCGAAGAAGAATCCAAGATCGCGAGCATATGTGACCGGAATGCCGCGAAGTGCTGCGGTCTCGTCGTCCGTCAAACTAATATGTGCGACAGACCAGGATTTTGCAGAAACACGAGCGCCGATCTCGGGGACGATCTTAGATGCAGCTGCACCAGTCGCAACAATGACCAATGAGGCAGCATGAAACTGTCCGTCTTTTGTTTTGACACCAACGCTCTTCTTACTCGACCCAACACCCTTGTATACAATTTCCTGGATAGCACCTCTGTTCTTGCCAAGAAAGAAACGAACGCCGTTGGATCTTGCAGCGCGATAGATACCACGAAGTGCATTCGCAGAGTGGACATAGCCATCGTAGCGGTTGAAGTATCCCTTCCATCCCGGCATATCTCCTTGGTTGAACTGCCAGCAAATGTCTTGAAGTTCCTGGCGGGTTGATACAGTGGAGATCCAAGGTTTGATATCAGCATGTGCTTCACCTGCCGCTTTGAAAGAGTTCATTGAGTTGATGGCCTTCTGCGTCCCGGCACCAGAGACGCAGTTGAGGTAACCAACTCTGTGGAAGTAGGGAGCGTAAAGAGGGGTTTGCCATTTCTTTGCAGCTTCCTAGACAACGTGTTAGTTTGCCTTTCGTGGTTACCGACAAGATCGTTTACTTACAACACCGAGCTCTGTGTACCATGGATCCTCATACTCAGCACGCATGATCTTGTTCAAATCGTTCGCGGCTGACCATCTTGAGGGGATTTCCGAATCCCTCTCGAAGACTGTGATATCAGTGTAACCTTGTTGTGACAGCTCAAAAGCAGTCGACAGTCCAAAAGCTCCTCCACCGATGATAGCAATGTGGTCGTTCTTAGAGATACCCATCGTGTCAGATTATGACGTCGAGAGTGAAGTTCTGTGAGGGGGGATGCAAGGAGCTACTTGATCGTCCCCCACTCAAGGAAACCTCACATTATAACGCACCTACGAACAACGGGCGCCAACTCCGAATACTGCGCCATTCACCTTCCACTCGTGTGGGACTATCGGAATACACGTCTTGCCGATAGAGCGCACGTGCGTTAGTGTGGCTGTCGAGTCGCTGCCCCGCAGCCGCAGCAACAACGCATCGTCGGCAAGCCTACCGGGCACGCCACGGGCGCGAAACCGACACTGCACCCGACAACATTTTTCCATGTATCACCGGAACCTGGGAACCGATGACCACGCTATGCGATCATATGGTCCAGAAAGGTAAACTGATGCGATGCAAAGCGCAGCTCAGTCCGGTGGTCGGGATTGTCGATGGGCCGGAATCGGTTTGAAGAGAAAGCGAACTCAGGCACGTTGAAGGTCGTTTTCGACATCGTGCGTTACTGCAAGGGCTGTAGAAACGGTCACCACGACTTTGCCGCTACGACTCCATGTCATCAATGACTCAGCAACTTGCTCCTGAGCATACCAAGTTTGGATGGGGAGGATGGAGGGGAAGCACGTTACCGGCACAGCTTACAGGAGACTTGGGCGCTGCAGCTGTGTCGGCAACACTGATATCACCTGTTCTTACAGCAATTGACCGGTAAGTGGTATCAATCAGGTGAGATCGACTTGAAATTTCATATTGATTGTCTCCAGTGCGGTCGTTGAAAATGCGGCTCGACCAGGGCAGAATCCACTGGCTCAGGCATTAAAGACAAACATACTCTGTTCATTCCAGCATCCAAGACGGTTCTTTGGCACGAAACCATTCTTCATCATCTGGACGCTATATGCAGCAACATATGCAACAGCAAACACAGTCGAAACAACAGCCAGGCACCTAACCCAAAAGGCCGACGAGCTTTTCGTCCAGTCCGCCACTTTTTTATCGACAATAATAGTGAATGTGCCTTTAGGAGTCTGGAAAGATGTGCGATTTGTTCAGATGTTTGGCAGGCCCTCAGCACCAGTTGCCGCTCAGACAGAAGGTGCGAAGACAACGTCTCCGCCAGTCCAACGGCCAAACTTTCCTAGAATGGTGGCAGCTACGTTCCTCGTTCGCGACGCAATCACCATCTTTGGAGCTGTCAACTTGCCTCCAATGATCTCAAACTCACTGCCCGAAGAGACTTTTTCGAGTCCAATGCTCAAGATGGCGACAATGCAACTTCTGGTCCCGGTTTTCTCGCAGATCCTCGCAACACCAATCCATCTGCTAGGGCTGGATATGTACAGTCATCCAAACAGCGCGGCCCGGATGTCAAGGATCAGACGGAATCTCGGAGCAACAACGCTGGTGAGGTGCGCCAGGATCATTCCGGCTTTTGGTGTCGGACTCATTGCGAACACTGGGCTACGGAGTTACTTTCATGAAAAGGCCGGCTACGTAAAGGATTGCTCATGAGACTGCGGTATCTGAAGTAACTATTTTAGGGTTATAGCGGAGCATTGGCGTCAAGGCTGTTGCCGATTCACTAGTATTTCCCGGCATACTGTAATAGTCACATGGGATTGGAGCCAAAAACTTTGACACATCTTCTACACGGCTTCGATTTCCAGCCTCACTTCGCCTTGTCCAACGTGCATTAAAGGCTTGTTGATAACAACGTGCCACATTGAGCTTACAGCTATCCATTTCGACCAATTGCGTGTGTTAGCGTATCAGCTGCACTGTTAGACCGAGATCTTAACCCGATGCGATGCATCTCACCCCGCACGCCACGCCTCCCGACAGGAGAGAGCAGTTGGGCACCACCTCGACATCCGTACCGATAGTCGTAGTGACTCCCACATCATGCAAGACAACGATAAGCAATGTGGCACTGGAGCCACGCTTGGTCGGTACCGGATTCGGGCAGTAGGTGCGAACCGGCAGTGCGTCCGACCTACGGTACGTCGATGCGAAAGTCACGAGGCATGCGAAGGCCCACGTTCTCGAAGTGTGTAGCGTGAAGCGGGGTCAAGGAATACACATTACATGATAGTGGGATGGCCATGGGTGATAAGCCGATATAACTATCAGTCACTGTGTACACAGGAGACTTCCTTGCTCGTAACAACGTTGTTTCTCCAAACCTCGAGAGCCCATTGTCTCAATTCCTCTTATCAAGTTTCTACCCATCCTATACAACTCAGCGAGAGGGTCATGCTTCATACCAAGTACGGCGCCCCTGCGGTGCTGAGGGGCGTAATCCGCAAAGATGGAATCGCATTCACAGCCATCAGGCTATCGTCGACCTATGCAGCAAAGGAGAGAGGGGCAATGGGCACACCATCACAGGAGATTAGATCCTCGACAAAGGCTGCTCCACTATCAGCCATGCCTTTGCCCATGTTTCTGCGATCACTTCTTGTTGCAACAATTTCCTCAAAGAAGTGGCTACTCGTTCCTTCTCTTCACCTCCTCGACTTCTTCGCCAAGCCGCACCGGGCGTGGGTGTTCAACCTTGAGAAGAACCCAATTCTTAAAGCTATCATCAAGAAGTCTTTCTACGACCAGTTCTGCGCCGGCACAACACCAGCCGAAACAAGAACATGCGTGAAGGCATTGAAGGATCTGGGGTTTCGAGGTGTTATTCTTACCTACGCACAAGAGATGGTATTTGACCACAAAAGCGGAAACGGGTACAGTCCGGGGGCCGCAGCAGAGGAAGCTAAGGAAGAGGAAAGTGGTGTAAAGATTGACAACGTCATTGAGTCGTGGAGAGCCGGCACTGTTGGTACTATTGACCTGATCGACGAGGGTGACATTTTGGCTATCAAGTGAGCTTGTAACTGCTGTATCAAAAAGTCACTGTACTAACATCATCGTAGGACATCTGGTGCTGGACTTGCAGTTGTCAATTCATTCAACAAAGGAGACTTGCCCCCACAACAGATGATGGATGCACTTGAAGAGATTGGTACCAAGTGCAAAGAGCGCAACATCCAGATCATTATCGATGCGGAATCTCAACACTACCAGAAAGGCATTGCCCGGACCGCCCTCGAAATGATGCGCAAGTTCAACACCGATGGTCGCGTGGTCGTATACAACACATATCAGGCATACCTCAAGAGCACCCCAGCACTCATCGCTTCCCACCTCGCCGAGGCCGAGAAAGATGGCTTCACCCTTGGCCTTAAGGTCGTCCGCGGTGCATACATAGCCACTGACGATCGCGCTCTAATCCATGACACGAAGCAAGACACAGACGACTGCTACAATGGCATCGCTCGGGGTGCTCTACGCCAGCAGCTCGGTGAATACGGTGTCTCTCGTCCCTTCCCTTCAGTCAAGCTCTTCCTTGCATCGCACAACCGCGAGTCAGTCATCTCAGCACAGAGACTTCATGAGCAGAGATTAGCGGCCGGTCTGCCCACCGTCGATGTCGGTTTTGGTCAACTTCATGGCATGTCTGATGAAGTCAGCTTCTCGCTCCTGGCCGAGAAGAGTAACAGCGGCCAGCCACCTGCTGTTTTCAAGTGCTCAACGTGGGGAAGCATGGGTGAGTGCATTGGCTATCTGCTGAGAAGAGCAGTGGAGAATAGAGATGCTGTTCTGAGAACAAACGACGAATACATGGCACTCCGCAAAGAGGCAGGGAGAAGGCTGCGATCTATCTTTGGAGCTGCATGAACAAGCAAGAGATGTTGACGAACATATCACGATAATGCATTTAGACGAAGTAGATGAAGACACATATTTCAAACAACATCCCAAACTCTCATTGAATACTTCTGTGACATTTCAACATCTTGTTGTGTGATGCTGATTGATCATTACATCCAACGTGGACCGGAGCTTCAACTCCGACAACGGTGTGGTGGGACTTTGTCTAGATGCATTGCGGGGTTTATGTGGAGAATACGGCTAACATCGGTCTCGCGAACAGTTCCCTCACAAGTGTCATGTTGGTCTTATCTGCGCCGGATAGTCCCAGAGAATGATCCAATGACATATTCTGTACTCGGGAAGCAACCCGAAGCGGGGCACTTTGCGGTACCTATGTTTTTGGACGACTTTGAGACGGGATGAATACGACTTCTTCTTTCTAATCTGCAGTCGCAATTCCATTTCGAATCTACCTGACCGCTAAACGAAACGCGCTGCTGTATAAACATGTCGGGGAAAACGTTGTGCATTTTAGGTTGTGGTATGCTTGATGCTCTCCCCAAAGTAGACCTGGCTAAACATAGTACAGGCAACCTTGGGCAACCAATTCTAAGCAGTCTTCTTAACGAATCTGGCAGCGACAAGAACGCAACGTTCAACAAGTACATTGCTTGCGTGAGAAGCGAGGTTTCTGCGAAGAAGCTGGCCGACAAGTATCCGGAAGCTGCAAAATCAGGGAAGCTCTCCGTTTCGAGAGGAGACAACGTCAAAGCCGCGAAAGACTCAGATGTTATCCTGCTTGGTGTCGATCCGTCAGATGTTGAATCCACTCTGAAAGAAGAAGGTCTCTCAGATGCATTGAGTGGAAAGCTACTCATCAGTCTGGCTGCTGGGTGGACAAGAGAGGCCATCGAGAAGCTCATTTCAGCAAGCCAGAACAAGATCTGGGTCATTCGCACGCTCCCCAACATCGCTGCGCAAGTCTCCGAGTCTCTCACAGCAATTGAGGACCCAGACAAGGATATTCCGAAGGAGTTTATTGTGATCACAGATCACCTCTTCAACCAGGTCGGCAAAGTCGCGCACATTGACCCAAAATTGATGAATGCATCGACAGCTGTAGGAGGTTCAACGCCGGCCATGTTTGCTGTCATCTGCGATGCATTGATTGATGCGTCAGTTGCTGTTGGTATGCCCAGGGCGACTGCACAGACCATGATCTACCAAAGTATGAAGGGCACTGCTGCGATGTTGCAAAGTGGGATTCACCCCGGGGTGCTGAAAGATCAAGGGACATCGCCAGAAGGATGCACAATTGGCGGGCTGATGGTGATGGAGGAGGCTGGAGTTCGTGGCCACCTTGGAAAGGCATTGAGAGAAGCTGTAACCATTGCGCGTTTGATGGGTCAGAACCCTCACGTCAATGACACCAGGCAAGGGCAATAGATCGGATAGAAAGACAAGTTCTTGAACAACAAGACTAGTTAGCGTTTCTTTCGGTTTGCATCACGCATGCAGCAATTAATGCATATTCGTGGTGTGAGCACGCAAGAGTTCCTTCCCCTATCGTCATTTCCACTAGCCTATTCTAGTTGGCAGCACATCATCCCTGCCTTCTACTTCAACAACAACTCGAACTCAGCTTATGCTGATTACCATCACTTTGCCTTCTTGCCGTGTATTAAAGCTGCCAGTCCAACGCAAAGGAATCCCAGTATACCACACGAGCCCGCGAAAACCTGCGCGTACAGATAGTCACCATGCTTGTATTCAATTAGTGCACCACCCGCTGGACTTCCAATGAGTACGCCAAAGCTCGACAACGCGAAGCCCATCCCGAATCGTGTACCTGTCTTCTTGGGATCGATGGTGAGATCTGCCATGGTCGCAGGAAAGAGCCCTTGCAAAGCGGACGCAAACAGACCATATATCGCCGCAAAGACGTACATCGATGTCGTTGACTTAATCGTGATCCAAACAAAGAGTAGAAGTGCCGTAATCAAGTTGATCGGAAGACCAACATGAATTGGACGGAAGTAGCGATCTGCAAGATACATAGGGATGAGCCGACCAGGAACGCCCACACCATTGAGGACCATCAAAATAGGTATTGTCTCTTTTAGTGACATGCCCAACTTGTTACGTGAGTATGCGTTGACATAGAAGAAGGCGAAGTACAGTCCACTGAAATTGAGGAAAGAACCGACGATCTATTCGCATTAGCTTGAGGTTACTGTGGACAGACAAACCACTACTCACAAATAGGATGAATACAATATCCTTCAACTCACTCGGCTCGAACAACTTTGCAGAGTCCTTGGGCGGTAATCTCTTCTTCAGCAATCGCTCAGCCAGCACAAGGAGTACAAGAGCCATGAATCCAAAGGACCTAACGGCCCAGCCGAACCCAATAATACTAAACAATCGATTCAACATGATCGGGAAGATCATGCCGCCCGTTGCAGAACCGCATAGTATCAGTCCAATCGCAAGGCTCCTTCTACTTGGATCGAAGTACGTCGACACAACCGACATAGTCGGCACGAACATGAACCCATTTGCAACACCGATACATACTCCCTGCGCCAATAGGAATTGCCAATATTCGCGGCACAAGCTCGTGGTGAATATGCCGATCAGCCACAACAGAGTACCCACTCTTAAGACCAATTTGAAGTGACCGACGTCAGACGCTGACCCGGACCACAGTGGGACAAGCATCAAGAAGAAGATCATCAATGACCCTATCCACGAGATGTTCGAGGGCGACGAGACCCCGTTGGCGGTGTAGTAAGCCTGGAACATGCCGAACGAGGTGATGAATCCCCAAACGAAGAATGTCACAATGTGACCGCCGAGGACCTGCGACCATGCTTCCCAGCCGCCATTTGGAGGCGGCTCAACTGAGGATATTCGGGTGATGTTGAAAGTTGTTGCCGGTTCCTGCTTCTCGGATGGTGCATCTTGGGTCTGCGTTTCGACGGCCTCGATCGAGCGATATGTCTCTTGCTGCTCCATCTGATCGAGTAGCACCGCTAATGGGGAAGTTAGGAGGATGCTTGTGTAGGTGACATGGAGACTTAGGTTGTCGGTGTGAAGTTGAAGATTGCGACTAAAGTATACGGGAATAGGTGGCGGCTACGTAATTGCCGAACACAAGTGCGGAGTTCTTCCATCGCCGTCTCCGCTTAGACAGCATCAAATGGCAAAAGTTCAGAAAAATATCTTGGATTTAGATATCGGTATTCACTCAAGGTGTGCTCAATAGAATCTACGGTTGAGGCAGAGCACAGCTCTGGCAGCCACTACAGTAGACCAGCCTCAATCTAATACATGTAGGAGAACCACACTAATACAAACAACAATGCCCATCATATGGCTGCTCTATCATTCGTTGGAAAGCAGTAGTAGATACCCGTCTCAATTTCGTCTCGATGCCCCTGCTTAATGCGTAGGGGGCGCCTCCCAGTACCTCAGCATCTGCTCCAATGCCCCCTTCCACTCTCGAACAAGGATATCCGTCAATTGTGCGATCTGCGCGTCTGTAGGCGTATGCCCACCCCAAGTAGCAGGTAGACCAGCCTGGTACTGGGCATAGTACCCAATCAAGCCACTATAATCATCAGCATCAGGTTCACACTTATCGAATATCGGGCGGTGCCACGTACTCATTTTTGATCTTCTTGAGAACCAGCCAGCACAAGTTCCAACTGCGATTACTCGCCGGATCGGCATACACTCTCCTCTTCGCTTCATCCACGCAGTATGAACTGAACGGATATGTCCTTGTTAGGCCACGCAGCTCGGTAAGAAGACTATTGGACGAAACGTAGTAAGTCCACGCCGCAGTCATAGACTCACTGACGTCAGGCGAATTGAGGAGGGCAAAAGCTTTCTCAACGCGGCGCAGATCTATCAGAGTGTTGATGCGGTGTTGCTGGAGTGCTACGATTGTATCGTGCTTCTCTGCCTGAGGGAAGTCAGCTCGGATGACATAGAGACCAGTGAATCGTCATACAAGGGACATTCGGTGAGTCGCAGACATGTTGTGTGTGCGGTAGCGGCGTGCAGGTGGGTTGCTGAATTCACTGAGGTCGGTGTTGGTGGATGAAAACGAGTATTCTGACATCGAACGAGCACTGTTGGGAGATGTGTTGATAGTTCTACGTGAACTTTGCTTCTGATCTGGGTGCCATAGGAACGAAGTCGGCTCTATTATGTACGTTTTCAAGCCGAAGTTCGTGAGACCGTCGGAGTTAGAAATGAACCACATGTGATGCATAACTTTGGGACCCAGATCGAAAAATGTCGTCAATAGCTGACCGTTCGACCCGAAACTGGATGTTCGTCCGTGAATACAAGGACCGTGTTTCAATTCTTGTCGTCAAGTTGTAAGAGAGATGGGTGCTTTCAGCTGGGAGTATCCCGAAGGAGAGATGAATGTAAGATGTACGGACCGAAAGAAGAGACTCCAGATCAGCTGCAGGCCTGTGAATGACGAAGTACACTTGGCTTAGGTACTCACAGGGTGCAGGACATATCATGAGTGGACTGTTCCGTCTAGCGCCCATGTTTGCCAACGTCGAGAGCTGATGTGAGTATAAGCCATGCATGCGCTCGCCTTGATCTCCACGGCCCGGGAGATCACAGCTCAGACTGCATGGATGTCAGTGATGATGGTCTGACTGCCAAGTTTGAATGGCCAGAATGGTGCTTGGCTGCTCTCCAAAGGACTGGGATCTGATCTGATGCTGATGGTTTTGTTATCATGTACAAACATCGGAGAGCGACCGGGCCACAGCTGTTCATCCGCAGCCTCAGCCAAGACGTTCATAGTGAAGCCTTGAACCCTGGCAACGGCTACTGGTACTTCGGCGACAGCGACAAGTGGTCGGAACTATGAAATACCGAAGGATGGAACGAGATAATAAGCTCTTAAGCGCGTTGCAGTCAAAGGCTTGCTGACGTGAAAGCCCAAGCCGTTGTGTAGTAGTTAGTGTGCATTAGCGTGGCACAGCCCCTGCCCCATACGATGTCAACGGCGAACAGCGACCTCACCGCTGCACGTTCTTCGATTCATGTGAATCGCACTGGAAATAGGCAAGATTTAGTTGGCAAGACCGTCATTTCGAATTTGCGGACAGGAAGGTCCAGAGCCTTGAAGATTGTTCTATCATCCTTCACCTCACTTCGTGAGCTAGGCGCAGTTCTGGTCACCACCCCTGCCCCGGACTTGTGGCCGTGCAGCTGTGCTGAGCCTCATCCTGATCGTCGGGCTCTTCGACATCCGCAAAAGGCGTTTGCGACGTAATTCTACTGGCCGATAAATTCGAGATTGCCTTGCGGCTGATGAAATGTTGTCAGCAGCCCTGCGTTCAGGCGCTAATGATGTCAGATGGAGATGCGGCTGCAAGCCTGTCCACATGGGCATATTTGAAGGGGCCGGGCCTAGGTGACGCCAGCAGACTCGATACCGCCGAAACACTATTGGCTGATCACGATCGAAGCTCTTCGGATGATCGAAAGCTAGGATTATGCTGTCTAACGTTCAGGTCAGAGATCATGACCGAACCTTTGGCCACCTTGGCTCCATTGTAGAACAATCTGAGAGCAAAACCTGTTCGCTTTGCTCTGCCGTCAGCTCGTCGTTCCCGAGACTGCAGCCGTCAGCTCAATGATGGCACATGAGCATCTGGCATCATCAGCTTGCCAAAGGTCCAGTAGTCGGCTGTTGTTCTGGAACGACTTTGCTCAAGCCTGTACTGTTCCCAACATCGCATTTCGTAACCTCGCACTGTCGCGCGGGCAGACTGGCTCGTATCTGTCATCTGGATAAGTTGTGCAGACAAGAAGCAGCCGAAACAACGAGGCAAAAATATCAGGATCTATGATTGCATTCCCCGGTCACTATTCACAATACGTAGGTAATACAACCCAGGTCGGGTAAAACTTGGCTATCGAGAAAGAGACGTTTACAATACGGAAAGGTCTCCGAACTTCTCCTGTGCGGTTGTTAGCGTATGATCAATCACTACAGCGATTCTATGTGTAGACTCGCCTTGTAGCCGGGGACGGCCCAGCGGCCCTTAGAAACGAGCTGCTCGGTGCGCTGGTCAATCTCGGGCTGGGCGGCCGCGACATCATCGACGGTGAGATCATCGAACGACCTGGCCTCCTCAATGTTCTTCAGTGTCTTCTGGAGGTCGCTGAGCTCCTTGTCAACGACAGCCTTGGTCTGCTCGGCGCTCTGGACAGCCTGGGCCTCGAAAGCCTCGATGGCCTTGATTTGCCTGTTTACGTCGTAGGTCTTGGGCTTGAAAGCGGTGAATTGCTTCTCGATTTCGTCGACAATGGCCTGGTTCTTGAGGATGGAGCGGTACTGCGCGAAGTCGACGGTCTGGGCCTGCTCGGAGAGCACGGCAACCTTGCGGCGGGCGTCATCGTTGCGCTTCTTGAACGACTGGAGGGCGACGGCGGTGTTGCCACGGAGGCCGAGCTGCTGGCCAATCTTGGTCCAGTCGAGCTTGAGGGCTGCGCTGCGCTGTTGCGGGAGATGCGTTAGTTTTCAAGGTCGCTGCTGGGGCTGCCATTGCGCGCGCGGGAGCTCGGGAAAGCGGCAATTGAGCTGTCGCGAGCTCCCAACGGCGGTCCGGAGAGGGTTCAACGTACTCCGACGGCCATTGTGATGGATAGGGACGGGTTGTGGGATGAGTCGTGGGGCGGAGGGTGAGTGGGTGAGTTTGGAAGTGAACTTCTGAGGGTTCGGGAAGGGTTTAGCGCCGAACCAAGCCGGAAACACCAACATGAGCACCCTGTCTTGCAAAACCGCGGACCAGACTATTCAGCATGCCTTCTACTCTCAAAGAATGTTAGACATATTTCGCTGGTTGTTCTGATTGACAATGTGGTCAGCCTCGGGGCTGAGAAACAGCATTCGATATCAGTACTGAGGGCGTCACAACAACAGCTTTCAAAGGTAGGTAAATACCGGAGGCAACTCAGGCAATTTACAAAGCCAGCTGCATGAAAGCGCCAGGAGACTGGCTCCAGCTAGTCGTTATCAATATCCACATCGGCATAACATCACAGAAACACTCAAACGCGAGCGGTGCACATGATACGAGACTTGCACAGATTCATTTTCATGTCTCTTGCTCATGAGCTACGCGGATCCTTCGCGGATGCCATGCCCAAGCAAGTCAAGTTTGACTTTCCCTCGCACAAGACAGGTGTCTATATGCTAAGAGCCATGATCGAGTTGACGATGTCGTTGTCGTTCTCCTTCAGGGCCTTGACGGCCTTCTTGCGGGAGACGGACGCCTGCTGCATGACAAGCTCGATGTCCTTGGCCTCGAGACCGGAGTCATCGACCTCCTCACCATCATCCTCCTCCTCCTCGGCCTTCTCCTCAACCTTGCCCTTGGACTCGTCGTGTGCGTGGTCATGGTCGTGGTCGTGGTCGTGGTCGTGACCGGCGTGGTCGTGACCCTGCTGCTCAGCCTGGGCAAGCTGCTGGGCGGCGGAAGCCTGGGCCTGGGAGTTCAGGTCCTCAATCTTAGCCTCACCGAAGATGCTGGTATGGGATCAGTATATGTCGCAAGGTCATGAAACAGCTGCCTATACTCACATGTAGGTGTTGCTGGAGGGGGACTTGTAGACATCGGGCTGGTTGATGACGAAGAGGATCTGGGAGGCATGTTAGCCAAAATTCGGTATGCCCCGCAGCGGTTGTTCGAGCTCTTTGCGCCCTCCTCTGCTGCCATTGCGGTCTGCACTCACGTTCTTCGGTCGGCGGAGGGTGACGCGTGTGATGCCCTCGATGTGCTTCAGGCCGAGCTTGGCGATGGCCTTGCGAGCCTTCTTCTCGTTGCGGGAGTGGACGGTGACCGACGAGCCCTGGGGGATCACGGCATCGCCCTCCTCCTCGGATTCGCTGGACTCATCCTCCTCAATCTGAACGTTCTTCTTCTCAGGCTCATCGGGGAGCTCTTCAATGCGGGGGTTGGCCATTTTTGCGATGTGGTGATAGCTCTTTCCTATGTGCGTGACTACGTAGAACTTGACTCTGGAGTGTGCGCGGACAACGGGCCAATAAAGCGCGAGTGGATCTCTAAGCGAGTTCGCAACCCACCTTTGAAGTCATAGCCCAGGCCTTTGCAGGAGCGACAGAGTACATGATCAAAAGCTACATTCCATTACACGCTGATGTTAGTCTACCGTAAAGAAATCGCTTCTAGGCCTCAACGACAAAGCTCGTGCAGTTGTCGAGTATGCAGATGCGCTTGCCATCACGCGCCAGGGAGATCTCCCCGCCCTGTCTCATCATCAACAATCTTGGTGCTATCTGATGTTACGCGCCAAAAGAGTCGTTCGAAGAGGCTTCGAATCTTCTCATGCGGTTATGGTACTATGTTGAGCTGAGTACCGCGCACTTAGACGATCTACTTACATCTGGTCGGCTCAAAACTCCTTTGCCATTGCACGAGCTGGTGCAAGGCAGCATAGGTAGCGCAGTACGGTATGCTATTGAGGCAACTGGGATTGTCTCTGCCATGGCGTCATTCTTTCGGTATCAGGCCACATTCTAGATCAGCGACGACCTGGGTCATACCGCGTTTGTCACGGTGCGATGCTGCAAGATTCGATATCCCGTTTCGAGAATCGCAAATTCACTGATGTCCAGATAAAGAGGATACTACGAAGGCGAACGCGAATGAAGCAGCTGTTGGAGGAGCACAAAGCAAGCCTGGTGCAAAGAGCATACATTCGTGCAGAGAACCAAATCCGGAAGCAACAGAAGGAAACAGAGCAATAGGCTCGGAAGCAGAACCTGAGAGCAGAGATAGCAGAGCGAGCAATTCGAAGGGAAAGGCCAGGCAAACATGGGAAGCTCCTGGAGAAGCTTTGCAAGGTTGGACGGAAGCAGCCGAACAAACTCCACAGTAGAAGAAGGAAAGGTACCTTCTCGCCCTTGAGAAGGCGGAAGCAAGGACACAGCAGCTAGTAGGCCAACCTTCGTGTTTCATTTAATGTTCAAAGCCGAATTCGACCGCCAGGAGCAGTCTGCGGGAGACGCATTCTAAGTGCGTGCGGCCGTCGCTGGCATCACGCTCAATCTGCCACTTCGCAATGAGGGACGGGCACACGCTGCACCTGAAGAGATGCTTCAGCATACCAACGTCACTTCGAGTGCTGGAGATTGAGATGGGAGTCTGTACATCGCCTGTAGGGCAATGGAGCTACTTATATTGACTCGAAGATGAAGTTGGGGACATGTATCGAGCTTGCTGCAATGGATGCTGAGATTGTATGCCCTCTCAAGTTTCAGGGAAAATGGCGGATTAGCAGAATTCAAGATCACCTACTTTCATATAGAACTTGTAGCTATTACAATACCAAAAGCTAAAATTCATGTAAGAACTACCTATATTATAAGCAAAAAGTATTCTATAGAGGTTTTATGCATTCTCTGTACGTTACTGTCGCGTAGTAGGATGTCCGGCTCATTCTTAGTCCGTCGTCTATCCTGCAACGTGAGAGACGGCATCCGCATAGACAACAAGGGGATGCTCGGAAAAGCGGAGGACGTACTGTGCGAGCACCCGGGCGCTTTCAGCCTTGAGCCAATGAGACGGGTGCGCTATATCTATAAGCGAGTGTGCAGACCGCACCTGCCGTCAACTAGCACATGGACGGCAGGCAAGGAAAGTAGGCGAGTGTCCATGACATCGCCAGGCGTGATTTCTCCAGGGACCGCGGAGTCGGCGATCAGCGGCAATCGGAGAGCAGAGGGCGGTTCACGTAGTCAAGATGGTGAATTTCAATGGGTATCATTTGCAATTCTAGTTGCGGTTTGTGGTTCATGAACTTGTGGATTGGACTCGTTTGCTACATGTGATGCATGCAGGAGCCGTGTTAACCTTCCCATCCGAATTGCACCGTGCCAATCATTGAAATAATGCACCCGATCCAGGTCTTGAATTTTAGAATGCCGTAGGTCGCCTCCGGGATGCTTAAGAAACGCACATCATGCCTCCTCCAGCATCTGCATGCAGCGACCTCCACTACGCCGTGTCTCCCGACATCATCGTGACCGTCTATGCCTTTGCGCTGGCGCGGATCTTGGCGAAGGTCTTCTGGACCTCGTAGCGGGCCTTGGTGTATGTTAGCTATGTTCTTGCTGGAGGCGCATACTGGCGTGCGGTGCAGCACCGCGCGCCGGCATCACCCGGACCACAGATAACCTACCTGCTTCCTCAGCTTCAGGACCTTGAACCTCTCGAAGTCGTTCAACTGCCTCCTCTTCTGGAGCGCAGCGCGCTTCTTGGCCCAGGCGCTCTCATCGAACTTCTGCTGGACCTTGTGCTCCTCCCACTTCTTCGCGACGTGGCCGACACCGGTGGCGCGGGGCAGCTTGGGGATAACGATGGGGGTAAGGGACAGCTTGGCGAGGGCGACTTGCTGGCGGGGGACGGGAGCCTCCTTGGTGGGACCATCGACAAGAACCTGTGCCAGTCAGCAGCCGCACTTCCTGCTCTGCTCAGATCACGGGGCTTCGTACGCGCTTGTGGTCGATGATCTCGACAATGGTGGCGAGGCGGCCCTCGTAGACACCCTCGTTGAAAAGGACGACACGGCCGACCTCGACCAGCCTCCAGGCGCTCGTTGTGATGTTGGCGTCACCCATTTCGTCGGTTATGCTGTGAGATTATTAGGGCGTGTAAAAGAGCGTGAAGGTATCGCAGGCGTACCGGAAAGGATGTGCTGTGAGGTTAGTTTTCGAAGTCGGAGCGATGATGTTCAAGTCGGATTGAATTTGGAGTGTGTGGGCTCAAGCGATCAGGCACGGGCCATGTGGCCCGTGCCTGGAGCCATTAAAAAGTCGTCGCGTTGCTGCAACACCGCAACACCAGCAATGCCCTGACAATAACCCCAACTGCAGCGCAGATGAGCGCGCCGCGTTACTAGGAGCACCATTTCGAGCCTTTCACACTCGTGAGGCATTGCATGCGGTCTTCATTCCCATGCCGGAGCCGCCTGCGTGCGCCGCTCTGAGCTCGGTGATGCTAACTCCTCCGCAACAGCCAGCCCGCAGGGCCTGCAGGGCCTGCACATCTCTACTGGTACGTTCCTCTCTTCCATCACCTCACCACCTCGTCCTATGATGACGTAATTTGCGATTGAGTCGGCGTCGGAGACCCTCGCCGGGGTTTCTTAACGGCGTTGTCCCTATGATATTCAATTTCTTACATATTCTGAGCTTTCGAGCATCACTTCTCTGGCATACGATCTGCTTTGAAGAGGGCTTGGCTGACCGTAAAAAGACTACAGGCTATGTTCTTCTACCATCAGAAGCTAGTATTGCTCAGCGATCACGCCGTTGTTACAAGTGCTTGCATGGTCTTGCTCACAAGAACGCCATCTTCGGTAGGTCTACATTTGTCTTTTCAGCACCCCTTCCAATGATTACAATTTGCAATAGATAGTAACTGATCGGCCCATCAATCCGAACCAAGTGATTATTATTTTAACACCAAGATCACTGAGGAACTTCTTCATCTCAGGCTTGCTTAACATTCATTGCTTCGAGCATTCACTAACAAGCTTGCAGATTACAAATGCGCATTCTACTGTAATCGATGTTCAGCGTGACATGATTGTCAACTTGTACGCTGTATCGCTTTCATTGCCTATTCGCGCGAGCTTCTGCTCCCGGTAGCTGAGGATGGCGATAGTTGTAGCGTTCGGCTTCGTGATACCAGTGGACATGAGCATTGCTACTGTGCTGCTTACTCCCCACTCTCCCGTTGCCTTATTCTCCGCCGTGTGATCCTGCGCCCATAACTCCAATAAAGGTTCATCAGGAGCTCCCTTGTCATAACATCGAATGTTGTCCGTGTGTCGAATTTGCTTCCACTGTATGGAAACGCCACGATTCTGGTCCAATCCTGGTCTTTCTCGAAGTAGAACTCCAGATCGAATGCGTCGGCTTTCCTCAGCATGCCCTTCAGCACGTCTCCTGTATCGCCATTGGCATCTGCCCAAGCCCACAGCCTAGTGTCAAGGAAGTCTAGAACCTCTTTCGGCACATTCTGTGCCAGAATCTGTGCATTGAAGAGCAGGTGCCTCATGATGTTGATGTTGCAACCACAGTCCAGGACAGCATACCTCAACAGCCCTGTATCAATCTGCTTGGGCACACCCAGCAGCGTTGACAAGGCTGCAACAGCCCTCTCGTTGCCCTGTGCCACGGCCTCCCTGATCCCCTGCTTCGCCGTTTCACCAGCCATGCTTCCTTTCCAGTCAATCTCCCCGTTGAAACTGGCGAGCACAAACAGCAGATTCACTTTCCCCTCATCCCATGGTCCATGCAATAACTTTTCCGGCACAAAGAAACCCTCTGCAAACGCAAGATACGGGATGTCTGTGAACTTGAGTGGCCACAGTCCATCGAATTGTCGAACACCGGGGACTTCAACACCCGTCTTCTCCCATGCTTTCCCTCGGAGAGTAATCATAGCATCGTGACTTTTGTCCACATACTTCAAAAAGAAGTCCCAGGTGAAGAAGCGGCAAGAAAGAAGCTGGCTCTGCAACAGTCGATCTCCGTCCTTCCTACGATCGCGATAGTTTGTCCTATGGTCGACTGTGTGGAAGAAGGTTCGCATGGTATATTCCAGAGTCACTGCGCGGGAGCTGAGTTTGCGGCCGAGTTGTGGTGAGGCACGTGGGAGCGAAATGTTCATAGAGTCCAAAAAAATAATTTCCAGAAGTTCCTGGGGCAGCCCGAGAAGCGTGGGCATGGCTGCGATGTTCCGTTTTGGGAGTCGTTTTTGTTTCTTGCGGAGCAGCTTTTCTGGTCTTGTTTCTATCGTCGACGTTGTTGGTAATACTGAAGCGATTGGTATTGCGATGTTCTTGCGTTTCTTCCCGCGTATCTTGACCGGTGTGAGATACAGGTCCGGATCCATTTGTATGCGAGGGCGTGACTAGGCAGCAGAGTTCCGGGGGGCTGTGTGGGTGAATTGGGAAAGGTCTGATGTCGAGCTGTGGCGCACGAGTGAAGTGGCTGACATCCTTTCCCGCGGCGTTTGTGCCTTTTTGTGCCTGAGCTCCATCATCGTAAACACACACAAACCCACAACCCTGCAAACCACACACGACCACGATTGACGATGCAGGTCCACGCTGTACCTGATGCAGAGCGCGCTTTCGACTCGCAAGGGCGAAAACTGCCTTGGGGCCTTGAGTTTGCAGAGTAAGTACGGACTGTTTGACGTTGCAGGACAAGAAAGAGATGCATTACAGCACAATGCGCGCGTAACCTCTGCCTTGCTGCATGCGACCAAGCTACTGGAAGACCTTGAGATCTATCGCCGATCTGTCAAGAAGCATCAACTGATGTCAATAGCAACGACTACAATCAGCGAACACGGATACCCGAAGAGAAAGGTCCCTTCGGCAAGGCGCGCAAGCGTGGGTCTACACGTGCGAAGACACCGACAGCGAAGTCTGCCGAAGACAGTGCGAAGCTCGACAACCTGCGCGCAATCGACGACATCTTTGGGCGCGTGAAGGCCGAAGAAGAGCAGAAACGATCCCTCTCCGGGCATCCTGCAGCTGCACTCCCACCCTCAGCATCTGCGCCGAATCTGTTAGAAAGTGGTGGCTTACTGGGAACATCGTTCAATGGTGGTGCGCCTCCAAACATAACGGCGAAGGAGCCCAAGGAAGTCATATTGTATGGCTACGGTGCAGAGGTCCAATGGGCGGCTATAGACTTCTACGAGAAGGTTTCCAACGGCATCATCTACGAAGAATACGATCGCGAGCCGTATAGCCCGAAGTTCAGCTACGCGTTTGGCATACAGCGCAATTCACACCTACGTTCGCTTTCGAAGGCAGCACTGTCCCGAGTCAATCAGTTTGTAGGCGGCGACCACTGGATTAAAGTTACGTTCGACTCAGCAGAAGCCGCTGAGCGCGCATGTCACTACTCTCCTCATAATATCCAAGGCTACACTGTCTTCGCTGAAGCTTACAGAGGCACCGGTCCTCAAGGCGGCGATCGAGCTCTCCACGCCCAGATTGGCGGCGCGATCTCTCTCCTCTCCTCCCCGCTGACTGGCGCCTCGAGCACGGTGCCAGATACATCAACGACTGCCTCCTCAGCAACGGCGACGACTGGCCCTGCACCAGTCACCCTTCCGCGATCAAACACCATGCCCTACTTTCCTAGCGGCTCTTTCCCCATGGACGACGGGCCGCTCGACCGCGAGCCACCAGCACCAGTCGCCACACGACCATCGCAAACCCAAACTATGACTACATCCGCACAACTCGCGCCCACATCACGTCGCGCGACGCTCCGCCTGAAAGGCGCAAACGTAAAACCCGCTGTCTTCATGCCGCAAGAAAAGGCATTTTTACCAGCCCCACCGCGCTGGCAGCAGACGTTTGGCTCTCTGCCAATCATTGGGTGGGTGATTGGAAGCGGTCAAGGGATCATAGGAGATCAGGTGCCGAGGAAGGAAGACGGGACCTTTGACGCAGAGACAGCCAGTCTGTACTGGCGCATGTGGTACAGCGTCGACTCTTGTCTTGGGACAGATTTCTGCGGTGTTAAAGAATCAGAATATGATGACTGATAGTCGACACTGAAAGACACGATGAATGATCGGCTGGGACAGGAGTTGGCAGCATTGGGTGGCGTTTATGGCTTTGCATCGAGGCGCGACATGGGTTCATTCCTCTAACTATCGATTTGATCATGTTTGCGTTCGCAGCTCACAGCAAGCAAGCAATCTGAATCCAAGTCACATGCTACATCGAACATTGGACATATGGATAACTGTCAAGTGCTAACGCCAACGCCAACGCCTGTGATAACTGGCTCCTCGCCGATGTTGATCAGACGTACTGACTCAACCACCTAATTCCCTCTCCGTATCCCTGCCTCATGACCACACTGCACATGAAGACCTCAAGCGGCCTAATACCCTCAAGCGGCACCTTGCCCTTACCTGTTGTCTGATACAAGCCCAGCGAACTGCGCAGCTGGTCCTCAGACACAGCCTCCGGGTGATCAATCTTATTACCGAGAATAACAAACGGCGTACTCTTCAGCTGCTCCATAGCGAGCAGCGCATCCAACTCGGCCTTAGACTCGGCCAGTCGCTCGTGGTCTTTCGCATCGACCAGGAAGACGATGCCCGACACTTCGGGGACTGCGAGGTGGTCAGTATGGAACCGCGCAGCTTATCGAGTTGCGGAGGGGACCACGTACAGTAGTCGCGCCACAGCCGCCGGGCCTGCGCGTGCCCACCCAGATCGAAGGTTGTGAACTTGACGTTGCCGATCGACAGCTCTTCTGAGGTGGGGTGCAGTGTGGGCTGTAGCACGGCTACACGGTCGTTCTTGAGCATGTGTAGCAGCGTCGTCTTGCCGGCGTTATCCAGGCCGAGGAAGAGGAGCTTTGCGTGTTTGTTTGCGAGGCCCAGCGAGGCCAGGACCTCCCAGACTGCGACTTCAGTCAGCGGCTTCTTGGGTGTAGCTGCTTTGTGTTGCATTCATGATGCTAGTGGAGTGCCTGATGCGAAGTACGGTGGTCTTTACGGGCCACAATGCATCCTCATTACGTATTTACTTCCGACTTTGGGCAGAGTTGTACCCATAGGCATTCGAGGAACAGGGTTGAACATTTGAATGGTACGTTATCGCTGAGAGCGCTGCGTAACGGAGAAGACGGAGATAACGTTGGGAACTTACACCTGAGTTCAATTTAGCAGGGATCTCCAACAAAGGAGAGGCTACTGTACCAATCGAGAACCCACATGTTGGCAGTACTGTGGAGTTGTCAAGTTGGGCGTGTTGTTTAGTTGGTTGGGTGAGCCGCGGACTGGGGAAATCGAGTGAGACCCTGCTGACGTCGTCCCACGTGCCAGCCACTTTCCATCTTTAGCTTCACGCGATGCTCACGAATAGACGATATCGAAAAGGTGATGCCAAGCACACGATCATATGTGCTCGGGATGGTGCGCTAATTGTTTCATCCTTTCATTTGAATTGAGGCAGAATACATTGTTTCGACACAAGGTATCAAATGCTTACCAAAACGTGCAGACCCTCTTTGTCATAGAACATCAAGGAGCGTGCCATGGTGCTAAAGGGTGTTGCCTCTGTGCCTTGTCAGAATGCACATTCTTGCCTTGCATGGTGTCTCCTAGTATGTCACATTTCTCAAACCAAACATTTGGAGCCAATTACAAGCCTCTGCAGCAGCAGATTTCTATGGGAGACAGGATCCGTATATTCCTTTGGCAAACACTAACATACTAATATACTAAAGGAACGTCGATTTCGGGTTGATCCCTACATTTTGGTAGTCCGCCAAAGTGTCAGGATGAACAATGGTGGACAGCGATAACATCACCAGAGGAGTGTCCACATACGACAGCATGTATCACCGTTTGAGAGGAAACAGAGATTAATACTTCGCTACGGTGCGGAGCAATGCACAATTTGGCCGCATGGGCACAAACGCCAGAGTAAACAATCGGAGTAGAGGTATTAACAAAGTATTGACCATTGATCGTCATCGCTGCCTAGCTGCACCATTGAAGAGCCCCAGTTCTATGCCATCCATGTCGTGCACGTCGCATCAATGCGCAACAGGCATGTACCCACTGGAATCCATCTTGGGATGCGTCAGCGGCGGACTGGAGCTTTGCAGCGGCCGTGCCGAGTCATCTTCGTGTGTGCTGTCTCTGTAGCGGTCTGGACTATAATCCGTGACCTCTTGTGACAGTTCCTTGGTATCCGATCCCCAACCCGCCGACTTGCGATGGCTCTTCAGCTCCGGCCTGCCATGGTGTATATTGCCATGCTCTTCGTCTTCTGCCATGTGGACTTCGCCATGCTCGTCGTGGCCTCCGTGGTGATGGTGCTCCTCGTCGTATTCCAGTGCGTATGGCTTGCCAGACTTGATGAGGCGCCAATTGCACCAGAGCGAGGCGAGTTTGTCGCAGCACAGGATGACGAACATGAGTACCACAGCCATAGGGAGGATAGCCGGAGAGTTGAGGAGGTCGACGAGTCTTTGTTTGCTCATGAGAACACAAAGAGCGGCTCCACCGGCTGCAAGGACCAGGCAGCGAATGATGACGGACACAACGTCGAAAATGTCGACCTTGTGGCGGCGGATGAGGAAGAGGAAGATGATGAGCGAGAGAATGAGAGCGCAGAAGCAGGCCCAGAAGTACATGTACGTCAACCACCAGCTCTTTTCCGCAATGTCAATGGGCTCGTACAAAGCTTTGAGCTTGTCGATCGGTATCTTGACACCCAAGCCTGCGTAGACTCCGTTGTGAATGGCATTGTCAATATACTGAAAGTCCTCGGGCCAGATTCCGCTGCTATGGTAGCTAGCCTCATTCTGTTGAGAACATATACCGGTAGCGTTGCCAATGCTCTCGATCGAGGCCATAATGTCGTTGTAGTAGTCATATGTCTCAAGCTTTTTGTCGAACTTGAAGTATCCAATGAAAGCGATCAGTGCATCCCGCAGCTGGGCTCCATCTAGATTTTCATGACATATCTTGTGTAGGTCCAAGGTACCCTTGGTGACGTTTTTAAGGACATAGCGTGCCATCACGATCTGTTGCGCGCCCTCTACCACGCCAACCACGGCTAGTTGGAATGGGAAGTGGAGCAAGGACCAGATCTGCTGTCGGATAGTTCCATAATGGCCGTGGGGAAAGTTGTCGAAGTAGAGAGCCCAAATGAAGACCTAAAGATAGAGTAAGTAATTGTTCAAGGCGTCGCAATGGCAGAGCATGCTCACCAGAATGACGATGATGCACATAATCGAAAAGCATCCTTCAACGTTGAGACCGCCCTTGCCCATGATCCTGCCGACTGTCTTGGTGACACCGATGGCACCTTCGCCAATGACGATGATAGTGAGTAGACTCATGCGCTCCATCAGATGTGTCTTTTTGAAGCTGAGCATGCGCCAGCAACACGATATTGTAATCACCACGATAGCTTCAGCGATCATAACGCCGTACCAGACCATGTATAGTGCCGGAGGTGCCTTCACATTCGCCCTATAGAGGGGAATCATTCCTCCGAAAATGGCAGTAGCGATAGCATAGGTTCCAATCATCAAACCTAGAGGTAGATAGAGTTTCGAGTAGTGAGCTCGCTTCGTGTAGAACTTGGGGGGTCCGGTCAGTATCTGAAGCAGCTAAAAGATGAAGATACTCACTAGTACTACTGAGTATTGGACTGCAAGCAGACCTCTACTAATTACTAAGACGTAGCATAGGATCGAAAAATTCTGTGTCTTGTCAGTACGCTCAACAGAACGTGGGCAAAGCCGCTCACTTTGTTATTTGTCTTGTCACCTGTTGGGTTGAAGGATGAGCCAACAAGAGCCAGTCCGACGAAAGAGATGAACTGAACAGTCTTGCAAACACGCTCATAGATCGAATCCCTGGAAAAGCGGACATCGTGGAGTGTGATCTGGAACCACGTTGCCCACAAGATACCGAAGAATCCAATGTATGCAAGCAGATAATCAAGATCGCTGATGGAGTGATACGCAGTGAATGTCGCAAGATTTGCCACGAAGAACAAATCAAAGAAGAGCTCAATGGTGCTAGCTTCGTGTCGTTGCGAGAAAACGAGGTTCTCCTGATCGGCGCCGGCCAATGGTGACTCGATAAATGGTGTCGTCTTGTGCAGCCGTCTCAGATGCTTCTCAGCATCACTACGCGTAGTTAGTAGGTGTGCTGATCGTTCGGAACTCGCCGTGACATACACATCTTTCTACAGCCCGTTAGCGTCGTGTACTTGGTGATGATCGCGGATACGCACCTTCTTGCCATGGAAGCTCCAACCCATTGTTGCTAAACTCTACAGCAGTTGAGGTTGGAGTAGAAGTGAACCCGGATATTGCACTGAAAGAATGGGAACTCCACCGTGCGTGCCACAAGATCGTCAGCTTATGCCTGTCGTTTATCTAAATCACCGCAAGGCGCTATCTACCCGTCTGATCGTGGTCTTTTATAGGGCTGGCCCGAACATGCAGCAACACCAATGCACATTCGCCTACATGCCAATCGCGATGCGCTGCGGCTCATCCGCTGCTTGCTTGCATGGTGAAGTGGCAGTCAGAACTGCGGCCTAGTAGTCGGGATTGCGGTCTCTAGCAGTCAAGGCGGGAGAAGCTTCACAGCCAAGCAAGACTCGACCAGCTTTCAGCCATGTACAGTCAGCGCCACGATACAAGAAGAGATGCACCGCAGCAACAGATCTAGAAACGGGCCGTAACCAGCATGACTAGCGGCGAGCTGAACGTGCGCAATGCTTCACAGCCACTGAGAGAGATATTTATTGCTCAGCTCGTCTTGGCAGCAAAGCTTCGGCTCCATCTCGACTTAGGGGCCTGCAGCGGACAACAAGCCTGTGGCTTTGAAGACAACACTGCAGCCAGCCGCAAACTTTCCTAATACAGTCGTACAGACTGCTAAAGTATGCTCGTGATGCTGTTTTGAAGCTTGCGACGCGCCTTCATGGTCCAGAAGTGTGCTTTGAAAAGACCGCGCCAGCGGACTGGTCTGTAATTGCCCCCTCTGGGCCATGGCGCTGCAGAGCTACCCTAGGAGCGGCCCCCAAATTGCGTAGCCTCACGGAGGATGCCTGAGCATTGTGCGTCTGCCGTGCTGTGCTACATGGTACCTACTGGTGAGTGTGGCTTGTGTTCAAAGCTCCCGAGGTTGTTTGAGAATAATCCGAGCTGTGTTCCAGCCAAATTCCTGGAGCTGACAAGCTCCCTTTCCCTTTTGGTAGGCACTAGAGCCTCCCATGACACGTCAATCCACCGCTTCAGGCAGATCCTCCGCAGTTATGCGCGTTGATTGTAGAGAGACCAGACGATAGGAATGCGTGGGCAGGAATCTAAAAAAATACGACAGCATCTATTTGTGGAGATTTACTCCAGGTACCTAAATGAGTAACGCCGCGCTGAATCGTGCTGATGCTATTATGCAACCACTGTCTATGTAACACAGGTCTGCACAATTCGATGTAAAGCTACTTGCGTAGAAGCTCAGACCGCTCATTCGTCTCTTGCCTCTCATCACCAATATCTTCTTCTTCATCTTCGTCATCTTCTTCGTCGCTCCATCCTTCAGCCTCCAAATTCTCACCACGAATACCAAAGCTCATGGCGAACCCTAACAATGAGATGCCAGCAAATAGGCCAAATGGTAAGGCTTCGCCTTTAGGCTGGATCTTGGTTGCTGCAGTGAAGAGCGATCCCGAGATGAAAGGTCCAGCAGCACGGCCAGCAGCTGAGAGAGTTTGCGCCAAACCGTTGAGAGTGCCGAGTACGTTGTGATTAGGGGCCGAGTTCGTGATCTTGAGAACGTTAGCACGATGCTGGTAAAGGCGACGCGGGGTGCATGTCTTACCAAAAGAAGTGCGGCTGTCAGCCCGCCTACACCGGCAATCGTCTTAATCACTAAAACCACACCGAGCTCACACCACAGCCAAACACTCCCTTGGTCGTCTTTGTAGCCTACAAACGGCATCAATATGAAGGCTACTACGAACAAAGCCAAGCTGGCTCTGTACGCGACCTTATTACCAAGCTTGCCGCGAAGCTTGCCAAAGATACCCACTTGAAAGATGATCGTAATCGCACCCGCGAATGACAAAGAAAGCCCAACAGCCTCAGGCTTCAGGCCTCGCCCTGTGGGTTCTACATCCTCGGCGAAGATGGGATACAAGGAATTGTATGAGATGTTGGCCAGCTGAAAGATTGTGTAGGTGACTAAGAGCAAGATCGTATCTCTGTTGAGGATTTCTTTCTTTGTCAATTCGCCGTTGGTCTCTGGGAACAGGGCCGGCGCAATGCCGTCTGAATCGGTGTCGGACGTTGCATCCAGATCTTCATCTTCTTCGTCGATACCTTCTAGGTGTTGCGCGCGATGACTCTTCGATCTGCGCAGCCAGCGGGGCACGTACGATGGCCGCGTAGAGCTCGTAAATTGCCAGAGCCGTGTGAACAAACTTCCTATTCTCTTGCCGAGGGGTGGTAGATCCCTTGCCTCCTCGAGGCTTTCTTCGAGGAAGAATATGCATACGATCAGATCGATAGCGAGAACAGCGGCAGAAAAAAGGTTTGGCAGTAGATACGGGTACGGGTTGGTCTTGGTCTTATCGAGAGGGTTTTGGTAGAAAACCAAGAGCCCTCCAACGATAGGACCTGTAATGCCACCAATGCCATAAACCACTGGCAGATAGGTAAATGCTCGCGATTGATTGCTGCGATCCGTGATCTCGCCCAAACACGTGGACACGACTCCAGAGTTACCGTTAACTATTCCCATGAATGCTTGGACAAGAACAGCCTGCCATAGGGTTTTGCAGAATCCGAAAGCAAGGAATGATACCAGCGTCAAGAGGGTACCAGTGATGATAACAGGCTTCCTCCCTATCTTGTCTGACAGCCAGCCCCAGAAGAAGTTGGTCGTAAATTGCGCCAGAGCAAACGATGAGGCGATAAGCCCTACGTACAGCCCAGTCTGTCCCTCCTTGACTTCTGGAAAGCTTTTTGTCATCTCTGGTAGATATGGGCTGATCGAGTTGAGGGCTGTCTGCTCGGCAAGCGCAATGATGGCCAGCACGATGAGCTGCCTTGTAGGCAATGGTGACTCATGGTGCTGTTCGTCTGCCTCTGAGCAGCTTGCTGGGCCATTGGGTGGCGAGTTCGACTGTCGAGGGCCTCGTGATGTCGGCGGTTTCGTTGGAAAGGTCTGGTAGTGCAGCGTGGACGACTTGCGCTTGTCGATGGGTGGCCGTCTGCCGCTCATGGCGGGGCGTACGAGCTCGGTTCAAGTCGGGTACGTACGGGCTGCCTTGTGGTGGCAGTTCTGTTCACCGCAGCCACTGCATGCGTCGAAAGGTCGGGGTAAGGGGAGTGCAGCTGCCGAAAGTAGAGGTTGATGCTGTGAAGGAAAAGACAAGGCAAGACACGCACGCACGCGCTCAAGATTTCGTCATACCCGCGCTTGCCCAGCTCAGCTCTCGGCCTGTCGGTAACGGCAGGAACCCGCACCCTGCCTGGCGATCGAGCGCTGTCATTCGCCAGCCGCCGCGATGCATATCTTCTGGAACAAATGCCATCATCTGCCATGCTGACTTCCCGTGTTCTGTCGCTTCCGGTGCTACATTTGTCAAATGATCATTGATGGTGCTTGCAATTACCGGTACTGCTATTGGGCACATTACACATCAGCAATTACATCTGCGACGTAATGCCGAACGTTCTCTCATATACCTTCGAATGCAGCAGTGAGGAACGATTCATCAACAATGGATCACACCCTCGCGCGCGGTTCCCCGAACATCATATCAACCGGTTTGATAATGTCCGCCCAACAGGCAACTGCAAGGCTGCCAACCCCGAAGGCGCAGCCTTGCAGTTAAGTTGTCTCCGCGACCGGAACAAAGTACAGCCTCAAATGCCTACCATCGATGTCCGTAGAAGCGCTTGAATGAACTCTCAACCGTGCGCCTGCATTGCGGAGCGCCTGCACACCCGCGACGCTGCCTTGTTACACGGTGACCTGTTCGAAACAGTCCATCGCCGAGTGTGTGCAAGAACGTTCGCCGAAGGCCTCGCAGCTAACATAGCGTACAGAACTGCTTTTTGCAGTAAGATGTGACATGCACAATGTTTGTCAAGGGGGAAAAGATTGAGAAGACTGGTTTTCCAAGCAGAGTGCATCGCGAGTGCCACGGTAACTAGCAGCAGTGAACCAGCGACAGCTCGTCTATGTAGACATACGACAAGTCGGTGAGCGACTTCGGTGAATAGATAGGCTCCGATCAGTGACTTTGTGGTTTGTCAGCACATGCAAAGCGATCACATCCATGTCAACTGTACCCAATCTGTGGGTTTACACCCTGGCTAACAACGCAAACATTCTTAGGAACTCGAACTCGTGTGTGCAGCTTGAACGCAGGTATGGGGGAAATAGTAGCTGTAAGTACGTTTGACTCGACAAACCAGCTGGTCAGCTGGCACAAATATTTCAACTTGTCATGAAGGCATTCTTCAATGGTTGAGGTGTGAGCCATGGAGCCCATAACAGTATGGCGTGCCCCAGTTGGATTCTCCAATAAGGTTTTGGTATCTTGAGCTCGTTTCAAAACGTTTAACTTGCTCATCGGGTTTGCACATCCACGCCATGGGGTTGGCTCATGCACCTCAATACTCGTAGATTGAAAGATGACATGACAAGTGCGAGGCTGCAAAGTGGAGTCGATTTCTGTTCCCGGGGTCTCTCATACGGTCCTATCATTCTGGGTGTCAATATAAAGAGCGATATTAACGCCCATCCTACACCCCACATACAGAAGCAGCTCTCGTTTAACTCTTTCTCGTTCTCCACTGTTATCCTGGTTTCCCTTTTATTATCCCCTGTGCTTTTCGATTCCCATCTTCAGTCCTCTTCTAGATACGCCGACAGTTCCCTGCCTAGGTATCCCTACGATTCAAGATGCGTATCTCTACCATGATGCCGCTCATCCCGGCCCTTCTTCCTGTAGTGTTTGCTGCACCACAGCAGCCCATGTTCACCAACACTACCGAGTTGCCAACTCACTTCGCCATGCTTCTAATTCCACAATTCCAGGCGCTGGACGTCTTCGGCCCCCTAGATGTGCTCAACATGCTCTCTATGCTATACAAAAACCATACCACCATGACTCTCACCATGCTCAGCAAGAACATGGAACCAGTGAGCACCACAAATAGGGCCCTTCTGGGCAAAGCTGGCTTCGGCGAAGAAGTTCTTCCGACCAACACCTTCGCTGAAGTCCTCGGAAAGAAGAAGAGCTGCCCGGCTGCGCCAGCTGGGGGTTATGCTCAATCCGAGCCGCCTACGAACCAAACCGCGCCCACAAACAAGGACATCGAGGTCTTGCTTGTCCCCGGCGGCGCTGGCAGCAGACAGAACATGACCGAGGAAATTGCGTTCGTGAAGGAAATATATCCCAAGGTAAGCCCGCCCACTCCCACGGCCATCAAATGTGAGCCTGCTGTACTAACCATCTCTTAGCTGAAGTACCTCATCTCCATCTGCACCGGCGCAACCATTCTCTCCCGCGCGGGCGTGCTGGACGGTAGGAACGCTACTACCAACAAGCGCTCCTGGGCCTGGGCGACCTCGACAGGCCCCAATGTCAAATGGGTGCCGTCGGCACGATGGGTGGAAGACGGCAACATCTTCACCTCGAGCGGCGTTTCAGCTGGTACTGATGTGACCATGGCTTGGGTCGGCAAGATCTATGGAGAGGAGGTCGCAGACTTTGTGGCAGCCAGCATGGAGTATGAGCGCTGGACAGACCCGCACAGGGACCCGTTTGCCAAGGTTTGGGACGTGCCCGGTGCGGTGTAAGAGCACTGTCCGTTTCGGGAGAGCCAGGAGTGATACATGCGCCCGAGGGGTTCAATAGAAGTGGGATGAACACGTGTCGTGCAAAACTTAGCAAGTGGATGATGAGATGAAAGTGTAGAATGCACTGCTGCAATCGAGCTTTTTTGATATCGCTCGTAATTCACGCTAACCTTCCAACACCAGAGCACCAGAGATACCACCCCTGAATCAGATCCGTGAATCATTGACTGCTAACAATTGTCGGGCCGTTTGTGACATGCTGTTTCTCTTCACTAGCGCCTCTCCTGTGTTCGCGGTGTTGATGGTATTGGCCTCCACGGTGGCCTCCTCTGCCTGGTCCTCCTCCGCCGCCACCTCCGCCGCCACCTCCACCTCTACCTGGCTTTGTGCCTCCGCGTCCTGGACCACCCCGTCCACGACCAACAGAGAAATTGATGTTCACAAGCGGCCTCTCGACCCACTCAACGCCTTTCAGACCAAGGCTTTCCTTCTCCCATTCTGAAAGTTTGTTGGCCTGATACAAGCCCATCAATCGTTGTTTGTCAACCTCCTCATTCCCATGCGGTCCAGCTTGCTTGGTCAACTTGACGTCGCGCAACTCCGGTACCCATGCCTTGATGTATTCGCCCTGCGGGTCGTAGTCCAACGCCTGCTTTACAGGATTGAAAATACGGCCTTGTCTGGGGTCATTTCCCACGCCAGACACGTATTGCCAATTACCCCAATTGCTCGGCACGTCATAATCTATGAGCATACACTCGTACCATTCTGCGCCGACACGCCAATCGATCTCGAGGTGGGATGCGAGGAAGGAAGCAACGTTTTGCCGCGCACGATTCGACGTGTATCCAGTGAGGAAGAGTTCGCGATTCGAAGCATCGATAAGACCGACGCCTGTTCGTCCGGAACGGAAGCGACAGAATGCTTCTCTGGTTCTTGCAGGATCGTTGCCCGGTGTAGCCACATCGAGTCGTCTCCAATTCTTTGGTGGCGGCGGCTTTTGATTGTTTTTGCTTTCCTGCGGGCGAATGCCGTACAACTGGAACATCTTGGGACCGAATTTCCGCATACAGAGATGAAAGTAATCTCGCCACAGCAGTTCAAACCTCACAGCTGCTGTGCCATCGTTCTCTCCCTTTCCATAGCCTCGTTCACCCTTGCCCTTTCCTCGGCCCTCTTCGAAGTCGATCATCGCCCAATGCACTTGTCGTGCTGTACAGTGCCCTTGCGCAAGGAAAGCGGAGAGCTTTGTGCTAAAGTCGCGTCCCACCATGCCGTTTCGCGTAGCCTTGTACGAGCTCATTGCTCCGCTAGAGATGAGAAACGATATGCGATCCTGCGCGTGTGTTTCGCCTCCAGAGAACGGATGAGCTGACTCGACGTGATCGCCAGGCCATTTGGGGGGTACCGCTAAGCCGAACGAAGGGTCTTTCTCGAACGGTGATAGAAGTGCTTCCATCAAGCCATCCAAATTGTTGGGTATAGCGAAGGGCGCTTGTTGGGGTGGAACGTCGGGTGGTAGGGGTGGTAGTTGTGTCGGGGCTGGCAGAATCTCGCGAGGCTGATCTCGTAGCGGTTCGACGGATTTGCGGAACGAGGTATATATGTTAGGAAGTTGAGAGATGTGGTCAAACGGGAGGTCGCGGCTATAGCGCATTAGATTGTGCGAGAGACGAGGCAGACGGGAAGGAACTTACTCGTCAATGTAGTACTTCTCATCGCGCCACAGTTTGAATTCGACTCCATGCTGTTTTGTGACAGCTTCGACGCTCCGCTCTTCTTCTTTCTCTTCCACAGACTCGTTCCTTGTCATCCAAACCCCGGCAATTTCGCCCTTAGAACCATCACTAGTTGAATAGTAATCAAGGATGTTCTTGACGACATCTTCGACCATACCGACTCTTAATTGGAGCTCGGTGCCGCAATTCAAGCCCTCGAGACGCTTTTTCAGGTCCCAAGCCCCTTCAGCAATGAATCTAGTCCGGTGAGGTCCAGTACGCCATATTTTTGCGTGTTCGCTGCGCGCCTCAGGATATGGCGATCGGTCTGACGGAGACGCGAGGAAGCCAGAGATCTCGATCTGCTGTGCAGGGAAAACGTAAACAGGCAGCAGGTGCGTGAATGGGGCGCCGCGGTACTCAGAGACCAAAGAATCGTCCCGTGTGCGAGAACCTGTACAAGAGGATTGTGTGGAATCTTGCGGTCGTGTTATGTGGCGCGAGAGAGCTGTGAATACTGGATTGTCTGAAAGACGTACATCCCGGCGGAGGATGTACAACAGGATACGCGGCTTTTGGGATGACATTGTCGAGAATTCGCTGCAGGTGGTGAATGGTCGATGGGAACACGAAGAACAGAGGGAGAGGTTGCAGAGGTTGCACAGCGGCCAGGAGCTGCTGCGTCGTAACATCAATGAGAAGCGATTCATTGACGAATCGACTCCTGGCAATCGAGATCGTAATCGTTCATTGCGGTGGCCAAAGGCAAAGGGGAGTTTCACAGCCCGCGATGCGTCATGACAGTACACTGGCAGCCGAGCAGCGTTCCACCGAAAATTCTAGGGCACGAGGCCGCTGGCACTAGAAGAACCCCTAGCATGTCATCTGTCAGCTACATCGAGACGCTTCAGCCCAAAGGAGCGCAGATGAATGGGACTGAGGAGATCCGTTTCAAGGCTGTGATGCTTGCTGCTGCACCTTGGGCCAGGATTATGACGTGGGCCCTGTCAGAACACGTGCGCATGATTGGCTAGCAGCCAATGCAGAGACGCACTCAAGAGCGAGTTTGGGACGGGCCGAGCGAAAGTGAGTTTCGCGTGCGGCGATGGTCGTGCTGTCATGAGAGCGCACCTTGGATCGCGAGAAGCTTGACAGATGTACCGATGCGCCATGCCTGAAGAGGCTTCGTCGCACTGACAATCTAGATTTCTGAGCGCCAAGCGTCCCGATGCAACCAATGAGGCGCATAGATAGCCGTAGATCTGGCGGCGATGTTTGATCTCGCGATCCTTTGATTGTTGGAAGAGATCGCGTGCGTAGCGACGTGGACGCGCACATGCAGGAACATCGGTCGTGGCTACGGCTTTCTCGTGTCGGTACGTCCAATAGACTGGTGCATCTTGGGGCTATCGGTCCACTGTTGCCGACCGATTCGTGCCGAATCTGTTGACGGGGGCATCTACACATCTACCAAGATGCAAATCTATGATCGATGCTCGCCGATGATCCCGTGACTACCTAAAACTCGAGCCTCCAACAAACTGGAACGCTATTCATGCACAAAAGCAGGGACTGCACGCTACGGGCAGGTATGTATGTACGTCTTCCCTTTCAGGAGGGTCACATGAATTTCATCCTTACTTGATTACTTGCATGCATAAGTGCGCTGAACGCTAACAAACTGATCGGTGTACGCCCTCGTGCATAGGCCGCTTTGCTTTGTGCCTGTTGTGAGCAGGATGTCCGAGAGACCCATGGGCCTTCTCCACACTGGGGTTCGACGGTTGCCAGGCTGCGAGGTCGGTCGCATCCGTGCTCTGTGAAAGGATCAGTAAACTAGCGTGACAAGACGTTTGTGAGGAAAATACCATTAATTGCTCCATAACATGGCAGATGTCAGTGACCAGTCGGTCGATCATGTCCAGAGACAAGCTCTCGCGTACAACAACTCGCAGGATCTCAGTCTTCTCCTCGTTGGGCGGGAGCGGGTAATCTGCATATGTCAGCCACCCATAAACGCCACACCGTTAAATATACACTGACTTGGAATGATATACTGCTTAGCGCGCAGCAAGTTGCTAACCGACTCCTGCTTAACGTGGGGGTAATCCTTCTTGAAGTCGTCTGTCAGGGTGAACGCAACTACAGGCAGACCGGCATTGTAGGCCGCGCTGTCCCCACCCTCGTCGTACTGCTTCTTACCCTTCACAAACTTTAAATCACCCTTTTGTCGATGGATGTCACTAACGCACCGGAACCAGCCGGTGTGCTCCAGCGCCCTGCTCAACAGACGGGCGTTGGCGAGCGTGTTCTCCATAATGCTGCGGAAGCCATTGAATCCCAGGTGGATCAGATTGTCTGGTAGATTTAGTCTCGTTGTTGTACAGGGAGATCGTATGACCTACAGTATTGCGCGATGATCTGTGCACCTGGCCGGGAGAAGTTGAGCGTGTACGACTCTTCCGTACCACCAAGGTAATGCAACTCGAAAACTAAGTGCTTGGGCAAGTAGCTCTCGTCTCTCCAGATGATCCAGCCAACGCCAGCATAAACGAGACCGAACTTATGGCCACTGGTGTTGATAGATTTGACGCGGGGGAGCTCAAAGTTCCACTTCTTACCAGCCTTTGCATGCGTGAAAGGCGCGATGAAACCGCCGGATGCAGCATCGACATGGATAGGAATGTCGACACCGGTTTCCTTCTCGTAAGCGTCCAGGATGTCGTGGATCTCCTCCACAGGCTCGTAATGGCCTGTGTACGTACTACCAAGGATCACGAAAATACCAATGGTGTTCTCGTCGATATTCTTCTTAACCAATTCAGGGTCCAATCTGTACGATGAGTTCTCAGACACGGGCAGGATTCTGGCTTCAACCTCGAAGTAACGGGCAAACTGTACTACATCAGTACATAACTTCACTGGATGCCATAGAACACGTTCGCACACACCTTCTCGAGAGCCACCTGAGCGTTGGCACCCATAATGATGTTGGGCTTTGATGTATCCTTGCCCTCTGCTATTCGCTTCTCTTGCCACCTCCTCTTCATAGCCAATCCACCAAGATGAATGGCTTCACTAGAACCAGTCGTCGCAGATCCAATGGCTTTGTCACCCTTCTGAACGCCCCAGAGATGAGCAAGAATGGAGATACATCGCGCGTGTATGTCCATCATTGCAGGGTACTCATCGGCATCGGACATGTTCTTCGAGATGTTTTCAATCATCAGCGCTTCAGCTTCGCGCTCCATGTACGTTCCAACAAACGAAGCCAAGTTCAGGCTGGGCCTCCCATCAAGATCAAGCTCGTCTTTGAGCAGCTGATGGACAGTGTCTGCCGGTGCACCATCTTGAGGGATTTTGTATTTTGACAACTCGACACTGGCTGCATACCTGCTCGAGTATGGAGTTGTGTGGTTAATGGTTCGCTGGGAACCGCCAGCCTTGTGCATTGGGTGGTCCTTCAGGTTCTCGATGAGCTCATCGGGATCAATGTGTCGTGCAAGAGCCATGATGAACGTGTTCCAAGGATTGTGATGCTAACGGAATGGTAGAAATCAGATTGCTGCGAGACCCAGGTAAGGACCGTTGAGGTATATACGTAGTTTACCGTGTGACGACATGGGCCTTTGTTCTACAGGTACTGCACCCGTACTGCCCACATCCTCGGACCGTTCCACACTATTACTAAAGATGCCATCAGGCTCTTCAAAAAGCTTGATCGATGCTGGAAAAGCTTGTTCTACCTGTGGGCAGGGCTCCGGCCACTCTTCAGGCTTATTGAGCGAATTAGAACCTGAACTTGACAAAGTACGAGCCGTGTAAGCCAATAGTAGTAACGGGCGGAACAGCGCGTTGTTTCCGGAGGCCCACGACATCGTGATTGTCTGGAGAACTAGCGGCAGAATGACGATGATTCCCGACAACTCCGAACGCGGACAGCTCCGCTCGCGCAGCAACTGGCTTAACACGCATATTCACAGGACAAGAATGACATAACAGCGTGCATACACAGTGCATCCGAAAGTTGGTTGGCGAGGTTATACTTCAGGCGCATCCACGTGATCGTTGACCATCAAACTTGAAACTGCATGTAAGCTTTTGCAGCTGGGACTCATCCTGCTACAAGAATCGGCCCTCTCCCTTCCCCCGAATTGACCTGCAGTATTCCACATCTTTGTGAACATCCTTAGTAGTCTCGTTGCTGTTTCAATGCACCCCGCGCCGAGGCTGACAGCACTAACAGCTGCCGCGCCATTGCGTCATCAGCTGCGTCCGACAGCTCGACCGATGTCTGTACACGCGTCTCATATGGCTGCCTGGTTGTCAACGTACCCAGCTTCAGCCTGTGCGAGAAGATGTCCAACAAGAACTTGATGATTGGGTTTCACTTTGCCTTGTATTTGACCGTGCACATCCGATGATTGGGCTCTTGTCAAGTTCCAGAGCATAACCCCTTCATTTTGACCCGTTCTGATTCGCCCGCCCCGCTTTCATCATCGGCGGCTCGTCACATACCGAAACTCCGCCATTGCCACGCGTGGTGGTGTAATCGACTTGCGTTGCCTTTTAGTCGCTGGACGTGCATCTCACTTCGTACTTCGTCTCTTTACTGTACATCCTCGACAGCATCAGTACCAAACATCATGCGTTTCTCTCGTGTGGTACCCTTTATCCCGTTGGCTTCGGCCCTAGTGATTACCGAAGCTGAGGTCTTTGAGAAGCTACCCAAATCTAACAGGCATGTTGAGAGTGCGAAGCTGTCCGGGCAGGAAATCCTAGACAATGCTCAGGACATCCTTGACGATACTTTCAACAAGGTCAAGCACAGTGCACAGGACATCTACAGCCGAGTCCATGATGCCGGTGCCACTGTTGAGTCGTGGCTAGAAGGCTCATCGTTCGACGACACCGCAATCAGTTTCGGTGGCGGTGATGAGCATCCTCCCCACCACCCACCTCACGATGGACCTCCTCATGACGGGCCTCCTCACCACGGTCCTCCTCATCGTGGCGGACCTCACCACCCACCCCATGATGGCGATGATAAGCCTAACAGGACAGTGTACGAGCTCATCAACGAAAGCAAGTACACTACGATACTTGCAAAGCTCATCAACAAGTATGACGACTTGGTTGAGACTCTCAACAGCACGAAGGCCAATTACACCGTCTTCGCTCCTACCGACGAGGCTTTCAAGAAGATCCCTGACCACGGAAAGCACCCTTCAAAGGAGGTCCTTAAGGATATCCTGCTATACCACGTCAGCCCAGACTTCTACCCTGCTGGCCGTGTGCTCCACAGCTACACCATTCCCACTCTGTTTGAGCCTGAGAAACTCGGCCACAAGCAGCGCCTGACAGTCCGGGTTACGCTCAGGGGCCCCACCATCAACTTCTACAGCAAGCTCGTCGCCGTAAATATCTTTGGCACCAACGGTGTCGTCCACGGTGTCGACTCCATTCTCGTCCCTCCCCCTAAGGTTGCTTCGATCATCGAGCTCCTGCCAGGTGAGTTCAGCACCCTCGAGCTTGCTCTACAGAAGACCGGTCTGTTCGAGAAGATCAACAACACCGACTACCCGCACGAGGGCGGCACATTCTTCGCCCCCAACAACTTCGCCTTCAAGAAGCTCGGCCCCAGGGTCAACGCCTTCCTTTTCAGCACATACGGCCAGAAGTACCTCAAGGCTTTGCTCAAGTACCACGTCGTCGTCAACCAGACACTGTACACTGATGCATTCTACGACGCGAGCAAGAAGCACGATGACGATGAAGAGGCTGCCGGCGGTCGCAACTACCACTACGACCTCCCCACTGCCCTCGACGACAAGTATCTTGCCGTCGATGTCGCTAGGTACGGGCCGTTTGTCGAGATCCGCATCAATGCCTTCGCGCGCGTCACTGTGCACGACGGTGTTGCTGCCGATGGTGTTATCCAGGTTGTGTCCGATGTTTTGATCCCGCCCAAGTCTGCCGGTGGCGAGCAGATCATGTGGCAGGGCGAGGACCTCAGCGTTGAGGAGTTCAAGGAGCGCCTTGAACCTTACGCCGAGGAAAGCATTGAGCTGTAAGCTTTTGCAGTAAAGGTGTTTTGTGTTGAAGGATCGCGCGGCTAGCGCGTGTCTACCTGGTGCGATGAGAACTTCTTGAGCCGTCACGGCGTTGTACCATCCTTATGAAGTTTACGCTATATTATTATCACATTTTCTACGCATTATTAGCACCCCATTATATCGTGTGAGTTGCAATCTGTAGGGATGAACGGCCAACAATCGGCGTTGTCAATCCAGTCATCTCACCGCTCTTTGGCCGCGTGCTGCACAAGACTCTGCACGCTGCAGTTCGCAGATCAATCCCAACCATTCGTTAATTGCTACCACACTGGTGCCTGAAAGTTTTGGTGTTGTCAAGTGAACTAGTCTACGTTTCCAAGTCAACAATGAGTAATAATATTCCACGCTATAACGCACAACTATGCAACAGACATGGGTAACCCCTGACGCCAATCAACTCTACCTGCACAACACCAACAACGAAATCAAATTCAGTAAGGCATGGCATGCCTTGCCAGCCCATCTCCAAGATAGCTGGGTCTTCTACACCGCAGTCGCGGGTGCCTCGAGTATGTCTCGTACGCGGTTGGGACAGGAACAAAGGAATCGTAAGGCTCGGTGCCGTAGTAGGGTGTGTAATTCGCAAATACGCGGTGGTGGCGCTTGAGCGCCCAGTTGGGGTCATCATCTCGTATGTCGTCGTTAGATTGTTGTGGTTCTTCGTATTCCTCTTCCTCTTCCTCTGGGACCTCTTCTGGAACCATGATCATGTTTAGGTCGTCCTCTAAGCTGCCAGCACTGTGCCCGCTATCCTTCCGCCCGTGTTTTGGTGATTCCAGTCCAGCTGGGAGGCTTGAGTATGGTGTGATGGGTGACGATGTGCCGCCAATTTGGGCTCTGTAGACCTCGTCGTATTCCGCGCGCGCCTCCTCGTCTGCCATAATTTCCATGGCAGTTGTCAATGCGCGGTACTTCTTCGCGTCGCTCTGGAAGTACGCGACTCGTAGACGGCGGAATGCGGCTTTGATCTCATCGATGGAGGCCGCGGGGCCTACTTCGAGAATGGCATAATGATCGACAAATTCCGTGGGCTCCGGCGACAGCAGTCTCGAAGGGTCGCTGGTGGGCGAAAACAAAGAGTCGTAAGGTGATCGTCCAACGGGCGAGACAACAGAGTTACGGTGTGAGAGGAGCGTGGAAGCTTCAGAGACGTAGACTGAAGATCGCTTGCTGGGCGACATGGGCATGATGCTGAGGGGCCGTGGGATGATTTCAGATTCGGTGCGGCCGTGGATGGGACGTTTTCGCTGTGGACTGAACTGCATGCGCAGCATATGAGGAGAGGGGTCTGGCAGAGATGCGTGAACCATCATTGTGATTATGTGCTTGGCTTTCTCAAGCAATGTCGGTGCGAAGTAAGACAAAGGGATTGTTGTTTGGAGAAGGGCCGGCGTGTTGTGAAGAAAGAATGCTATGATTACACGCACAGCGAAAGGCTGTCTTAGACAGACAGCCAGGATTGGCCGGGGCGCAGCTGCAGGGAGGGCCTGTATGTTGCCAGGGGCGTAAGTGGAGTGGATTCCAGGGCTCAAGCCGAGATGAACATCGTGTGATGCGACGTTTGCGTTTGCTTCCGTGATGGGCTATCTTTTCTGAAACACATGGCTGCCGGTGGCCGCGCATTACGACGAGCTAAGCGTCGGCAACATTACCGAACGGATTGTTTGGAGAGTTGTGCACCGGATGAACGAGCGGATACACACACGTGCTGACGCGAGTGCGCTAGGCCGGCAACGGGAGCAATGACTCGCTTGCTGTCAAAATGTCCCGGTTTGCGTGGAACCGTTGGCTGTCGCAGCGTCGCATTCCTCACTGCTCCACACTGATCGAAGAACCATGGCCGACGCTTCAAAAAAGAGGAAGCAAACGTCAGACAGTGCGCCGCAGTCAAAACGAATTCGTTTGCCCCAGATGTCCGCGCGCATCATCCCCGCAGTGTCGACGAGAAACGCGTACCCCAATGGCGAGGTCAACGTCAAGAACTTTCTCAAGTCGCACGAAAATGAAATCAAGTCCCTTGAGGGGGCTATGAGGGCGGCCAAGAAGGGCCTATCGAGAAGAGCGTTCCAAGATGTGCCCCGAGAGCTGCGCAGAAGAACTGCAAGCCACAATCCAAACCGCGTGCCCAAACGGCTGAGGAGACGTGCGCGGCAGGAGGCCAGAGAGGACAACACGCCAATAACGCGGGGCACGAGCGGCAGTGGAATAGGCAAGGGCAAGAAGAAGCATCTCAGGAAGGAGGGGATTGAGAAGAGCAAGCAAGTGTGGAAGCAGCGGGAGCAGAAGACAACAGAGAAGGAGCGCACCGAGCACACCAAGAAAGAGCTGGACACGAGAGCAACTTCCAGCAGAACTGCACCGAAGTTCAGGCCTAAGTTCCCATCCCTAGCTACGCCTATCACGCCCCCTTCACGCTTCCGCAGGCGTCAACGAGACAAGACATGGCTACCAACGCACATATGGCATACGAAGCGTGCACGCATGACCGATCCAAAAGACCCGCTTTGGCGATTTGCGATTCCACTTGCGCCAGTCGTGAAAGCATATCGCCTGACGCATCGTGCAGCAGCCCAGCGTGGGGCTGTTGCCTGGGATATGAGCTACATGTCGACGATTGGGCTCGAGGGTGTGGAAGACAGCATTATGGGGCTGCTGAGAGGACTCCATTTTGGCGCTGAAGAGACTGAAGATCCAGGGCAAGGTCGAGGTAGGGCAAAGAAGTGGAAGCAAGGCACACGAGTGTGGGAAGGCTGGCTTCATGAGAGAGAAGCGAAGCCTTTGAAGCGAATGGCGCATGTGGCTGTCATCTGGTGCGCGCCTGAGGTAGACAGCAAGAGACGAAAGGCCTTCCTGCGAGTGCACCCAAGCGCGTTCTTGCAGTGCTGGAATGAGATTGTTCGCATCTCGAAGGTGCAGAAGCCAGTGGTGATGGTCGAGGACCTCCGATTCGAAATTGGTTCCATTGAGATCATGGGCCCGGCAGCGGCGGAGACGCTGTGCTCTATACTACACCCAGCTCCTTGTGACGTAGCGCCTGATGCGCCCGGTGCACTTTGGTCTTCACTTGCTTCCGTCACTGATCCTGGTGTACTGCCGGCTGGCGCTTTGTTCTCCTTTGACATTTCGGATCCTCGGCTTCGAGACCCTCCTACACCATCGTCCTTGGGCCAAGATTCTTCTGTCTTGATCGAGACACTCGCAACTTGGCCTATTGACAGCACCCAGACCTCGTCAAGCATCTTTAGTCGCACGGCTCGTCTTACTGGCCAGAGAACACTACCTTCGCAGAAGTCCATCAACAAACGACAGAGCGCGAACACATTAGGTGGATACCCAGAACCCAGGTCAACAGATCCTCAGATTCCAATGCTCACTTTCGTTTCTCGAGGGAGCAAATCTTGGACGGTTCTACTTCCGTGGAAGTGCGTTATGCCTGTATGGCGTGGCATCATGCGCTACCCGGTATCGACAGGAGGCAACCCTCGCTTTGGTGGCTTGAAGGAGAGACGGCAGGTCACATTCGAACGTTCAGTGCCCAGCTTCCCATATGACTGCCCGGGTACTGACGCTGGCGTCTCCTGGGAGTCGAAACAGCAAGAAGTGCGAAAACACGAGTGGACAAAGCGACCGAAGGGCAAGAGGATTGAGTGGTCTACTATTGATCTTGGCAATGGGAGAAGGGGCGAAAGCGGCAATCCGTGGGCCTGCGAGTGGGCGCGACTACAGACAGATACACAAGCAGAGCCTGCGGCCTCAGAGGATGAATCTGGGAAGTCAACAACGCCAACGACGCCATTCCGCCAGCTCTCTTCTACTCAAGCACACAGACTTCTGGAGGGATCTGCTACCGAAAGCGAAGTACCCTATGTCTTCACTGTCAAGATCACAGTAGCAGGAAGAGGGTATCCTGTCGATTGCTCTCGAGTCTACCGCTTGCCCACAAATAACCCTGAGCTACGCAGCAAATGGTTGTCCTTGGCGTCAGGGTCGACCCTCAAGTCGAACGGGGTACCAAGAAGGCAGCAGACCCGCAGTGGCGATGACGTACCTCAGCATCTGCAGCGAAGAGAGCTTGCCAGCAGGCTTTTGCAGCCACCACTGCCGAAGAACGATATTCCTACACCCGCAGATGAGGAGTACCCCCTGGTACCAGATGAGACAGACCTGATTGGCTTCGTCACAACAGGCAACTACAACTTGGCTGAAGGTATGCCTACTGCTGTCGCAAACCTCGCTCTGCACCGGGTTCTTCGAGGTGAAGGCGTACAAGGGAAAGACCGCGTATGCATTGTGCGAGAGCCTGGCCGAACCATAGGTAGACTTGCCAGGTGGGAGGTTGTTTAGAGCAGCTCATAAGATGCAATGCAAATATACGTGAAATGCACGAATCACAAGTACAAAGCATTCTGACCTCCTCAATGCCTGCCCTAACGTAGTACTGAACGCGGAGGAAGTCGCAAGTGCAGTTGCTTTGAACGTGATTTACCAGCTTCGGTCTATCATTACTGTGCATAGGCGTGGCACAGATCAGGACAACCTAGCCATGTTATTTGATATGCACCTCGCTCACACATCAAACTGGATGTCGATGATGCACCCCAGTGCTCGCTTAGGTCGGTGTTGGTTGATCCGCCTGGAAGATACGCCCAACTTGGGAAAGCGCCGCCAAGAATCCCGCTAAGCCTGCCCACACGATCGAAATTGAGACCGAGGGATCACAGAACTTTGTCAACCAACGTTCAACCACACAACACCGCCAAAATGACCAAGCGTACGACTGCCCATACTGCTCGAAAATGAGGAACAGAATATTGATTGCGATGTAGGCACTAAGAAGGTCGGCATCACCGGAAAGTACGGAACCCGTTACGGTGCCTCGCTCCGTAAGCAGGTCAAGAAGATGGAAGTGCGTATACACCTAGGACTCCGCCGCGCCTGAAGGACGATATGTTGACGCTCTCTCCAGGTCACACAGCACGCCCGCTACGTGTGCCAGTTCTGCGGCAAGAACGCTGTCAAGCGTCAGGCCGTCGGTATCTGGAACTGCCGCTCCTGCCGCAAGACCACCGCCGGTGGTGCTTACACCGTCGCGTAAGACTCCCCGCACCGTACCGCACGTTCGATTCCTCGGCACGAAGATTGGAATGCGCAACATCAAATGGACAATCCATGCTAATAAAAACTCCAGTACCCCCCGCCGCCGCTGCCACAAGGTCGACCATCCGTCGTCTCCGCGAGATTGCTGAGGTTTAAGGGATCAACAGGCGCTGGGATGGGGGAGTTCGTTGAGCGTGTTTCTCTGCATAAGCAGCCATCATACGACTGAATTGGCTTGCGGGAGCTTTCGGATACCTGTCCTGTAACGATCATGGAGTCAACAGGATTTCACACAAAGAAATGGCACGATCATGAACAAACAATTGGCTCCCTCCCACTGCAGTGTGATAACGAATTACACACCCATTCACTGTGGCAGGTTGTCGCACTATGACCCACCCTTACGAAACTGCCCGCACCGATTCATCCTACGTACGCATGCTGAGAGAGTCGCCAGCGAACGAGATGATCATGTTTCCATTGAGTGGACGACCTCCGTCCTATCCAACATCGAATCAACAAAAGTACCTGCACACTCCGGCGATATGTTAGCCCGCATCACCCAGAATCAACAATCCCCATAACATTTCGGCACTTGCCCATTCAGACTACACGCACACGACATAACGATCATTCTCTGTTGACTTGTTGCTCCTTCAAGTTGCTACCTACACAGACCCCTGGACATACCCTCGTGACCGCCCATACTAGATGATGCCGCCCTTCGATTTTGTCAGTGTCTACCTGTGTAATCAGCTACCAGAGTGCCGCTTGGTTTTCTTCTGCTGCTCTTTTCAACCTGTTGCTCTTACCTTCGCCGCCAATTTTCCGATATACGCATGTTGTCCAGGTAATTCAGTTACGCGTCACCCTTCGCATCACGTCGCTCGGTTATGTCCAGCTCTCGCTCCTTATATTCATCTGCGAGTTCAATTACGACATCTATATGATGTTTTCCACTTACGCGCCTGAAGGACCCAATAAACAACAACACTTATGCCTCTTCCAGTACTGTTCACTCTAGAATCCTCGTCAATCGTTCTGTCGATAGGGCTGAGCGCGTACAGGTGCGATTGCAATGGCGCTTGAGCTGCCATTGCTGTCAGAGATGCTCTCCCTTAACGTGTCATGACGTTCACTGAGCTGCGCAAGAATGACATCACTCCTTCAACTGTCTTAGCGATCTCAACCAAACGAATTGTGCTATTCACAAGAGTAGAATGGGGCTTGCCCGTTAACAAACCGTTGACAAACTACGAAGACGATTTCGGAGCATTTCGTGATGTCTCATTTGGTTCAACCCTCAGAGGTCCAACACAAGCGTTCGCGAAGCATCTGCATTCAAATGCTCTTCAAAGGATGTTTCCACGATGGAGCAAGAGTGACATTACGGCGATCACCACACGGTGGCCGCAAAATCCTAAGGCTGAGCAGATGACGTTAGGAGCGATTTTTGGTGGGCTATTTTTAGGTCACGGATTGGTTCCTGACTGGGATGTGCAGCTCAACTCTCAGCTGTCTGTAGTCGTAGGTCTTAGCCGTGTAGGAGGAGATATTTGAATGAAGAAGCCCCTTTCTTCACTTCTTCAACTGTCGACTCTCGTTCTGTTCGTACCTCAGCATCTCACCGCCTCACCGCTTCTACCGCTACGATCTTATCGATAACGCACACCCCTCAAACGCCTCTGTTGACATTCACACTCCAATCGCAAGTTCGAAAGTACTTCTTTCGCTCAAAACACACTGGCAGCCGCAGCCAGACTCCAGCAACTCACAATGGCCCTCCAAACACCCGTCACCGACGCGACAGCGCCACTGTTCAGCTCTGAACTCATCTCCCCCGAAGTCCTCAAAGCGCTGCCAGAGGGCTACACCTGCCGACCCCTCCAACGCCAGGACTACCACAATGGCTTTCTGGATGTACTGCGGGTGCTGACCACAGTCGGTGATGTTTCTGAAGAGGTACGAACGTTCTCCGTTTACCGGTCTTCCTTCTAGGCCTCGACCTCGGGAGTGACAAAGCTAATGCGCACAACTGACAGGCGTGGAACGAGCGCTACAACTGGATTTCTTCCCGAAACGACTCGTACTTCATGATCGCCGTTCTTGACGCCTCCTCACACATCGTTGGCACTGGCGCATTGGTTGTCGAGCGCAAGTTCATCCACCAGCTTGGGCTTGTTGGGCACATTGAGGATATCGCTGTCGCCACGGACCAGCAGGGCAAGAAGCTCGGACTCAGGATTATCCAGGCGCTGGACTTTGTGGCCGAGAAGGTTGGATGCTACAAGACCATTCTGGATTGTAGTGAGGCGAACGAAGGGTTCTATGTCAAGTGCGGGTTCAAGAGGGCTGGACTGGAGATGGCACATTACTATGGACGGTAGATGTTGGATTGTTCAGTGGAGCATTCCGGGGCGTTACATAGCTCGAGGGATAGACGTAGCTTCAGAAGATCACTAGACACTAGACAGATGAACATGAACATGCACGTATAAGGTACATACGTTGCTCTCGAACACAGCCAGGATCGGCTGGCTAACTTGAAATACTTGTTCTCTACACAAATCCACATCTCGGAACTTTTTAATGTGATTGCATGAATATGATGCCAGGCACCGCGACTGCTCTCTCGAGCATCTGCAAGCGAGAAGCTAGTCAACTTCCTCACGCATCACCAACCACGACTCGATCAACACCAAAAACGCCCGAAAAGTCCTCCAAATACAGCAATACATGAGCTACATTCTTAGAAGAAGTTCACAGCGCCACGGCTAGCAATTCCCAGCCGCGACAATCGACAGGAGCTCGTGACTCACACTTGAAAGAGATAGATTTGGTAGGCGGGTCGAACATGGCTGAGACTGGGGCTCAAGAAGCCATGTCCAACTTGACTCTGAAGGGAGAAGAGTCAAAGACCACGACACAGAAACAGAAGACGTCAAACAAGAAGGGGTCTGAATCACAGCTCACACCAGAAAAGTTCGCCCCCTACGATCTAGCATCAGCACCGACTGTGTCTTCTGGTCTGCCGCCTGAGATTTGGTCTATCGTACAGTCTGCCCCTGCCAACTTCACACCGCAGCACTTCCTGGACGTCAGCCGCAATCTCCTTGAGAATCCCAATTTGACCGCTTCGCACCTTGCTCGTGCAGAGCTTTCATACGCTAGCTTCAATGATGCTTCATACAATCCACAAGCCACAACATCCCTGGAGTTGGCAGACATCGTCAAGCATTTGCGCGCCGAATGCCGTCCACGTCTCGTTGAAGGCGGTATAGATGGCTACGACCTGACTTGGACGGTAGTCCGAAAGATGATACCCCGGAACCCAAAGGTAGACAATGCAATGTTGCAGACCTGCCACCTCTTCACCTCGACCGCACCCACTACAGTTTGTGTAGATGGGAAAACAGAAACCGTGGATTCAGAGCGTTACCTCGTAGTCTACATCCCGCACGCTTCTCAGCCCGAGGAAATTCCATACTACCACCCTATCGTCCAGCGCCTTGCAATCCTCTACACCTATTTCCCCGCCCCTTCTGCCCTCCTCTCTTCGTCAGGCCACCTCTCCATCTACTTCGACCTCTTCCCGTCACACCCACTGGACAACAGACTCTCGCGCACCGCTCTGAAGCTGCTCGAGATCATCCACAAGCACTCGCGCGGCCGCCAGGCAGGATACAAGAAGCGCGTGCACCATGATCAAATCATCCCGCAAAAGCCGTTCCAAGACACATATGCGTATTTGAAGGGCAAGTACGCGAAAGCGCTGATCGAGGGATGGGTCGAGCAGACACCGCCTGGTAAACACGTCTTTGAGGACCTGGGCATTAGCGCGTTTCTTATGGAGCTTTGGGTGAGTATGTATGGAGAGGGCGAGGGCGAGGAGAGAAGAGCCAGCGCGCAAAAGGCCTTCCCTGGGTTTGTCGATATTGGTTGCGGCAACGGACTCTTGGTGTACATTCTGAACGAAGAGGGGTGGCGAGGATGGGGGTTTGATGCCAGAAGACGGAAGACGTGGGATACATTTCCAGAGGCGTTGCAGGGAAAGTTGAAAGAGATGCTACTCATCCCCGAGGTTTTGACGACTGGAGCATCGCTCAATGATGAGCCAAACGAGCTGGGCCCGCCGAGTCACAATGGCGTCTTCCCAGCAGGGACGTTCATCGTCTCGAATCACGCCGATGAACTTACGCCGTGGACACCACTCCTCGCTTCCCTCTCCTCGTCGCCTTTCATCGCGATTCCATGCTGCAGTCACGACTTTGGAGGCACCCGGTTCCGCGCACCAGCGGTCAAGAAGTATGTTCCGGATGATGGGCAACCCAAGGGGAACAAGAACGCGCAACCGAGTGCGTATGCAAGCCTGTGCTCATGGACGAGCGCGTTGACAGAGAACATGGGGTTTGTGGTCGAGAAGGAGCACCTCAGGATTCCGAGCACGAGGAATATTGCGGTGGTGGGGAGGAAATTTGAAAAGGAAGACGACAGCAGGGGCTTAGAGGAAAGACTGCAGTACGCGAGAGAAGTTGTTGAGAAAGAGATGGGTGGGCAGGTCGGTATTGAGCAGGTAAGGGTGCAATGGGTTGCAAGAGGGAGTGGATTGATGAAGCCTGGGAAGGGTGGGCACTAGACGACATGGCTTGCTGCCATGTACACTATCAAGAGACAAGCTGAAACCACACGTCACAGACCGGACAGAGCTCACTGATCGAATTGGGTATCATTGTGAAAGTGGTCGTCGAGTGCGAAGCCGCGTCTCGTACGAGGAATACATTCGTGGTATCATCCTTTCATTTCGCCGTATGCCACCAGGTCCTGTCCCTTTTTGTAATGCAGCAGAAGATGATCCTGTATCTAGTCGGTAATCCTTAAGCAAAGGTCAATTGCTTAAGAAGCAGGGGCACCACGGCCCCGCCCGAAGCCACCACGGAACTCAGGCTTGAACTCGCCAGGGGCAGCGCCCTCAGCCTTCTCGCCAGCGTCACGACGGCGGTAGCCACCCTCGCGGTCACCACGGTCGGGGCGGGGACCGCCACGGCCGCCACGGCGCTCGCCGTCACCGCCGAGCATACCCCGGGGAGGAGCAGAGCGCTGCTGCTTGATGTGGGTCTGGGGGACGATCTCAGCGGGCAGGTGGAGCCACTCGCGGAGGTAGTCGAGACCCTCGGGGGTGAGGGTGTAGTAGTAGTACTGCCACGAGAAGCGGGTCTTGACGTAACCGCGGGAGGTCAAAGACTGGCCTGCGTTGCATTAGACCAAATCACGCATACGTGACAGGGTATACTGACAAGCCTTGATGACGAAAAGGTTCTTGGTGTCAATGTCGCCGTGCTTGGGAAGGTTGAAGTCCTTCTTAGCAACGAGAACGCCCTCTGTGGTGACCGTGTGTCAGCCTATCCTTATATGCAGTAAAACTGCGAAAATATATACGAGTGTGCCATAGCCATGGCTCGCGCGTGGGTAGAATACTAACCTCGGAAGAGGTACCTGAGATAATTTGTTAGCAGAGATTCTCCGACTGAATGTAAGGGGGCCAAGTGCTGCTCATGATCAAGTCGTGAATTCGTGCGAAACTTCAGAGCTCGAGCGCGGCGTCGCATTGACGATGGTGAGGAAGACTAACTCGTGAATGAGCTTGCGATCGGCCTTGGGGATAAGCATCTTGACTGTTGCGAGGAGTCTCGGGGATGCTGTAGATTAGTTGAGTGGTTGGCGATGGAGAGCAACGGTCGTGTGGGAGATGGAAATGGGAAAACTGCCCAGTGGGCGGGCCTCGCTTACGTCTATAATAGTATTAGTGTGAAACTAGCTTGCATGGTTCACATGTCCCACTTTCAGGTCTTCACGTGACCGTAGTCCTGGTACGCGGAGATCGTCAAAGTTCGCCGCTGCCTCCTCGACAACCTCACCAACCTCACCCAGCGTACCCGAACCCCCTCAGTCGTTTACCTGTCCCGGAGCCCCACTTTTACACTCTCCTATAATCGATTCCGAGTTCTCAGAAGCAAAATGGAGGATATCACCCAGTCCCCAGTGACGGTGATCGTCGACAGCATCAAGGGCCAGAACATTGCCTTCACAACACCAAAGGGTGCCTCTCTTATTTCTCTATACGACACACTATACGAGCGCGCTCCATGGATCCAAAACTCCTCTTACATCCTAACGACCAACTCGCGCCGAGCAGTCCGTCACGCTGAGGAGCCTGTCTCGACACTGCTCTCTTCGCCATCAGACACATTCCTTTCGCTGCGCCTGACCGTACCTCTATGTGGTGGAAAGGGCGGTTTTGGTTCCATCCTGCGCGCCCAGGGTGGTCGCATGTCCTCGCGCAAGAAGAAGAACCAGGTCGATGCGAACGCATCGTCCCGGAACCTGGATGGACGCCGACTGCGCACCGTTGCCGAGGCGAAAACTCTCGCTGAGTACCTCGTGATCAAGCCAGAGATGGAACAGCGGGAGAAGGACGAGCGCAGGAAGAGGTGGGAGGACATCGTGGCTAGCACAGAACGGAAGCAGGAAGAGCTGCAGAACGCTGGCGGAAAGGCGCGCCTGGACGGCAAATGGCTTGAGGATAAAGAGGAAGCAGAAAACAAGACAAAGGAAGCTATTGAGAAGATGCTGTTGGCGCAAACGGTGAGCTCCGAGGACGAAGAAGACGAGGAGCCAGCTCAGCCAGCTGCTTCTTCGTCGAAGCCTGCTCAACAACGTGCTCTGTTTGGCTGGGACGATGAGGACGACGAGTTTATGAGCGACAGTGACGAGGAAGAGGACGTGTCAGAGGAGGATGTGAAGCAACCGGAATTTGAGGGCAAAGGAAAAGGAAAGGCAGCGTGAGCAATGAGCCATTGGTGTGGGGGTTTCATCATGTCACAGCATCATATGGTTATGGCGTTCTTTTCAGCGAAATGTTTCGATACCCAGCTTGTACAATAGCTTTCGGCAAGCACAACAGACAATGAATATTGGTAAATCTGTATGAGATCTTACAACACCACATGCGAGTTGTGTGCTCTTCGCTGATAGTATTGAACCCGATGGAAAGGGTCGCGGGTAAGTCGCCGACGGATAACCTATCATATGCAGCTCCACCCGCATTCTTATCGGAACATGCATCCTGCGCCCTAGGCGCATGTCATACGACTCCATGCTTAGCACCCGTCGTGTTGCCGAGTCCCTTGCTAAAAGGTAGCCATGCCTCTTTCCTCACACTTGTCGAGATTCCCGCAATGGCTTTGTCGACATTGAGGTACCCCGCGCTTCGAATCGCCAGCAGACGATACCCCGCGTTGCGAGGCAGCACTATCTCGAGAGCTGCCTTCTCCACCACGCCAAGATGGCAAATCCGCACCAAAGAGATGACAGAGGAGCATTTCAAGGATTTGAAAGTAAATCGAGAGCGATTAATGCAGGATATCCATCACACCTGTCAATGGGGTACTGGCGAAAGATGGGGCGAGTTAGTTGTCTCCAAGCTTCATAATTGTATAGTATTGATGTATGCAGGGCTGCTACAGAGACTGGAATGTCTCGCCTTGCACTCTCGGATACAGACAAGCAAGCAAGAGATTGGTTTGTAGAGACGACGCAGGCTCTGGGCTGCAAAACTACGGTTGATGAGATGGGCAATATCTTCGCCGTTCGACCAGGACTGAAGAATGACAAGCCGCCAACGTATGTTGGTAGCCACTTGGACACCCAACCGACGGGTGGTCGGTATGACGGCATTCTTGGTGTTACTGCTGGAGTTGAGATGCTGAAAGTCCTGGCCGACAACTGGGTTGAGACTGAATATCCAGTTGGTGTCGTGAACTGGACGAATGAAGAAGGCGCGCGATTTCCGATGTCGATGGCATCGTCTGGCGTTTGGGCTGGATCTATACCTCTCGAAAAGGCACATAGTCTCCGTGAAGTACATCCAGGGACCGCAACTCAGAAATCCGAGCTTGAGCGGATTGGCTACTTGGGAACTACACCGGCGAGTCACGAAGCAATGCCGATGGCTGCGCACTTCGAGCTTCACATCGAGCAGGGCCCTCTTCTGGAGATGGCTAATAAGAAGATTGGTGTCGTAGCCGGTGTGCAAGCCTACAAGTGGCTCACCGTCAAGGTCAAGGGCCGCGACACCCACACTGGCACCACAGACCTCAAGTCCCGCGCCGATGCGCTACTCACAGCGTCAAAGATGATCCTGCACTCCCACAAATTGGCCACAGCCAATGGCGCCCTGGCTTCAACGGGTATTCTCAATCTCAAGCCTGGCTCCACCAACACCGTTCCTGGCGACGTGACGTTCAGTCTAGACATCCGGGCCAAGAAAGACGAGACAGTTGCGGAGATGAAGAAGCTTGTCGAGCGCGACTTTCCTCGCATCGCAGCCGGCGAGAACATCGATGGCCTGAACGAGGGCTGCACTCCTGGCCTGCCCCTCTCCGTCAGCATTACCGAGGACTTTGACTCGCCCGCCACAACCTTCCACTCGGACTGCATCCATGCCGTACGTCAATCTGCATTCTCTGTCCTCGGGCCCAACAGCCGGAATCTGGTTCTGGATATGACGTCTGGCGCAGGGCACGATAGTGTGTATACGAGCAAGCGGTGCCCAACAAGCATGATCTTTGTACCGTGTAGGGAGGGTGTGTCTCACAACCCAAGAGAGTTCTGTGAAGAGGTGGATTGCGCCCTCGGCGCGGAGGTATTGCTGCAGAGTGTGGTGCGTTTCGACCGGATGAGAGATGAGAGAAGGGTTACATGGAAACAGGAGCCTTACACGATCTAAGTGGGAATGCTGCTCAATAGCGAGGGTGACCATATGCTCATTATCGATCTGGCACTATGCTAACTGGGTCTTGCCGAGGGGCGTGGAATCCAGCACCTGACTTTTCAGCAACAGCTGGAAAGCACTTGATGGATAGTGCCAATGTTGCCTCATGGATCAGACCGATCGGGGGTCAGATGTCCTTCTATCTGTACCATAGGCCATCCGTGTGGCATCGGGCAGTTCTTCTCCGGAAGCGAGTGATATTCCCTCTGATACACGGCTTCGTTGGACATAGGCTACATAGAAGGGTGAGAGATGCCTTAATGAGGTCACAGTCAGAGGCTCCTATGGCCTCACTTCAAACGAGATATTCCATCGACGGTTCTTTAAAGTCGCATGAGGGGCTGTTGTAATCACACGAGAGTGAATGTATCTGCCTCGTCTTCTTCCCAGTCAACGCCTTGCTTGGAGTCAGCAGAGTTTAGGAACCATCTAAGTATATGCGCTTACCTTCTCCGTGCATCATGTCATGGACGTAGATTTCTGTGACAAACAGCCAGCCTTTACCATCCTCTGCCTTTCGTAGTATACAGGGCACATCGAGACCGTGTAGAATAGCGACGCAGTCACCCACTTGTAGTCCTATGTCTCCGTTTTTCACAAACCCGAGTTTGCCACTCTCCAGCACGACAAGCGCACTGCTTGAATGAACGCCCCAATCCAAGAGGTCTTGTAGCCTTGCAAAGGATTGCTCGTGTGTAGGCGTTTTGATGAGACGTTCGAAGTCGGTTTCTCTCTCGGCATGATTGAAGAATACCACACGGAAGAAATCTGTGAAAAATTCTTGAGTCGGCTCGGCACCAAACTCTTGCGAAGAAGGAGCCGCTTGCACGGGGTTCGGGACGGTGGTTCCCCCTGAGTTTTGTTGAAGTTTTCTCTCATGTAAAGCCTTCGTTTCGTTCCATGCCTCATGGAAGGGGCGCTGGAGAACAGAGGCAAATCGCGTTTCATGGAAGAATTCGTCCATGGTTTCCTTGAACGTGTGTATATCGACAGCGATGGAGTCCACGACTTTGCCCGAGACGACAAGTTGATCCTCGATCACTGGCAAGGTTGGTTTCCAATTACGGTGAAGCGAAGCGCATGGTTTGTTCGCCAGAATCATTCCACACCTGAGCTTCTCATGCCAGAGCGGCACCCAACTCGGACTTCGCTCTAGATTGTATCGATTAGTGTAGGTTATAGACACCAATTTCCCGGAACCATCAATCTGGTACCTTGTGCATTCCTGGACCATTGTGGCAATCGGCTTTCCGTAGTCTACAAAGTCATCTGGGAGGATGTCGCCTGCAAACCCGATTAAGCTGAATACCTTGTCTCTCGGATCTTGACATTTGTGCTCATCCAAGCATTCTAGGAGATCCGCCAGTTCGGAATTCTCGTTTGTAGCTTCCTTCAGTGCAGTCTGCTCAATCAGATCCATCATTTGCACGCCCAAGACTTGAGTAAAGTCGTATGATTCACTTGAAAGCCGATTCAAATTGTCTTTGATGAAATCAAGAATCGTGTCTGCCATTTGGATGAAAGATTTCCAAGACGAGAGTTCTGTGCCGAGGAGAAAAGAGACGCTTTTGGCGAACACTGCTTCTTGGAATACCCATATACGACTGAACCATGGACGACCAAATATTGCCCATTCTGGAGTCTGGTCCAGTATAGTTCTGCCGTGCCAATCCATGTACAAATCTGGGTCCAGAATAAGATCAGCGTCGTGGAGATTGAAACCTGACTTCTGTCCAAGCCAAACGATTACTCGTGCAGCAGTCTTGTAGACCTCAGACATTTGCTTGACTTGTGAATTGCGCTCGGTCACATCCATCTGGTTGATGCAGATTTGGTCCACCCAGATGTATCCCGGTCTGTCCTTTTCTGGCTGATGGCAGACCAGTAGACTGTGCAGACAAGTAGCCAGGTTCTCAGTAACCCGATATACTTGCTGTCCATGGTAAGGAGTGGAAACAAATATCCCAGTGCACAGATCAGTGCTGCCCCAGCAGTATGATATGGCTTCATATTGTGGTGCTTTGGATAAAGGGACCGTGATGAGCTTGAAACCGACCAGAACGTTGTCCAGTAATTTGGCATTTCGAACATCCAGTAGCCGTATATGACCCTCGGGTATTGGCATGAACCGCAGCGGTCGGTAAGACTCTCGTTTACTCGAGACTAAGCGACGAAAGAGCGAGGGTACAATTGTTGGCTGCTCGACACTTGAAGTTGCCGATTGCTCGAGTGGGGGCTCAGCACTCCAAGGCTTCCATTCCCCTGTTGATGTGAGTCCGGGAAATCTTGGATATCGCTCCGGCCTCGTGAGCTCCTCTATGAGCTCTTCCCAGCTGCCTATCGTTCTCTTGTTTGAGGTGCTTTGTTCTCCCATATTTGTGAGCCTAAGCTGCTGTATACAAACATTAAACCAACGTGAAAATGCGATCTTAATTGTGACAGAGAGCAAGATATCACAGTGAAGTGAACATAGGAAGGCTGGGAGGAGTATCAGGGTGGGGTATTACAGCGCTAAACCACTCCTGCCAATCCACAGCCACAATCCAAGTCCAGCCCGTAAGCTTCAGCCTTGCTATGTTCAATTCGAGGAAAAACGCAAGATGCATTTCGATCAGTCAGAGGGAGAAGGATATGATATCATGGGAAAAGCCCTCACGCCTAGAGCTTTGCTTGGAGCCGCGCTTTTACACTGTTCTGCAGCTCCTCCAGGCTCCCCAGCAACTCAATCCCATACCTTTGACAAACAAGCTGCACATTTCCCCTCTTGTAGAATCCATCTGGACAACAAACTACCGCCTTGCCCGTTCCCGCATACATGCCTAACTCCAGCAGGGTGATGGGCGTCAACGTGCCCGGCTTGAAGTAGAATGCGATAACATCAGCCACCTTCGCATGGTCCATTTCCCATTCGACCTGTTCTTTGAAGCGTAGATCAGATATGTCTTCGATCCACGTGCTGTCCCAAGCATCGCAGCGCGGGTTGAGGATCTCTACGGGTAGGTCGGAGAGCGAGGCTGCGAGGCTGGTTTGCCAGTCGGCAGCAGGATTGGGCTCGATGCTGCCATAAAGAATGACGGAAGGTTTGGTGATGATTGGGCGAGTCGGAGGCTTATAGGTGACTGCCTTTGACTCTTGTGACATCTTCAGAGTGATGTATAGTGTTATCGTAGAATGGTGGTAGCGAGAGTTACAAGGCTGGCGCTCGGCTAGATCGCTGTAGCCTAACCAGATCGAACTGGTAGAATGTTAGTGATTTGGTGAACACCACGGCTGGTATGTTTGATGAATCTTCAAAGGTTGAACGTATAAGTCATTTATACAATCCAAGCCTAGCCTATTGCACTACTTCGCAGCGTGCCAGGATGAGAGGGTAGAAGATGTGTTCATGGGCCTGCATGGTGGTAAAGTCGAGTTCATATTCGCATTATTTTGGTATCTATGTAATAATTGAATCCAGAACGGTATCATCGCTAATAAGCCACGCTTCAAGCGCGCTGACCGAAAACTTTGTCGAAGTTGGTCAGGGTAAACCTGTAGCGGACGTTGTCGTTCTTGTAGACACGCTCAACGGCCTCCTTGCAACCGGCCTCACTGAGGTCAATTGTCTCAATCCAGCCCTTGATGTCCTGCTTCGCTGCAAGCTGCAGCATCTCCTCCATCTCGGGCCTGTTTCCAATGTGCGATGCGCCCATGTAGCAGCCGTTGGGAGCGAAGGTCTGCGCAGGGAAGGCGGGGAGCGGGTTGTCGGGGAAGCCGACCATGTGGAAGGTGCCGTTAACCTTGAGGATAGAGAAGTACTCAGACAGGTCGAACTTGTCGGTGGCATCAGCGGTGTTGATGACAAAGTCGAACTTGAATTTGTAGTTCTCTGCCCAGCCCTTCTCCTTGGTGACGATGAAGTCCTTAGCTCCCATCTTCAATGCATCCTCCTTCTTGCTGGGGGAGTGGGAGATGACAGTAACCTCAGCGCCCATGGCAACGGCCCAAAGGACACCGAAGTGGCCAAGGCCACCAAGCCCAATGATGCCGACCTTCTTGCCTGGACCAGCACCTAATCTCTTCAGGGGAGAAAATGTGGTGATACCGGCGCACAACATGGGTGCGGCAATATGTGTCTCAAGCTTCTCGGGAATCTGGAAGACGAAGTACTCGTGGACACGAACGTGCGAAGAGTAACCGCCCTGCGCAACAGTGCCGTCGGGGTGCTTAGCACCGTAGGCGTCAACTTGGTTGGGGCAGTAGTTCTCCTGATCGGCCTTGCAGTTGTCGCAAGTAAGATCGGCGCCGACCTGAGCACCAGACCCGACACGGTCGCCAACCTTGTGCTTGGTGACCTTGGATCCGACCTTGACAACGCGGCCAATAACCTCGTGTCCTACGCAAAGGGGCAGAGGGATGTCCTCGCCCCATCCGCCTGTGATAGTGTGGACATCTGAAGCGCAGACACCGCAAGCATCAACGGCGATGTCGACGTCGTACTCCTCGAACTTTTTGAGAGGAAGCTACGGTTTTGTTAGCGACTGCAATGAGCCTTGGGATAGCGCGACATACCTCCTGGCGCTTGAAGGTGCTCCAGTTCTTGATGTCATTGACGGCGAAAGCGTCGGTGGTCTCTGGGTAAGGCATTGTGGTGGATGAGGAGGAAAAAGTGTAGATGAAGTGCAGGTATTGCTGACCGTGAGGGGAAACCGCAGAGGGGCAGCTGGGCGTATTTGAAGCGCTGCCCTCTTACACTCCACATTATCGGTCCATTGGTTTCCGCCAGTGATGTCAGGTGAAATACCGACGTTAGGTCGTCCCAGCCGTCATAGCTCCCTGCATATTTGCCTGATTGGGCGGTTCTACGGGCGACGAGGCCTTCTGCTGGGGCCGTTGCTATCGGCTACCTTTTTGTATCGTCACCAGCGCGTCAACCAATGTCTTAGGCATCTAACATCGACGATTTTGGTTGCAAAATCTTGCGCCTAGACTCATGTGTGACACCTCAGTAGCTGCTGCAAAGGCGATTTCTTCGCCGTTGGAGATTCATCCTAAATCTCAAATTGTGATGCCGTCATCGTTGACGTTCGACTTTGCCCCACGTACAGCTTGAGCCTCCCCCACGCATGGAGGGGCAGCAGTTGTCGTGCCGATCGGCTTTCTCGCCGCTCCAAGTCGCTTGAGCCAGACCCATTGTAGAATGGGGCTGCCGACAGGCCGACTGTTGTCTCTCGTCCGAAACTCTTTAGAACACCGTGGTGACTTCGCTTTGGGTCAACTGCTCTTTTTCCAATCGGTAGCAGTAAGTTTCCGAAAGCCTGCGAGTCTGGCTGAACAGTCATTAGACCAGTGTTCCACACGCTGTATGTCAAACGCCGGTGAAAGGATATTGAAGACAGCGACTTCGCTTTTCGTGTTGCTTCCAGACCGATCGGACAGTCCAACTCTTGCGTGGTGGGTTCGCCCACTCTTTATTAGAGATGTGCGTTCATTGTGAACGTGTGTTTTGGACTAGGTTTACGAAGATGTCTGAAGATTCCAGGATACAAAGATCAGAGCGTTACAACTGATGGCTTGGGAGCGCCGGGAGCATATAACAGCCTGTCCGGATTGCGACATGACACCCCCACAAGGCGTGCATCGGTCGTCAACGTCAAAGAGGCAGCCAGTACATTCGTGACGAGTTGGAGGGAGGATCACAATGCTCAGATGGCTGTGTTGCCGCCCCGACATTATGGTGTACCCTCCCGGGCTCATCCAGGTACTCTCGCACTAGTTCCGTCGCGTGGGGCAGGACTGTTCCATCAACCACATCGTGTCATCCATCCTTGACGTGTTTGTATATCAGGCCATGACAATTGACGTCATGTTATATCCATGTCAGACTGCTTTTCGGTTGTCGATTCCGCGCACTCTCCACGGAGACCTTAGACCGTCGCGCGTCACGATCCTGCATACAAGGCATTGCGGAAAGCGGGCTTGTTATATACAGCGGTCGTACTACGCTTTGAAACATTCACATGCGGATATTTCCGCGACAACGGCAGCGGCAACGGCACGTGTGGAAGACCTAACGCCGGCACTTTCGAAACATGAGGTGCAGTCACAGCATTTGTTGGGCGAGGATGGATTCCTGAAATCTCCACACAAAGCTTGAGTACAACCGTTACGGCCCGCGGCGTTTTGTCGCGAGAGTCATGGTTGCAGAACCGGCCCACGTCAACAATAGGCAGTGGCTACGCTTATTAACTTGGCTTCAGGGTTCATTAATACTCATTGCGCTGACGAACCGACCTTTTAGTCTGTCGAAGCACAAATTAAATCTTTAAGCGGCGCCTAATCGGTCACGGCGCAGGGATCGGCTTCCTGAACTGGGATGAGCGTGGTCAGATACCTAAATCCCGAAACAGTGCACAGTGACAGCAGATGTTGACGCCTTTGCACAACAGCATGGCACTTTAGCTTGAGAAAGATCTTCTCATCAAGTGCAACGTTACGCAGGGGCGCCCTTTCAAACACGCATGCAGTAGGCCAAGCGCTTGCTTATTGCGTGGCAACGCCTCGAGTGACCCAAAGTCAGCGACAATATCCGGCACCAATTGCATTGGTCCAGAATCCAGGTCCATTTCATAACAAAAGTCGGTAGAGAGTGGTACTATCGTAGCGTTCACGTGTAGGTGACTGACGGGCGATCATCTTCCGCAACGAATAGGATGCTCGTTTCACTATATTCGGGTCGGACGCTGGAAATGAATGACTGCGGGGAGAGCCTTACCTGGAAGACTATCGCGCCACGTCCAGGGTATGGGCCAAGCTTAAGTGGCTGCCACTTTTATATCAGAGCGCTCACCCTCGTGGCCACGCGGTGGGGATGGCGAATCTGCTGCTGCTCACCTCCACGTCGTCAAGATGCCCACATATCCACTCCAGCTCACCTGCTTGGGGGTGATCTACAGTACACCTATACTGGCAGCTGTTTTCGTAGCGCTGAGAATCTATACACGGCGGAAGCTGAACTTGAGGTTAAGCTGGGGTGTGTACTGTATCTCTTCGCTGGATCAAGACTGACAGCAGATGCAGATGACTGGCTCATCATAGTAGCGTCAGTGCTATCAATTGCGCTCATCGGTCCCTCACACAGACGTTAGTAATGAACTAGCCAAGCACAGTCAGTGACTAAAAGTTTTCAGATGTTAAGATGTGGCATGTTGGAATTCACATCTGGGATGTAGATCCAAACAAGATTGAGCCAGACTACGACGAGTACTACGCGGTATGTTCATCACTGTCTGGCACATAAAGCCCGCTGACCCGTCAGGTTGTGATGGCATTCAATCTTCTCAACATCCCAATCCTACCACTTGTTAAAGCATCCATCATCCTGCTGCTTCTCCGCGCCGGATCCATCATCACATGGCTGAAAAAAGTGCTATACGCCATCTTGGTCTTCACTGTTGGGAGCTCACTAATACCATGGTTCCTGTACATCTTCACATGTCCACCACAGACTGGCAACACCTGGAAGCCACGAACATTTGGAGGCCTCCACTGCATGGGCCGACATCGAATGGGCGAGATGCTGATCTGGGTTACCTGCGCCAACCTTCTCACCGACCTTCTCATTCTACCAATTCCGTTCATCATCGTCAGGAGAATGATGAGCGCGCGGCTGCGGTCTCGCCTTGTCGTTCTGACTGTTTTCGCCTGCAGTCTAGCAGTGACAGGCATCGGCGCCGCCAAAATTTACCTTTCTTATCGCGACCGCCTCTACACGCTCTATGTCCCCGACTGGACATATCCAATAGACTACTGCATCAACCACATCGAAAACAACGTCGCCATCATCGTCGCCAACATACCCATCCTGCGCGGCCTGGTCACGCGGTGGGTGTTCAATTTCAAGAACGGGAAACTCGTGATCCAGGACCGCAAAGAGCGACCAACGCCGACACGCAAGCGTTCAGACCTCTCCGCGAAAGCGCACCGCAGAGTGTACAGCAGCCATGTGATGCGCAAGCTACTGCCCTGCATCGACGACATTTCGTCCAGCCTGGCAACGCCAGAGCAGTCCAAACAGCGCCCTGAGCGCGCACTGTCCGGCACCTTTACCAACCTCGAACAACCAATCCACAGGAGCCGCAAGCTGAGCACTTACTTCACCCGCTCGGTCGACCGCTACGACAGCGCTGATGAGCTCGAGAAAGGAGATGCCCGCGATACAGTGACGTCCGTTGGCTCTGCCACGCTCGTCGGCTCACTGAGCCGCGAGTCGGCCAACTGGGATACCGCGTTGTTGCAGGCGAAGAGGAGCAGTCCGACACTGCGCCCGAGCGAGCCCTTCGGCGCCATGGAGCCGCTGGGCGAGATCCAGCCGCTGGAGCAGGTGCGCATGCGCAGCGCGTTGGACGGCGGGGAATTCGATTTCGGAGAAGCGGTATGGGCGTACTCGCCGCCGTCGCGCGTGTAGTCGTTTTTTTGTTGTTGTTGCAGTAGCACTTGCACTTGATACCCATCAATCCGTCACGGTCAGAGCCAAAGACGTTCTTATACACTGTTTCACACCCACCCTCTGCGTGCGCGCAGGCCCAACAATCCACGCCCCACTGCCCTCGCTGCGAGCTTCACGCTCATTACCACCCCGGACCCCGTTCCTGTCTCCTCGACCCCCCAATTGGTACCCTCCTGCTGCGAAGCGGTCGCCTCGCCACACGCGCTTCTCGCCCGTCACCCGGCCCTGAGGGCCGAAGGCCGCCCACGTCGCCGGGCACGCGGTGCAGCAGCACCCCGGGGCCCCAGCACGTCACTCACGTGGGCGCGCAAGCCCGCCCGATCCAGCCGGCGGGGATATAGCACGCGCAGTGGTATAGGCACCGTACGTACAATACGCACGCCGTAACCACGCCGCAACTCGAGAGCTGCGGCCAGACCAGTCCCCGCGATCCAGACTGCAGCGCTGCGCTTCCCTTCCCCCGAGCCCAGAAAACGCACCTGCAAACTGCTGTTGTCGCTGCTCGCCCACGCCGGCCAGGGCGCCCCTTGCATTCCGCTGTTGGCCATGGGCAGCTGAGTCCCGCCGCGGCCAAGAACGGCTCGCAGACTGCGGACAGTCAATCAGCCTCAGCCTCAGCCAGGGCTTTCCCATTGCGGCGGGCGCACAGCACCGACACCGACGCCGACACCGTCTGCACAATGGCGCACGCGTGTCGACATCCCATCACACAGGTAGGTAGCGCCGAGAAGGCACGAGGTGTGACGCACGCATGCGCACTCGCACCCCCCCTACCAAGCACGCAGCTCCATCCTGCAATGTCGCGTGGCTGCTTGCATCACGCCGCGCACCGATACAGGCCCGAGACGCGCCCGGAGCTGAGCACCCCGCCGGCGCGCTGGAAGGCATGAGACGAGGTGATTGCTGCGGGGTGGAGACGCGCTGGAGAGATGCGTCGTCGTGCAACACGCAGGTGGAGACGGCCGTGTCGGAAAGACTTGCCCCAGCGTATATTAAGTTTGGCGTCGCGTAGGGTTGCAATCTATTTCGCCCCGCGGTTGATATGGATAAAGTATGCCAGGTGGCTAGCACCTTCTTGACTGTGCTTGGCTCGTTGTCTGAACTATGTCATGCAGAGTCTAACCGAGTAATGGTTCTGTCTTCACGTTTGTCGGATTACGAGTAAGTGAAGGTACCAAGACTTGTAGGCTATCATTGATTACAAGGTATATACGGAACACCGAAAGTGTTGCGCGCCGATTTGCACCGTGTCGTACCTCCGAGTCTCAAGACAATAGTCATCCAATAACTCCTAGGTGAATTTTTATTGCCTTCATCTGGCGGGCAGTCCAGTAAAATCGTCAATACCAATGGTAGGTGTGACGGCGATAGTGATTGGCGAACAGCACATGCATGTAAACAGGTGACAGTCGAAGCCTGATTGCCGTGCGGAAAAACAGGGGTAATAAACGTGGTTGATCGGACGCGGTCCGAAGGACTGGGGTGCATGATCGACGAGCTCATATTGAGAGCAAGACTGCCAAGCCGGCAGCAGCAATGGTCGAACCAAGGGCTGCCAGCGTCATATGTGCCGACGAGGTTCCAGCTGCTGCTGTTACGTTGCCGGAGATCTGGCCAGCAAGAGTTTCGTCATCGCTGCGGACACAGCCTGTCCTTGCTGTAATCTCGCTTGGGCAGGGGACCCGTTTGAAGTTGGCGCTGTGAGACGTCAGATACAAGGCTGTCTGAGCAAAATCCCCTGCTTACCTGGGGAACGAGGCGTCTTGCAGCCAGTCGAAACGCCACTGACAAGCGGATCGTAGCGATTCTGGTAGATTTTGACAATCGTCGTTCGTGGCAACACCTTCACGGTCTTGGCCGAAGACGGATTGAGATACGCCATACTGCGTGGCACAGCCATCGTTCGAAGTGGTATTCCCGCCAGGGACCTTGGATAATCAGCCTCTGCTCTCGTGAGAACAAAAATAGTCATACCGCTAAACTGAACCGATTCGCCGTGTTGATGTCATAGGCAGTGTTTGACGCCTGAACAATCATGCTCTTCCCTATCAAGGGCTCACTGGTGAAGTCCAGTTGGTAGCATGCGCAGCACCATGCATCTTCTGTTGCGCCGCCTACCATGTCCTTGGTGAGGAAGACGCCGGCAAACCCGTACGAGAATGTTTCGTTGACGGCCCAAGGTTGTTGTTGAGAGCAAGCGAATGCCGTCCCTCCGTTGCAACCGGTACCAGCATCAAGCCCAATGGGCTGTTCGTCAGCTGCGCATGATCCCACTGGGGTGTTCACAGATGCTTTGCCTTTCCATCCGCAAGACGGCTTGCAACAGTCCCAATACCGTGTCGTGACTGCTTCGCCGCTGTAGTTGAGGTTTGCACTATTCACTAGGACTGCAAAGAGTTCCAAGGCGAGGAAGATATGTTGCTGAAATGGAGGCGTCATTTCGTGATGGAAGAAGTAATTGTGAAGCAAAAGCCGGGAGGCATAGTTTGATAACAGGGGCAGTTGCGGGCCACGAAAATGTATTTGAACGATAGGGGGAGGGGCTTGCTATGTTCGGACGTCCGTAAAGAGAAATCTTGCTGGTGGTGCGGTCGTGGCCTAGACGGCGAGCATGGTCTACAGGCGCTGGCATATCCTGCGCCTAAGCCGTTGTACGCAGGGATCGGCTTGGGCTGTGAGGCAATGGATATCAAAGCCGATGCTTGGTACGGGTCAGCAACATTTTGGGTGGCTCCAATGTGGCAAGCATCGGAACGCGAACCCAGTCGGGTCAATGCCCCCTTGCAATTTACTGTGAACGCCTTCCCCACACTTTCGCGACGGTGTTTCGATCCCCGCAATCGGGCCGTGGCCTCCATTTCCGTTGAGTGTCGCTGTTCCCGGCGGATCCTTGGAATGACTTTTCAACTGGTCTCATTGTTATTGTGCTGTCGCGCCGTTCGTTTTGAATGGAGTTGGTCTGAAGTGCCACAAAGCCATTATCTTGGGTGCATAAGCGAACCACGCCGCATCCTCATTGGCATCGCGTAGTCGCACATGAGTCTGCAAGGGCGCCGGTAGCTGGATACTGGTGGTCGATAAGCACGTGGCGCTGTGGCTGGCGGGTATCCCGCCTGCAAGGCCCTGGGTCCTGGGCGAATCGTACATGTTCGCTCAAACTGGACGCCCTCAAAGTAGATCCAGTTGCATATGAACAATCTACACGATTGCATGAGCATGAGACAAGATTTTGAGGATGCCGTGACGTGGAATAGTGAACAAGGGTTATCCTCAGAGATTCTCTTGACACATCGACCGTGTGCTCTCGAGACGCTGTGAGATGGTCGCAATGGGCACATGGAGCTGGTCCACTCACTCTTGACACCTGTTCGCGGCGCGAAGAAAGACAACAAAGAGGAAATTGGTGCATGTACGTGGCCCAATCAGCGAGGCGATCAGAGATAGAAAGCTGAATCTGGGTCTGACAAGTGTACACCCTTTGTTCCTTTTCCTGTGCGATGAGTGCGGCTTTCGGTTTTCGAGACAATGATTCCAACGCTACGCACTCGTGATGGCGATCGTCTTCACTTGCGTCCAAAGATCTACTGCACCGACTGACGGAGAGGTACGGCGCTGCCGAGAGCGTTGATGGATTGCAGAACTCCCAATGAAGTAACGAGTGACGTCCAGATTTCAGGGCTGAAAGCCTCGTTAGTGAAAGCAGCTCAATCGCCGAGAGCACATACCCGAGGCGCAGACCAAAACTGAAGGACGATATTGGTGCCGGAGTGAGCGAGGAAGTGTTGTCATACCAACAGTCAGCGATCGGAAGTGGCAGGGCAGCTGAAGCAGGCGCTGTCAGAGTCCTAGACTTCGTCGCTCAGCTCCTTCCTGCCTGGAATATCAAGGTCAACAGTAGAAAGCGCGCCACCCCTTGTCTAAACTTCTTGAATTCTTTTGTCTATTGGTCATAACTCTTAACGTGGACGCAGCCTATACACCACGGCGACCACCAACGGTCTTCAAAGTCTCCTTCATGGCGTCTGTCAACTTGCTTACTAGCAGGTCTTTCAGACCCTTCTTCTCGGGCTTGGGCATGAAACCGAGCTCGATGAGATAGCTGAGGTACACACCCACTGTATCCTCTGTCACAGCACCGCCAGCGCTCCAGTCTTGCCCTGTCCACTTCTTGTCCTCCTTTAGTGCCTTCGTCGCGTTGCGGTCGTCCATCTCTGGTGCCTTGGTATCGGCTGGCAAGTCGCCCGTGACAAAATGGTACAGCGGCAGCAGTGCGTTCTCCTCCCTAGTGCCGGAACGATCCGCAACATAGGCCTCCATGTCTTTCTTCCACTGTGAATATGGTACTTCAGGAACGTTGTAGCCAAATGACTCCAAGCTACCGAGGAACTGCTGGAATGTGATGCGTGGGTGCGAAGTGATTTGCGATACACCAAGCGGTGCGACAGGCGGGCTGAAAGTCGACGATACAACAACGCGAGCGACGTGGTTCACAGGAACCATGTTGATCGTGTTCTTGATGTCTGGGCGGGACTTGAGCTGGACGCAACTCTTGAGAATGCGGATGAGGAAATCATCGGTGTTGGTCGTGCCGTTCTCTGGGTCACCGAGAACATAGCCGGGGCGGATTACGCAGCCACTAAGACCGCGTTTGCCAGCTGCACGTGTGATGTACTCTGCAGCCCACTTGGACTGACCGTATCCTGTTCCAAGACCCTTGCGGGCGCCCTCGAGGTCGTCTTCTTCAAGAACGCCAGTTCCACCTTCGGACACGGACTTCTCAGACAACTTGACGAAGTAATCGGTGTCGAGGACGGATGTGGATGACACAAGACCAAAGTTCTTGGCTTTGCCAGTAGAGCAGAGGGAGAGAGCAGTCATGGTAGATTCCACATTTGGACCGCGCAGGCGAGAGTAGGGAAGAACCCAGTGCACGAGAGCGCCGTTGTGGATAACGACATCGACCGAGTCGCAGAGCGCATTCCAAGTGTTTGGCCCAAGACCGAAGTTGGGCTGCTGGAGGTCACCGACGAGCGGTTCGAGGCGGCCCACCCAACTATCCTCCCAGATACCGTACGCTTCGCAGGTCTTGCGCACACGATCGAGTGCTCCATCAAGATCCTTTGCACGGACTAACACCGTGACCTTGCCAGGTCTCGCAAGGAGGTCACGTAGGATGTACGCTCCCAAGAATCCAGTGGCACCAGTGAGGAAGGTGTGGATGTCCTCACCAGGCACCAAAGGTTCTCTGGTCTTGAAATCGCTCAACTGCGCAACAAGATCTCTGGCGTCGGCGGAGTAGGCCTCGTCCTCTGGGTCGTCCTCAATAGCTTCAGCAGAGTCCAGTCGCAGACCGATGGGGTCGATGGCCTGGTCAATGTTCGCTGAGAATGCGCGCAGTGTTGGGTACTGGAAGATTGTGGTCATAGGCACATCAATATCCTTCCACTCTTGACGGATCTTGAACAGAAGCTGTTGTGCGATAATGCTGTGGCCACCGAGATCGAAGAACGAATCGCCACCACTAAGACTTTCAGCGGTCACACCGCGGTCGCTGAGAAGCTCAGCCCAGATCTCAGCCATCTTCTGCTCAGTAGGAGTCAGAGCTTGGCCCAGCTGTGACGGCCGCCTAGCACCTGCAGCAGCGATTTGCTTCGGCTCGGGGAAGGGCAACGCGGGACGGTCGATCTTGCCGTTGGGGTTGAGAGGGAATCGCAACATGGGTACGATGACTGATGGAACAGCGTAGGACGGGAGCTTCTTCTTGAGGTGCTCGCGCACGTCATCTCTCAGGTACTTAAAGCGCTTGAGCATGGAGACCATATCGGTCTCATCTGTAGAAGTCTCGGTAGCGCCGCGCTCCTCGAGCCAGTCGTACCATCGCTTCATCTCGGGAACGATGTAGCTGACCAGCTGGGGCTCCTCGTACGCGTCGCGCTTGAGCAATGTGACATTCTCTCGGACCAAGGGGTGAGCGGACAGATGCGAGTCGATCTCTCCAAGCTCGATACGGAAACCGCGAATCTTGACTTGAGAATCGACACGTCCAGTGCAGTGAACGTTGCCGTCAGGCCCGTAGTGTCCAAGATCTCCAGAGCGGTACAGTCTGTCGCGAGGGCCCTTGTAGAATTCGCGCCACGGCTCAGCTGCGCCCTGGCTCTCGACTCGCTGCTTGTCCTCGTCTGCCCACTTCTTGGAATCAACGAACCAATTGTCCACGAACTTGGAAGACGTCATGTCTGGCAGGCCCAAGTATTCCTCGGCGAGACCACCAGCGCGAACGTATATTTCTCCACTCTCGCCAACGCCGCACACCTTGTTGCGATCGTCGCGGTTGACTACCAGCAGCTGCACGTTGTTCATGCCACGGCCTGCTGGAACAACATCGCCGATGCTGTCCAAGAACTCGGGGGCTTCGGTGGCGCTCGGTACTTCGTAGTAGCTGACAGCGCGCTGCGTCTCGGTGGTACCATACATGTTGACAACACGAACATTTGGCGCAAGGGCTTGCAGTCTCCTGACATCGCGCTTGATGAGCAGATCGCCAACGAAGAACGAGTGGTGTAGGGCAGGGAAGATGGCCGAAGCACCTCCTACCAGGATCTGACCCATGGCTGGTGTCAAGTGTGTGACTGTGGCGCCGTACTTGCGCATCCATTCGGCCAGCTTCTCGTGCTGGATGTCCTCCTTGCTCGGCACAAGCAGCTGAGCACCAACAAACAGGGGTGTGAAGATGTCTCGCTGGATGGGGTCGTGGGCGATGCCCGACAGCATAGTGAACTTGTCGTTCTCAGACAGTCCAAATGTCTCAGCCATCCACGGGAAGTAGTGGGTCAGCGAGAAGTGTCGCCCCTTGACGCCCTTGGGCTTGCCCTCCGAGCCAGATGTGAAGGACAGTGTGGGTGTGGAATCAGGGCCGACGAGGACGCCCGGCAGCTCTGCCTTGCTCTTCTGCTGCTCAGCCAGGACGTCGGCGCCGTCTCGGCTGCCTCCAACGAGTGTACCGTCATCCTTGAGCTCGAGGGCCGGTACCTCGGTCCTGAGCTGCAGGTTGTCTGCGATGTACTGGCGGACCTGGTCGGAGATCTGGCCGGCTTCCTGTGTGGCCTTGTTGATGACGACGAGGGCGCGGGGCTGCGAGACTTCGAGGTAGATGCACTGGCGGTCGGGGGGGTATCTGCGGCAATGTCAGTGCTGTGTCAAGTCGAGTGGTCTTGCCTCACGCACAGTGGATCCAGCACGGAGAAGGTCGCGCCTGCCGCCAGCACGGCTATGATGGCAACGACCAGGTCGACGCCGCGGTGGGCGAAGATCATGACGACATCGCCGCGCTGGATGCCGCTCTGCACGAAGTGGTGCGAGAGCACGGCGACGGCCTCGAAGATGTGCTTGTATGTGAAGGCGCGCTCGGGGGTCCTGCTGGTCGCCGTCTCGACGACGCAGCGGCGCTCGGGGTGCTTGCGCGCATTGGCAGCGAAGATCTCGTGGATGGGGCCCTTGAAGTCAGACCAGTGAAGGTCTGCCGTCGGGTCGGGAAGGCTGCTGGAGGCCATGATGGCGGGCAATGGCAGGCACTGGCGTGCAATAGCAGCGGGCAGCGCTCTACAATTTCTGGGCGGGGTCGTGTGTGGATGGTGCCAATGGAGTCAATCCAGCCTGGCGTGTGATATGCAAGCAATGGGGGGTTCAGAGGAAGTCTGCGTGCATCCCTCTATGACTGTGCCTGAGAAAAGTCTGGAGAGAATGCTCGGGGAATGACGCAGAGTGGCAGCGTCGACTCATGCGGTATCGGCTGGCGTCCCGCACTAAAATTACGGGGAGCGCGCAGCTCGCAGTTCAGCCCTACGCAACGTCGGCGTCGGCGGCAGATAGCACTAAGGGCCATGTGCGACGCGTCGCCCGCTGCGCAACGGCGACGTCTCTGCGCTGGTGAGCGGCGCTGCATCTGCCGCTCCTGTTGCTGCTGTCGCTCCTGTCGCTCCTTTCGCCTTGCATCGTCTGTCTCGCCATTGGTCTTGCACGTGCCTCTCTCTGCTGCAGCTTCAGCCACTCTGCGCGGCGTCTCACCAGCCAGCCCGGATAACGGCTCTCCCAGGCCTGCCAGTCCCTCCTCTGCCCATGTCGCCCTGAGCGCCGTCCCTCCCTCTCCGCTCCCGCCGCCATGCCAGTGCAGCACACGTTCCTTGGGCGGCCTGTCCGGCTGCAGATGCCCCCGCGCCGCTTCCAGGCGCTCCTGCTCGTTCTCCTGATTGTCGTTCTGACCTTCGCCCTCAACGGCGCGCCCTCGACCGCCGACCTGCCCACCTACGAGTCCGTCGCCGAGGTCGTCAAGAACCCACATCTGCCCGACGTCGGCAGCCTCCCTGCCGTCCCCAATCCCTTCGGGCCCGCCGCCCACAAGCCGCCCAAGCCCGCCGCCCAGCCCAACAGCACCGCCGCCAGTTCCTACGGCAAGCTCGAGTGGCTCACCGACTTCAAGTGGCGCAATCCCTTCTCCTCCAGCATCACCCTTGACGAGAACACGGCCCTCCTCCCGCCCCTGAGGGAGCGCCCGCCCATCTACACCTACTACAATGCGCGCAAGAAGCAGCCAAAGGACGTGGCAGACGCTGAGAACCGCCTCGTGCTGGCGTGGCGCCGCGCATGGTGGGCGCAGGGCTTCCGGCCCGTCGTGCTGTCGCGCCAGGAGGCCATGCTCCACCCGCAGTACCAGCTGTTTCAGCGCATGAAGCTCGACTCCAAGGTCGAGATGGAGGTCATGCGCTGGCTGGCTTGGGGCAACATGAGGGGCGGCGTGCTGGCAAACTCGCTGGCCCTGCCAATGGCCGAGTACGAGAACCCCATGCTGGCCTTCCTGCGTCGACAGGAGTACCCTCAGCTGTCGCGCGTCGAGGGCCTGAACAGCGGCCTCTTCTTTGGTGACTCGGCCGCCGTCGAAGGCGCCATCAAGAAGCTGGTCAACAGTCCGCTACTGAAAGATGCAGCGGCGAACAAGGACAAGATTGCAGCAACGGCGACCAAAGACGGCGGCGCAGTCGTCAACCTGCTGGACCCTGCCGATGTTGCAAAAGATAAGAAAGCGAACGGCATCGCCTACTACAGCACCGACGTCATCACCAAGTCCTACAAGACAGTCGCGGACAAACTCACCAACACCACTCAAGCCGAAGGGCTGAGCCTGCTGGGCAGTCTGATCAACGCGCATCTGCATGTTACCTTCCTCGAACAGCACGCCGAGGGCCTGGCCATCGCTCAGCCCCTGCCCGAACACACCACGTCTCTCATCGAACCCTCCATTGACATTGCCCGCAATCTGACGCAATGTCCGTCCTCTCCGATGCCGAAATCATGTCCGCCGAACCGTCCAAAGTGCGTCCCTTGCAGCACCAAGCAGGCGCCGAAACTGCAGCTCACTCCAGAGTTTGTAAATACAACCAACTTCTTCACCATTGGCACAGTACCCCACCCCTTCACCATCAACTCGCTGCACTACACCCGCGATAACCTCGACGTATCCTTCCTCCGCAACAACGCAAAGCGCGACCTCTGGCTCAAGACCCTGACGCAGAAGTCTATCGGTGCCGAACACTCCGAATCCTACCGCCTGCTTCAATTTAAAGAACTCGTTGCCGCCAGCCCGGCGCACACACTGTGGCTCACAGCCGAGCGAACCACCAAAGATGACCTGGATTGGATCTTCGGCTTCGAGCTGCCCACCACGGCGTCCCCAACGAAGGAGCCGACCAGCCCAGACGAGAAGAGCGAGCTGATCATCTTCCCCCGCCCGCCCTTCCCAGACCCAGTCAAGGGCATTGAAGTCCCGGACAGCATCTGGACGGAGAAAGAGAAGACCCGGCTCAACAAGGCGCGCGACGCTATCAAGAGCAAAGACCGCTTCACACGCGGCATCGTCGACGCAGTCGAGCAGTGGAACCTCGCCGACACCGAGGCATGGAAATTTGCGCGCGCCTTCTCCGCACGCAGGCGCGTCGAGCGCAAGAAGTGGGAGGACGAGGAGAAGCGCTACGTCGGCAGCGAGAGGAAGGCCTCGGGGAAAGGGCGCTGGACAGATCGTTTCTCGTTGTAGTTTTTGAGTAGTACATTGCATCGCAGCCGGCGTTGGGTCGCCTGCCTGCGCATCTGGCTTGTGGTGTTGCAATCCATGTGCTTGTCGAAGCGCTCGACTTCACGCTGTACCTTGCGTATATCCTTTCTCCCCTTTCTGTTCTTGCAGTCGTTGGTGTATGCTCACGTGCTGCTCAGGCATCGACCTTGGAACGTCCAGCCGCGAGGCTCAAGCGAGTCACGATACCGTAACGACCCCGCGTCCCGTCGCCCACTGCACCTTTACGTCGTTCTCGACACACCCAGGCTCCCACACTGAGGCGCACCTTAATGCCTACGACGCTATGCCATGCCCGGATCTACCTCGACCCCCGCCGGTTCAGGAAACAACCACGAGGCACCTCCAGACTCGACGCCTCGGCAGCCCGAATCTACGCGTGCTGGAATTTCGCCACACTGTGGATGCTATGCTCGGCACGTTGAGAGGCAGTCAGACTTCATGCTTCATTAACCATTAATGTGTCGCCCCTGACACGTCCGTCAGCCTCGAGCTACCTATCTGCTGTCTGATATGTATGCCAAGCGCGATATGCATAGAGAACGACCGCGCTGCCCTGCTAACAAAACGCCATTGGGACATAGCCATGCGATAACCAACCCCCGCCGCAATTTCAGCCAAACCCCTCGGAACCACACAAGCCTCGAGCTCACCCCCTCCATCGACCACACACCAGCCGCCGCCCATCTGCTCTTCCCCCCGATCACCCACTCCTCCCCCAAACCGCCGCCAGCAACCCCCCAAAGCAACTCCGACTCTCCTCGTCCCCAGCCCCCCGCTTCCCCATCTCCACCAACTCCTTCTCGCGCTCGCGCTCCATCTCGTTCGCGCGCCGCACCCGCTCCTGCACGCGCGCCCGCTGCTCCATCGGCCCGCCCCGCGCCTCCCGCGCCTCGTCGCGCTCCTGCTTCCACTGCGTCAGGCTCTCGCGCCGCGGCACCGTGCGCGCCTCGAAGCTGACGCGGCGCTCGGAGCGGCGCGAGGGGAGCGGTGCGGTGGCCCGGCGCGCGGGCCCGGGCGCGTGCGGTTTGCTGCGCGCCGAGGTGTTGGGCGGGTGCGAGGTCAGGCTTGCGTGGCGGTTGTGCGGGTGGGCGCTGTGTGGCGGCGGCGAGGACGGGTCGCGGCGGGTTGCTTGGGCGTGGCTATTTGCCGCGGTGAGGGCGGCGAGGGCCTGGTTGCGTGCGTGCTGTGCGCTAATGGGGCGGGCGTGTTGGTGCTGGTGCTGGTGCTGGTGCTGGTGTTGGTTGTGATGCTGGGGAGGCAGGGCGCGCAGGTCGTGCGCCGTGACGTATCTGTGCGGCGCATGTGCCGTGTGCGTGAAGCCGTTTGCCGGCAGCGACAGGGTGCGGCTCGATCGTCCCGGCCTCGGGTTCTTGGACCTGGCGGACTCGCCAAAGGCAACTAGGTTCTGGTTCTGGAGAATAAGCTCTGCGCAGTAGCCCCTCATGTCCGGGGTGTTGCCACGCGGCAGCGGCGGCGCGTCTTGCGACGTGTACGACGTGTTTGACGAGCCCGACCGCGAGCGGTTGATGGCGCTGTCGCGGGACCGGTACGAGCTGGCGTCTGTGCTTGCGCGTTCCGACGCCGCAGGGCGCGCGTCGTAGTGGTGCATGTTGGCGGTGGTCCCTGAACTTGCGCGGCGCTCGCCCTGATTTGCTGGGAAGCTGCCGGTGCTGCTCTCCCGCCGCAGTGTTTGCTGACTGGAGGCATGTCTCATGGATGAGGGGCGCGAGCTGACGCTCAGGCGATCGGCTGACATTACTGGGGCTGACGCTTGGCCGGACGCGCTCTGGCGAGCCTGCGCTTCTGCGATTGCCTGCTCCTGCCGCATTCTTGCTCGCTCTCTCTTCGCATTCCAGCCGTCGACTTGGTCTGTAGTCATTGGCATTGGCCTTCGGCTCTGCGTAGGCTGTGAAGTCGAGGTGTCTTGGTTGTGAGCAGGTGTCACAGCGCTTGAAGGTTGTATGACCGGACTCGGGTGTGGTTGTAAAAGACTCTGTCGTTTCACAGCTTTGGGAGTGGACCTGCCCACCCCAGGCATGTTGTCATGCCCCATTCGTCTGATACTCTCAATCCCAATAGACGATACAAAGTCTGGCAAACCTCCATCAGGCGTGGAGAGCTCACTGATCGTTTGAAGAGTCCGTCGTCGGTTTTGCATCTGTGGGCGCTGGCCGGCGGGCGCACTGACTGACAGAGGCCCATTGGGAGGTAATTTCTGCAGAGGCATCCTTCTGGAGATCATGGATTGAGAGGAGCTGGCGATCTGACCAATCTGATCAGGCTGGATGGTGGTGGAGAGCAAATCTTAACACAATGGAAGTGTTTGAGATGATCTGCGTGCTCACGATGAAAGTAGGAGCGGATGTAAGAAAATGCGGAGAAGGGTTCAGTGGCTGCCTCAGGTACCATACAGCAATTCCAGTACCATGGCTTCGTGACCAGAAGCAAGGGATGGTTTCCGATGCACAGCGAGTCGGGTCGCAGAATGTGTTCAATATGAAGGCGCGCTTCTCTTGCCTCGAGAGCGGTGAAAACCCAGTTGGCTGTCGTGCTACATCCTTGCATATAGGTTTTGCCCGGCCCGGAGCGCTGAGCCATGGTAGTAAAGTATGTTTTGTTGGCGTTGCACAACCGCTTCCGGGACGCGTGGAATCGCATGCAAGGACAGCATGGCCCGTATAGGTTGCCAGACAGCAAAGGGACCGGCTGCGAACGACTATTCACCGAGAGGAGGAAGGCTTAACATTACGAAAATGGGGGCGCTGTCATTGGTTCCGCTTACCATCGAATATCTTAGCGACTGGAGGTCTGTTGTCGCAGAGCTCGGATCGATGCCGAGCCTGCATGCGTCTCTTGCTACCTGCGTCATCTGGTGAGGTCTTGAAATTCCAGAGCTTGTCCGCAGTGAGGGCAGAGCTAGTCTTGATATGCCTAGAATGATGACATGGATATCCATCTCTCCCCGAAAGCACGCTCATCTGGCAACATGGCAGTAGGAGTTAGTCGACTCTTCCGCGTCCGTCCTGTTCCACGGTCAAGCCGAGAAAAAGCAATTAGTGTCTGAACATAGCCGCACACAGCAGTATGGACATGCGAGGAGCCGTAAGCATGCGGGTTGGCCGCAGGGTCGGGTCTGTGTGACAATTGTGGCATCGACATTCGCCGCACAATCCCATGGCCACTTGTCACTACAGCTGACTCCTGACAAAGACCTAGCCATGTCGGTCTCAGAGCTGGCAGCTACGAGAGACACGAGAGGTCGTGGAAGCGTTGGCGCTCACGGCCTCCCTGGTCGCCGGAGCCCTCATAGGCCTGTTGCGAGACATGGCACCGTCACGCCTTCGGAATGTGTTATGGGAGAAGTCGAGTGGCTGGCAAGCGGGCCGCAGAATGCATCTGGCACGGACCTCCTGGACAACAAATCTGCAATCTTTCCCCACGTTGTCCTTCGCTGAAAGCCGCCTGGAGTGTAAATCGAGCACCTGCGTCAGGTAGTGCCACTGCAATGACAATCATCTCGGACGCCCGTGGTTCCAGAGTTGGTTTACCCTCACATCACGGGCGCGATTGCACCATCGGTCCGTTGCGCATGTGCTCACGACCTGGCGGTGGCCTCGGACTCTCCGTGCTCCAAGTTGTAGAAGTCGAGCTGACCACGTTATTCAACACTTTTCAGCTGGCGTCGTAGATGCCATTTGCTCGACACGTGCGCTCGCGTGTGATCCGCGTTTTGGTAGGCTCCATGACGACTCCTTGATGTCATCAGCGAGGGACAGCTTACGACGCTCGCTACGGCGACGCACCTCAGCAGGGAATGCTTGGGTAAGTGAGTACCTGCTGTATGTACCTCCGCCGCGGCCCGAGCAGAGTTCATCAGGGGTCTGCAGGAGAACCCCCGCTGTGCCGAGAGACACTCTTCATATGCCTCACGCCCCAATACATCATGACCAGGTGACATCGCCATTATGTAGGAAACCAGCTATCCAAACGCAAGGAGTTCACCGCCCGCCAGCCTACAGACGCCCACGCGGAGACCGGCGACCTCACAAGAGAACTCAAGTCTGAAGCGGAAGGCCAGTGGCAGATCCGAAACATAGACTAACGTCGCGGTGCATGATCGGTAAGGACATCTTCGGCGCTGCGCCTGGGAAGCACAAAGTCATAGGCGGCTCACAGTATTGGGTCCTTGGAAACGGCCCGCTGCGCGTTGCCGGAAAGCGAAGCATTGTTGGCCGAACAACTTCAAGACGCCGCTACCCCCGCCGACATGACTGGGTCCCGCTCGAGCTTGAGTGGAGAAGAGCATGTGCTGCAAGGGTCACGTCACGTCCTGCGAGATGCTCGATCTTGACAAGGAGTACCGCGATATCAGCAGGTCTAGATTCGATGTCCGTGGACTTCGACTCTGGTCGGACCTCAATTCCACATGCAACTCTACCATGGCACACGCTTAGAGCGATGACTAGATCACGTATCCAAGGAAGTGGCACGACCTGCAGACTAGTCAGTCCATCGGCCTGACCTTGATCCCATCGCGCAGAGCAATCGATGTGACAGTCGATCTCCACATGCCTGGGGCTCCTCGATCTGGCCCTAGTCACTGGCTGCGATCCAGATCGATGGCTTGCTGCAACTGGCGGCAAAGGCCGATGTCCGGTCTGCCATCGTCAGGCGTTGAGTAGTTCTGAGCGGCCCCTTTGCCTCCCACAACGCACTCGCTGTGTCCCCCCACACCACGGATGGCTCAACAGTGCGCCTCGTGCTAGCGTTCTGGACTCTGGGTCTTGCGGACAGGCCTGTGGAACGGCGATAAGAGCTCGAGAAGGGAAGTGAAGCGTGTGGAAATCGAACTTTCCTCTGGAAGTGTATGAGCATGGGCACAGACTCATCGTCGAATCCAACTCGGTGGGGACCAAAGTAGTTCGATGTGAAGCATCCGTCAGATGTGTATTTCTCCTATCCAAACTTATTGTACCTTTCCCCTCGCATCGACCGGCCAGATCTCTTCTATGATACCGTTCCGATGCGCGAAGTAAAAGTCATGCAGATTGATCGTCGGATCGATATGACTCGGTATCATTTCCACATGATCACCGATAGCCAAATCTTTTCCGTCTGTCCAAGACAGCGACCCATGTTCATCGCCCAAAACGCCATACGTATACCCCAGCGTCTTGCACTCCGCCAGCCCACTATCTGTCGTGAGCGACTTGAGTCCCGCATCAATCGTGATGCTCTTCGGCCCCTGCTTGCTGATGACTGTCGACAGAATCGTCAGGCTGTTCGAATACTTGGTGCCCACCGCATTCCGATAATCCGTGTCCATGAACAGAAAGCTACCAGGCTGAACTTCCGTCACTCCAGGCACCGTGACGCAGAACTCTGCTGTGCCTGTCCCGCCAGTGGTGACAACATCGATCTGATGCCCGTCCTTCCTGAACGCGTCCGCGGTGTCAACCAGAATCTTCATGCTCTCGAGACACATCCTCTTCCTCTCGTCTGTGCCATGCACGTGCTGCAAATGCCCCTCATACCCCTGCACACCTATGAGCTTGAGATGCTGCAACCCGGCCACCGTCCTCGCAAGCCGCAGCGCGGGCTCCCCAGGCTGCACGCCCGTCCGGTGCAGCCCTACGTCGAGATCAATCAGGGTCAAAATGCGCTCTCCGACCTCCGCCTCCCCAATCGCAGCATCAATCGCCCTCGCCCCCTCCTCGCTGTCCACAACGATCCTGATCTGCCTGTGCCGCTTGAACAACGCCACCAGCCGCGCAACTTTGGCTGCCCCGATGATCTCGCAGGTGATCAGCAGATCCGTCACGCCCTTTGCGCACATGACCTCTGCCTCGCTGAGTTTGGCCACGCAGGCGCCTTTTGCGCCGGCGGCGATGAGCTTCTGCACCAGGACCGCGGACTTGGTGGTCTTGGAGTGCGGGCGGATGTTGATGCCGGCGGGGAGGAGCTGGGACATGAGTTTCTGGATGTTCTGTTCCATGAGATCGAGGTCTACTATCATGGATGGCGTGTCGAGAGAGGAGATTGCATCTCCGACTTGTGGATTGTAAGGCATGATGACGGTCCTGATGCGTGAAGTGCAAAGGTTCTTTGTTGATTCGTGGTGAGGCGTGCAATGCTGGGCGAGGACGATGCAAAAACTGCAAGCTATCTGCAACCCAGTTCTGTGATCGTGCGAAGTTTGATCCGATCGTCGGCGTCGTCGTGATATCGGAGTTGACAATCAGATGGTGATGACTCTGTAGGGTTACTTCATGCGGCAAGCCGACCCCACGTTCGGATACCACCTTCCCAAAGCGGGGACTAGCTGTTCCATCCCACTCTTACATTTGAAAGTCACAAACACGCAGAGAGAAAGGGTTGGTGATTTGCACTTTATACATTATGTCTAATCTCTATACTCATCAAAGAGAGAGTGTATATGGCGCCTTGCGTATGCACGATAGTATGTCTGGTCGCCGCCAGTGGGTAATGAACAATGAGCTCGCCGGCTCGATATAGAACGCCAAAACATGATATGAACATGACAGGCTTAGAAAGTGAAAGTCATAAGCGCAGGGTTGAGCGCAATTGGGAGCAACAAGTGCGATCCGCACACCATAGCCATCGGCAGGATCGCGACGAAGTCGGTGATCTCCCAGCCGTAGGGAATGAAGGGACCAACAGCCAGAATGATCATGCCGGCGATGCCGAAAAGACCGAAAGCAATGGAGTACTTGAAGCTCTTGAGGACCTTGGGCACTTCAATGAAGAAGTTGGAGAACTCGGCTTCCTTAGCAGTGGCACCCCACTGCATGTCGTACTCGAACATGTGAGCAAGGAGAGCCGAGGAGACGTGCAGGGAGAGACCACCCAAGAAAGTAGCCATCATCAGAATCCACTTGATGTTCTCGAACAGTGCGGCCAGGAATCCCTTGTCACCAACACGGTAGCGCATGATAGCAAGAGACAGGTTACCGAGACCAGTGAAGACGATGACGATAGAGAACCAAACTTTCCAGGAGTCGAGGTAGTACTTGTCGAGGTAACCGTTGAACCATCCTACAGCAAAGTAGTTGGCGATTGTCATGATCCAGGCAGCGCCAATGGCGTAGTATGTTCCGATGTATGAGATGATGGTAACCTTGGAGGTGAAGCGGATGTTGGAGAACAAAAAGCTGCGGAAAAGAGGGGTGAAGGGACCGCGGGTGATCCAGAAGCGCATCGGGTTGAACAGAAGCTCGTTGCAACCGTAGGCGTACTTCTCCCATCGGGCAAGCTCATCATAGACAGTCAGAGAAACACCCTCCTTGAAACCCTCGCCGGCCCAGGCTGCAAGACGAATGATGTAGCCGTTGACCTGAAGACGCAGAGACATGTCGAAATCCTCGGAGACGTGGGACTCGGACCAGAACTTCTCGTAGCCGTCCTCGTCATAGTACGAGACCTGTTGAACAGCAGACCAGCGAAGAATGGCGTTGTGGCCGACGAAAGGAGCGACATCGCCGTTGGCAACAGTGTAACGAATAGCAGTGTAGACCATGTTGGTGAAAAACGTGATACTGAAGAGTGTTAGCCGTGCAATCAATGCCGTATTTCTCGATGTGCTTACCCGTTCTCGAAGTAGTTGTGAACAACCTGCATGACACCAGAGGAGAACTGCATAATACCAACTTCAGGAGACTGCTCCATTTCGGATGCGGCATCGAGGAAACAGTCGACAGGGACACGAGTGTCAGAATCGATGAGAATGATGTAGTCCCCAACACGGATGTTGCCATCGGCCCAGGCGCGGCCGTGCTCCTCGACCACTTCCTTGAGGCAGCGCTCGTACTCCTTGGCTTCGTCGTCCTGAGTCCAACTCTGGTCTCGCTGGACGGAGGCAAGCTTCTCCTCGACATTGTTGCTCAGCATGAGACCGAAGTTCATGTTTGAGGCCTTCTTGAACTTTCCCTTGCGGACGAAGCCGTCAAGACCGTGCTTAGGACGAGCAGTCCAGCCAATGCTGTGGTCCTGGTAGAACTCGATACGTGCCTGGCGCTCCTCCTCGTCGATGAGCTGCAGACCATCGTCGTTGATGAAGATGTTGGCAGATCCACCTTGAAGCTCGTACGTAGCCATGGCGGCCTTCAGTGACTTGACGGTTGGCGCAATAACGGATTGGAGACCTTCCTTGTAGACAGGGCACTGAACGGTGATATGGGGAAGCTTGCCAGTCAGACGGCGGGGCAGAAGCGCGGAGTAGTACCTGGAGTTGGTCTTCATCTGGCGAATAGGACCAATCATTTGTGCGATACAACCAACAATAACCTGCGCAAAGAAAAGCGTGAAGAAGATCTGGACGGGGATCAAGATCAGGAAGGCGATTCGGATGTAGTTCTGGTCGACCATGACCTGGACAGCAATCTGCTTGAATCCGAGACCCAACATGACAGTGATGATGACGAGGGTGATTCCGACCAGTACACCGTTCATGATGTTGGTAGGGCGGACTTCAGGCTTGTACTCGCCAGTCTCCTCATCGATCTCAGTTTCGACCACTGCAGGGCCCTTCTTCTCGCTGATCTCCTCCTCTGCTTCTTCAGGCTCACCGGCCCTCCAGACAAGCTTCATCAGCTCGTCCTCAATGTGCACCGCGCGAGCAAAGATCGCGTTTGGGTCGTCGTCCCAAACCAGAAGCAACTGCTCAGCTGCGAGGAAAGCAGCGCCCTGGTTCTTGCGCGCCTTGGGCAAATCGTCGATGGAGGGAAGAATCTGGATGTGAAGACCCTTTCCGAGAGGGACGTCGGTCGCATCTGGTGTGAACTGAACGAATGCCTGGATGACGCGAGAGTTGATTGTGATGACAACCGGAAGGTTGATGAGCGATGCGTAGTAGCCGAGCGAAGACTCAGTCAGCGCAGGTGGGCATGCCGCGTAATTGCCTCTTGATTTTCTCACGAGAACACCCTCGATGTCGCCACTGCCGCTGCTGATCCAAAGCTTTTCTATGGTTGACCGTTAGTGACACGCTAGGAACGTAGCTGCCGCAACACTTACTACACTGTTGCTGGAAGAGGAAGTTGACCATAGCCTCATGCTTGATCTCTTCCATGATGCCTCCTTGACTGGCCATTGAGTGCATAGATGTGAAGGAGTTGCGTCGCGATGTGCGTGCTGTGGTGGTGCCGCTCATTGGCCCGATTGAAGGCGCAGGTGTCCAAGATGGAGATGGAGGAGGAAGCTGCTCCATGATGAATGAAGATTTGTGTCGTCCAACTCTCTGAGAAGCTCTGCTTCTTGGTGTTTGTGTGCCGCTTGCATTATGTGAGAAGTCATCCACCGACGACCTGCTGCTGAGAGCAGGTGCGTCAAGGAAACTGTGGCTCATGATTGCTGATTAGGTACTATGGAGTGAACGTGGGTATCTTTGAGCAAAGCGAGTGTATATGGCGACGTTTCGTCGAGCGGTATGCCACTCGTCAACGATCGACGGAGAGTGAGCGGATGTGTTGTGGACTGAAGGGATCGGCCGCAGGGCTCAAGCATATGAAGAACACCAAAACAAGACGTCAGATGGCAGCCACGCTGGTTTAAGTTCCAGCAGTCCTAGAATAGCTAAGAAGAGAACCGAGTTTGACAGTGTTTACCATAAATCCTCAGCGTGGCGTCTGGACTAGAACACTGGGACCGCCGACGATTGATAGCTCAACAGTGCCCGATGCCAGACTAACGATTGAAGTGTGCAAGAGACTAGACTCAGCTCCTCCAAAGTTGGCAACCGACCATGGAGCTCGCCAGGGCAACACGGGCCAAGTGCCTGTCAGTATCATCTAGCCTGGCGGATGCTTCATCGTAGGCTAGCGGAACTGATAGAATGCAAGCCCAGAAGCTCAGGCCACACCGAGACGCTGATCAAGTCAACAATCTGGATAGGATAGCTAACCTGCAGGCCTGAGCGCCAACCGGGGTCGGCCCATGCAAAGGATCGAATGTGGCTGTAGCACATGCATACAAGGCACCCACATGCTAAGCAATCTCGTACAGGCACCTTAGCTGCAGTCGCAGACTTTTGGAACCTGCCCGGAGTGAAACTCTAGATTGTGCAAAGCCGCTCTTTCTTTGCCGCCTGTCCACTGTCCCAAAGGGCGAGTCATGTTTGGCTTGCACCGGACCCCTGACGTAGACAGATTTTGGTTATCGTCGATAACTATAGCAGCTGCCATTGAGAACGCCACGCCGTATAGGAGATTTGCTGCAAAGACAAGCATGGAAATAAGCGACGGCCTCGTTACAGTTGTCAGGAATTGGTCATGGTCGAATGAAGCTGACCCACTTGGGCACGATTAGCGCTAGGGGACACTAGTCAGCTTCGTCGAGGATATTGCCTAACTAACGTGTGTTCCTGGCGCGTTTCAGCCAATTGTGACCACCAACACTATTTCGGGCCTAACCTATGGACCAAAGTGTTCATCTCCCGCACGCCGAGAGGCGCGAAGGCGTCCGTAGTGGGTAGAACCACACGAGCACGCACGGGCAAGGCTGTCGTGGCATGATGTGATCGCTTCCTGGTTCTGGATCCTCGGGGTTCTCGGTACTCCAGGGTTTGACGTTTAGACGTTTTGTACATGTCCGTTACCAAAGTTACAACTGTGGTCTGTGATGTGATGTGATGCTGCAGAATCTCAAAAAGATCTACGATGATGACAGTTCGTGGGTGTCACTAATTGCCCGCAAAACAAGTACCTTGCCCTAACATGTCCGTTGAGCACAAGATCTGCATGTTGATCAAGATCGAGGTGCTGGTTGCTGCAGGATGTGCTGGCCGGTCCCAGATCGACTGTCTGACGGACCGCGGCGTCCTCGGTCCAACAGCGCGCTTCAGCTGTCAATCGGCCGACAGTGCTTACTGATCCAGAACCTCTGCAACAGCCCTGTTCGAGCGAGGCTGCAAACCCAGCCTAGCAGGTTTTACCTTCACCCAAACCAGTTTTGCTTCCCGAGACCGATCCTCACTTCTTTGCAGTCCCTGCAGCGAAGTCTTTGGAAGCATCTCTACCATGGCACACAACGTCCCTGGTGGCCGAGGCTAAAGGACGTTGGGATTTGAAGTAAGAGAGAAAGAAAAACATGGTAGTGGGCCAGTCAATAGCTTGGAACACCAAGCTACAAGGGCGGACATGTCTTTGTTCCGATAGTGTTAGCGGTGAGATAGTGTACAAACTAAGAGCCAGACCCCTGCCAGATCCCTTACCTGTGGCGGTGCAATGATAGAGCAGCGATAAGCCATCACAACGCTAGCGAAGGCAGTCGAGGCAACGAACGATTTGGACTGGCGGCGACACGGGCCGGGATGTAACGACGCTAGTCCTCGTGGTTTTGTCCAGCGAACTCTTAGCTTATTTTAGGCCCATCCTGTTCCCTGGAACCTGAGGCAGCGCTGAATGGAGAGGACACAGCGGGATGAGAACCTGTTAAGGTACCAATGTTAAGTCAGCATCAAGTCTGGGTTGATGGTGTCACAAACATGCCACAACGTCACTTGTCGCAAAATTGGTCGTCGCAAAATCGCTCGTCATAATGTCGCAAAGCACAAACTACCCACTATGCTAGCAAACCACGCTTTTGTATGCGGGATGGACAGAACAGGTTTTGCGATATTGTTGTATGCACGAAGGTGTTGAGACAATTGTTGCAATCTGGTGGCTGCATAGTTTTTCTGCGGCCAAGCCGACAGAGTTTAATGCCTGCAGCGTCTATCTTGTGCCGCGACAATGGCCGTGCGTATTTAGGGGTGACGTCTCATCTATTGGGCGATAAGCTGGTAGAGAGGCTGCTGTCGCCACGGAGTCTTGACCGGTGTTAGTTAAACGGGCTGTCTATAGAAAGGATCATCTGCAAGGTACATGGTTTAAAGTGGGTCTGAGTGGACCCCTGTCGTATAACCCCTGCACAAACTGATCACCCCCTGAGCCCATGTCAAGCATCCGCACGGGAGTGCCGTGCTCTTGGATCAACACTTTGCAATGGATGGCATGCGGCATTGGAGATGATCAAATTGATGAATAGAAATTATTATGTCTATGGTGTATCGTAGCTGTTGTCCACAGCGCAGCGCGACTGTTCCTGTCGATCGCCGTTTAAGCCACCCGAACTCCGAACGCCTCTTACATCAAGTCTCGTGCACCTCGGCGTTACGCGCTGCAACCGTTGTAGCCGGATTGCTGGAACATCTTCACACTCTTGACCTCCATCTGGCCGTTCTTCTCCCATGTAGGGTACCACTGATCCTTGGCCTGCCAGAAGTCCTTCTTAGCAGTCTTTGAGCCATCGAGCCATGGCTTGCCAGACTTCCCATCCTCAAACCAACCGTTAGTTCCCCCAACAGCGACGTTGAGGATGAGGTAGAAGTCTTGGTCAAAGGGCGACCCATTGCTTCCAGTGGCAGCCCAAGGGTTGTCCAGACGGGTGCCGTTGCTGTCGGCAAGGGGGAAGCGACCATACTCAAAGAAGGGCTCATCGAAGTGGGTGTACATGACCTGGAGAAGGCGAGTATTGATGTAGGTGAAGATGTACTTCTCGGACCATTCGACACCGAAGGTGTTGTAGCCGGCAGAGTAGGTAGTGTGGAGAGCCTTGCGTTTGACGTTGTTGCGCCACCAACCATCGTTGGCAGCGTTGGGACCAAAGTGAAGAGTGCTGGACGCAATGTTGTTTCCGCCCTGGGCATAGGTGTAGTTGTTTCCGCGAGATTCCATAATGTCGATCTCACCGGAGCGGGGCCAGTCGCCGTAGACATTGTCCTTGGGCAACATCCAGATTGCGGGCCAGAGCCAGTCACCCTCGGGAAGCTTGGCCTCAACCTCGATGCGGCCATACTTGATGGAAGCACCAATCTTGGTGCTGACGCGACCAGACTTGACAGGGTTGATAATTGTACCGTTGGTGGTGTTGGTGGCTACAACGCAGTCGGTCCACTTGGTACCAGTGCAGCCCTGTCCGGAAAGATCAAGAATGTTGTCATTGTTGATCAAGCTCTCATCCTGCAGGGTGGGCTTGATGACGAGAACGCCATCCTTGAGGAAGACGTTCTCGTCGGTGTTGGTGGTCTGCTCGAACTGGCCGTTACTGTAAGAGTTGTTAGTAGCTGCAACTGCTACACTGCAATTGTGACTTACCCATAGCCTCCGACTTCAACTTCCTTGGTCCAGACCTTGTCGTTCCACGATGAGAAATCATCGGTGTAGACCTCACAGTACTTGTGGACCGCAACACTGCGAATGCCGTCCCAGATCAAAATGCCAGTAACAATGAAACCCAGGACGAGACCAGCGATGGGGATGATAGTGACCCACTTCTCCCTTGGGTCTTTCCTTTCGAGCCAAGGCTTCTCAACCTCGCCCTTCTTCACTCGTCGGGAACGGAAATAGTTGTAGTCATTGCCACCGCGGTAGCCAGTGCTTGAGCCGTCTCTGCTGGCGGACCTCGAGTTGTGGTTGGATGCGCGAGGTGTGAGGGTGTTTGGTGTCTGCGCTCCCGGTGTAGCGAAAGGGTTGTGAGGTTCGATGCGATCACCATCGACATCACCGGCGTACTTCTCGTTGTTGTATGAAGACATGTGTGGAAGTGATGGACCTGTGGCAATGCCCAGGTGTAATCAATAGTCTAAGGCGAGCAGCAGTAGATGCTGTCGTATGGTGGGGTATTCTTCAAGCACACCCAAGAACGAGTGACAGTGCCAAAGCAGGGAAGAGGTGAGTGTTGATGATCGACAGGAAAGAGGGAGTGACTTGTTGCAGTTATGAACTCTGCCTTAGCAGCGTCTGTTTTTAGTAGGCGCGGCTAGATCGTTGCAGCTCCCCAAGCTGTAAAAAGAAGCGACAGGATCCTCCGAGCCAGACTTGGTTCACGGAGAGCTCGAGCGCCGTCACCACGTTCTAGGGTACTGCCATGTTTGGTCGTGGCAGACTTCAGGTGCCTAGCGTCACCAACATTGAGAAGCGCGACACCGAATGTGCTAGGCGGGCACCGTCTCCCGCAGCAGAGCCAGGTACAGGCCTATTCAGTGGGTACTCAGCTCTGTTCGAGGGGCCCAATGAACTTGGCCATTGCCAGCGGTTTTGTCGGTACGCCGCTGAATCATTGGCTTTGCCAGTCGTCACAGCCCTGCCGACGAGTAAGACCATCGCCTAGACCGGCCTACTGATCCACGCGATAGTGAACCGAATCGTACCCCTGGGCGACCTAGTCAAGGATTTCACCAGCCACACGCTAAGTGATGGCTGCTTTAGCGCGCGCAAGGCTTCGTACGCTACTGCGGCGCCGCCCGCGCTAGCTCAATCGATAGTTGACGGGAACTAGAACTCTTTGGAACACGAAGGTTTCGATAATGTTCGGCAGCATGGTGTGGCATCGACAGGAGTCTGCAACTCCAAGTCCTGCAGGTATGCATCTCTAGCGTGCATCTGCTGTAACAAGAAACGGCGGAGGCGGCCGCTATATATAGAGCGATATTGGATGTCGTCTCAACAACACGATTGTGGCCGTGGTGACGACAAGACGATTGTGAAGGACCCGCCGAGGACTAAAATCCGTGGAGATTGAAGCTGCGAGACCATGAGGTCTCACATAGCGCGTGGCGGGTTTCCTAAGTGCTGAAAGGCAGGAGTTGCAATTTGGTGGCACTTTGCGGCGCTTCGGTACACTGACAAAGTCACAAAATTGCAGTGATTCAGTAGCGTAAGCCACAGCCCAAACATGAGGTTTGACCAAGACGCAACTTAGACATTGTCAATTCTTGGCTTACGATTCTTGGACGCAGCTGAAGGGGGCTCAACTTAGATGGGCGAGAGCACGCGAGCTTGAAGGGTCGAATATGCATTGCCACAGCCTTGCACTCATCTAGAAGGTCGCACAAATCTGGATGCAAAGTTGACGGACAGGTTGCCTCCTTTGGTCTTGCATACGTCTGAATTAGTCGACGTGCTTCCGTACGAGTCGGGGGCGCCAGCCAGAGGGCCGTCCTCCGAAGCGAGGCTGATCTTCTCCTCACTTTTCCGCTAGGATCCGTTCCAGCCTTGCTATCAGATCAGCATTCGATGGGCTCGATCCTGCAACGCAGGGATCCTAAATGAAAACTTGAAATTCTCCGACAATTGGTACCGGATGTTGAGTGAATTGTCGCTCCCGCCGTACGGAGTTGCTGCACGACCTGGGTGTTGGCTATACCGTCGCTTGCGCATGTTGATCACATCGAACTAGCAGGCCCAACGAAGCCTACAAAGCGAAGACGTGATGAGTCGGCCCATGTAAGGCCACCCTTTCGTCCTTATCGGCGTGCCTTGACCACGCTCTTGACCGTGTCTGTCAGTGCGCACCTGTTCAGTCAGCCACTGCCGCTCCCTTATCGTTTCTTCCAGCCGCAAAAGCATGTACCGTGGTGCTGGCGCCGTCCCGACTTGGTCTTCGTATCTGCCGTTTGTGCACCTCTGTCACTATCAGTTCGGAGAAGAAATGCTCAACGTAGTGATGATCGACTGAAGGATGGAGCGAAGCGAAGATCAACTTGTTCGGGTTGTTTATGGTTACGTGGAAGGTCTTCACCGGTATGTAAGGTGCAGCCGCGAAGTCGACGGGGGTCGGCTGCTGGAGGAAGCCCAGAAGCCCGCTCGCTCATCCATCACACTATCCTTTTGTAGTCTCTTGCCGTTGTCCATATTGACCGCTGTCGGTCACACCGGTTTGTACGCCAGGTCCCTACCCACAGTTCCATCTTCCCCACTGACCAAGTCCCGGTCGTCGCCAGGCTTACAATGTGCCCCGCTGTCGTTTAGGCGCCAGCCATTAGGCTGAGATAGATGCCCCAAACCACGCCGACCGAGCAGCCAAATAGTATCCTTTTGTCAAGTGGGACCCAGACGAAGCTGATCAGACTGATGGCAGGCCAGAATTTGTACCCATCCTTGACCATCGGCCACAGCTTTTGCTCACAGTCCTGTCTGATGGCGTCCCAGGTGCTCTGTGTGCTCAATGTCCCCTGCTGCGGTCCGTTGGCGTAGGCCATGAAGGCTATGAACATGAGTGTGTTGACCACGGCGCCAATCGTTTGATCGAGCAGGAACTTGATCAAGATGTTCTTTGTGCTCTTCTCGGTCTTCGCCGGCTTGACGGTCTTGACATCTGGGTCGTGCGCAGTCGAGGCGACATTTGTGGGAAACAGGTCTTCGATGAGCCCTTGCCAGAGGATGTTCGGTGGGTTGCTAACGATGCTGAATATGGCGAACTTGAGGACTTGGTTGATGTTTAGTGAGAAGGGCGTCTGCATGATACAGGTCAGTAAGCAGGGTCTCGAGGCACGTCAAAGTGTTGCGCACGCTATCCTTGTATGCTGACAGTCCTTGCGCAAGGACATTGGACGTGATGCTGAGCACCGCGCCCTGCAGCGTCTGCGATATCATGGACATCGCGTGGGTGGCTTTCGTGCTGATGGCGGGGTACGAAGTAGGCGCGTTGTAACAGAAATGTGCGCGAGAAGTGAATGAAGGCGAAGTTGAAAGTGTGAGAACTATTAGGATGCAAAGAAGTCTATGTGTATCGTTGTGGCCAGCACACCATCATCGCGTAACGTTTCGAAATTGTTTGAACGTGTTCCAAGCCTCGGTTCAAGTGTGGCCGAGCGTGACGTCGTCAGGCTTAGAACACAAACTCTAGCATCACAGCCTCGCGCATACTAAGTGCTGACCGGAATTTCTCAATCAATCGGCTCCCTCCCCCCTAATTTGGGATACAGGTACAAATCTGCGTTCCTCGTTGTGCCACCTCAGTGGAAAAAACCGACGCTGTCTCAGCATCTCCTCCCATCTGAAGAACGCAGCTAACTTGCCTTCCGGCACTTGAGGGCAGAACTCCTCGAACCTTCCCTTGAACACCTCCTCATTCCTGTTCATGAACTGATCGATTTGTCTCACTGCGTTCTGCATTTGCTGTTCCACTTCCTCCTCCACAACTTCCTTACAAAGCTCCACTTCACCAACACTGTGGGGAATCTCCAGTATCGTGCCTCTCAAGGTCTCCGTAGCCCTCAGCAATAGCGTAGTGTCATCTACTGAAACAGTAAAGTCGCCGATCTTCCAGGCTGTTCGGACGGTCTTCATCTTCGCAACTTGCTCCAGGTCCAACAAAGACACGCCGATCGACTCGTCCTTAAGCAATGCCTCAACGTGCGTACGTCCCAACACTTCGATGCAGCCGGTAGAAACCATACCACCAGTCCTTCGTATCTTCAACTCCCATTCGTCGTTGCGTAGACGCACGTATATCCCTGCATCTCTCAAGGTGAATCTGGAGGTGTCGAAGTAGGTGTCGGTGAATCGAAGACCATGAGAAGACGTCATGGGCTCGATGGTTTCAGAACCTGGCCACAAGTTCTTGCTTTTGAGAAGAGAGATAGCTGGACTGCTAGGCACGAATTTACGCTCTACCTCTAGCGTGTGGGTCTGGGGAGCAACAGCCGCAGAGGTGAGAAAGCGATGCATGAGCGCGTGACTGACCGGTCGAAACAAGCGGAACCGTTTTGTCGAGCAGGAAATCTGGCTGTTGAGTCGGTTGAGGAGGAGGGAGTTGAGCAGTGTGCAGTGCCGAAGCATGTAGTGTTTGAGTGTGAACGCCATGGCGATTTGGTCGCTGGCGAACTGATGAAGTCGCGACGAACGGCAGCAGCAGAGAGGTTCGGTGGGAGGTCAAAGTCATATGTACCCAGGCGCTAAGAGTAAAGTGAAAGCAATGGGAACATTGTACTTCGACATTCTGACAAACAAATTGATTTCTTCTAACTAAGCAGCGCAACCATGAAAGTAACTTAATTAGATTGAACCGGGGGAGCCATAGGTGCAGTTTTGCATGCATGCCATCTCAGTAGGCCGTCAATAAACTTTCATCGCAAACGAAACTCAGGTATGGCCTCGCTGTGCGTATATGTTGTGAAGATTCAATCGCTGTCATAGAGCGAATCATGCTCGTCGTCATCGGCTTCCATCTGCTCTTTAAGACGGCTGTTGTCTGGCTCTGACACTTCCATTTCATCGCCAGGTTCTGTCGCAGAGTCCTCCTCTTTGTCTGCGTCTGAGGGCAGATGGGCCACTATTTCGTCGCTCCAATGGTCCTGTTCATCACCATCACCTTTTGCGACCCCAACGGGGTGCATCATTTTCCCCATTTCGGTGGGCTTCAACGTGATGTCGCCGAAAGCGTTGGCCTGCTGGACATCAAGCATTCCCTTCGTACCCAAGGACAGGACCATCAAGAAGCCCTGGCAAGCGATCAACTTGCTTGTCTCTGGAGGCGGAAGTAGTTCTTCGAATGTGACCTGGCCGACCTCTATGGCTGAAGTCTGATCTGCATCAGGCATCTCGTTCAACTCTGTAAGCGCGCGAGCGCATTTCTCGGAGACAGCTTCGGCGACGAAAGCGAAGAAGTTCTCACCCTCGGCAGACAAAGCCTCCCGCACACGCTGTGATGGTTTCGTGTCAAGCTCCCCGGCATCAGCAACATCAGAAGTAGATGCTGCGTAGTTGAAGTCGTTTCCATCAAGTGCATCGCTGTCCAAGCTCTGCAAGGCCTCGAAATCACCGATCCGGCCAGTACTGCGACGAAGCAATGGAGACGCAGACACCATGCGGCTTCCAGCACGAGTACCTTGCCTACCTTGTTCGCTCATCATGGCGACACGACCGCTGAGAGGAATTGCAGAAGAACCACGCTTGGAGGCGCTGATATTCCATGGCATGGCCGAGAAGATCTGTTGATCATCAAGTGCAGAACCTGCTTCGCGCGGAAGTTCCACCTCTTCGTCTCCGCCAAGCATAAAGAGCCCTTCGTCGTCTCTACCGCGGCCAAGCTCCTCTTCTGCCTCAACCGTCTTCTGGCGTTTACGCAGTGCCTCTTCCTGTGTGGCTTCATCGCCACTATCGCGGTCGCGTTTGGGCGTGGGCTTGGGGTGCTTGCTCATTCCCGTCATCAGATGGAACAAATTGTCTCCCATGAACTGTTTCAGAGGGCCTTGCGCACCAAACGAGTCTCGTCCAAGGCCACCGATGCCAGCACCCCAGACGTAATGTTCGGCGTTCTTCTTCGCTTGTTGCTGTATGCGGTGCTGCACCTTTGAGCTGGCTGTGTCCTTCATGTTCTTCAGATAGTTGGTATTCCAACTCAAGAGCTCTGTATTGCGTAATTCCAGTCTCGTATCCCTGGGTAAAGCTTTGGCCGCTCTCTTTTTGCGTCGCATAGGCGCAGCGGCCGAGGAAGAAGTCTCAACAATCTCGGCGTGCTCACTAAGCTGCTGGGCTACGACCGGTGATGTAACCTCGACGTCTGGCATTTCGTCTCTGTAGATGGGTAGGTCCAAGTCCATGTGATTTCCAGCTAGACCCTGGATAATGTGAGAAACCTTCGGTACAGACATGATAGGGAGTCGTGTATTAGCGTCAAGCCACCATGCATGCTTCAAGTGAGAGTATATGTGTAGTCGTGGTGAGGGACGGGTGAGGATGTACAGAGAACGGGAAAGAGGCGTGTATGTGAAAACGTGATGTGGGATTGGTGAGAGGGTGCAGTCAGACCTACCTGCTTGTCACGCTGTAGTCCCTCTTCGTGTTCTTGTCTCACTTTCGCACTAGCCCCAGCATAGCTATGCATCGATGGTGCCGTAGCCGCAGTAGGCGTCGCCGGCGCCGCAGGCGCACGCTGACCAGGAGCAAACTCGATGATGTCTCCATCTTCGCCGAATGTGAAGTCTGGCTCGTCAAGCCGCAACAAGTTGTCGATATCGAACATATCATCACCGCCTTGGCCACCATTTCCACCTTCAAGTTCAGCGGCAGCTGGTCGATCTGGTGTTGAGCTGGGCAAGACCAGGCCATATCCGGCAACATGCGACGATTGGGATGACTGCCGTGAACCGAAAGGAGTCAATGACTGAGAGTGGCCAGAGCGTGGAATATCAAGGCCGAAGTCGAAGTCGAGGTCTGAAAGTAGCTCTAGCGGCGGTAGGGCGAACTCAGGGAAGAATGAAGGATCATCCTGGAGAATAAGTTGCTCAGGCCTGTCATCATCAGTTGAATGGAACCGAAGGCTCACAGTTGGCTCACCTGGTCTTCCCAGCACCAGAGTCGAGTGCGCGGTTTTCGACCGAGCGCAGCATAAGCATCATGGTGTTGTGTGCGCTCTGCGCGTCTGCGAGGACATAGCCGCATTGCTGTAGATAGACACGAGATACACCATACCCGTGTGTGTATTAGTCTCAACAGTATATGGTTGGAGCATTGACTTACAACAGATTGCTTTGAAGACGTAGAGCCATAGGTGCTGCAGGGTCGACGATAGTCCTGCACGCTTTCGCGACGTCAACGTCGAGCATCTGCTTGCGAGTGATTCTCTTCAAGCTGGACTTGGAACCGAGCGTTGCCACGAGCCTGCAACATGTTAATCTCGATGAGTCTCAAGGCAGACTCGAGCTTACCAGACTGTTGCCACACCATATTTACGATTCGTTAGTACTGTTCTGTCAGTATCAGTTTGGATGGAAGTCAGGCCCGAAGCTCACCTTCGTGACTGTAAAACATAATTATCATAGAACATCAAGGAATGCGAGATAGATGCGATATAATAACACGAAGAGTACAGTGTAGTCAACAAGGATGTAGAGGAAGGCGCGAGTGGAGCTGGAGTCAGTCGGAGGCCTTGGCAGCCACGAGGAGACGCGCTCGCGTACCGCGTCGTGAAGTGAGGACGGAAGGTGAGACCACGCGCCTGAGCTGTACAGATGTGCTAATATTAGGGATCTTGATTTCGTAACGCATGTGCAGCTATGCCTTTATCTAACCTCTTATGCAACGCCAATGCTAGCATCAGTCGCAGTGGCCAACTATGTGCATACAGTGCGTAAACCTTCCAATAAGCGCCGTCTTAAGACATCTCTACGTCCTCGTCAACGGTGGGAAGCGGTACAGCTCGGTATAGGAGGATCAGAGCCGAGTGGCTCTGACCTGTGTGCTTGTTAGCGAAGTACTACGAGTGGCAAGTTAAGTGCTTACCTCCGCCAGAGAGTGTCTGAATCCTCTCGGCATCAACCTCGGAGACCTTGTCGTCGTTGAACCACCACCACTTGCCATCTTCAGCCTTTCTCTTGCCCGTCACAGGGTCCTTTGCGCCTTGCTTCTTGACGAAGGAGGTGTAGTGGCCGCTGTCAGCACTGGCTCCTTGATGCGTAATCACACCACGCAGCTCGTAGAGACCTGTCTGATTGGAGCCATCGTCTGCAGCAAGCTCCGGACTGACTAGAGAAAGAACCTCCTTCTTCGCAGCCAAGATCGATGCTGCGCGCTCAGCCTCAATTTGGGCGTCTGTCTTGTACTCAATCTCCTCAACGGGCTCCGCGGGCTTGCTTGCTTCCTCCTTTTTGTCCGCAGCTTCCTTCTTCTTTTGCAAGGGCTCCTTCTGTGCGAGCGGGTCGGTGTCGTTCTCCTCGCCAGCCTTCAGGCGCTTCTGGCGCTTGCGCGCGCGCTCAACGTCAAGCTCCTCCTTGCGTACATCACGAATCTTGTCGCGTATAGGAACCAACTGCTTCCGCAGGGTCTCCGTGCAGAATTCTATCGCGTCCAGCTCGTCGGGGAATGTGACCTTTCGCATAATCTTCGCCTTCTTGTTTGTGTCACGACGCCAGTCGAATCGAACGAAGTGTACTGGCAGGTGAACAGGAAGCCTCGAGATCTTGGATGTCTTCGTGTAAACCGCGTTCCGGCCAAGAACCTCAGAATGCTTTTCGATTTGCTCCTTCAAGCCAGCAGCAAGTCCGTCTCGCAGATGATTTGTCTCAACGTTAATGTGACAGTTCAGCTTGAAGAAGGTGTCCTCGCCAGTGACTGATTCCTCACCCGCTTCTTTCGCTTGAGGCTCGTCACACTCCATCACCGACTCGAACTTGCCGGCCATGTACTTGTCAATCCAAGACACGTCCGCCTTCTTCTCTGTGTCGGACTCGTCCTTGATTTGCAGCTTCTGTCGCAGCTGTGCAACAATCTGTGACCAAGCTTCCTCCGCATCCTGCTGAGCGTAACCGTGTCCATCTTTAGCTTTCTGCGCGAATTGTGGGAAGGCGGTTCGTAGGGCGTTGAGGAACATGAGAGGGGGGAACCCTTGCTGGGTCTCGCCCATCTGCTTGAAAAGGTCGCGGAGAGAACCTGTAAGGTCTGCGGAAGCACCAAGGCCGCCGAGGCCAAACTGGCTGAGCGCATTTGCTGAACTGGACGAACCGGCGCCGCTACCTCACGTCAGCAAAAAGTAAACGTTAACACATTCAAGTCGACAAACCTGTTAGAGTACCGCAGAAGTTCCTCCTGCAGCTCAGGGACAGACCTCAGTACCTGCAGCGTGGAGTTCATGTAGCATGTGTTGCCCAAGTTCTGCAGACCGGCTGGTGTGGCGCCTTCAAGCTGAGCTGCCTCTGCTTCGTCCATGTCCTCCAGGAACTTGATCTTCTCCTTGGGCTTCTCAATGACGTTCGTGTTGTCGCCGGACGGCGTGCCCATCATCATAATCGTTTGCCCGGACTTAAGCCCCAGCTTCGACATGTCGGCGTCATCCTTCAGCTGGCCGCCTTTGACCAGGATCTTCTGTCGCTCGGGTTCGACGCCGGTGATGGAGAAGAGCTGGTACTTGAAGGTCTCACCGTTGGAGGTGGTGTCGACCTCGAGTTCGTGCTTCTTGCCCTGGTGCTTGACAATCACTGTAAACAGTTGCGTGAGCTGTGGCGCTTAAGTTGGGCGCGTGGCAGCAGCTTACCTGGAATAGCCGCCATTTTGAACCGCAGTGATACTGTGTATTTGGGGGTTTCGACGATACCCGGGGGCGGTGATGTTGTTTATAAAGCGGTCGCGGGGCTAAAGTATGGTAGACCGCCGAAGCATGAGGAAGGTATGCCAAGCACTGTCCAGCGCCACCCCTGCCACAGCTTCACCGAGCCCCGCCGTGTCCCCCGTGAGGCACCGCACCGCTCCGTGCTGGCATGTCATAGCCCCGACTGCAGCTCAACCCAACGCGCTCAGGGCTGAGAAGAAGCCCACCAAACAATGGTAAAGCCATCTTTCTTTCTAGCCGCCTAACTCTTAGATACTGTACTGACGGCCGCAGTCGCAATCCCTCCGCCCGTACCTGCAGTGCGTGCGCACCTCCCTCACAGCCGCCATCTCACTGTCCAACTTCGCCTCGCAAGCCTCCGAACGCCATAATGTGCCCGAGATCGAAGCTGCATCGTCTCCGGAAGTGATTTTGAACCCACTCACCGTATCGCGCAACGAGAACGAGCGAGTCTTCATCGAGCCCAGCATCAACAGCGTGCGAATCAGCATCAAGATCAAGCAGGCAGACGAGATTGAGCACATCTTGGTCCACAAGTTCACAAGGTTCTTGCAGCAAAGAGCGGAGAGCTTTGTCATCCTGCGGAGGAAACCGATTAAAGGATATGACATCTCATTTCTGATCACCAACTTCCACACCGAGGAGATGCTGAAGCACAAGCTGGTGGACTTCATCATTCAGTTTATGGAGGAGGTCGACAAGGAGATCTCTGAAATGAAGCTTTTCGTAAGACGCCTCGAAGATGTGGATGAAAGGTCGAAGCTAACATGTGTCCAGTTGAACGCAAGAGCTCGCTTCGTGGCCGAGTCTTTCCTTACACCCTTCGATTAAGCGTCCAATTAGCGAGTGATATATACAGAGGAGTTGGAATTTGGAGGACATGACCCACAACGAAGCTGCCGCCGGCCTCGAAGCCGTCTTCAGACCATTGAGCGGCAGACAGCAAGTCCATATCACAGACGGCCATCGTGCAAAAGCCAGCCAGAACCGAATAAATACCAATACCTACACACACTCGCCGTGCCACACTGCTTCGCATACTGTCATCGAAAATCCGCTCACGCATGAAGTCAATGAGTCAACACTCTCGCATGTGCAATCACAATGAAATCCAGGATGTATATGATGTTCCGATTGTTACGCTTCATGATATGGCGTCTCTGTGTGCATTCAAGTCTATTGATTTATGAGACGTTGCAAAGCCTTCATTGGGCTTTTTACAACTTGGCGAGAACCTCCTCGGCGCCAGAGACGGTGACCTGGCCAGGGTTGCTCTCGTTCTCGGCGTAGATGACCTTGCCGTTGTCGAAGACCATAGCCCAGCGGCCGCTGCAGATTGTCAATACCTTGTTAATTTGTTCAGGGTGCTCCACTTACTTCCTGTCGCCCATACCGGCAGCCCAGCCGTGGTTCTTGGAGAAGAAGCTCTTGGTGTCGCTGAAGAAGAGGATGTCGTCGCCCTTGACACCGTTGACCTTGCCCCAAGCGTTCATGACCCACGCGTCGTTGGATGCGATGACAGCAACAACGTCAACGCCCTTGCTCTTCAGCTCGCCCAGCTTCTGGATGTAGGGAGGAAGGTGGAAAGCCTGGCAGCCGGGCGTGAACGCGCCAGGGACCGAAACGAGGACGACCTTCTTGCCAGCCCATTCCTTTGAAGCATCGTACTCTTGGGGACGGCCGCAGGCGGTGGGGTCAGCGTCAGTGATGGGTGCCCATCTGGCAATTATTAGCCCGGGGCCCGAGTTGACGTAAAAGCTGCCATTGCAGCGTGCCTATGCTCGACGCGAGCACCTTGGATGGAGGAGTAGAGATACATACTCAAACTTGACGCCTTCAGGCAGAGAATCACCGACCTTGAGAGGAGGCATTGTAATTTAGGTGTAAAATTGAGGTATGAGATAGAGATTGCGAGGTATTGCGGTGAATTGAGAGAAGTCCCCAGTTGGAGGGGCAGCTGTTTAAGCTGTCGCTCAAGCCTCGGGTGGGGCAGGCCGAATGACGAGCTAGGTCCATGTGGATGGGTACCTGCGTGGCAGGCTTCTTGACAAATACTTTTGTCCTATCAACAGCGTCTCCGCAACGAGCTTCACGTTTTGTAAGCATTCATGTCTCGACGCGAGCGTTCGTGAGTTCGAGTCGGGCCAGTTCAGCTTGGTCTGGCACGGTCCGCCGTTCGCTGGACCCTCGTCCTAGCACTTCGGGTGTCGCGGAATTCATTTATGCAGCTGTAGGTGAAAGTTATTGTAAGCTTTGAGAGTGTTTGCGTGCAACCTTAGAGCGCGTGCATAACCAAGGTTGTACAGCATCGAGTCGGCATGTTCGGCATGTTCGGCATCTGATATCGTCGTTGTGACCGGTCCAACAGACTAAGTGCGAGGTGCACGTAAGACTCAGTAAGCATGTAGGCCCTCTGCTCTGTATAAATCCGTTGGCATCCTCTGTCGACTCCCACACAACATTTGCGCAGCTGAAATTGTCATAATGTCGCTTCCCCCTCCTTTCAATATAGAAACGGCTAATGCCAAAGTCAAGAAAGCCCAAGACCTGTGGAACAGCCAGTGAGCAGTGACACGTGCTTGCATCCCCTATGAAAGTCTGACTGGCGTGATTAGGGACCCAAAAACAATCGCCCAGGCTTATACTGCGGACAGCATCTGGCGTAACCGATCCAGTTTCATTACAGGCACCGCCGCTATCGAAGACCTCTTGACCAAAAAGTGGGCGAAGGAAAAGAGCTATCGTCTGCGAAAGGAACTATTCGCCTTCACGGATGACAAGATTGCCGTCCAGTTCTGGTGCAGTACACACTTATCCCCTCGGTTTGATTCTAGTCGTTGATTAAAGCAGGTACGAATATCAGGATGCGCACGACAGCATGAAGTGGAAGCGATGTTACGGCCTCGAGGACTGGACATTTGCGGAAGATGGCAAGATGCGAAAGCGCCAGATGAGCGGAAACGATATCGAGATTGACGAAGCTGGTGAGTTGTGTGTGAAGTGCTAATGATTACAAATTGTTCTTCACGAACGTATGCTGATATGCATGTAGATCGATGGTTCAAGGATGGTGTGGATGTCAATGATGTCGAGATCAGCGAAGCCCATTGGTGATTATTCATTGATGTCTCTGAACAGAAGGGGTATCATAACGCTCAAGTAACGGATGCTGTGGTTGTACGCTCAAGCCGTCGACGGGTCTACGCGGGTGGCGTATCGTGTATCAAAACTAAGATGAACTTGGGATCTGGCCATAAATTAGCAAAGCACAGTCTCTGTTCTTGTCAAACCTACCTGGAACAATGACCAGCTCGTTCTTCTTCGTGCGTAACCTAAGTAGTCGAACATCGTCTTCTTTGTCAAGTTCATCAACTAGACTTCCTGCAGCCCCTAAGAATTTCCACACTGCACTTGCCACGTCTTCAGCGCTGTGTATCCCGCTTTCTTTCCGGCCGTTCACGTAGTTGTCGGCTATGGTCTCGCCCGAGGCGGGCAGCGTGCTGTTCGGGTTCGCAGACGAGCTGTTCGATATCAGACCGGATGTGCGTACTATGGCGCCTGTATCGCGTGACAAAATGATTGTGCTTTGCACGCCAGGCTTTTGACTCAATCGTGTGAGTAGCGAGAGAGTCTCTTCAATCTGAACATGGTAAGTGACATGCCGAATTTAAGCAGGGAAATACGCACTGAGCGCTGAGCCATATTCTAAGGCCAAGTTGAAGAATGACAGCAGGACAGGCGGAATCGTGTTTGTTGTAGTTGGTTTCTATGACATCGTCGCGCACGCGCAAACACCGCGGGCGGGACCCCTGTTGAAGGCGGACATGCGCTAAACTTCTCCAAGATTAGTGCCATCCTGCAGATCTTCAATTTTCTGCTCGGCATCATAGTTAGTCTGCACAGCTACAAATGAAAGCGCCCAGATAACTTCGACCAGCAGTCTTCATGCTTCCGACGACTTCTCCATCATCAAGAACACATAGAACCAAACACATTGACTGCGGTTGAGGAGCAAGATGACGTCCAGCTCTAAGAGAAAGAAGGAGAAAAAGAAAGATTTCCAAGTACAACAACCAGTTGTGATTATGACAAAGAATGAGCTGACCACGCACAGAAAGTTAAACTGAGGGTCGGAAAGGCTGCGCCTAAAGCTGCGAATGGCACGAGCACAAGTTTCAAGGCAAAATGTAAGAAGATCATCAGGACACGCTGTAGACAGGAAAGCTCACAAGATCACAGCGATATCTCTGAAGCAGCAGGCGCTCTCTGCAAATGCTCCGACGATAGAGGCACAATGTGCCCATCATTTGGGCTTACTTGATCACAAGGCGGACAAGCAGCGACAGGAATCACTTGCCTTTCTTACTTCAGCTATCTCAAGCACAGCCCCTGGAAGTTCTCTTCCTCAGCCTGCGTCAGTCATTATTCCTGCAGTACAGAGACTCATCTTAGACTCATCGAACGCTGTCCGCCAGCAACTGCTCAAGCTCTTCAAAGTTCTACCCGAGAACGACGTGGCCACCCACGCTGATCAGCTCCTGCTTCACACGAGGGCAGGAATGACACACTTGTCTGCTGATATCCGAACTTTTGCTTTGGAAGTCCTTCAATGGCTGACCAGTATCGCGGGCGACGAAATTGTCAGTTGCGCTGGCGGGTGGGTGAAGATGCTGAAATGTTTCTTGAGCTTACTCGTCTGGAAATCCGAAGGGGAAGGTAAATGGTCCCAGGCAAAATCTTACGGCAAGAGCGACGCGAAGCTCCAGGTGAAGCAGATGGACGCTCTCACAGCATTTTTGAGAGCTGGTCTGTACCACGCCCAGGTCTCGTCGATTACGAACCAGAGCAATTTTCCGCTCTGGCAGACGGAGCACCACATGCTGTCTGAACGATCAAATGTCTATGCGCACCTGAACTTATTTAGCGCAACAAGAGATGAGGAGGCAGAGATGTTTGAAGACCGTGAGGATCGGCAGAGGGTGTTCAATGATAAGGCAGAGACTGCTGTCGTTGCAGGCCTTGAGCAAGCATTGAAAGCAGGCGGTGAAATGGGTCGTGCAGCAGCGCAGCTACGTAAAGTAGTCAGAGATGGCATGGCGGATTTTCATAGAGAAGAGATCATGGTCTAGTGAAGAAAACAATGTGCAAGTGCACGACTTTCGGCAGTTACCAAAATCTTGTTTTACAGCGATGTGCAACCTATATAAGCCAAAATCGTGTGAGCTAAGTGAATTAGGTTGACTTGCAGCATAGAGGTAGACATCCTGCTATTACTACTCTCTGATAGCAAGCTGCAGGTAGCTAGGCCTATAGTCTGCTTTCTAAGCTAATTAACTTGCTTTATTGCCTTACTTGTGTTGAAATACTGCCATGCGACTAGCGTGGGGCCCCACTCTTTCTGAAATGGTGCTACTCCATAAACTCCTGTTCCTCTTCCAAAATCATTTATTTGCTGATTTAGTACAACTTCAAACAATTCCAGCGCCCTGGCTCAGCGTTCATGACGCCCAGTACTGCTGGCTGGCTTCTTCTCCCGTCATACCAGGTATAGCTTGCTGGAGGAGTGATTGATTTGTAGCTTCACCAGCATGCCAGGCCTGACTATGGAGTCCAATCGGGGAAGCACTAGACTGCCACGCACCACAGTCAGATCGAAGGACGATAACAATGCTGTTGCGGCGACGGGCTCGGTCGTCAAAACAGAGGACAACGACGATGACGACACGTACAGGTCGCGACCCCAGCTGCCCGTGGCACACAAACTCATGCGCAGCCTGCGCGAGTTGATGAGTAGGTCATCGAAGTCATCAGTTTGGTTGCAAACTGACACGTGTACAGAGCTAATGGACACCGGCGGGATTGACGTTGACCCAGAATATCAACGAGAGGTTGTTTGGGCCGGTCAGTTGTCTTTAAGATCGAGCGTGGGATAGCTGTACTGACATCGGCATCTAGCCGATCGAATGACCGGGTTGGTAAACTCTCTGATGGGTTAGTACCTTGCCGGATCAAGCATCGAAGACTGACAAAGTCTTCAGAAAACTTCTACATCCCACCCATTATATTGAATAAGAAACCGCGGCAGGCCCAGGACCCATCTGCCCCCAAGGAGACTCTCGTATGTGTCGATGGCAAGCAACGCTTGTCCTCCGTCCTGGCATTCATCAAAGGCATGATCCCATGCCACGATCACCGCGGAGAGAAGTGGTAGGTTTGAGTGAGGACCGTATGTTTCAATGCTGATCCTGCCAGGTGGTTCTGTGAGCCTGTTGGCAGCAAGCGAAAGCGCGTTCTCTCAGAGCAGCAGCGGAGACAGTTCTTCCAGAAAGAGTTTGTGGTATTCGAATACAATAATCTGTCCCCTGAACAAGAAGAGGATCTGTTTGCCAGAGTCCAAATGGGAGTGCAGCTGAACCTGGCTGAAAAGATGCGTGCTTCGACTGGGCCCTGGCAAGAACTGGCCAGACTCTTCGTCGAGGATTTCCCTCCCGTTTATTCCTTGATGAAAGACAGGGCGAGATCGAAGGACTTCCAGCTGACGTTGTCATGCTTCAGCCAGATTGTTGAATGCATGTACCCAACAGCGGCGAACGGATTTCCCGCACTGAAGACGAATTACACGCATCTGCCCAAACTTTTGAGCAACAAAAGTGCTGTCGACGATGGGCTCAAATCACACCTTGCCAGCGTTTGGAACACGCTAAAGGACCTAATCGAAACAGACCCCGACACCTTCACTAATGGCAACAAGTATCTACGGGGAGTGCAGACCTTTGCACCCGTTGAGATGGTTGCAGTAACTGTACTGATCTCGATACACTCTGAGACAAGGAACAACAGACTGCTACTTGGCGATATCCAAGCGATGCGGACCGCTGTACGTGAGAGCTTTGTCGACCTCCGCCTCAACGCAAACTTATGGAAATGGTTCTGGGAATACATTGACTCGCTTGAAGAAATTCGAGGAGCCATTGACGGTACTACTGTTGATCGAATTACAACACAGCGAACGAAGAAACAGAGTACAGCAATCGGCTCAACTGCTGCGGCAATTACTGCTGCTGCTACTGTACCAAAAAAAGGCAGATTTACAGCACGTACGAAACGGCCAGCTGCAACCACGGGAGAAGAACCACCGACTGTACCACCGATTATGGTGAAACAAGAGCAATCAACGGTGGTTATGCCTGGCCCCCGCCCACCAAAGCGACAGCGTATCGGCAACAGTCCCTTCGTTGCAGCAGTTCCATCATCCGAAGACATTCCATACCGAGACTCATCATTATCTCCTTCATCTTTGTACGCATCCACGCAAATTGCTGCGCCTCTCGCGTTGAGGTCTCAACATACGGATGATCCAGTGCCATCTCCGTCACAGACCACTGTTCTGGAATCGCTGAACCAATTCGCATCGATGCATACCACGCAGCATCAAACACAACCACAGACTCCATCCGAGGCCCGTCAGCGGCGTGTTTCCGCCCTGCATGGGTTTCAATCTGCGCATCGCCCCACAGTCCGTCCTGTGTCGAATGGCTCGCCCACGTTCCAAGGAATTATAAAAGAAGAGTCTCGGGCGCCAGTAGCGCCTATGGTATCTACTTCCAAACCTTCATCGGTAAACCGCTATGCTGCACAACAACAGGATCAACAACAGGATGTTCTAGCGCCCGCGCAACCGGAGTCACAATTGCCCCCTCGATCACGTTCGACCATACCCCCGATACTTGCTCAGAGGGATACCGATGAAGTAATCGACCTGACTAGTGATACAGAACAAGAGCGACAAGATTTGCTGTCGGCATTCAAGACCAGACAAGGGTCTGGCCTTGAAAAAAAGGCTCCAAAGTCTGCGTCAGGATCTGTGGCAAAAAAATCACGCATACACTAACCGGGCCAGTTTAGTATCGAAGGGGCCACAATTAAAGGAGAATAACACCATGCGAAGCTCACGGTTACCTGATGAGAAAGGTACTGGTAGCCGACACGTGGAAAGTCTTACTGGGTATTTACTATTCAGAACACTCTTAATAGGTATCTTCAGTGCTGGAAGATCAAACAGCGGTGGACGCAAATACTATCAACTACTGAAGCAGGATCTATAGCGCTTGCTGGCGAGATATCAATCATATTCGTACCTGACTAGACAAGAACGCTAGCCTTTTTTGTCAAGCGTGAGATGCATGTTCGCTTACCAGTGAGACATCCCTGTAACAGCAAAAATAATCCCTCCAGGAATCACAAGGCGCAAAGAAACAGAACAACGAATGAAAATGGCAGAACAAGCTACTGAACAGGAGATTCTTCTTGCGAAGCGCATCATCTCGGCAGCGGAGCGCCACGATGTCCCCGCTTTGAAAGTTGCGCTCAAAGAAGGCTCGGCCAACGTCCAGGACCCCACCGCCTCAGTTGCAACTTCACCACTCCACGCTGCCATTGCATCCTGCGGCAAGGCTGAGGAGGGGAAAGAGGCGGATGAGACCGCCGTTCAGACTGTCAACATTTTGCTTGAGAACGGAGCCATCTGGAACGATCTGAACAAGGAAGACGAGACACCAGGATGCATTGCACTTCGCCTTGGACAGCAAAAGATCTACGACTTGATGGTTGAAGCTGGTGTCCGCGCTGAGCTACTCTTCGCCAAGATGCAAGCTTTGGGTCTCGGGACATCCGCAATTGAAGTCGACGTCGAGGAGGATGAGACTTCTGAGGAACAGCCCGCAGCCAAGAAGCAGAAGATCTCAGAGGACGAGGCGCAAGCTGCTACAGAAGCTGTTGAGCATGAGGTCCTTGATGATGTTTCTTTGGACAACAAGGCATATATCAGGTCTCAACTCCGCTACAAGCCTGGAATCCTGCTCGATGAAAGCGACAACGCAGTCATGATGGACTGGGAGACCGAGATCATGCAGCGACACGCCGAGACTCTGATCCCCAAGAAGGGTCTGCGAACTATGAACGTCGGACATGGCATGGGTATCGTCGACACAGCCATCCTGACACACGACCCTTCAGAGCACCACATCATCGAGGCTCACCCGCAAGTGCACCAGCGCCTGAGAGAGACTGGATGGTACGATAAGCCCAACGTCCACATCCACGAGGGCCGCTGGCAAGACGTTCTTCCCAAGCTCGTTGAGCAGGGTGTGATTCTTGACGCTATCTACTACGACACATTCGCCGAAGACTACGCCGCCCTCAGGGAGTTCTTCGCTGAGTACGTCATCCAGCTGCTTGCGAAGGACGGCAAATTTGGATGGTACAACGGCCTGGGCGCCGACCGACAAATCTGCTACGACGTCTACACCAAGGTGTCAGAAATTGACCTTTACGAAGCTGGCTTCGACACTACGTGGGAGGACATCAAGGTGCCCGCAGGTCTGCATGGAAGCAAGGAGTGGGAGGGCACAAGAAGGCCATACTGGACCATCGACGTATACCGTCTGCCAGTGAACACCTTCTTGAAGTAGAAGATACATCATGCTAGGGACTATTCGCTCAAAACATGAACAGTTGTAACATGTATGCAATTGGTACACGAACAAGTGAGCCACGTTCATTAATTTTGCTATCAACAATGTTTACGCTTCATGCAGCAGCTTTCCGGAGAGGCCAGCTTTGACGCTGTCCTCAAGACTCTCCTGTTTAAGACCTAGCTTCTCGTTCCACAGCCCGGACGGCTTCAGGTCACCAAGTTTGTGGTCACCGAATATCACTGCCTGAAGAAGCGGGCCGATTCCGGAGAAGTCACCCTTCTGCAACAGCTCGTTGCCCTTTGCAACAAGATCCTTTGAGCTGACCTTGTTGGTCGTCCACCTCTCCCCTGTGATCTTCTCTGCGGCCGCCAGGATCTCGTTCTGTGATACCTGGAAACCACTAACATAGATGTACTGATTCTTTGTAGCTTCCGCGTTTTCCAGGACCTTAACGACAGCCTCGCCGACGAACTTGAGGTTGGTGGCGGAGAATGTGACATCACCGCCGTCAACGATAGTAGCTGTCTTGCTCTGAGCATCAAAGCCAAGGAAGCTGGCTTTGAGGCCCCAGTCGAAAAAGGCCCCGGTGATCACGCTGCTCCAGCTGATGACGTTCTCTTTGCTCTTGAGGTAGTCTACGGTGCCAATCTTGCCCGCAAATACAGGTACAGCGGCCAGTACCTTGGGATCGGGTGTGTTGCTACCGTACTCAGAGGGAAGGAAGCGTTTCACGCCTGCTGCAATTGCAGCGTCGATGAGTTTATTTTGGGCTCCCAGAGCGTTACCACCAACGAGAGAGACAACCGCATCTTGCCCTTGGAGAGCTTGCTTAAGGCTGTCAACTGAGTCGTAGTCGGCACGCAGGACTTTGACGCCAGATGGGAATGTAGAGTCGGAGCCCTCCCGAGAAAGGACGCTGGTGGTGAAGGAGGACTCGAGAAAGGCCTTCAGAATAGACGGCCCAAGGTTGCCTCCAGCGCCAACGATGACGACGTTCTTGATAGACATTGTTGGACGATGAGAGGTTATGATCAGGTGGCTTTTAATGAGTTGAGAGACTGGTACAGATACTCTTCGTGATGATGGTGACTGTCCTTATATCTCCGGTGAAGCTCTTGAGCACGACATATCTAATCCTAACTCTACATTCCGCACTGTTATCTCAGCAACGTATGATGCTGACTTGGCTCAGAATCGCGCCGATGCTGCGAATCCGGGGAAGATGGCCAATGACATATCTTGTTCACGCACAGGTAAGGCCGAGACCCTCGCAGAACCAGGATCCATGAGCCCGTCGGACGCATTGCGTAGCGCAAACAACTTATCGCGCCATCATTGAACTGTTTGAGGTGCAGTGGGGCCCTGTTCTGGTGTCGTGTCGGTGAAATTCGTAAATGGGCGGAGGTGCGCCGCACTTCTCAGCCTTGCTTCGCCCCGCTATCGCTAATCCAAAGTGCAATTCCTGATTAATGGACAACCCTCAACTACCGGACCGGCACTGGTGCCAGTGCTTTGTGCAATGTCCAAGTTCCGCGATGCTGCTGAAGAGAGAACTGCCGACAAATGCCAATGTCCATCGCTGACAAAGTACCTGTAGGTAACGCCCATGTCCCGTTTCCATTTGACAATCCTCTAAAGGAAGATGATGAGTTGCTCTTGACTCGCATTGTCTACCACAGGGTTTTTCTAGAAAGCAGAACTCGCCGATTGCTGGGCTAATCGCTTGTAGCCATGTGTAGGTGACTAAACTGACAGGAGGTCGAGCGGTACCTAACAGGGTGCAAAACTGCTACGTACGACGAGTTGAGACATCACGCCATGAACGCCAAGGTTGAGAATAGCCTGCATGAACTAGCACACAAATAAATAGTTATCGCATCTCCTGCTGGCCGTCTGTGCCCTTGACCTCCTCGCCCTTAATCCATACGCTCTTCATTGCCTGGCCTAGAATCTCCATGCCCTCCTCGATCTCCGCCTCAGTGATTGTCAGAGGAGGCACAAACCGCAGTGTGTTGGTGCCGCAAGTGATAATGAGTAATCCCCTCTCGCGAGCAGCTGTGACAATCTCAGTGGGATCAGCATCGAGCTGCATACCCAGGATCAGACCCTTGCCGCGAATCTCTTTGATCTGATCTGGGTACTGCTGACGCAAAGTCTCGAAGTGTTTGCGGAATGCCTGCTCCTTGGCCGGAACGGCGTCCAGGATCTCAGGTGATGAGAGGCGAGAAAGGATGTAAGAGGCTACACGACTACCGAGCGGGTTGCCACCGAATGTTGTTCCGTGGTCGCCAGTCTTGATGTGGTCGCAGACGAAGTCATTGACAATGGTGGCACCGATAGGGAAACCGTTGCCCAGGGCCTTGGCCGTAGTAACGATGTCTGGGTGGGCCTCTTTCGGGAACAGGGCGTGTGCCCAAAAGGTACCTGTACGGCCGAGACCGCACTGGATCTCGTCGTGGATCAAGACTGCGCCAACCTCTGTACAACGCTTGCGAAGGGCAAGCAGGAACTCAGGTGTTGCGACATTGACACCACCCTCTCCCTGAATCGGCTCGATGATGACACCACATGTCGACTCGGTGACCAGGCTGTTGATACCCTCGATATCGTTGAATGTTCCGTACTTGAATCCGGGAACCATGGGAGAGAAGGGTGTCTGGTATTTAGGGTTCGGTGTGGCGCTCAAGCTTCCCATAGTCCTGCCGTGGAAGGAGTTGTGGAATGAGACGAACTCGTACTTGCTACCGTCTGGTTGCAGCGACTTTCCAGTCTTGCGTGCAAACTTGATAGCCGCCTCGTTGGCTTCAGAACCGCTGTTGCAGATGAAGGTCTTGGTGGCGCTGGCAAAGCCGCCGGTCGCGTGCGTGAGCTGAATCAGCTGTTTCGAGAGGAGGCCAGTATGGGGGTTATGGTAGAGGTTGGAGGTGTGCATGAGCTGCTTGGACTGGGAAACTATTAGTAGCTGTCAATGTCCTGGCGTTGTCTATTCGCACCTGTTGAGCAATGACCTCAGCCACTCCAGCATCGCAATGCCCCAAAGCGTTGACCGCGATACCGGCTGTGAAGTCTAGGTACTTCCTGTTCTCGACGTCCCACATGTAGCATCCCTCACCCTTCTCGAACATCGGCGGCGGGCGTACATAGGTTGGGACCATGTACGGTAGTTGCTGGTCAACTAGGCCTGCGGTTTTCGAGCCAGCTGGAGGATCTGGGGTTGCCAATGTCGAATCGCGCTGGCTGGAATTAGTGCTTGACCCTGCAAACACAGAGTCTTGGTTCTCATACCGCGATTGAGTCCTTGACATCCTGAGGGAGGCTTGAGCCTTGCACTGCTGCCGCTGCCGACGAAGCAAACCGAGTTGACACACATGTTATGCGCGGTGTACGTAGCGAAGCGCAAATACGCCTAGAAGCAATACGAAATGCCATTGTATACGCTGGGTATCTCACAAACGAAAAGAACGCAAGAAGAAAATATCAATGAGGCATTTGCAGTCATCGGCGTGGCATGCAGCATGAGTCTGAATTTCCTAAGGCTTATCGATATCGGAGAAAGAGCTTGGGCCGAAGCCGGAGAGCGGCTCGTCGCACAGCAGTAATTCGCGAGAGTGCAATGCAAGAGCCCCGAAAGATAAGTGCAAACGCAGACAACGCTGCCCAAAAGTCACACGGAGACCTAGGTTGTAGATCGTTGTAATCGCAACTCCATGTCATGATGGTGACGTTCGTCGTTGGGCACAGATGCTCGGAGGGTCGCTCAAAGTTGTACAGTATAATAATCATTCAAACCTCATTCATTCCATCAAAACACCCAACCAGCTTCCTTGGTGTAGTCGGTTATCACGTCGGTCTCATATCTCTCATCACAGCTGAGAATGATTGTTCATAGAACAAGTAATCCGAAGGCCGCCAGTTCGAATCTGGCAGGGAGCATTTTTTGCACCTGCACTCATCCCACAACCTTTCCATGAAAGTAGTGAGCGATAGTGCGGATGCTTCTTTGTTTTTAGCTTTGAACACGCACTTAATGCAGGAACGGTGTGTGTGCTACCCTCTTGGGTTTATATCCGACAATGGGTTATCAAGCTCTTGTATGTCTACATGTGCACTGCTATATAGTTCTCATGCTTTCAAATCAATCGTAGTGTGAGTCTATCAATGCTTCTTTGCTTCCTTCACCCTCTGTTTCTCTGCAATGAGTCTGTCCAAGCGCCAGAACGCCGTTACGCCTTCTACAAAACTGCTCCCTACCCACATCCACCACACTGCATCAGCTGAATTCAATCCATGTCTCTTGACCTTGTTCGCCATGAGGTATGCCTCGGTAACGTGAATGGCCAACACGAGAGGCAGAACAATCCATCTGACCTGCAGCACGAACCTTGCGAAAGCGGGCACCGTGTACAGAAGATGATCGTACAGCAGACTGCCAGGCTTGAAATTCATCCCTCTTGGCAGCAAAAGGAAGAGTAAGGCACATTGAGTGAAGTTGAATAAGTGGCCCAGCTTGACGTACGCTGGAACGTATCGAGTGATCGTGATGTCACTCCGGCCTAAGATCTGCAGAGTTTCTCCATCCATTTGAACGAGACGTTCTCTTGCTTCGCGGAGAGACTTCATAGGCGGATCGAACGCGACAGTACTTGCTTGGCCACCGCAACTGAACTTCATCTGATTCAGATCGATGTCCGTCATCTGGGCAGACCGGCTTTGCCTAGGACTTTTGGAGGCGTAGGCTTCGACGTAGCGACGGATCTGGTGGTACAGTCAGCCCTTGTGATATCGAAACACGTGTTACGGCATACAGAATCATGATGATCTGCGTTCATGTGCCTGATGATTCGCTGCTTAGCTGCCGCCTCCTGTGCCTCTGGAGTCGCCATGTTCGGAAGACACGAGTTTCCGGTACCGACACAGTCCAGGTGTGATGTCTGTCGATGTTCTGATCACTTCCAGCAAGGCGAGTTGTTGGCGTCACGAGTGGGTGCAGTCGAGTGACACCCGGGCGGAAGAACCCCGCGATCCACGTGCGACTCTCGAGGGCTCGCATGTGCACGCACCCAACTATTCTCTTAAAACAGCCTTTTTAACGTCCTCTTCAGAAACTGCGCATACTATGTCTTGAACGTTCATTGTCATCGCAGACATTGCAAGTAGCTATCAGCATTTTCGAGAGGCAGTTGGCACGACTATGTGTGTACCACGTTTTCTCAGTGATCTATCACATACCAAACATCCTGGTCAATTGCGTATTGTGTGCCTCACTATCCAAGTTTCGCCTCAACGCTGTCCTAAAGAAATATCCTCAAACGTGCGTGCAGAAGCGGCGCCGGATTGAGACAGGCTGAGCTCGTTCTGAGCTCACCGCGCGACGTGGGCACCAATAGGAGAAGACGGACAAGCCTGGACAAGAGAGGCGGAAAACGGGAAGATAGTTGGCACCGTTTGGGTTCTGGAAGCGTGTTCCGATCGATGTTCGCCGGGATACTGACAAGTTTCAGTGCATGCGTGGTGGGGAACACCTGTCGGTCCCACTCTTGCGTCAGGCTGCATGATGTGGGTGGCTCGTGTACTTGCAGGGATGTCAAGCAACCTTGAGGAGCTCCAAACCTGTTCCCAAACTGCTGGCGATTTCTTAACAAATCTGCTCCGTCGACCTGCATTCTGCCACTTCCAGAAACCCGGACTTACTTAACAACACCCAGCTTTTTGCGCCCCTGTTTCAACACCTCATCCGAGTCAATCTAAGACCAAATCCCACAACACCATGGCGGACACTGTCGAAGAGAAGAAGCAGTCTGTCGAAGGACAGGGCCAAGCTGACGTCAATGCCTCTGCTGGAGGATCAGGCAAGGCCGAATCATCGAGTAAGAAAGAAAAGAAGACCCCGAAGAAGCTGGGCGGCAAGAAGGCCCAGCAGCAGCCCACTCCCGAACCCACCCCCGCGCCCGAGAGCGAAGCTGAAGGCGAAGCTGAAGGCGACGCCGACGGCGATGCTGAGGGCGACGCCGATGCCGAAAACGCTGGTGACGCAGAGGCTGAGCAAGAGGACGCAGGCAAAAAACAAACCAATGGCAGTGCCGATGCCGACGAATCAGAACCCGAAGCTCAGCCTCAGAAGTCAAAATCGCAATCGAGGCGTCGCCAGTCTCGAGGCCGAGGCCGACGAGGCGGAGACTCTGAGGATACTGATGCGCGATCCGATGTCTCCCAGTCCGGAGGCCGCCGCAACCGCCAACGCCAGAAGAAGGGTGGAAAGGGTGGCCCGCTCGACGACATCACCGAGAATGTTCCTGGAGGCGAACTCGTTGGTGGTGCTGGTGACATGGTCCAGGACACGGCAGGCAAGGCTGTCGGCCAGGTCGGCAACACCGCTGGAAAGGCCCTCGGCGGTCTGACTGGAGGAGGCGGCGAGGAAGAGGGCGGCGACAGCAAGGGCGAGCAGCTGCGTCTGCGCCTGGAGCTCAACCTCGACATTGAGATCCAACTGAAGGCTAAAATTCACGGTGATCTCACTTTGGGTCTGCTGTAAGTTGGGACTGACTGCCCTTGAACTACATGTGCTAACTCCCCACAGTAACTAAGCTACGACGCAACGACCCTTATATGACTTTTATTGACCTATCTTTACGACGCTCAGAGCATTGAGTCCAGGAGCTTTCTTGGATGGCGTTTGGCTTGGAGATTTTACGTAGTGTAATTCTATGGATTGTACCTTCAAACACTACTTTGCTCGTGACATACCAATCTACCTGCTTCCGAGCCTCCAATACATGGATTCTCGAAGTGCAAAATCAACCAACGTACGACGGTCACGGCAGCGTTTCTCTTCGCAGGAACAGTATCCTTGTTCCGCCCTGCCAACTTTCTACGCAGGGCGTCGTCAGCCGTCTAGCGGGCAGCGATGATCCCTGCCATCACGAGCTTTCTCCACCTTCGCGCCCGCCACACAACGGTAGAAACGGCCATGCTAGGCCGAATTTCGCTGTGACGTCAGGACCATGGGATCCTGCTTCGGCTACAGTGACCAGGGCGCCAAATCGGGGCGACGTGCGGACTGCACATCCCGGCTCCACCTAGGTATGCATTAATCTTGATTTCGAGTGACGGCTGTTCTCGCCTCCAGCTTAGCTCAGAACTCCCCTCATCCGTACATTCAGTCCCCTCCGCTGTGCACGAAAACACCTTTGCCTTCTCTCAACCCTCCCAGTGCAAGTATAGGTGCCTTAACTGCTCCCCGGGTATCAGCTACCGTCCCAGAACCAAAGGAAAGATCATTAACCACAGCCACCGCCATGGCAGACAACAACAAGAATGACGACTACGAGTCGAAGCCGCACGAGCGCACGACCATGCAACAGGAAAAGGCTGTGAACAAGATGAAGCAAGATAAGCGCGAAGCAGGCCTACAAACCGCACGTTCAAGATCATCGTCTCGCCGCAACCGCCGTCAGCGTATCGAGAAGGCTCAAAGGGACGGAAAGTACATGATGACTACCTCCGTCGAAGCCCTGGAAGAGGCCGACGCGAACGGCGACCTCCAGAAGATGGGCATGTTCGAGCGCATTGGCCCAGATAGCACATCCATGGATGGTCCCGTAACACACGCCCGAGCAATGCGAGGCGAGATCCCAATGCGCGGCACCGACCCTAATCAGCCCCACACAATGGTGCCTGAGAAGAAGAAAGGCTCGTTGGAGGACCAAGATGGCCTGAAGCTCACCCTGGAGGCGAATTTGGAGATTGAGATCGAGCTGAAGGCATCGATCCGTGGCGACTTGACACTTTCATTATAGTAAGTCTTCCTTTGTTACGCTTTGCATTTGGTCTATTATCTTGGTCCTTACTGTACGCAGCGGCGACATGCTGCCTAAGTTGTCACTCCCGTCACTGCCTAAATTGCCTAAATTGCCCAAACTCCCTAGTGTAGGCGATGTTACGAGCATCGTTCCCAAACCCAAGCTATCCAACGTCACGCAAAATCTTTCAAAGGTGGTCTAGCCGTTTCCTAATTCGGTTCTTAACAGTGAATAATAGTGCATGATTGGACGTACCGATGGTAGCAATGCCGAACCAGTACCACGAAGCTCATGACCCCCACCCCTCGGTACCGATTCTTGGGCCACGAAGCCGGAAAACCATTTTACCGTCCGGCACGGACTGATGCACTGTTCTGGGCGTTTGGAGTTTTATGCCTTTTGGCATGTGGGAATTCTTGTTTGGATAGTTAAGAGAAGAAATGATAATGTTATGCGACATGAGAAAGTTTCCCCTGTCGATTAGCAAATGTTTCGATGAAGTCGGTTTTTCATTACCTTGTATACGCTTACAAGTAAGCCAGAGCAAGGGTATAGCCAGACGAATACCACGTCCTACGGCCGACTACCCACAGCTTTCCGAGGCATCATCATCTTAGGCACTCTCTGGTCGCATAGCGTACATCTCACTAGCCTGAAGGCTTCAAGGAAAAGGCACAGTGATTATGGGTTATTGAACATGACCCTGAAGGCCCCTAGTACCACGTTCTCTTCTAACGTTATTTGCCAATTTTTCGTCGTTTACCTCAAGCCCTTTCCTTCCTATACCAACCTAACGTTGCTTCCGCCTCTCATACCTCCCTACATTTCGTCCGCTACCCGCATTCGCTCCATTCGGAAACCTGAACGAGCCAGTTTCTCAGCTAGACCTTACGAACAAACTTCACCGAATTCCAAATGGTCCCTGCTCGCCCAAATACCACTGTACTTCCTCGACCTTCTCCTGCCCTACTGGGACAGGGGCTAACTCCCACACGGCTCGGCACTGCAGTGGACCATAGCAAATACGATCCGGCCGATCCAGGCTATGGAGACTCGTTCGTGAACGAGCCGTCGGAAGAGGATGAGAGAACACGTGCGCGGGCTGTGAACTTTGGAAATGTTCCCGCGGTGGGAAGTAGTGAGGGTTCGGAAGTTGGGAATGAAGACTCGAGGAAGACTGTACATGGCACTGGGCGGACGAATAGGTTGAGAAGTACTATTAAGAGAACGTTGATTCATTGTAGAAGGAATGTGGAAGAGGGATCGAAAAAATTGAAAGCAGTGAAGCGTTCTACGTTCTGCAGGACGTATCGGAGAGTAAAGCGGAGTGTAAAAAGTAAGTTGCAGAAGCAAGAGCTTTTTTGAATCTTCGGTAGATTGCTTCCATTCTTGAACGATGCTGATAAATGAACAGACACGAGGCTCTACAAGAATCTGCTTGTGAAAACGGTGAGTTCCACAAGCATTCGCGAGCCAGCCTTGGGATATAGGCCGTGGCACGTTTCGACTGTCTCAATTGCAGGGGGTGAGATCTTGCAGCCGCACTCATACAGACCTTGGACAAACGTGCAGTATTCAAGAAGAGGCTCGAGAGTATCGCTTGGACATCTCTCAGTTGCAGAGCCGGAGACTCCTTCCAGTCAACCGGTTAGATCCCGCTCATCAGATGCGGTTCGCGTGGGCGACAAAGTCGTTGATCAGGCTGCTGTTATTGACGATTTGGCAGCAGTCATTAGCACCAGGAGGGCCAGCGAGAGTTCTTACGAGATTGAGACAGTCTCTGATCAGTTCCGTCGTCATACAGAAACCTACACTGCTAAATTGGAGGATCGGACTTGGATGAAATCAACGTCCATTTCCGCACAGATCACTGCCTTTCGTTTTTCCAGCCTCGTTCCCATGCATATCGTTTCAAAATTTGCACCCACCCACCGCGTCTGTATAGAGACAAGCAACGACATCATGGTTCGAACAGACATGGTGCAGCTCAGTCACATCTGGAGCCAACTAGTCAAGCCCGCGCCAATTTTGAGGACTTTGGAGCTTAACAATCCACTACGGATCCTGGAAGAAGCCAAAGCCGAGATGATCTGCAGTCTTGTTGAAGAATGCGTTCATCGCTGCGCACACTGGGCAATCGCAGTGGCGACGAGCGCAAATACTCGAGCAGGAGCCATGAGCGACGAGTGGTGGCACAATTTCGAAGCTCAGCTCGATGCCATTGGAAACCCGGATGAAGGGTTGATAGCACGGCAGTTGATCGTTGTCGGACGGAAGTACGTCAATGTCACTGCTTTGGAGTCTGTTATCACGGCGTTGGAAGCCTTTGACACAGGCAAGATCTTTGCAGGGTTGGCCCGTCATGATTCAAAGACCGGGTTCGAAGAGGCGACAATCATAAACTCTGCTCCGGTATCAGAGCAAAAAGCCAAGAGGCCAGTAACTGCAGGGCCAGGTCCCCAGCCTGCTGCCCAATTGCGAAGATGGTCAACTGTTCCTGCCGTACGAAAGGAGACCAACGAAGATCTTGTGCTCCCTTCCCGCAGTCTTCGTCTTGGCAAAGACATTGCGATTCCGTCAGAAGGAAACGAGGAAGATGCTCATGCTCGCGCAAAAGATACTTCTCTATCTTCGGACATTCTACGCGAGTTAAGTGCAGTGTTAGATGCCGCAGTAAATCGCACAACAGTGCTATCTCCAGAACCTATGGGAAGGGAGGATCCGCATGTGCCGCTTCCTTTGACGATCAGGAAAAGTCCTTCCCTGCTACCGAAGCCCAAAGTCTTCACGATTAGACGTACCCCTCCAACGCAAGCCCAGTGGCCAGAGAATGCAGGAAGGAAGGAAACTGGATGGAGCGCAGCAATTGATCTTCCGGGCTGCGAGCCAAAAGACGTCAAATACCCTGGCCCACCGGAATTGTCCAACAAAGCGAAGGGGAAGCTCCTGGTTACTCGAACAGGTTGGCCTCGAACATCGATCACAGCCCCAAGATCAACTTCGAAGATCACAGAGCCACAAGTAACTCCACACAGAACTGTGTCAATCGTATCAGCTCCCAAGGCATCATTATCGAAGGCAGCTCCTAGTAGTGCTGTCGTTAATTCAACTTCGACGGAGCCGCGAATGCTTCCCCAGACTCAGGTGACGAAGCAGGCCGCTTCGGCATTCGGACCTTCACGCCATACTGTCACTCGAGCAGAACGCTCCATGGTAGCCGGGAGATCTTCAGGCCAAATTGTGAGTGCTAATCTGAAGACGTCACAGATGCGATTGCGCTCCAAGGCTATGTACCCCTCCAGTGTTCCTAAGAAGAGTGAGAGTTTGGAGACGACGGCATCACAATCTCTTTCAGCCGCTACTGCGCCACATGCAGAGGCGGGATCAAGGTCCTCCAGCCGGCCTCTGAATGGTTGTGATGGGCAGATGGAACCACCGAGAATACTTCCAACGCCTGCTGTACATGTCACCAGTGTGAGATCTCCGAGCTTGCAGATCTCAAACTTGCCTTTGCCTCGTAGGAAGATTACGTCCAAAGCATTACCGGCATAAGTCGCACTGTGATGCGTATTCTTCTGCGCAACAACTACTAGGAGCGCTCAATTCTATTCAGCGTGAATGCGAGCTAGTGCCGGCTGTTGACCGCTCTACCTCAACTCACCTTCACCCGGTCTTGGCGGCAGCTGCCACTTATTTAGGTACCCAGGCACTGCTGCCTCCGCCCTTCCCTCTTGTCAAAAACCATCAGCCACCAACACCACAACACCAACAAGCGATGCCTCCCATTCGTCCAGGAACCCACCTTAGGGCTGAGCAGGCTGCAAAGCGTCCTCCAGCACGTGAACGCGAGCTTGAGATAGAGCTTAGAACTTTGAGACGTGAGCTAGAGGATGTCAAAACAGCGTACCAGCGGTATCGCGAGGATGCAGAGGAACTACAGTACCAAGACAGCCTTATGGAGATGTAAGCATTGCTCTGCTGTTGTCTAAGCCTATGCTATACTAATTATGCTATAGCGATGAAGATAATGCTGGGACCTTAAAGATCGAACGTCAGGAACTGGATCCAGCATCTGTTGATGTTGCTACCAACACGTAAGTGTCTTACTATTGTAGACTTAAGAGCTAGAGCTAATAGACAGTAGTACCAGGGAACTAAACGACAAGGGATGCAGTCTCAACTCCGCAGATCTTGAAGCATATCAGCGAGTTCGCAACATCTTGCTGTCTGGAACACTTGCTGCAACTGGGGTGGTCCCAGAGCATACTTTTATCAAGGACTACCCAGGGCATGACTGGGAAGACGAGGAACGGCCCCCACCTGGTTCCACTAGTGCTCGGCCAGGCCAAGGTGCTTGGATGTGTAAGAATCCACACGCATATGGGAACTGGTATGTTGGGAGCAAGAGAAAGTCGTGTCCGGCCTGTGGGCTTAGTCAGAGTTCTTCAGTTCTTAAGACAATGTCTTGGGACTTACAGAATAACGGCAGGGGCACTGGTTTCGTGCTCTTCCGAAGGAACACTGGGTGGACCCCAGACTTTGAGGGGGCAATTTCCCGAAAAGGAACTAAAGTTGCTCGAGGAGGTAAGGGACCATACAGACATTTCCACGTTGCGCGCCTGTGGGCAGCAATGCGGCACCAGTTCCCTATGCTTTCTGATAAGGAACTCCAAGACTACTGCAGTCGCCCAGTATATCTTAAGGACCTTACTGAGACTGAGAGACTGATGAACATCATTCGTCAGTCACGAGGAACAGGCCAGGAGGCTGAGGCCTCTGCAGCTGTGGAGCCGAAGGGCAGGAACATACATGATGCCATTGTAATTGACGATAGCGATGGCGACGAGTTCTGAGCAATCAGAGTTCATTGGGAACGTCTCCTATACTGTTTAGTGGTTTGATTAGGAACTGATCTCAATTCATGTTATTGCATCAATGCTCTTTGCTTGCATTTTATCCTGAATATGTGTCACCTACCATTCGATGACCTTCTCGTCTCTCCAAAACTCCCCAGTCTTAGCCCCACTATCCTGAATCGCCAACAGCACCGGCGTCTGCGCGCCCTCGTCCGGCGTCTTCGTCCCATTCCCCTTACTCATATCCGTATTCACATATCCAGGACAGCACGCCACGACCAGCCTCTCGCCCTCCTGCCTCGCCAGCGCCTTGGTACCCGCAATACAGCCCGCCTTGCTGACCGCATACGCGGCGCTCGGGAACCCAGCGTCCTTCTCGCGCCCCTGCTCCACGGCCGCCGCGAAGTCGCGCATGATGGCCGTGACGTCGGCTTCGGTCTTGGCCTCGAGGAAGCGCGTGCGCACGGCATCGGAGTACTTGGATAGCGCGCCGGCGGAGGAGGCGAGGTTCACGAGGCGGCCTGTGGGCTTAAGAAGGGGAAGGAAGGTGCGCGATGCGAGGAGGGTGTTGTAGTAGTTTGTGTGGAGGGTCTCCTTGACGATATTCGCATCTGCGTGCGGTTGTTAGCACGTAGGGGCTGGGGATGGGAGATGTAGTACCGAAGCCGTTCAGCGCGATGCCGGCATTGTTAATGACAAAGTCGAGGCCCTCAGCGTGCGACTCCTTCAGGTGCTGGGCGAGATCCTTGATGCTGAACTCGTCTGTGATGTCGAGATGATGATATCTGATCTCGGCAAGGCCGCCGTCGGCTTTCAGCGCTTTGGCTTGCTTTAGCTGCGAATCCTCCTGGAGCTGCTTAAGCGCGGCTTCTCCTCTGCTCTTGTCACGGGCTGTGAGGTAGATGAGGAGAGGCCCATTGTTGAGAGGTGACTTTGGATATTGAAGGGCTAGTTGGCGGACGATTGCAAGGCCGATGCCCTGGTGGTATCAGATGGGTTCGAAGACGCGACGTGCAGACATACCTTGTTTGCGCCGGTAACAACTCCAACTCTGCTGTACGACATATTGGGCTTTTGTCAGGTTACGGATGAATGGTAATCGGAAGAAGCGGCCATTGCTGCACTTGAGAGTGTTCCCCACTCTTGTTGATTGTTCATTAATCATCATCGAGGCTGTCGGTTGTCGCGAGACGCTCATGACGTCACGCGCATGTTTTAGAACTTCTCTATGCATCTCGACAAATTGACCATTGCATTTCCACTCATTCTACATGTTCACCGAGCCTCTTTGTGGAAGTCATCGCAAATCTACAGCTGCGTAAATGTGATGTTCATCCTTGTGTTGTACTCTAATGCGAGCTGTGCAGTGTGGCCTTGCTACTACGGAGGTAACCTCAGATCTCATATAGATCGTCGGGCCATCCCCCCGGCAGCCCTCTCCGGAGCTGACGCGCCTCCTTCTGTCCGTCCACCGAGTCGATGTCCATGGGAGTCGCTGGCCGACCGTCTTCCGGGCTCGTTGCTGATGAATTACTAAGTCGATTCTGCGCTGCGCTTGCCAGACTCTGTCGGAGGAGAAAGACCTGCTCGTTGGCCGGAAACCTGTCGTATAGTGCCCCGAGGGTTTCATAGGCCATGAAACTTGATATTTCACCCTGCTCCAAGTCGGCCTGGATCCGCTGAAGCGTGTGGGCGAGCTCAGCACGCCTGTCAACAGCCGTGATGTCGTGCTCATCAGCAGCATCACCCAAGGATGCTCGAGTAAGACGCGTGAGATACTCATGCACGCCTAGATCAGCCTCCGCTGCGACTTCCATGGCTTGTACGGATGAAGCGTTATGAGACTCCGTCGAGCTTCTGGCAGACTGCATCCCTGCAGCATATGCATCTTCAGGTCTATCTGAAGAGGCGTCTTCCGCACCACCCTTTTCCATGTTCCCAACCAAAGATACGTTGTCGTTCTCTTGTTGTTCAGCGCTGTTGTTCGGTCCATCACCGTCTTCATCACCGTTGTTGCTAGCATCGACTTCAGGGTCGCTATCGGCACTTTCCTCATCGTCGTCGTCATCATCGATCTGGCCCTGTCCGTCACCCTCCGTGGGATCCGTATTAACAGAGATGCCGTGAGCCTCGAAGAGATGGATCTGGAGGTTGATCAAGAAGATGTCGCGTTCTTCGCGTGGAAGTCTGTCGAAGACCTCGCGAACGGGTGGCCCGACATGCTGCAAGATTCTTTGCTCTGCATCGAAATCGAGCCCATTCTCGACCCCGTTCCCGCCGTCTTCGTCGTCCGGAGCATCATCTTCGTTGTCCGACTCACCATCATCTTCATGATCGACCCTGAATTGCTCGTGGCGTGTGCGCTCCGCTCGGTTGAGGCCTGTGATCCGGTGAAACCCATCCTGATTATAACCATCCTCATCATAGACCGCAGGTCCATAGTGGGGGCAGCCGTGCATGCCTTGCCATTCCATACCACAGATATAGCAAAACTGTGTACCGCACTCACAGCTGTCTGCAGTCAGTTTACGTATACAACTAGGTAGGGCTTAACAAACGTGACATGGTTACAGGCCTCCGCTAGTTCCACTGTGGAAGCACAGGTCGGACACTCCTGGAAGCCCTTCTCTGTAGCTGTCTGTTTAAACTTCTTATAGTCATCGTTCTGCTCGCAGATGTGGCTCCCAACACCATCTACCAGCGTCTTGCATGCCGTGCATGTCAGCTTACCGCACGTATCTTGATGGCAAACGGCGTAACTAGTATTGGTGGATGGGTCTTTCACATGTGTGGCAGGGCCGAGAAACTCTGAGCAAGCTGGGTTGGCGCAGTAGACGCGATACCTGTGCTTGTTAGCAGAGACGTGAAGCGATGCCTTATGACATACTTAGCTAGCACAGAATACTCCCCCTGCGCTTTCTTCTGGTAGGCCCATGATACTTCGAATGGCACATGAGCCTCATACTCGTCGAGCAGGAAAAGCTGGCCGCAGCACTTGGGAGGATACAGGCTCTCGTTCTCGGCTGCGCGCTGAAAGAAACTGCTCACATCGTCTGTACAGACCCAGTGGCGCTGACATGGGGCTTGGAGAAGCTGGTCTCCGCTGGCCTCATCGCCGCCGCAGATTATGCAAGTCTTCGTCATGTCGGTGTGGAAGGAGATGGTGTGACCAGATGGCAAGGATGTGGAACATCCGCTCGTCGATGTGTCTTTGCGACAGGTGAGTTTGATTTGGCGTTAACGGTGAGAAATAGTGAGGCGACAAGGGACGAGTGAGGATATGTCTCAGGGCAGCATGTAGCTAGTCAAAAGTGGTTCCTTCACTCCAGGGTCGCGGCTTTCCAGGGACACTATTGAGGGGCTGTGTAGAGCAACCACTCACAGTTGTCAGATCTTAATCTGAGGTTTTATAAGTGTGCAGAATCTTTGGCGGTTGTGTCATGAGAATAAGGGGATGATTGCGAACCAAACAACGTAAGACTAGCAATGTCCTCAAGTGCTGGTTCGCGAGGTACACACAAGGACTCCAAACGGACGAATAAAGTGAAGGAAAGATTTGTGTGAATAATAAAGAGATACAACGAGTGTCTTGATGTCTTGTGAGGCTGTCTGTGCACGTAGGCAACCACGCCAGTAGGCAGTGATCGTCTGAGCTATTGTGGAATTGTTAACGGCAGCCTGAGACTTGGAGGTAAGCACCACCAGACTGATGTTTCCATACACAACACAGATTCCGTCCGCGATGATGCGCACGTGGCTGGTGTAGACACGAAACCTAAGAAGGAGCGACCAGATGTCCCATCATCAAACTGATTAGCATCAACACCTTGTGATATATCGACGTAAGTAATGGGAATTAACAACAAAATAAATCTTAGTAATGCAATTGGGTATAATGAACATAGCGATACAGCCTTCAAGCACCAATGCGCCCGCCAACCCAGAACCCACCCAACCACATCGCCCCCCAGACAGGCTGTGCAAAAGCCCTCAGTACGGCAGGCCCTGGACACGTCCCCGTCAGTCCCCATCCAACTCCGAACGCCGCGGCACCAGCCACGAACGTCAGGTCCACGTCCTTGATTGTCTTTGTAGGGAGCTCGAACTTGTCCGCGAAAGCTGGTGGTTCGGCGAAGCCCTTGCGCTGGATGGTGATGAGGTTGGGAAGTACGCCGAAGAGTATTACAAGAGCGAGAGATGGATCCCATGCGTTCATGACGGGGAAGGAGAGGAAAGATGTCACTTTGGCGGGGTTGGCCATGCCGGAGACGTGGAGGCCAAGCGCGAAGAGAAGGCCGCTGAAGAATTGTGTTGTTGTGCGGGCGGCTACCTGCGAATTCGATGACGTCTTTGTGTTTGCTGTAGATTTAGACGCTGCTTTGCTGATGAGAGTCGGTATGATTCGGGCGGCTAGGATTGCGCTGCTAGCGAGCAGTGTAAGAGATATGGCAGTGGCCGCTGACGGAAGGACAGGCGTATAGCACGGTACGTTGCCGGGGCATGCGTTGGTGTAGAGGCTGGGATGTACCATGTGGTGTGTAATCAATGCCACGGTAAAGAAGGTTGCAGTAGCTACTGCAGAACGTCCACTGAGTCGTGGAAGACCACAAAGCATGTGTCCAGATGTGCAACCATTTGACGCCTGTACCAAGTTAATCCTCGGCATTCCATTTCTTTGGAAGAAATCACGCACCTTCGTTCCCCAGCCTATCAAAGCCGCAACACTTGTTGTAAACACAACAGTTTGTATCGTCACCGGCATCGAAGGAAACCTCGTAGCCAAGTCCGGCACCAGAGAACTGAGCAGCGGGGCGCTCACTGCCATGCCTGTAAAGAGAGCCACAACCTCGACGGTCGGCGCGTCGACCATCCGTCTCAGCAAACCCGAAAGGCCCAATACATTGCCGTTTTGATAGAGAAGATTGCTGGTGGCTTGGTGCAATAGCGCGGCGCCAATCGTAGTCTCAAAAGGAGTAAACATATGGGCTACCTCGATGCTCTCAGATAGTAGTATTAGACAAAGGAGCAAAGGAGCAGGGTGACAGGTAAAAGAAATATCACAATGCCGGATAGCGTGCCGGACTTGACGACAAGGAGCTTTTCACACAGCGCACTCGCCTGTAGTGACTCTACTAAACCAAGGAGCCATCTCTTACACTCCTCGCCGGACCCTGTCGGGCGTCTCTTCGCCAATCGCGGTACTCTCTTCATCTCCTAGTCGGCGAACTTGGACAGGATGTGCAGTTTCAAGCGGACCAAAACTCCCGCAGAGCATCGGAACAGTTAGTGCGACTATCATGTGCCCCTTATCCAGCCTAGCATCTGCCCTGGACATGCTTCGCGCGTGGTGGCGTCCTTAAGCGGCAGGTCGGGGACGCTGCTGAGGGGCGTTGCACGCGAGACCCGCAAGGCTGATGACTGGCGTTGTGCTATCGCCGTTGTGCAATGCTTTGCGCAGCGTTTCATGTGAACAATCGCGTGATTGTGGAGCACTTCGCACAGGTCTGCGGAGGACATTTCATCTTCACCTCGCCGAATGTGCAGAACGGCGACGTTGCTGGCCAGGGTCCCAGCACTTGCGCTACGAGTAGGCAATAATTGTGGGGGTCGGCGAATCGATGGACAGCGCTCCGGAGATTATGTGTCGGTAGCTTTGAAGACCTGGAGCTTGGTTCAGGTGATCGGCGGATCGGCTTCCTCCGGATGCCGAATTTGATACATGCCGAAATATACTACACGCTCAAGACCCAACGTTCGAAACCCAACGCGAAAACTCCAGGTAGAGCTGCACATCTCTTAATATCCTATGGGCTGTCCTCTTGATAACCCTCAGACTCGCTCACCAGCTGCAATTTCGGCTTTATTGGCCTGACTCGCTTCCATTCACGTCGCCGACATCTCTAGATCGACGTAGTAAAGCTTCGGCGATGCAAGGCGTGAATACGGCGTGCAGCTCCGCAAGGTTGTCAATCTCTTCAACTGACGCCGGGGAAAAGCAAACGCCGTGCAACGGCCGCTCACTCGCGTGGCAGGTTACACAGGACCCAGTTCGGCGAGCTCATGCATGAAAACTCGAACCATGTGTCAGATCTGGGGTGCCTCCGTGTAGGTGCATCGGCGTGTCAACAAAGGAACGCCACACATTTCTAAAAGTGTAATCTGAGCTCAAAACGCCATCCTGTTTGATTCGTCGGCCGTAATACTCGTACATCGTGAAAGAAGTGCTCTGGATATCATTCCGTATATGCATACCCCCATTACCCAAACGCCGAAGGCCAGCTCCATACCGTAGCGGCTGATTGTATTCCAGAAGAACTCCACCATCTTTTGACTATCACGGTAAGCCGTCTAGTCACTTCTCAGCATACTCTCCACGAGGTCGCCAAGAGGACCCCAGAAGTCTTTGCTACCGTTCGCCAGTCCGTGCTCATCGATGAACAGCACGTAGTGCTTGAAGCTTGTGTTTAGATGGGGTTCCAGACCAAGCTCGATAATGACGGGGTAGTGGTGACAATAGATGTGCGCGTAGACACGGTAGAGGCGCTTGAACATGTTGCGGATAAGCGAAGGGAATGTCTTCGGAAATGGCACGCCGATGCGGCTTGGGAACATCTGCTCATTATCGACGTTGGACTGCACCCATGCCATCAAGTGCTCAATGTACTCGGGCGCAGGCATCTTGGTTGGCCGCTTGTAGTTCTCGCTATCTTGCCAGAGGTACTCAAACCTGAATACGTTAGAAATTGACCGAACGGATGTACTGTGACCTACTCGTCTGTAGCCTTCATCTCGGGGCAGCTCTGTGGCGAGCAAAACTCGGTGATAGACCCGTAGAGCAGGTTGATCTGGTTGTAGAAGTCGACAACTGCGATTGCTGTCAGCCACGTCTCTAGATGCGTACACCATTCTTACTGTTGACGGCTAGCCATTCATCCTTGTCTTCGCCCTCGGGTAGCTTGACAGCCTTCCTCAGACTGCCACTACCGAGTGTCGCCTCCGCATATTGCTTTAGCTGCCAGCTGCTTGTACCTCGATTCGACTTTTGTGGCTTGAATGGTGCACGAGTGCGCGGGTTACTAAAGAGAGAAGAAAGTAAGTTAGGGTTCGCAGAATAATCATTGTGCGGCGGGTAGGGGAGTGGCCTGGCCGTGGGTTCCATCTTATTGCAGTCGTTCGGAGGATAGTGTCGCTGTTCGGAGTCCAGAACTATCTCACAAGCAGACTTGTTACAGGCAGGCGCGTTGTTACCACCAGGAACAAGGCTGTATGAATGTTCGGCGGGCGGGCGCAAGGGGCTTTCCGGGCGGATTGGCTGTCTGGCACGCTGCTTTGGTGCCGGCCGGCCTCGCGCATTCGGCGTGTTGTCTTCGGCCAGCGCTTTTGTGAGGGCATTGCCAGACGGTGGCAGCCGGAGTGCTTCCCCTAGCCGCTGTAACGGACTCTTGTACGTCTCTCTGGGGACCGCGAGGCTCGTGAGCATGTCCTTCTCGTCATATGGACCTAGGCCTTGTATCCATATCCCTCCAGGGACACTTCGTTCCTCGTAATCGTATAAACTCATCCGGAGATTCATGCAGCTCTGGCTCTGGACAAACGTGGATACAGGGGAAATGGGTTTAGGTTTCGCGGGGAACTGAATACTAGATGGAGAGGAGACGAACATTGTGGTTATGAAGCCTGACATGGCTCTTGCGCTTGTATCGTGAGGTATATAGGTCGAAGGTGTCGTGTGCCGTCTGCCATTACATTCCAGTGGTTAGCTAGGAGACAATGAGGGGTAGAGTCGCAAGAATGCGCGCACTCACAGTTTACGATCAGAGTAGGCTCAAGCGCGCCCAAGAAGCGAGGATTCAGGGTGGTTGACAACAAAAGAAAGGACAAAGAGAGCGGCGTGTTGTTGTGTACCAGAGTGACGCTGGTCCGGCTTGTTTTGGTGTTTGGACCCTAATCTCTATCGCAACTGCCAGACACTCGGGCCAATGACGCAGGCACGTGGAGGCCTATTGCGGCCAAAACATAGGTATCGTGCTACATGTTCGATATTGCACAGTGCACAAGAGGAAATAGTGAGAAAGTCTGTGGGTATTCGAAACCTCTATCCTAGGATCTTAGGGATATACAAAGTGCTGCTATTTACAACTGGTGCAGCTTCACAAAACAACGCCATGCCCGCAATTAGCGCAATCATTTGCTGAAGTACTCGTCTTGCTCGAAGTAGTCCTGGCGCTCCTTGTGGTCGTTGGACTTGGCCTTGGACCCTTGCCTGCGTCTCGGTCGCTCGTCTGTGCCATCTACGCATGTTTCGAACTCGTCTGGTTCGTAGTCTTGCACGCCGGTCCTGACACGCTCGAGCTTACCGCTGACATAATGGTTAAACCTGTCCTGAATCTCTTTCTTGGCTTTGATGGCGTCCTCGTCGAGGTAACCGACTGAATTCTTCCGCCTAGCCGGGCTGGCCGGGTCCTCTTCATCGCCGTTGATACTAGTCTCGTAGTCGCTGCGGAACCCAATGCTACGGGTCGTCGAAGACCTGCGGAGGGTAGATGGCTTCTTTGGTCGACGAGGTCCACTGCTAAGTACATCATCGAAATAGTGCGCCGCAGCAGCAGTCGGTGTGCGTGGGGTTTGTGGGAGTCGACATGTCATGCTGTGAATTGTTAGCCATTTTCCGAGTCTAGAAAAAAATGAACTTACCCAGTATCGTGGATCATCTTCGCGATCAAGCCGGTCCAGCCACACTGATGACTCGCTCCCAAGCCCCGTCCACTGTCGCCGTCGAAGAACTCATGGAACCACATGTAGTCCTTCCAGTTCGGGTCATAATCTAGCATCTGATTGCCATCGTTGATGGCCCTTCTACCGTCATCGCCACGTGCAAACAAATGCTGAAGACGATGCTGAATTTCCTCGGCAACATGGCCAAGATGCATGAAATCGCCAGAGCCCACAGGGCATTCAACCTTCAGGTTGCTGCCGTAGTACAGGTGGAATCGCTGGCAAGATTCGATCAAGAGGAAGTTGACTGCCAGCCAGATAGGTCCACGCCAATTGCTGTTGCCACCGAAAAGGCCACTGTCGGAGTCGCCAGAGAGGTAGCTGACTTGGTAGCGTTGACCATTGACATCCATGGAATACGGGTGATCCTTGTGGTATTTTGACAGCGATCGAATACCGTGATCAGCGAAAAACTCATCTTCATCAAGCATGCGCTGCATGATGCGCTTGAGGCGGTCCTCGCTTACAAGGGATAAGAGCATGCGATCTCCCTGACCACGCTTCTTTATCGACGCGATGTTGCGCTGAGCGGTCTCCGGGCGGTTGTGAATGAACCACTCCACTCGCTTCTTGAAGTTGGGCAGCCTGTTGATGACTTCCGGCTCCAAGGTCAGGGTGGCGTAAAGAGGGATAAGACCAACAAGAGAGCGGACAGGCATCTGCTGGCTCCAGGGGCCTCCCCAAGAAATCGCGTCGTAGTAGAATCCATCCTCTTCGTTCCACAAAGGCTTTGACTCACCGCCTGTGCGGTACTGCATGGCGTCGCTGATCATGATGAAGTGCTCAAAGAACTTCGATGCCATGTCTTCGTAGATACGACGACGCTTGGCAAGTTCCAGACAGATATTCAGCATGTTCAGACAGTAGAAACCCATCCAGCCAGTGCTGTCGGCTTGCTCCAGAACACCACCAGTCGGCAGGGGATCGGATCGGTTGAAAATGCCAATGTTGTCCAGTCCTAGGAAACCGCCCTCGAAGATATTCTTGCCGTCAGCATCTTTGCGGTTGACCCACCATGTGAAGTTGAGCAGCAGCTTCTGGAAGACACGCTCGAGACAGTCAAAGTCCTCACGACCATACATCTTGCGTTCAATCTTGAATGTTCGGAAAAGCGCCCAAGCGTGCACGGGAGGGTTGACGTCGCCAAAGTTCCATTCGTAGGCCGGCAGCTGGCCGTTGGGATGCATGTACCATTCACGGGTGAACAGGTCCAATTGCTTCTTCGCGAAGTCGGGATCGATCATGGCGAGTGGAATGCAGTGGAACGCACTATCCCATGCAGCAAAGAAGGGGTATTCCCACGAGTCCGGCATCGAGAGGATGTCGTCCAGATACATGTGTTTCCATTCCTTGTTTCGAATCGCCTTTCGATCTGGAGGTGGCGGAGGCATATTGGGGTCGCCGTTCGCCCATTGGTCCCAGACAAAGTGGTAGTACTGCTTACACCACATCATACCAGAGAAGGCCTGGCGCTGGATGTTGCGCAGATCATCGGCCATAGGCAAAGGGCTGATGCGGTAGTAGAACTCATCAGCTTCAGCGCGTCGCTGCTCCATGATGTCGTCGAAAAGCTCCTCGTCGAGGAAGCCGTCATTCCTCATAGATAACCTGAAACGCACGACAGCGCACTCGCCAGAGGGAACGCCCTCTTCCTCGTCGAAGGCGTACCAGGCGGCACACTTGGTACCAGTGTTGTCGGGGTTCACAGCGTCAAGGTTCTCGTTCACAATTCGCTCGTGAATGCCGTCCTTGACATACTTTGTCTTGTTCTCAACCTTCCACAGCTTCTTGTAGTTGGTATCATTGTCGGTAAAAAGTAGCTCAGGCTGCACGTCGTCGCCACTTGATCCGACACCAGGGGAAGGTGAGAGCTGAAAGAAACGATCTCCGAGCTTGTGGTGGGTCGTCTGAGCGGTTGCTGGGCCAACCTTCTGTATCGACGGCTTCTTGCTAATGTCTTCGTGTCCCCAAGCCCAGGTGTTCCTGAAGAAGACATGAGGTATAATGTGGAGTGGTGCGGCGTCTGGACCGCGGTTGTATGCGGTGACTCGGAACAACAGCTCATCAGGGTTGTCTGCCTCCTTTGCGGTCTCGATGAAGATGTCGAAGTATCGGTCGTCATCAAAGATGCCGGAGTCGACGATGTTGTACTCGTTCTCGAGCCTGTTGCGCTTCGCGTTCTCTTTGATGAGGTCTTCGTACGGGAACTTGCGTTGGGGCAGCTTGTAGAGGTACTTCATGTACGAGTGCTGGAATCCGGTTAGCTATGCAACACATTGGAGGGAAGTGCCGTACTGTTGGTGTGTTGTCCAGGTGGAAATGAGCCTCCTTGAGCGACTCGCCGTGGTTACCCTGAGGGTTCGAGAGACCGAATAGGCGCTCCTTCAGGAATTCGCTATTAGAGTCAGCATTTTGCGGTAGCGATTGCCAGGCTTGACATACTCCTCTCCGTTCCAGAAAGCAAAGGTGATGTTCTGTAAGCCGTGTGAATCAGAAACACCAGCAATACCGTCCTCACCCCAGCGAAAAGCACGGGATCGTGCCATATCGTGCGTGAAATCTTGGAACAGTCAGTGAGAGATAATGGTGCTGTAGTCGAGGATACATACGGCTCCAAGCGTCTCCATCGTGCCTGTAGTGAATTATTAGTATCTCGACGCATCAGCAGCATCCGGAGTGCTTACGAGTAGTCTTCACGGACTAAAAATCGTTAGCAAATGTCGAGCACAATGTTGTTCAGATGAAGACTGACCTGTAGCCCACTGCCTTTCGGCAACATAGGGCCCCCATCGCTTCCAGTAAGCAGTGCGCTCACGGTCCTCCTTGAGGCGCTTCTCCTCCTCACAGAGGTACTGCTGATTCTCGATGAGAACCATAGTGAATATATGCCTGGGTGGTGTGTAAAGGCTACGAAGTTAACGGGCAATGAATGATGTGTGCGGCTCGGCGCGATAGGCGGTGTCGATGTGGGTACGCAGGGAATCGGACAATCGATTATGCAGCCAGGCAAGATAATAGAAACACAAATAATAGGACAATGCGAGCCAAGGATGGTGTGGGTGGTGTAGAGAGTGCTCTCGCTGCTCGAGACAGAGTTTTGGAGGGAGGCAAGTCAACAACACGAGCAAGAGAATTCGGCAATGGCGCGGAGGTCTGCTTCTTGCCGCACATCGAACGGATGCAGGAACTCGCGAACGGAGTTTCTACCATCGTCATTGGCCCGTGCTGTGCGGGTCGCTGTTATCAACCATGCTGCAGCTGGGCAAGCGCTGTCTTCAGCTGCAGAATCCAGGCCTAGAGAAGAGCCTCAATTGCAGGCATCACGACTCGCAACGGCTTTTGTCGCAGCTTTGCGGTGCCTCTCTGCGAATCTCTGTGCTGCTATCAGTGTCGGGTCGTTTTGCTGAATTGTTGAGCGCGCTTGTCGCGAAAAGAACCATGACGTTCTGGCCAAACGCAGTAGCGTTTCCGAGTCCCACCCACGGCAAGCTTTGATGGGGTGTGGAGATTCATGGAGGTGAGACAGCGCATCCTTGCACAAGGATTACGGAGGAAGTGGGGATAAATCTGGATAGCATCTTCGATGTCTGCCATAGCATCCACCTCAATTGCACAAAATCGCATAGGCGCCGTTGAGGGCTCCAGCACTGCATACGTGCTGCAAGATCACTCGTCAACGGCTTTCGACCATTCTTTGCTTCTAGCTTGTCACATGCGAATGGATACGGACCGCGCACGAGATGAAACAGCAAGGTATGCTGACATCGGCTTTCTGACGGCTGACCAAAACCTCGATCTCAATTGTGTTTTGCCGTAACGTCGCGAACTCCTGCTTAATGTCTTGTTGATTCAAGGAACAAATTGAAGTTTCGATGCGGTGTGAGGCTTGATTCTCATTATCTAATTACGACCAGGCCAGCCTACAACTTGGAGCCCACACTCCTGAGAGGTTCTCAGTAGGTGCACCCGAAGCAATGGCGACCACTTACAAGTGCTTATGGAAGAAGTCCAAGACCATCTTGTAGCCACGTTCGTACTCCTTCTTGACCTTGTCCTGCGATAGATCTCCACGAGCGGCCATCCAGCCGTGTACCTGGTCCGGGAACCACTCGACGATGTTCGGGACTTTGATACCCTTCTGCCATGCCTCGACATCTTCCTTCGGCTCCTTGAAGCACAATTAGTATTGTTTCTAGGGCAATTGGAGACGGCAAACTTACTTCGCCAGATGGTAGCATGATGTAAGGGATCGTGATTCCCGGCGCATCGTCCTTGGCTACCATAGCCGGATGGCATGCTGCAGCGACCTTGAATTTTGAGTTCTCCTGCGAGGAAAGATTGACAATCTTTCCACCCCAGCAGAAGCCAATGATGGCCCACTTCTCAATGCCCTTACTCTTGCTGAGCTCATCAACAATCTTGGGGATCCGCGGCAGTGTCTTCGGAGGCGCAGCCTTTGTCTGAAAGAACTCGCCCAGCTTCGCCTCCTTATCCTTGTTGTCCGGAGGGTACCAGGAGATGTCTGCCGCATTGCCCTCAAAGAAGTCAGGCATGAAGACTTGGTATTGCTGCTCCTTGTCTGTGTAGGCGAGAATGTCGGCACCCTGGAGTGTCTGGGGAAAGAAGCCGAAGATATCATAGACTATCAAGATTCCAGTCTTTGCATCTTTGGAGCCAGTAGCATCTGAAGGGAGCTTCAACAGGCGTGCGTGGGGATAACTTTGGCAAGGAACCTACAAGTCTTCAATCCATCGGCCTGGATCCAATCACCCTTCTCTTTGTAGGTGCCGCTGGTAACGGCGGGTGTATTGCAGCAGGCCTGCGACTGCGTACTTTCTGTTGACATTTTGCTGTTCGTGTTGATCGGTGTGAGATAGCTGGAGGGGAGCCTCTGTATGCAATCGATATACGCGTAAGCTTCAGACTACTGCTCGAGAAGCTGTGTTGCAGATTGGAGCACGAGAGACTGAGGCAACTGCACGTTGTACTTTATTGTAGGGAGGTATTTGTCAAGGTACACTGTACAATTGGCGGAGCTACCCCGCCAATGATGTCACGAGATTTGTAGCTTCAAGCGTCAGCGGCAAATGTGCGGATGACTACATGCGTGTATATTTAGTTCCCTACAATCATCATCGTGACAGATGCGTTAAATCCGAGGTAAGTGTTACAAAGCTGGACAGGCACGAGGGTGGCAAGATTGAACATGAGCTTCGAGAATTGGTCGGCAGGGCCCAAGATTCCCCAGGATCATTACGATCCATGTCAGTACTAGTCTACGTCTAAGCGTCTAAGTTGAGCCTCTCTAGCAGACTGTCAATCTTACCCAGCAAGATCTGGTAGTTCTGAGCGTCCTGCAAGAACTCATCACCAACAGGCTCGCCGTCTAATGTTCGAATAGTTCCAGCAGCAACCTGACCGTAGTTTTCAGTTTCCAGCGATAGTTCATCCATGGCAAGCCCAAGATCCTTTTCTGCAAGTTCGAGTGCTGCTTCCTTATCCATCATTTCGTCAAGCCCAGTATCTTCGAATCGAAGCCTAAATCGCTCTGAAAGGTAGTATCGGATGTCGTCAATCAATTCGACGGTATCCGTTTCCTGGCGCGCCTTGACCCTGTTGGCGGACTCTCGGACGATCTGGGCGAATTCAGGTTCGTCGATGTAGAACTCGAGTCGGTAAGCGATATATCGCGCTGCGAACTCTTCCAAGCGTTGCACTTTAGTCTCCCAACCTGCCTGGAGGACCTCATAGATGTCAACCACCTCATCCGCATCAGTCTCGCCACGAGGATTGTCAGACTCAACCGCTGATGTAGAGCCATTTCCCAACGCTGAGATGATGATTGCAGCTCGCTGCTTCAGCTTGTCAATGAAAAGCATATCCGCAGCAAAGAGCACGTCGATAGCGATGTCAAGGCCGAAATCAGAGCGCTCGGTATACATGAAGGTCAAAATTGTCTCCAGGACTGCAGGTGAGCAATCAACGGTAACGATTTGGAGATGTGGTGTTTCTTGTGCTTCCTTGAACTCCGAGCTGAACATAGTCAAGAAGTACTCTGATCGTAACAGCATCGCGCGGTGTGCAGGGTATACGGTCGACTTTCGAGGCTTGCGCTGCCGTGACGGGGATCTTGATTGCCTAGGGCCAACGGGGAGCCCGTTGAGTGGTCCATTGGTAGTCCTCGTAGCAAAAGTCCTGCCTCCGTTCTGCTCAGGCTCCGACTCTTCATCGTCATCTGCGCGCAGCAAGATGTCAGCGAAGATAGAATTGTCGCGATCCCACTTGATATTATCCACCTTCTCGGTATCAATGACCCTTTTATGTTTTACGATGTTTTTCTGGAACCATTCGTCGAGCTGATTTCGTCCCCTTGCTAGTTCGTCGGCCCTTCGCTGCCGTAACTGCCTTCGATCTTCGATTTCGGTGATATCCTCGAAAAGTCTCTCGATTTCCAGTTGTTTTCCAATCTTGTCAATGCCATTGAGAACCACAAGCTCTTGTTCTTCGCTCAAGCCCATCAGAGCACGTCGGATGGAAACCTCCTGAAAGTATAGATACTGCAGCGCCAGACCGAGTGACTCTGCAGGGATCTTATCCGGCAGCTTCCATGACGGCGTTGACGGCGCTGCTGCCAGCTTCTTCGCAAAGTAAGGCGATCTTGCGGCGAGTAGGAATTTGTGCAGATGGAAAGTCTGGTCAAACGCAGTGATGGTGATGTCCGTAGTTTTCGGCGATGGACGCGTGAGGAGCGAGGTGATATGCGCTGCAAGCGGCTGCAGGGGGTTCGTTGACTTTTGGTAGTCGTAAGACAGCAGCAGGTTGCGGATTCGGTCGTTGAGTGCATTATACAGGCATCGCTCGCCCTGGAACGTGTCTCGCTCGCAAAGCGCACCGTTCTCAAGAAGCAGGCGGATGACTTCGTAGTGGCCGCACAGGCTCGCCTTCGAATGTCAGAGCAGTGCGGGGCTGCATGGTGTTCGCAGGCTTACAAGAATCAGCGGCGTGTAGTCGTAGCTGTCGCGAGCGTTGATGTTCACACGCTTCGAGATCATCTCCTGGCAGACCTTCTCGTCGCCCCGCCGGCACGCCTCGCAGAACAAACGGAAATCCTCGCTCAGGTCCAACGGATTCTCCTCCTTCAGCTGCCCTGCCGAGATGGCCTGCGCCTCGGTTGCGAGGGCTGCCTCGAGCTCGTGCTTCTTCTTGACGTCCATAGCGGCGATTGCGAGTGTTGCCCGCAACGCACAAATGCTCGTCACATCTTTTGATGGTGGCGTCACAGCCTCGGTGATAAGGCGGCGAAGTGGACCCCGGCACCTCGTGCACGTTGTCGCGCCAACCGGCCCCTACCCAAACACGGCTAAACAATCAAAGAGCATGTCTGGAGCCCACCTGCAACATCGCATATCGCATCTCTCGCGCCCTACTAACGCAGCAGCATCACCACCCGATATCGCTTTCGTTGCATGTCTACCGCGCAGTAGTCTTACGTCGCCATCATGCCAGAGGACGACAAGTATGATGTGCTCGAGAAAATTGGTGCGTGTATGGCGGGCTCGGGACGCTGTCTCGGCCGTGGAATGGTATACTGATGGCCGCTGCAGGACATGGCTCCTTTGGGATCATCCGAAAAGTCAAGCGCAAGTCCGATGGCTACATCTTGTGCCGCAAAGAGATCAGCTACTGCAAGATGTCGCAGAAGGAGCGCGAGCAGCTGCAGGCCGAGCTGTCCATCCTCAAGGAATTGCGCCACCCCAACATCGTCGCTTACTTCGAGCGTGACCACATCAAGGCGAGCCAGGACCTACATCTATACATGGAATACTGCGGCAATGGAGATCTGGGGCGTGTCATCCGTGACCTGAAGAACAAGAACCTGGTGTGTGAGGAGGAATTCGTCTGGAGCATCTTCAGCCAGATCATCAGCGCCCTGTACCGCTGCCATTACGGCGAGGACCCGCCCGCTGCGGGCCGCAATGTCATGGGCCTGGCTGCCAACGCAAAGCCGTCCCGTGACGCGCGCTCGAAGCCCATGATTCTGCACCGTGACTTGAAGCCTGAGAACAGTACGTGGACCCTGATGACGTACCACTCACAGCACATGTGCTAACATCAACAGTCTTCCTCGGCGACGACAACTCGGTCAAGCTCGGTGACTTCGGTCTCTCCAAAATCCTCCAATCGCACGACTTCGCGTCCACCTACGTCGGCACCCCCTTCTACATGTCGCCAGAAATCTGCAAGGCCGAGCAGTACGGCCCCCATTCAGACATCTGGGCCCTGGGATGTATAATATACGAGATGTGCGCGAAGCAACCGCCGTTCAATGCGAAGACACATTTCGACCTCATCCAGAAGATCAAGTCCGGCCGATACCCAGACATACCCGCATGCTACTCCGCCGAGCTGCGTAAAGTCATTGCCAGTTGCCTGCAGGTCACCCCTGACCACCGACCAGATACCGCCGCGCTGCTGAACCTGCCAATCGTCAAATTGATGCGCAAGGAGGCGGAAGTAGTCAAGCTGGGACAAGACCTGAAGGAGCAGAGAAGGCTGGCTGCACACAGAGAACAAGAGGCCGCCATCACCATTGAGCGTATGCGCAAAGATATTGATGACCAGCTGCGTCGAGAGTGGGAAGTCAAGGCTCGCCTGGAGATCGAACGCCAGGTCAAAATACAGACAGAGGAGCGAGTCCAGAAAGAGTTGGCTCACTTACAGGCCGAGTTCGAGAAAGAGGTTCAGAAACGTGTCAAAGATGCGCTCAAGAAACACCCCAAGCGTCCCAGCTCGTCACCGAAACTCGCCCCGCGATCGAATACCCCAGTCATGCACCCGGCACCCGAGCACGAGCTGCTCTTCCCTGCTGACACCGAAGCGACTGTCGTGAGTGGGTCGACAAGCACACTCGGTACCAATTCTGGCTTTGGCAGCGGCACTGACATCTCTGCTCTGTCGCTCGAGGATTCTCCAGAACATCCAGAGCACGTTACAATCACAGCTAAGCTCAAACGCCCTACTCGTGCTCCTATCTCTCGCGCCCGCACGATGTTCGCACCCAATGCTCCTGCGTCGCCCGTAGACGTCCAGATGGGCGAACCCTCCCCAGCACCAGCTTCTCTCGCGGGTCTCTCACTCTCGCCCCGGAAAATCGTCTCTCGTCACAACATCTTTGCTGCCGCTAGAGACGGAGCCAAGAAATGGGAGGCTGAAGTACCGCCTTCGCCGACTGAGGAGGAGTGGAACGGCGACTTCGACGACGATGACGACCTCCCCGTTCTTCCGTCTCCCACACGCGCTCGCAGTGCTAACGGCAACCGCTCCGCGAATGACGACCCCTTCAAGGTCCTGGCCAATGCGGCGCGCCCACTCGCCAAACCTTACAGCCGCCTGGGCAGCACACCAAGCCTCGAACCTATTAGGAAGCCTCGACCCGTTTCGGCAGTTCCAATCATTGCCACATCACCCAGTCGACCGAAGTCGAAGTCCACCGAGGGGCTCTCCCCATCACCGCGAAGGACCCACCTGCAGCCCACCGCTGCTTCAGCAGCACGTTCTGAGCCTGCTGTTGGGCTGAAGTCGAAGAAGGGTAACGAAGCGATCCGTATACAGGCAATGCGTAACAATGGCGGAGTCCAGGGCCGCACACTAGTGGAGCTCCAGCAAGCAAGAGGCATCCCCGTCCAGACTATGAGTGACGACGAGGGCATCAGGAAGCGAGGATTTGGGTATAGGAGCCCGATCAAGCTAAAGAGTAAGGAGCCTGCAGTCTGGGATCCAGAAGTCGAGACGGAGATGCCCAGTCCGTTCATCGTAAGGAGTAAAAGGATAGTGCGGTGAGGCGGTCACCGAGTAATGACGATTGACGAACCATGATTTTGGCATGTTTGGATACCTCGGGAACAGGAGGGTGGCTTACTGCATAGACAGATCCGCCAGAGAGCGTGGTGTGAGAACGTTGGATTGACTTTGATCGTCCCTACTATGGCTCTGTCCAGTGGCGTTCTGTACAGCATTTTTGTAACTTCATTTCAGCACGCATATTAGCATCTTTCGGCGACATCTACGATGGGTGGGCGTTTGGTACAGCATTCGGTGGAGCGGGCTTGCTCCCTTAGAGACTTTGTATTGGAGGGTATTATTTGTTCGAAATGCTACCACGACTTATACTTCTATCCAATCTTCCGAGTGGACCGTACGGTGGTGACGGAACCTTAGATGATCTCCGCGCCCCACCAGATTTAAGCTCAGCCTTAGCGCCATGCAGAAGCTCGAGCTCCAAAATTTCCTACAGAACGTCACCAATTTCCAATTCGAACCTGTGATCACCAACACGAATCTCACACAATGGCGACCGCTGCTCCCGCACCTCCACCCACTCTCACGTTCCCCCGTCCAATCTTCGCCGCCGTCTCGCCCCACCCTTTCCTTCAAGCGCATCTCTCTGCAAACCAGGCCGCTCTGCGCGCCAACGGCCGCGCCGCACACGAATTCCGCGCTCCAGGCGTCAACACAGGGAGTCTCACACACAGCAATGGCTCAGCTGTAGTCCGACTAGGCAACACCAGCGTGGTGTGTGGCGTGCGCGCCGAGATCCTTCGAGAAGAAGACACCCCCGGCACATCCTCGCCCGCAGCAGTAAACGACGCGGACGGCAACGACAACGAAGACACCGAGGGTGACGAGATCGAGAGTCTGCGCCTCCTCGTACCAAATGTCGAACTCAGCACCGGCTCCACCCCCGCCCACATCCCCGGCAACGCGCCCTCCACTTTCGCCCAGTCCCTTATCACCCGCATACGCAGCTTGCTGCACTCGACGCGCTTGCTGCGTCCACGCGACCTGCGCATCACCTACACACCGACCACCAACCCCGAGGACCCGGAGGCTGCGCCCGAGACGCAGCTGAAGGGCTACTGGGTCCTGTACCTCGACGTGTTCTTCATCAGTATCGACGGCGCCGCGTTTGATGCTGCCTGGCTATCCATTCTCGCGGCGCTGAAGAACACAAAATTGCCGCGCGCGTTCTTTGACGAGGAGTTTGAGGGGATATTGTGCTCAGACGACCCGGCTGAGGCGGCGGCGCTGAACTTGCGCGGGCTGCCGGTGCCGAGCTCGTTTGCGGTGTTTGAGGGCAAGGGTGACGGCGACGGCGAGCAGGGCGACAGCTGGGTGCTGAGTGATCCTGATGCGTTTGAGGAGGGCGTGTGCCGCGAGACGGTGACGGTTACGGTTGACCGGGGGACGATTCGACGCGTGGAAAAGAGTGGTGGTGGAGTTGTTGGGAGGGAAACGATGAAGGCGCTGGTCAAGAGGGCGACAGAGAGGTGGAGTGTCGTTGAGGGAGCTGTCGGTGGGAGGGCTTGAGCACTTGGCGCCGCAAAAGAGCAATCACGATAGTGCATCGAGAACTGGAGAAGTGTCCAGAGAGCGGAAGAAGTGTTCAATCACCAGCATTATATAGAAGGTACGATACGTATACCAGAAGAAAGCTGCTAACAGGCAAGCATCGATGAATATCAAGACATTACGCTTTTTACATCTCAAGGGTATCCAAACGCAACGCACACCTCACGCCCTCACCCTTGGCTCAACCCCGCCTTCCCAAGTTGCTGCACCGGCGTCCACTTCGTCTCCTTCTTCCACTGATCGCCCCTGAGCGTGCCCTGCGCCAACTGCGAGATCAGATAATCCCTGCCCTTGATCATCCACACCATCTGGCTGGGCACCTTGAACCCATTGAACGCGCCGACGCCCTTCTGCGTGCCAATGGGGCAGATCTGCTGCTCCTTGGTGTTGGCTACGTAGTGCCGGTCGCCCGCGAACACGGTGCCATCCAGGTGACGCAGCAGATCCTGCTTGAGGTTCGTCATGACGACGGGCACCGCAAGCGAGAGATCCATGACGCCGCCGCGCGTGTAACTACCGACGTCGCCGAGGGCGTAGACGCGCGGGCCGGCGGATTCGTGCTCGACGCGCAGGGTTTGTGGGTTGCAGGCGAGCTTGTTGCGGTTGTCGAGCCATTCTTTAGGCAGGAAGGATGTGTTTGGGCGCGAGCCGGTGGCGTCGATGTAGATGTCTGTTTCGATCGTCTCGCCGTTGGACAGCTCGACGCGGGTCTTTGCGTTGGGCTCCTCTGAGATCTTGGTGGCGGTGACGACGCGTATGTTGTACTTGACGCTGCAGCCGAGTTTCTTCAAAAAGCCCTCTGCCGTTTTTCCAATACTCTCGCGCAGTACGGGGAGAAGTTTCTTGTCCGCGCAAATGAGCGTGACTTCGGCTTTGGGGTTCTTTGGCCCAGCAGCCATGAAGCCTGGTCGCCCATTCAGTATCTCAGCGATTTCGCCTGCTGTCTCGACGCCCACAGGTCCACCGCCGCCGATGACCACTGTCTTCGCAGTCTGGAGGCCTTTCTGGAACGAATCGTATACAGCCTCCAATGCTGCGCGATCAGTGGCCTGCGTGAACAGCGGACTCGGTGTCGTGAAGCCCGTTGCAATGATGAGTGCTGCGTAGGGAACTGTCTGCGTTTCGCCATCCACGTTTGTGATGCTCACACTCTGTCCCGCGGCATCGACGTGTGTAGCTGTACCCTGGATGAACTTGAACTTCGGGAATGCGTATGTAAAGGCTGGTTCGATAGGATAGAAGACATCATCGTAAGGCATCATCTTCTTGCTCACCAGCGCTCTCGGGGCCGCAAAGCGCCAGTACAAGTCCTTGGAGGGATTGACGAGGGTGACATTGTATGTTACATCGGCTTTCTTGGGGAGCTGTGGGATAGTGTGCTTGAGCGCGTAGTGTGCAGCGCTGATACCGGCGAAAGATGCGCCTAGGATGAGGATCGTTTCTGTGCTCATGATTGCAATTGTAGGACGAAGAGTACTGGAGAAGAAAAGGAGAACGGAGAGAAGTAGCACCTGCGACGCTACCAAAGTGAAGAGTCAAGACAGCGGCGCGCCCAAAATAAAGTTGAGCTTGCCCGAAGCTTCATCGTGCCTCAGGACTAAGAATGGGGAGCCGAGAGCTCGGTAGGTTATAGCAGATGCGGTGCGTTAGTGGTGGAACATCGGTAGTGAGACGTGAGAGGCATTCAACAAAACAGAGTGCTGTCAGCATCCTTTTCGCGCATTCAATCAGACGTTGTGAAAGTACACTCGGTTGCGTTGAAAGTTGTGCTTACTTGCACATCGCGTGAGTCTGGTGAGTTGGTGGCTGCTCATATCGGAAACATTGGTCGAAACCCACAAGTCTAAACTTGTTACCGTCTAGGCTCGGTAGCTCCCACACGGCTCCTGCCTTAGTCGACGAGGCTGTTCTGCGTGTCGCAGGATACAGATCGGACGTTTACATGACATGGTCAGGAGATGGCTAACTAGAAAATAGGCTTTTCTTTTCTTTACTGAAGACGTTGTAGTTCAAGACCATCTATCAACTCCGGCATGTAAGGTTGGGTAGATTTACTATCCTCTGGTAAAGGTTAACAGAGAAAGATGCATCTAAGTTCAACAGCAATATAAGACTTTCGCTCTCACTCGTTACTTACATGGTGCTGTCGTGCGCGTACAAGGTTTGCTCTCAATGCTCAACAGCACTCGTGCTCATTGCGATCGACGTTGAGGGGTCTTAACTGGCTGATCTTAGAACATGGAACTGAGCCATCCAATCGCGAACGCGCCTTTCATTCAAGAGGCCAAACCTGGATCTAAATCACAGAAAGTCACCAATCATTGTCCTCGTACGGTATCACATATCCTCCATAGGAACGGCTTCTTGCGTGCTGGGATTTTTTCATTTCATATCTTTCATGATACGCCAGTCTGGTGTCCACGTCAACGATCCACCGCGACTGCCCAACTCAAACAAAGCTGACGACTGCATGAGACTGGTAGTGTTGCTCATGAGCCGTCCATAGGCCTCCACTGCATCTGCGCTGCGGAGCTCCTACACACTTCGCTGCCTCGACTGTTTAACACAAAGCCAGCTTACTCGACGTCAGGCTTGTTGTCGGCCTTCTCGGCCGACTCAAAGCTGTCGCCGGCAACGAGATCGGGGATGTCATCATCATCCTCATCGTCATCCTTGCCCTCACCCTTCTCCTTCTGCATGCTCTGGTAGCTCTCGGCAAGTTTGCGCAGCGATGCGAGCGAGTCGGGGCCGAGCTGGTTAAGGATACCGGGGACGAGCTCGGTCAGCTCCTTGTCCTCACCGACACCGTAAATGGCGAAGGTGTTGGCGGGTACCGAGGCGTGAACTGTTAATTTGGTATTAGCACATGTACTCCTTCAACGCCAAGGCCTGGTGGTCTGGCAGACATGCACTGGCGCAAAGGACCTTTTGCGTGTGATGCCTGACACAATCCCTCGCAAGCCGTCAGAGTTAATGGAATTGTACCTACCCTTTGGTGCCGAGAAGTGAATGACGTTGCCGTCGCTCTTGAACATGTTGACCTCCTCAATAGCCTGGATAGGCTGGACGTTCAGCTTCTTGAGCGCAGCCTGGAGCTTCTTGTCGTCGGTGCCAGCGGCCCTGTGGACCTTCTTAACCTTCCTGCGGGGTGTGCCTTTGCCTCTGTATTATTCAATCAGCCTTCTATTCCATATTCAAGGTTCACGAGTCTCATATTCTGTCATGACGTGGGGATGGAAGCTCCGCTGAGTTTTATCGATGTGCGATGATGCATGGGCGGGGTGGTGGTAGATCGGGGAAGAGGTTTGCTTACCCTAATTACTCATGTTAGCGAATCCATTGCTATTCAAGCTTCAATCCGCAGGTCTTCAGGAAGGAGATGACCGCAAATTGACGGGAGACAACATACCAATGCGCACCGACGCTTGCATGCGTGCCAGCTTGGCCTGATCCATATTTGCGGTTGTGGGGGAGAGTGACTGTGGGGGGGTCTGCGGTCGCGGAATCGTCAGCCAGAGGTCGTGCAAAATTCGATCGGGATAGCTTCGAGCTTTTGGGTACGGGGACGGTTCGGACTCACCTAGATTCGGCGTTGTGAGGCAAGACTCAGCGTGGTGTTGCGGTATGTGCGGATTCAAGCTGCAAAGTCCGTGCACGCCTCGCTTGCTGTCGTCAGTTGCGGGGCACGATTTTGCATAGCAGTGCACCTCTCATGCGCATCACAAAGTCATCACGATACTTGACGTTTCTGCGTACGAGCTACGCTTTGTAGACTATCCATGAATATGGTGGTCTGGACACGCGTCGGGCATATGACATGGTTTCGTGTCGCCATTGAGCAATGAGGAAAGCCGCAGCAAGGGAACAACACATCCGAACACTACTTCACAAGATCGGTTCGTAGGCCCTGGGCTACAATTGACATGTTGATATCAGCAGAAAGTTGATCGTGCAAATCATTACAAGATAAATTGGAATTGGTATCATCGGTGCAGTACAAATAGTTATGTTCAACGACTGGCCTAATCACTCCCACTGTCTACAACATCGCCAGCCCAGCAATTCCTACGGCGCCCAGAACCCACGATGCAGCCTTTGCCTGTGACGCACCTGCAGGACTTGCTGTTGGAGAACTAGCAGCTCCGCTTCCACTTGCACTACTACTTGTCGTGCTTGTGCTGCTTGTGTCGTTGGGGTTGCCAGACAGGTTCTCCTGGGTCACTGAGACGCCGCTGCCGTTCTTGCAGTTTGTGCTGTAGTCCGACTGGGAGAGTGTTGTGCTGACCAGGTTGACATCGGCGCACTGCCTTGTCGTTAGCTTTGTCAGGTGACCATATGCATCTCTATAGCTTACCTGGTATAAACCACCGTCGCCGTGCGCATTGGTAATGACTTGAATAGAAGCCTTTGTGCCATCTGTGATATTCAAGTTCGAGGGGATGCTGACGTCGCCCAAGCAGAAATCTCCGTAGCCAGCCACCACGAATTGAGGCTTCAGGACGACGCTGAAGCCACTGGGGTTGTCGCCGACGGCCAGATACACAGCTACGTTGGTCTGCTGATGGCCCAAATTGATCTGAATAGGCGCGCCGCTGATGGGAAAGTCGCTGCGCTGCGCTGCGACAGTGTCATAGCCTCCGCAAGGAAAGGTGGACTCCTTGTCCTCGTCGAAGCCACGGGTGGCAGGGTACTTGAGGGTGAAGTGGGCAAGAGCAGCAGGCGCAAGTGCGAGCGCGACAATTGATTTGGACAGCATCTCGTTGTCTGGAAGCTTGTTGACTGAGGTGTGAATGGAGCGTCAACGATGGTAAGAACCCTTGAAGATGTGTAGAAAGAGGAAGGAAGAAATACTACTGTGCAAAACAAAGCTTATGGTATACGAAAGAGGGCGAGCCTGGGCGTGCTGCTGTACTTATTATTACCCAGTAGCATAGTAAAGCTCCCCGTATGCCGTGCATTCCGTCCCACGACTTCACGTGGCTCGCGCGTCGCGCCTCTCACTCCAGTCCAGACACGCCCTTACACCATTTGAGCAGGTGAGCAAGATCTTGCATCACTGGTGGAATTGACTAAAACGTTAACCACCATCAGGGTACGGTGCGCTAAGATGAAGGTGCAGGAGATGTGAGCAAGTTTCTTACCAAAGCGGCGATTCTACTCCAGCCACTAGCGTAGTAGCGGGGGTCTTGCTATGGCCCTAACAGTTCGGCCTCCACGCATTGAGTCCCGTTTCGCGATATCGGTACATGTTCACCGGATGGCAAGAGATACAATCGCGGGAATAAAGTGCGGCGGTGATGGTGGACCATCGCACAGGGTCAATCAAGCTTTGGCTAGCGGATGTGGCAGCGTTTGTATGTACAAGTGAACTGCGGGTCCTGCAGGGCGCCCCGCTCAAGAGGTAATATTATCACACTTTGGGAGGGTACAGGCTCAAGACGAGCTCCGGGCTCAGAGTCTTATAGAATTGCTCATGAAGAAGTGGTGTAATATTGCGTGTAGCGCTCGCTACCATTCTAAAGCATCGATGCTCAACAGCGCTTTTACATCGCCATGTTCGCCTGATTGAAACGACCCAAAGCCAGTTCGCCAATGAAAGTTCCTGCAAGAATAGACAAGAAGTAGCCGACGTTGAAAGTCATGACAGCCAACATACTGCATCAGTGTTAGCGGTGACTCTTTCATGAAACAGTGACTGCGCAACTTACAGAAGATACCCAACACCTGTTGCGACCATCATCAGGGCAGCTCTAGGAAGATCGACGCTGAATCTCCAGGGTTGAACAAGCCTCACCGGCGCTGAAACAATTCGCACATCCTCCTGCATCCCGTTCGTGGTCAGGATTCCAGTCATCGAGTTCGCGTCGTTCGCCTGTTCTGCAACTGCCTTCTCGCCTGCAACAACAACGTAGCGTCGTTTCATTGCGGTCTCCAGTGCTTTGGCCTCCAGGAAGCTCTTTGCAGTGAAGATGCCGCGGAGTGTAATAGCCAGGATAATGAGGAAGATGCATGTTCCGGCATACTGTCCGGCATTTTGCGGCGTCCATGCCTCCGAGTAGAGAGGTGTATTAGTTGCTGTGAAGAAGGCCATTGCCATTCCAGTGTGACTTGAGGTCGAGCCTCCCATGTCATGTCCGCCCATATCCATGTCCATGCCTGCCATTTCAGCACCGTGAGCAACCATCTTGACGTAGCGAGTAGATCGAGAAGAATTCAGAGGGGCTTAGAGGACTTTTAGGTGGGATGGGGTGTTCGGGGTGAGTTCCAGACTGACCTTCGTCTATGGGATTGGGCGATGATCACTTAAAAGTACCAAGATGTAATGCTGTGGGTTCCGGCGGACTGGGTAAGACAGAACCTTAGCATTGACGCATAAGATACGAAAGCAGTTTGTGCGATATTTTGCGGACAGAAGAGTTCGAATGCGTGAGTTGTTGCGACAGTCAAGTGATGTCAAGCCTGGGCTGATGCGCAAAGTGTAAGGGAATCTAGATGACACCTGCACAAGGTGACACGTGCCGGAGGCCTCATGCCGAGTGCTCGGCGGTGTAAACTGCGCGACCGGGACACGGCTGGCTCTATTGTCTGCGTGCGGAGACCGTAGCGACGTTCGAAGAGCCGTCGAGGGGAGGAGCGACTTTGAGCAGAATTAGCCGCAAACGGTTAGCGGCTGATGCTTGTGTCAAGCCACGCCCGCCAGGGTGCAACAAGCCCGACCCGCACACTGAACATGCATGCATCAAAAGAGCGAGTTTGAGCGCGTCGTGCAGTAGCATGCCGCTTATTACCAGTACGGTGGCTGGCGGCGACCGTGATCTTCGTGCCGGTTGACATACGCCACCTCTCTGTGTACCAAATCCGATCTCTTTGCACCTTCAGACAGACACCGTCTTGAAGTCAGAACTGTATCAGCACACTTGATACCAACCTCGGTAGTACAGCTTGATATGGCAAGAACCGCGACAGCAACAATGCGATAGCGAAGAACAACGCCCATCTTCACCCCACCTCAGAAAGTCGTTACGATCTACGCTGCGTTGGCGACTGGAGTGAAGAAACAAAAACGAAACATCTCTTTGCCGCATCGACCGGCACTCTAACACCATGAGCCACAGCGGCCATGGAGGGATGTCCATGGGATCGGTGGTCTTGCCTGCCCTTCCGGAGTTTCCCAAGTTCTATTACGCAGTTGTAGGGAGCGCAGTCGCTGTTGCGACAATCGTCAATATTTACAACGTCTTGTTGTGCAGACAAAGACTGTCCGCAGCAAGAGCAAGGGCCCCGTCGCCTGCAAAGCCGAAGTCCTTGTTCGCCGTATGGAATGCAACGGTGTTCGCTTTGACACGAGAAGCATCCAACTATTCCCTCCGGGTACCTCTTAAGGAACGATTCATAAGACTTCCGACTGTAGGTCGTACTACTTTGGTCTTGGCGAATGTGGTTGTCCTACTAGTGCTCTGTTTCTACGGGCTCAATCTCACCAATCAGTTCCAGAAAGAGAGCGTTGGATTTCGATGTGGTATTGTAACGATTGGCCAGCTACCCCTTATCTTCTTGCTCTCTGGAAAGAATAACATCATTGGACTTTTGGCTGGCGTGAGCTACGAACGGATAAACTGGCTGCATCGATGGGCTGCGAGATGCATGCTTCTGACGGCCACCATTCACATGGGCTACTTCTTTAGTTGTAAGACTTGCGTCCCAACACCTTGATTTGCCATTCGCTGACTCTCACACAGCATGGGCTCCGTACGACTACATCGGTGTCCAACTCAAGCAAAACAAGCTCGTGTGGCGGGGATTGGCAGCGTGGTGCACGCTCGTCTGGATCAACTTCAGTTCCTCAACACCCATCCGTGGATGGAACTACGAACTTTTCGTCGTTCAGCACGTAGCCTCATTCGCGCTACTCGTCGGTTTCACATATGTCCACGCCCCGCCGGAGCTGCAAGGTTATGTATGGGCTGCAGTGGCGCTGTTCTTCTTCGATCGTGTCATCAGGACATTGCGGTTCTTGTATGCCAACATATCTCTCTTCCACTCATCGCGTGATGGGCATGGGTTATTGGCGTGCAAGGCCGAATTCACACCACTAGCTCACAACACAACACGGATTACCATCAGAAATCCCTCCATCAGCTGGTCGCCTGGCCAACATGTGTTTTTATCATGTCAAAGCATCGCCCCTCTACAGAACCACCCGTTCACTATCGCATCGATCCCTGAAGATGGTAAGATGGAGTTCTACGTCAAAGCGCAGTCCGGGGGAACAAGGCGCTTCTTCAAACACGCCCAGAAATCACAAGACTTAGCTGAGACAACAACAAGGTATGGCGCCGTCAGGAATAGATCATCGGGGTTCGCTGACATTTCTTAAGACTGAAGACCGTTGCGATTGAGGGGCCGTATGGACGTCACAGACCGCTTCGCCAATTTGATAGCGTTGTCTTGCTTGCCGGAAGCACTGGAGCAACATTCACCGTACCGTTGCTACGGGACATTATCCAGGGTTGGAAAAATAATAATGACCCAACATTGACATCAAAGTCGTCGCTGTTGTCGCCACAGACCGGCGCAGTCACGCGCCATGTCCGCTTTGTGTGGGTTGTCAAAAGTCGCGGGCAGCTTGAGATGTTCGCTGAACAGTTGTCATCTGTATACACAGATTTCCAGATCCTGCAGGAACATGTGAGGGACATCAAGCTCGAAGTGACGGTCTACGTGACTTGCGATGAATCCTTTACTGACGAGCACGAATCGTTACTCTCCACTTTGACCGCGCCGAAGAACACAAAAGCATCAAACAAGGCTGTAGAGCACGGCATAGTAGAGCTCAGAAACCGCACAGGAGGAGGCAAAGACCAATACATCAAGGATGAGGTGATGGAAGTCACAACAAGTTTGTCGCGAGACCCAGACAACCAATGCCGCTGCCGCGCCACCGTCGACGAAGCCTCCACATCCTCCCCAGCACCGTGCTGCTGCTGCACACCTGCAAACGACGCAGACTCTTCCCGCGCCAGCTCATCGTCCGTACGGCCGCCACACAAGCAAACACTCCTCGTGCACCCCTCAATCCAGATCTTCAGCGGCCGGCCACAGACCAAGAGTGTCATTCGTCGCTCTCTCGAGCAGGCGCTCGGCGAGTCTGCGGTCGTGGTCTGTGGGCCGCAGGGCTTGGTCAGTGATGTGAAGCAGTGTGTTGTCGAGCTGAGTGATGAGCGGGCGGTGCATAAGGGGACAGGGGCGCAGGGCGTGTATTTGCACACAGAGAGCTTTGGGTATTGAGTAGACATCATACAGAGCTGATGAAATGAATATTGTAATTACTTGAATTCACATCCTCGCATCCTTAGGCCTATCTGACCCGACTAGCTATTTATTCCATATTAACGACGCTTATTTGTTCAGCTCCTCGGCCCTCTTCTTGAGCTCCTCCTTGCTCGCCGGCTCGGGCAGGTTGTCTGCGTGCACAGGGCCCTGTCTAGCTGTCAGCGTCCATCCGGCATGCTGCAGTTTATCCCACAGGAACGGTGTGCTGCGTACCGGGTTGGCCTTGTGCGCGTTGGCCGCGACGGAGCCGCCGCTTGTGGCCTCGTTGTCGACCTCTGTTGATGCGTTAGTGGGGTTGTGGTCGTGTGGGGCGGGCTAGGGCGTACGGTGGAGCGGGGCTGTGGAGGCGTTGGAGTCCTTGGAGTCCTTTGCGACCTGGTCGGTGATGCCTGGAGATGTTAGTGTGGGGACGTGAGGAATAGATGCGTGGGAAGGTGGGGTAGAGGGGAAGAGCAGGTTGACAGCACACATGCTTATAGAGATGAGATTACGTACTGCCGGAAGTGGTCTCTTCAGCTGGGTGGACTGGCATGTTGTCGGTTCTGTTGTTTGTTGGCCTTCTGTCTGACACGTGCGGATCTCCGATGTCTCGGAAAGCGTCCACAAACTCGAGGATGTGGTTTACCTTGGGTGTTGTGATAAAAGTGACGGCGGGTTTGCGAGCTCTAGTGTTTGGGTTGATAAGTCTAGAAGCTGGGTGAGGGTGGCATGTTTATAAGGCAGGCGCCAGTGGTGCGCAACTCGCGCGTCAGGAGGGCTCTGTTGCCGCGTGGTGACGTAGTAAAGGATGGTGAGATGGGCTTGGTAGGTGGGGCAATGAGCAGCTGGGCAGGTGCATCGGCTTAGCGCGGGGTATGTCTTGTGTGATGTTCATTAGTATGGCGATTGATTGTGGCAGGACTATTTGCTGTTGTAAGTAATTATGCTGTTCGTACAGGTGGTGGTGCTCAAGCCTCGGCCTAGTCAGACGTCATACATCTGAAGTGTCCACGGACTCGACATGATGTGCAGTAAATGGTATATTCTCGAGAAATACGAGCTATATGTCCCGCTGAGAGCTCTTCGTGAACGCCTGCAACTCCCAAATGTCAATGAATAAAATACAGGTCCAATGAGGGAATACCCTTAGTGCCGGTAGTCATGGCCTATCGCTGAACAAAAAGTACAAGGTCTTGAGCAGTTAACCTGGCGTACAAACAAACAGTGGTATCGATTGGGATAGCTGAAGCATGATGTGTCCGCCCATGAATGCAACGGGTTTACGAGACCATCCACCAGGCACCAGCAACAATGGCAACGAGGACAATGATGGTCAGGATACTGGCCCCAGCCTTGTCGCCGGTGGTGACAGCGTCGAAAGTAACGGGAGTCTGAGGTACGTCTGCTCCGGCATTGGGGTCAGATTGCGAAATACCACCGTTGTTCTGTGTAGCAGGGCCAGAGACAGTGGGATAAAGCAGACCCTGGACAACCTCCAAAGCAGCCATCTGCTCACCAACACCAAAGCTACCATCGTTCACGCCATTATCGATCCATCGGAGGCCGCAGGATGTCTGGTTGGCGCCTCCAATGCACTGCGCGGCCGCGGCTTTAGCCGACGCCTGGAGAAGTGGATCGATGTACTCGCGGGTCCAGGGGGCGATGACTGCAGTGTATGCCATCCAGCGCGCAAGATACGCCTTGAATGATCGCTGATCGACATCACACTTGCCGTTGTTCTCGCAAGCGACCTCAGTCATGACGCCGTCCTTGAAGAAGACACCAGCACCATCGATCAGACCCTTTAGGCGAGTCCTCCACAGATCATTCTGGGTCACATTCCACATAGCAGCAGCGCCAGCCATATGCACACCGGCGTTGTAGGTCCATTGGATGTGGTTGATGCTGGAGCAGTTCTGCTTGTCGTCTGTACCATCGTAAAAGTGGAAGTCCGGGCTCATGAGACCCACAGAAAGCTCCCACTCCCAAGCACGCTCGGCCCACTCCGCGTACGTGTCGTTGCCAAGATACTTGTAGAGACGCGACGCAATGTTGAAGAAGCAGCCGTTAGAGATGGTGTTCTTGTAGTTGTAGCCATTGTTGAAGGTGAAGATCTGCCACTTCAATCCTCCTCCACAGGTAGCATTGTCCCAACGGTCTTTCTGGGTGTTGAAGACGGCCTGGGCAAGGGAGAGCCAAGACGGCTTACCGTCTCCAAGGTCAGGCAGCTTGTTTTCAGCAGCAGTCATAGCGGCCATTCCCCAGAAGGCCTGGTCGTCATTTCCAAGCGTCTTGGTTTGGTTGGCCGGCATGAAAGCATTGTAGTCTCCAATCTGAGCCTCCATGGCCTGGGACGTAATGCCATTGTACTGGTCATCGCCAGTGTAGTACCAGTAGTCGATTAGAGCATTGAACATAGCACCGCATTCCCACCAGTAGTACGGATCTGGCAAGTTACCAGGTGTGTCGCCAACACGGTCACCAGTGTAGTACTGGCGCAGACCACCGGAGAGGGTCTTTGCGACCTGCTTGATGTTGTCTGCGCGTGTTAGCAGGAGTAGCGCAGCGCCGCCGAGCACACCCACCAGGCGAGTTGATGTCCAGCTGGATAGCACCGACGCCGGACAGGAGGACACTCGAGGCCCCTATGGCCCCAAGGGCAGAAGAGAACTTCATGGTGTGCAAGCCGAAAGCGCGGACAGATGAGTGCAGATCGAGGGCGAAGATGCCCAGAGTCAAGCGCCGGGCTTGGTTCAATTAAGGCGCCGCGCGGCAAGTTGGGAAATGGTTGACGTAGTGTTGAAACGAGCGACAGAATCCGGGGAAAGAGAGCGCCGAGGGCAACGCGCGGTCGACGGCGAGAGTGAATTATAGGGTTGCGCAGGTGGAGATGGCTAAAGAGTGTGGTTGCTGGGAGGCGGGACTTGGGTGGCAGAAGGGCTGGCTGGCTCGCGGGTTCAGGGGACCGACTGACGACGGCACCACGGATGCGCAGCCAGTTGCGAGTGTTCCAGGGCGAGTGCCTGCGCCGACGATCCTCGCAGCCGTCCGCAAGCAGGCAGTGGGTGCATTAGGCGCACGCAAGCCGGACTTCGGTCAAAGCAAGCATTCACCATTCTTCTTTATCGATTGTTGCGCACACACAAACCCGAGGCCCTCACGTCCGCATTCCAAGTGCCTGCAGTACCCAGCAATGCTTGTCTTGGGCTCTTGGTGAGGGCTCAGCAGCGCTCGGGCGACAGACCCTGGCGATTACGAGGCCCTGCTCCAGGCTCGAGCCAGCGCCGCCGGCCAATCTAATTTCGGCGCGCTTTGTTGCCACGCCAGCTGCTCACATTTCGCAGCAGTCGTAATGGCGGTGGCTGCGACCGGCACGTGACTGGCGGCGCTGCGCTGCCGTGGCGCAGACGCAGCGCAGGCGGGCGCGCGTGAAGAGGCATAAGAGCCATCGCACGCTCAAACTCAGGCGCTGCACTATTTTGCGCTTGCCCGTGTTCCTGTTACACCTGTCTAGACTCTGGAAAATCGCGGTTGTGTTGGGTTTCACGCCGCATCAGCCTCAAAGCTCTGACACACGCTGTCAGAGAGAACGCCCAGGTGCCCTGCCGAGCAGCCAGCTCTCCTCGCCGCTCCGCCTTCCTCGTCACCAACCACCGCTCCACACCCATCACCCTAACGACTTTCACGACACCATCCATCAACGCCCCAGTCGCACTCACCTAAACCGCTCACACACCCTTTACATCCACCATGGCCGACCGCGAGCAGCCCTACGACCCGTACATCCCTTCCGGCGGCGCCGGCCAGCAGGGCGCAGGAGGCCAGAATGGCAACGTGCGCACTGCCGCTCTCCAGGCGGTACGTTCCCACCGCGCATCCTGCGGAGTGCAGACCAGCTTTGCGACGGTTGCAGCATTGCAGAGTGTCGAGGTGCAGCAGTGCTGAAGTCGTGGTCGGGGGGCTGGTCTCGCAGTCCACAGACATGACATCAGCCTCGTGGCGACGACCACGCACGCCCAAGCAGCATTCCAGCACATGCTGGAGTCTGCGCTGCGTGCAATGCTCTCTGTGCTCGACCTCCGCACGCTCCGTCCCTCTGCATCGAGTGTTCCACGCAGCCGCTAACAAGTCGCACAGGAAATCGACAGCACCGTAGGCATCATGCGCGACAACATCAACAAGGTCTCTGAGCGTGGTGCCCGTCTCGACTCGCTGCAGGACAAGACCGACAACCTTGCTGTCTCCGCACAGGGCTTCAGGAGGGGCGCCAACCGCGTGCGCAAGCAGATGTGGTGGAAGGACATGAAGATGCGCATGTGCCTGATTGTCGGCATCATCATCCTGCTCGTTGTCATCATTGTCCCCTCTGGTGGGTGCTCCTGGTTACCGTTGTTATCGGGCGAGAGCTAACATTGTCAAAGTCGTCGCAACGCAGAAGAAGTAAACGCCCTCACGTCAGATACCACGAAACATACCACATAATAATTGCGTAACGGCGGACAGTCGCACGGCCACGAGGAGGGAGAGTGGTACCGTTGTGCACTGTGTTTATGACACCCTGTAGAATTTACGTCTACGACTGCGTGCGAGCCAGGCTCGATTTCTTGTCTTTCTTTGCTGCATTTGAACGACCGGCACGGAATGCGGTCCTGCATGACAGTGCTTGGGATGCTCTCTTACGATATGATACCTTAGGAGCTGTTCTGGGCATAGCCGGGAGACGCTCACAATGGAGTTCGAATGCTTTACACTCGTCTTCTTGTCCATAGCCAATGGCATGATACTCTGATAGACCTTGAGATGTTCCCGCGGGTGCTGCATTGCAGAAGGCAGGTACAGCACTCTGACTTTGGTCATGCAGGAACGAACGACACCCTCTTATCCACGTGATTCAGTCAGTCGATGCCAGGTACCAGCCCCTCACGAATCTGTATGACGTCTCGCAAGATTCTTGTGGATATCAACGCAGATCCACATGTGAACCTAGGAAAGTTGCGGAATAGCACAGGCAACGGCCAGCTGCGGTCCACAGCGGACCTCGAGATAAGCTGTCAGAGGTATTTTCAATATGTCGCGCACACGTGTCTGCTGCCAGGACAAGCCAGTGCAGAGCAGCTCGGTGTCATGCACGCAATTAACGCAGACGGCCTGATGGAGCAGGTCTGCAGCACGTGCAGTGAGGCTTTTGGGTTGCAGGATAATTTTTTATCAGATCCTTCATCTGATTAGCCAGCTCCACCAAACGCGGGCGCTGCCTTTCTCGCTCACGGCTGGCTGCCAAAGAGGGAAATTTTGCTCGAGCGACTTGGGCTGCGGCCAATAAGCCGGCGGTTCCCCAGACGCGGCCCTGGTTATCGCGCCACTTTGCGGGTTAGATACTTGACGCTGTTTGCGTTATCGGAAGCGAATTTTGTAGCTCAAAGCTTCAAGCGTCAATCCTTCCTGTCTGTCTGTCTGACTCTTCATCCCTCTACACGCCAATTCGCGCTCTCGCCGCCTTCCAGCCCTCGAGCAGCCTCCTTCGAGCCCCGCGAGCGAGACGGTCACCATGCAGGGCGTCGTACGAGCCGGTGCGCGCGCAGCAGCACGCTCGTCCCGCCAGATAGTTGCGGCTTCTGGTCGTAGGCACCTTCCTCGCGCCCTTGTCGCCAGCACCACCCCGAGCCGCCTGTACACCACCGGCGACGGCCAGAAGTCGTCCGTATACGCCGCCTTCCTCAACTTGCTTGCCAGCGCCAGCTCCCGCCGCGAAGTCGACCAGTACCTCGGCCAGTTCCGCTCCGTCAAGCCGCACCAGTTCGCTGTCGTCAAGGTCGGCGGCGCCATCCTCACAGACCACCTCGACGAGCTATGCTTTGCCCTGCAGCAGCTGCATGCCATTGGCCTGTACCCCATCATTGTCCATGGCGCCGGTCCCCAGATGAACCAGACGCTGCTGGACTCTGGTGTCGAGCCCGACTTCATTGACGGGATCAGAGTCACAGACAAGAAGACGCTGGGCATTGCGCGCAAGCTCTTCTTGGAGGCCAACATGGACCTTGTCATGACGCTCAAGCGGAACTGGGGGGTTCCTGCCCGTCCCATCACCGCTGGGGCTCTACAGGCAGACTACCTCGACAAGGAGAAGTGGAAGTACGTGGGCAACATCACCAAGATCAACCCTCGCGCGATCATGGACGCTATCGAGAACAAGGAGCTGCCTATCCTCTGCTCCATGGCCGAGACCGAGGACGGCCAGATCCTGAACGTCAACGCTGACGTCGTCGCTGCCGCCCTTGCGCGCCAGTTCGAGCCCATGAAGGTCATCTACTTGTCCGAGAAGGGTGGTCTGTTCAACGCCGAGACCGGCAAGCTGATCTCCCACATCAACCTGGAGGGCGAGTACGACAGCTACCTCAAGCAGCCCTGGGTCAGGTACGGCACCAAGCTGAAGATTGTCGAGGCTAAGAAGCTCTTGGACGGCCTCCCTCGTACATCCAGTGTCGCTATCACCCACCCGCAGAACCTCGGAAAGGAGCTGTTCACACACACTGGAGGCGGCACCCTGATCCGCAACGGTGGCAGCGTGAAGGAGGTCAGCAAGTTTGAGGATCTGGACATTGAAGCGCTCTCTCAGGCGTTGGCTCGGGAACACGGTGGCGCTGAGGCCGCCAACGGCGTTAAGCAGTACGTCGATAACCTCAAGAGCCGTCCATTCGAGGCCTTCTTCGACGATGCCATGGGCGTTGTGGCCATTGTTTACCCTCCAGGCAAAGATGGTGAATTTGCCCAGCTCTCTACTTTCACCACTACCAAGGACGCTTTCCTTACCAACGTGTCCGACCTCGTGTTCGAGCGCATGAAGCAAAAGTACCCCAAGATGTACTGGGTTGTGGAGAGCCAAGAGCAGAACCTTATCAAGTGGAACTTGGAGAAGACTGACGGCTTCCTCCGCCGCGAGAAGGAGATCTTCTGTTGGTGGGGATCAGCAGAGTCTTCCGAGATCTTCGGTCTTTTGGAGAACTACTCGAAGCAGGGCCGCTCCATTCTCAAGGACAGCCTTGAGTCGCAGTTCAGGAGAGCCGCAGACTTCGTTGCAGGCCTGAAGCAGGGTCAGCAGGCTCGCAGCTACTCAACCGTTGCTGGCTCGCGAACAATGGGTCAGTCTGCCAGGCCGTCGTTGAGGCAGAGCAAGATCGCCTCTACTGCATCGCGCGGCTTTGCTACATCCGCCTCGCGTTCCCAGGAGTCCACCAACCCCAATCCGCCATACGGCAACAAGTTCGCGAGCAAGGACTACCCCTCAAAGGTCGCTCTTATTGGTGCTCGTGGGTACACAGGCCAGGCGCTGATCGATTTGCTGAACAAGCACCCTAACATGGATCTGCGTCATGTTTCGTCCCGTGAGCTCAAGGGTCAAGCACTTGAGGGTTACACCAAACGCCAGATCACATACGAGAACCTGTCTCCCGATGATGTCGAGGCGCTGGCCAAAAAGGGCGAGGTTGACTGCTGGGTCATGGCCCTGCCCAACGGTGTCTGCAAGCCTTTCGTAGAAGCCATCGAGCGATCCGGCAACACGCAGTCTGTTATTGTAGACCTTAGCGCAGACTACCGATTCGATGACAAGTGGACCTACGGTCTTCCTGAGTTGGTTCCCCGCCGCAAGCTCGATGGTGCTACACGGATAGCGAACCCTGGCTGCTACGCAACCGCCGCTCAGCTCGGTATCTCACCACTTCTTGAGTTCATCGGTGGACAGCCTACTGTCTTCGGTGTCTCTGGCTACTCCGGAGCAGGCACCAAGCCCAGCCCCAAGAATGACGTGAACAACCTCACCAACAACCTGATCCCTTACAGCTTGGTCGACCACATTCACGAGAAAGAGATCTCGAGGCAACTCGGCACCGAGGTAGCGTTCATTCCTCACGTCGCTGTCTGGTTCCAGGGTATCCACGTAAGTTATCCTTTCCTCTGTACGAATGCAGTGATCTGACGTTCTTTAGCACACGATCTCCATCCCTCTCAATCGCACCATGACCTCGCGCGACATTCGCAACCTGTACCAGGATCGTTACGCCGGCGAGAAGCTCGTCAAGATTGTCGGCGAGTCGCCACTCGTCAAGGACATCTCGGGCAAGCACGGTGTTGAGATCGGTGGCTTTGCTGTTCACAGCTCCGGAAAGCGCGTCGTTATCAACGCTACAATTGACAACCTGCTCAAGGGCGCGGCGACACAGTGTCTGCAAAACATGAACTTGGCTCTCGGTTATGCCGAGTACGAGGGTATCCCGTACTAGATGACACGAATTTGGCAGACCTCGTTAGTACTGCAGTCATCATCGGAATGTGTATATCCTGGCTGTAGGCTGGGCTGCACGTTTGGGTTTGGTCAGGAGGCATATACTGAAGAAGTCAAGGTTGAGTAGGCACGAAGTGAAGAGCATGGACATTAGGCGCGCGACGGCTGGGGCGTAAACACCATTAGAAATGGAGGTTCCTTGTACATACCACATTGTACTGCTTGTAAGGTATAAAGTGTAATACCTAGCGCTAGGTAGGGCTGTTCAATCACATTTCACACTCAACACGTACCACATCTTGCCAAATCGCGTCCCATCGAACTCCTACATCGGGACGACCATCGTCCGTCAAGCGTCGATCATCTGCATGCAATAACGCTGTCTTCCCAAAACTTCGGATCCAGTATGGGTACACTTGCAGATGAGAAGCGATTCGGGAATGCAGGTCCGGGGGCTGTGGGTTCGTAGCGTGATTGTCAGCCTTATTTATTTCCCAAACTGGGACAAAGGCCGTAGTCCTTGCCTGGTCAGCGGCAGGCAAATATAGGAAGAGCAGACAACCGACTGGGAGATCCACAATTGCAAATTCACGCATCTGTCTCGCAGTGTGTTGCTGATGGTTGCACAAAGCAGCTTGGCCAACAGCTCCTTGTGACTATACGAAGTTTATGCCTACGCCTCACTAGCCTGATAGGACGGGACACGAGTAATGCGATGCACGGCACGCCTGGAAGCGTTTGCGATCAATCAAGGGTCTCTCACGCACTCACTACCGGTGCGACCAACGTCTTCGCTGGTTTGGTGATACGTTGAGTCTTGTGTGAGATCGAGCCTCGGAACTCGTTCAGAGACATCAAACCAAGGTCGGAAGTCCGAGTCAAAGCTCAAGTCAGCAGCTTTCAAAGCTGTGTCCGAACTTAGATCCAACATAGCACGCGAGTGTTGGTGGATGGGATGGGCATGTTGATCCTGCACGGCTGAGCTGATTCTAATTTGGGGGGCCCCGCCCCGCCGATCGCTCATCCATGCGCACGGAACCCGAACGCACATGTGTGCTCCACGAACATCCGCCATGCACTGCGCCTCAACGTACAGAAGGCGCATCGCAGTGTGCGCGCTTAGATTTGACGGCCCTTTCTAAACAAAATGGAGGGCTATCTATCGCATAGGTATTGCTGGGGTTTACCGATATCTTGTCTTAGCAAAGTTACCACGAGCGGATGTTCAGAGTTCCATCTCGCCAACACCGCGAGCTGCCGTTCCGAACGCCACAAGCCTGCACTCCCTTGACTTCCGCAGCTGCAGACGGGCCTAAATCGGACTGGCTATTTTGGATTCCGGACTGTGTACATCATTGCCCGGCTGTTAGTAGTCATGATCACCCAGGTTGCGTTTTCGTCGGAACAATTGGTCACCAACATCTTTTCACTTGAATGCATATCGCGACTACAGCCCGTCGATGACTACACAAACTTGACTCGAGTACAGGATCAGGAGGGGCACTGCAACCTTTGGATCGCCAATTCGCCACGGAGTCCCGCAAGTCCTGCTCCGAAGGAGCACATCAAGAAGAGGATGTCGTTTCAAAGGTTGAGAAACTCGAAGAAGTCAGGGACTGTGCTGCGTGCAGTCCCAGAAATGACAGAAAGTGGGTCGGCTCTCCACGCTGACGAGCGAGACACGCATACGTCAACTTGCCAGGCCAAGAGCTGCAAGTCAGCATCCAGCAGTCCAGCATTATCATCCATCTCAGAGAACGAAGGATGGTCCAAACACCCCACCGTTTCGACAAACAACGACAACACTCTAAAAACGGCTTCGAGTATCGCTTCGCTCAAAGGAGCTATTGGTACATACAGACACGGAAGAATTCAGTGGCGTCTCAAAGACAAGCATGGTCTTAGCGCAGTAAAGAGCTTGAAACCCAAGATACATGTAGTAATCCCTAGCGGAGCACAAGATCGAGCTCAGCCGACAGCTCCAGGCTCTGGACACCCTAGCAACGCGCAAGTTCGTTCCGCCTCTGCTGAGCTCGAGGAGGCGTATGACATATCTCCACCAACAGGAACGAGCTTAGTTATGATGCGCGACTCCATCGTATCACCACTCAGCCGCCCGCCGCCTCTTGGACAGCTCCAAGTGCCCACTCCTACCACACCTACGAACTCCAAGAACTCACAGCATCGCAAGATCAACTCAACATCAACTACGTCATCGGTTGGCTCTCGAGAAAGCGATGCGTTCTCCTTACACAGTAACCAATCCTCGGAAACTAGTGTCGAAGAGGACGATCTACGCATGCTTCCCAAGACCACAGGCGACTGTCCAGCCTTCGGAATTGACTTCGGTCCTCCTCCAGCGATACCGCCCCGTCGCTATGCACCGTGTTCAGCCAAAGATGCTGAGTTTAAACCTACCTGCACGATCAAATCTGCACGGGATGCCACGAACGGTATCGTCCGCCGCCCTACGGTTCACCGCAAAACATCGAACTCGAGCAGCCACCGAAGAAGCCTCGACTCAAACCCAGGTATCGGTGCCATCAACCAAGCGATCAATCGGACGGAGTCGAAGAAGTCAAAAAATGAACGAAGTGCAAGTCCAACATTGAGCGAGGCAGAGACCGAGCTTCAGAGGTCATTAACTACGCTCTCGGAAGACACGTTCCTGGGTCGAATCGCGGATAACGATAGGCGGCCCCTGACGCCACGACCTCAGGAGGAGCGTAACCAACACCCCTGGCGGAAGCACATGACAAGGCCGTCGGCTGAACCTGCTCCTCTACTGCCGAGGAAGTCCAGCAAGCGACAGTCGGTCATCAATACTGAACTGTTCAGGTTGTCTCGAGTACCAAAGGACCACATCGCATCCCAAATTACGAGAGGAAGATCACTGAGAAGAGAACAGCGTCTGTCGGTAGAGATCCCTTCCCTGAGCCAGATATCACATGAGTCGATGCTGTCACCCGTTGAGATTTTAGCAACACCAGAGCCCCGCGTCATCTCACCTGGCGACGCCGAGAAAGTTCTTCATCAGATCCTGCAAAGCGTAGATAATTTCGAAGACTTGTTCGCTCTGGGGTCCGTCAACGTTGGATTCTACAAAGTCTTCAAGCGACATGAGCTCGAACTTGTCAAGTCTGTTGTGCAAAGGACATCTCCCGCGGCGTGGGAGTTCAGGGAGTATGCCTTCCCAGGGCACGATATACTGCACGACGACGATTTGGAAATGACGCGGCCCTTCGAGGAGTACACCCCGGCGAGCTATCTCCACCTCCAACAGCGCGACACTAACATTCTGCATGAGATCAAGTTGTTGATCCATGAAAAGTGTCAGTCTTTCGTACGAGCGGAGATCTCTGCTGCTCTTGTTGACGAGAAATCGCCCAACGCTGCCAGGGTGGATGATGCGCTGTGGCGTATCTGGACATTCTGCAAGATCTTTGGATCTGGCAAGGGCCGTGAAGACGATGTGGTCGCTCAGCAAGACTGGCTTCAGGGCGGTGTCCAAGCACATCAGCCAGCATGCACCTTCAGCGTCATGAGTACGGACTTCATGAACGATACCCTGATCGGTGCACCAGACTGCTTTGCACAAGGAAACGAAGGCGGCCTGTCGGCAGAGCAGCTCTTCGATATGATGGAGCTGTGGAACTGCCTCGGCGTTTTGCTGCAAGGCTTCCAAACTCGCACTGCGGAAGCACGCAAGTATGGCATCTACGACGATACTGAGATCCGTGGAGGCGATATTGATGGAGAGGAAATGATGCTAGGTAATTTGTTCCGTATCCAAGACGTGAGCTCTACTGACATTCACAGACGAATGGATTCACCATGTTCTCAGCTTCGGCCTCGCCACTGTCCTATTCCTCGCCCGCCCCTGCTACGAGAACAATGGGACTGCTTTCACGCTGGCTGATGCCCAGGGCTTGACCAAATGGAAGTCTCCCGTTCATGGCAGTACTAATAGGAGTTTCCTGAAAGAGGCAGCTTCTCGCGTCTACGAAGACAAGCTTGCACATGTATATGCAGAGAGCTCCACGCGCGAGCTTCAGCGACAAATGTCGAAGCAGCGCATCCAAAAGCACATCCAAGACCTCAAGCACTACAGGAGTAATGGCCAGCCGATACGTATGATTCGCCAGAGTCAGGACCGGCCGATGAGCGAATGGGAAAAGGTGATGAGCAGTCTTACGCGGGTACACCCTCCATTGCCCGACAACAATCTCACCTCCCACATTCCTTCTTTCCGACCTACCTCTGCAATTGCGCAGGAAATCTCGACCCACATCTTCGAGCTTCCAGCACCGACCAGCACAGCACGAGCGCTCTTGCCTCCTTTGGTCACCCATTCTACACCACAGCGAACCATAGCGCAACCGCTCCTTCCCACACCCTCGTCATCCACAGTGTCCGGTCCGCGCTCGTCCCCACGACGCGTTGTCGCCCAACCACTCCTCCCCACTCCCTCCGCATCCATCACGTCCGCTGCCCGCGACCGAACTAGCACAGCAACAAGCGCAATGCCCTCCATCATCGAGCACCCCATCTTCCTCACCCAGTCGCCCCAACAAATCCGATTCCCTGATACCCCACCCTGCTACGTCCAGCGGCCCCATGTCCCCAGCAAGGAATCAGACATCAGCCTCAGCTCGCGCAGCTCAAGCAACAGCGAGCGCTCCAGAGCAGCACCCGTTACTCAGCATCCAGTTTACTACCAGCACCCGGCTCAAGCCGATATTTTCGACAGCCCGGCGTACGAGAACACGGCTGAGAAGGCAATCTACCGCATCGTGGAGATGGGTTTCACGGCCGAGCAGGCGAGGGACGCACTGAGGGTTACGGATGCCGGGGATGGCCTAAGGGTCGACCGCGCCGTGGAATTACTTCTGAGTCGGCAGATGTGAGCATCGTTTATCGCAACTCCACCCTGTACTTTTGTTTTCCCTTTCTTTTCCCTGGTGTTCGGCATGCGGGTTCATTGCAGTCCCGCCACCTCACTCGTTAGGTGCGAAATCTCTTTTGTTTCTTGTATGGCATAGTAAGATACCCATCTGTCGCTAGCACGCGTTGGCATTGCACGACACTGTTAGTAGGAATAGCATTACACGATTGATCGTGCAAATTGATACACTGATGATTAGTCCTCGTTGACTTTGACACGTTATGCAGTATGACCTCAAGAGAAAAATCGAAAACTTGTTGCCACTTTATTTGACGCGAGTGTACGCGGTCTGTTCCTTGTATGTCAGGTCTTCGTTCACTGGACGGTGGGTGTGATTTGCGTAGTTGGATGTACATCCTACTGCAGTCATTGAATCCGTTCAAGTTCTTGAAGCCGTTCGAGGGCCTGAACGGATCCAAGAACTTGAGTGAATCGAAACTTGAACAAGTGACTTGTTCAAGCCAGACAGCTCTAAGCTCACAATATCACGGTTGACTAAGCTTTCGCGAGCATACGAGTAGGTACGAGTCAGCGTGGGGGCGATCGCCAGACTTACCTTGCCCCAGAAACAACCATCGACCGGGAAAAAGCACTGAGCAAAATTGCAGCAATCTGACGATTCAACACCCAATTCATGTCTGGGATCTTGGAAATTTGTGTTACCTCATCGTAATTCACAGTCAGAGTTCTCGCAGCTTCTTGCTCCTCGACTGACCTTGCCTTGAAACCAGCGGATCCTTCGTGTGCCCAGACGACTTGGGCCACTGGCCGGACCGCAGAGCCTCATCGTTCTCCACACTGGAGACGGCTATTACACGATAGTGAGGTACTGAACGGGCCCGGAAGGCGGTCAGTATGCGGCTGTCGTGTGATCTTCTTGTGTCTTTTCGGTCATCAAAAACCACGAAAGGTTCACATCGCGCTTTCTGTTCTCGGAAAGAGATTAGGACTTACGATCACCGAGTGACAGTGATTCTGTCTCCCACGCAAGATTGTGATGCATCCCCTCATTTCTCCGCAGACAAACTTGGTTCTGGGGAAGTCGTTGTTCGCCGGTTTCCTCCGGTTTCAAGGCACACACATCAAAATGAGGATCACGGCACAGTCTCACATGGGGCGAGCACACGAGGTGTATTCGGAGACAGCATAGCGGATGGTCTACTCTTGCTAGGATCTTTCCTGACTACAATCTACTGAAAGCAGTATGAAGTCCGATTCTACCCTTGACAGCTCCGATGGCGCAGGGATTTTCCAGCGAACGACGTCGATTTGGACCGGCCTTTGAATCAAAAGCCGTAGCTGGCGTCATAGCGCTGCGCCCAAGCATGCCAATCGGAAACTCATCGGCAGCTAAAAAGCTTTTGCAGAGCCTCACATGGAGCCTCGAACGGTGAACTACACTAGGCGCGCGCCACTATACAGAAAGCTTGTCGTGACTATGAACACAGATGCAACGGCTTCACGAACCCCAGGTATCAGAATGCACCCACAATCCCGGGGTGATGGACAGTCCACACCGTTCTCCAGCATTCAATCGGTCAGAATCTCGGAATGAGACACCGATCAGCGCAGAGCCTCATGTGGGTCTGCTAGAAGCTTTTGGAAGTTAAGCTGCACTCAAGCTCCACCAAGAAACCGGACCATTGCTTGTGTGCTCCACTGCACTATGCTATTCCTGTAATATCGCGATGGATCCCTGACATCCAGTCACCAGGTTCTTGAGCCGGGGGTGGCAGATTTTTGCTGCATGTGCCATGGAGACTCCACGCGTACGTCACACAATATTGGAGAGGGTACCATGGGGATTTTCTCCATGGGCCGGTCCTCTCCACTGGGGATTTAAAAGGCGGAGACAGACCTCAGAGCAGGGCGAAGTGAAAGCACTTTCCTCACCCTTCACTCTTATCTCTGCCGCTGATCTTTGTTGATCACTGCCTGCCATGTCCATGGACGAGAAAGACCCCAAGATGTACGAGGAGGTTGCACCGGCTGCTCCTGGCAAGGCTGGAGAGATTGCCGTCGCCCCTCCCGCAGACTACAACGCACCAAAGGCCAAAACTGAACAGCTCGAAAACGCTCGTGGCTGGGAGTCGGACAACCTGATCCACGACCTAGAGAAGGAGCTTGAGCTGTCTGGCTACAAGAAGGGCATTTTCGACCTCGAGTTCAAGAACCCCAAGCACTTCACTTGGCTTCTTGTTGTTTTCGCGTCGATGGGAGGTCTCCTCTCTGGACTCGACCAGTCGCTCATCTCTGGTGCCAACCTGTTCCTGCCCGCGGATCTCGGTCTTACAGACCAGCAAAACTCCCTTGTCAACTCCGGCATGCCGCTAGGTGGTAAGCAATTCATAGCCGGCATTCTCAGAAACCTGCTAATGCTCAACAGCTATCGCTGGTGCTTTCCTCATCTCGCCCTGCAACGAATACTTTGGTCGCCGCTGGGCTATCCTCATCTCCTGCATTCTATACACTATCGGTGGTGCTCTTGAGGCAGGCTCTATGAACTATGGCATGATCGTTGCCGCTCGTGTCATCCTCGGCGCTGGTGTTGGCCTTGAGGGCGGCACAGTTCCGGTGTACGTCGCCGAGACGGTCGAAAGTCGCCTTCGTGGAAATTTGGTCTCGCTCTACCAATTCAACATCGCTCTCGGCGAAGTACTTGGATATGCTGTCGCAGCAATGTTCGTCAGCGTTCCTGGAAACTGGCGCTACATCCTTGGTTCGTCGCTGGTCTTCTCTACCATCATGGGCGTCGGCATTCTCTTCATGCCCGAATCTCCCCGTTTCTTGATGCACAAGGGCAAAACACTCGAGTCCTTCAAGGTATGGAAGCGTATCCGTGGAATCGAAACGCTGGAGACTCGTCAGGAGTTCTTCATCATGAAGGTCAGTACCGAGGAGGAAGAGGCCGAGGTCGCTGCCAGCCGTACCAACCGCTTCCCCTGGATGGACTTCTTCACCAACCCCCGCGCTCGCCGTGCTATTATCTACGCCAACACTATGATCTTCCTCGGACAATTTACTGGTATTAATGCAATTATGTATTTTATGTCGGTATTGATGCGACAGCTGGGGTTTGACGACTACGAGGCCAACTATATGTCCTTGGTCGGTGGTGGTTCTCTTCTGATCGGTACCATCCCTGCTATCTTCCTCATGGAGACTTGCGGTCGCCGCTTCTGGGCTATTGCTATGTTGCCTGGTTTCTTTGTTGGTCTTATCCTGGTCGGGGCCTCTGACCATCTTGGAGAAGGCAACGTCAACGGCAGACTCGCCATGTACCTCACCGGACTGGTTCTCTACGAGCTCTTCTTCGGATCTTACGCCGCCCTGACCTGGGTTATTCCTTCTGAGGTATACCCTACCTACCTCCGCTCCTACGGAATGACCACCTCCACCGCATGGCTCTTCCTGTCATCGTTCATCGTTACATACAACTTCACCGGCATGCAGAAGGCATTCACCCCCACAGGCCTTACTCTTGGTTTCTACGGTGGTATTGCAGTGATTGGTTGGTTCTACCAGATCTTCTTCATGTACGAGACGAAGAACAAGACTCTTGAGGAGATTGACCAGCTCTTCATGAAGCCCACCAGTCAGCTTGTTAAGGAGAATGCTGCAAGCTCCCTGGGTGTTACAAAAGACTTGCTTCATGGACGCTTCAGGAAGGTGTTCATTGAGAATAACCGCCTGGAGTCAGAGTACTAGGGCGCGGGAGATGATAAGACGGAGAGTAACGAGTTATGTCTGAATGTCTGTCTCTGATGATGTAGTTGTTATATATACTGTTGAACAAGATTAATTATTCCACACCGCGCACCAGGGATTCAAACGTAGCATTGCCGGGATGTTGTGATCATGTTTAGTGCCTGTGTTTAGCTGAACGTTTACTAACATATAATGTCATGTCAAGCCCGACCTCTATACTGTGGCGCTTAGATAGAGTAGGTAGCGCCATGCGTTACATTGCGCCGGGACCGTCTGTGCGCGAAGCGCCCGGAGTTGTACATGTGTACCTTCCAAGTGCTTCGTTCATCTTATAAAATCCCAATTTGTAGTCCAGCTAATGTATCCAGCTACTCGTTCATGCACAAAATGGATCACGAAGAGTTCACGTCTGACTCCAGTTCGCCACGAGAGGAAATCCCACACGATGCTCAAGCTGCGCAAGTGAGCAATTCTACAGGATCGTCATTGTTGCCGACAAATGAGATTCCCGAAGCTCAAGCACTGCTTCTGGACCGAACAACCCGTGAACTAGAACAGCTTTGTTCTAAAAACATCGAGGTACAAACGATCAAGGCACATTTGGAGAGTTGGATGGTTGGATCGAATTCAACGAAGTTGCAGCCGAATCTTCTGATTCGACTCAATAGCTCAGGAGCTCTCCAGTATGCAGTCAAGAATCAACGCAAAGATGTTGTGCGCGTACTGCTCAATTACGATCTCGTCCCAAGCGAGAGATCGATTTCAGCAGCATTGGATCATGTTAATAATACAGGAGATACGTCCATGCTTCAGCTCCTGATAGATGACGGATGGGATATCAATCAACTCTACAATAGGTCTCGACCTTCTATCATGAGGTACGTATCACGCCATATTGTTAGGGTTTAGTTAACGATCGTCACAAGTGTCGTCGTAGGCGATGTAAACCTCGTGAAATGGTGTCTGTCACTTGGTGGAGATCCTAACGCAGTCAGCCCTTCCGGAATGAGTGTGCTTCATCGCGCCGCTTGCATCGGGACTATTGCGTCTCTTGAGGCCTTGCTCGCTGCTGGAGGGCAAATCCAATCACCCTGCCACTCCGACGACATTGTTGCTCACGCTGCTAGCGTCCACGATGAGTCCTACAATCGAATTCCTGTTATCCAATATCTGTTGGATCGTGGCGCTGACATCGACGCCTACTATGCGCAGCGCCACGATCCCAGGGAAACGTCGGGGCTTCAACTCTGGATAGGCACGCAGACAGCACTGCACATCGCGATCGAAAGAGACAGTCGTGATCTGGTTGAGTTCTTGATACAGAAAGGTGCAGATCCCAGCAAACGTATGTGGAACTACAGCACCGTATGCGTCCTTCTCGAGGAATGGAAAGGAAGGTCTGGTTGGGAAGAACATATACAATGGCTCGACGCTATCAGCTACGCCCGCTTTTTAGGTCGCGAGGGTATTGTAAACTTCTTGCAGGGCTCCTGAAGTATCGTGATGCGATAGTTACTTAGAGAGGTAGTTGTTGGGTTCCGGCAGGCAGGGTATTTGATTTCTCGATTCCAGAGAGGCTGGATGTGGTGTTTACGCAAGGCTTGCCTGGGCTAGTTCGTCGTAACAATCTAAATTCCTTCTCTCCTTCATAAGATCTGTTGCGTTTATGCTCGATCCATAATATTCGCAGTCACCGTACTGAAGCATATCGTCAATGATGTCATCCCACAACGAGAGTTTGTACATGACTTTTACCAGCACATCGTATGCTATTGTTGCAGAAAGTTGAAAACATATGGATGATCTGAGATGGCCCGCTCGCCGTCAAGCGACCGGTTCACTTGGTTGCCAAAGTGAATATACTGGTCAATTGAATGAAGTCGTAGACACCAGGGAACGTTGAATCAACAATCTCTTGCTCACCTACTAGGCTTCGGCGAAGATGAGCTCTTCATCGATTGTCACGCACACGTCAAATCAAAGAATACATAGCGGTATGTGATACACGCATGATTCAACAAACAGAGACAAAGATACAAGCTAAAAAGGGAAACATCTAGACAGAGAAAGATGCTTGAGATAGCAAACACGTGTAAACTCAAAAGCAGCAAGCAATTCGCGCCGTGCCATCAAAACAAAGAGTCGTGAGGTCAGCATCCACCCAAGCCGGCCTTAGTCCCCACGCTCCCAACCGAGGCTCCCCACAACCTCCCACAGCCACACCAGTCCCATCACGGACCCACATCATTCGATCAACTTGTCAACTTGACAGCGCTAGCAACCGCATTGATTTTCCTTTGGTCCAGGATTATATACGGTACCATTGACCGAAGGTGTATCAACAGCAGCCCGGCTGGCACAATTGTAAGACCACTCCGTTCAACGAAGATACTCGGGCTCGTATCTAACAAAGTTTCAGGGTTAGCGCGTGAGACTTTTAATCTCAAGGCTCAGGGTTCGAGTCCCTGGTCGGGCGATTATTCTTTTTGCATTTCTTCTGATCTTTTTGCATTTCTTCTGATCTTTTTGCATTTATCGTGATCTTTTTGCTTTATGGTCTGTAGAGAGGCATCCGTCGCAGTGTCAGATGTGAGTCGCGATATCTTTCATGCGACACAGGAGATATGGTCAGATGGGATGAGGAAGTCGATGCACTGCGGTGGTGACGCGCATCACATGTGTCGTCATGCATTCACCTTCTGCTTTTTCACCAACTGACTCCAATGTTCACCACACGCACACCCAAGTTGTCGATATTCTCATTCTGTGTCCATCTAGAGATGCTAGTACTCTATGCTGGTTATTTGGTTTGTCGCTGTGGCATCTGGTCACAACAATACGAGGGTGCTACTTTAGCTCAAGCTGCGAATTCGCCGATATCAATTACTTCCGGACAGACGTAACCTAAAGTACGCCCATCGCTATTTACATCGCGGGATGAACATACCTTCCCAAAGGCTCTGCTGATGGATTGTCTCAGTCAAAACTTTCCTCCGCTTTCGTACTATCATGTCGAATACCAGTTGCCTCCGCATACTCCTCATCTGTCTGGCCGTCATGTAGGTTTGTAACGTACGCCTCGAACTCGACCACGTTCTTGATTGCCTGTTCCAGATGATCATACTCCAACCTTTGCCCACGAAACTGCGCCAGCTGACGCGCCGTATTGAGTGTATTTCTGATTTGCCTTCCGTTCAGCTTGTATTGTGCAAGTCTCCGGGTCTTGCTTGAAATGCTATCAAAGTCGACATCATCGTTCGATTGCCTCAAGTGTTCGATGAAGTTGTCCCAGACATCCATGCGATTTTTCTCCGAAAGTGGTGGGTAATGAAGGGAAAGCTGCACGCGAGATTTGAAGGCTTCGTCGAAGGTGCCGATGCGGTTGGAGGTGAGAATAAGGATGCCTTCGTAGTATTCCAGCACGCGGAGAAAGACAGAGACGAGCGCGTTTCGTTCTAGATCCAGCTTCGTTCGCTCCTCCAGGAAAACATCAGCCTCGTCGAGGAGTACAACACAGTTCCATGTGACTCCAATGAACAAAACCGAGGTGAGGTACTTCTCTACTGTTTCTGGGTCGGTGCCAACATCGCCACAGGTCACCCTGTAGAGAGGCCTCTCTGCAAGCTCAGCAACACTCTCAGCCGTAAGCGTTTTCCCGGTGCCTGGTCCCCCATGAAGCAGTATCAAAAGACCTTCTCCTTTGCCCGTCATGAAGTCAGCCTTGGTGTTGGCTTTCCGCTTGAGGTGAACCGTAACCAGAGCTTCAATCAACTCTTTCTTACTTCGATCCATGACCAGGTCGCTCTTGAAGACGTTCTTGTTCCATTCGATATCTTCGATTTGCTCTACGTTCAGCTCACCTGCACATTGATGTTAGCGAGGGCGTTATGGATAGTTGCGAATAACCCACTCCACTTCTTGTTATGGAAGCCAAAACCTTTGATCTTTGAGGGCAGCAGGAGGACGAAGTGGGGGTATTGTTCTTGTGAGGGAGGATCATCGCTCAGCATCGCGCCCGCATCAAAGTCTGTGCGGGTCCCTTCAGGGACGTCGGGCCCATGCAGCATCTTATATGTCTTCGTGTCGACCATGTATCGTGTTTGGTTCTGGGAACATTAGTGTATTCTTAACTCGAAGTGGAAAGGCGAACGAGCTTACCGATCGATCACTCGTCTCGTTAGATGCGACACTGTAGCTGACATACTTCCTTTTGCGGCACGACCAAAATATCTCCCCTCGATACTTCAGTCTCTTTTCCAGACCTGTGTTGTCGAACCTCAACGGGAAGTAGGCAAGCTCCGATATTTTTATGATATCAGATTTGGAAGGCCATTCGACCGTAGGCGAGATTTCACGCAAGTAGAATTCTCCATCGAAATCCCACGACCAGCACTTAAGAGCTACATGGTCTTCGTCGATACTGCGACAGTCTTTCGCAATAAATGCCAAAGGTTCGTCATCTCTCATTGTAACGATCAGGTCGTTGGGCCGGTAAAGCTTTGCCCAGTGTTTCTTGTTGACCAGGCCTTGAGCGAAAAGCTGTTCTGCTTCGTGCCATTCAGCAGCTGCAGATACTTCAAGGTAGTTCAGCAACGCCTGGAGGTGGAGCTTTTGCGTTGAATCAGCAAGCCTATTTGAAGCATCCTGGAGCTCATCTTTGCAGTGCCACAGTTGCAAATAAGGATACGTCAGATTTTGCTCAGTATCCCATTCGTGTAAACTTGTAGGGTGAGAGGACTTCAATGCTGTCATCGTTCTAGTGAGCCCTTTCGAGGGAACGAGTACTTGTTGCTTCCTCTCGGCTGGTGCCGCATCTTTCATGAGAACGGAGTAGTATGGTCTGACTTGTGCACTGACGTGCCCACTCATACCGAGTGGCATCCACAAGCGTTCAAACTGATCCATTAATTTTTCATGGTAGCCACCGCAATCGTAGATGTTGCGTACGACAAAGGGTATGCTTGGGTGATCCTCGAGCAGCCATTCAGGACTTGAAAGAGGATGTAGACCCCTCAAAGGTGTTGTCCGATTGGAATTGGCACGGAGACGCGGCACATCGTAGTAATGTTCTTCTTGGTCATGTTCGTCGTGATAATCTAGTTCACCATCACAGTCTACGCGATGTATGACGATATGGGTTGAGTTGACATCGCTAGGTGTTGTCAGTAACATTCCCTCGTCTCCTATTGACGAACGATATCGATGTACAGTAATGGAAGGTTCGAAATAGTCTCGGCTTGGTCTAGCGCCATCGGGACCGCATTTTCTTGCATTTTGGGGCAGAATAATGCCGAAAAGATACAAAGAAGGGTACAAGAGGTAAATGGCGTTGGCCCGTGTAAGTTGATATCCAGAAGTCAGTCAAAGATGTGCATAATTGTAGGCTTGGCCCCATGTTGGATCCGATTGGGGGCTGATACCATGTGGCCATGCTTGATAGGTCGATTAACGCCTCCAATCTCTTGGCGCTGCAGGCAGTACCTTCTGCGGCGGCTGCAGTGCCATCAACCATCTCGATTGACGCTCGCTTTCCGGTACTGTATCGTCCTCGGATATGGTGTATTTGGTATTTACAACTTCCTGACCAGGTGTATCTGAGGGTCTTGCTACCTCATGATCCGAGAAATTGAAAGTCCAAGTCCCGTCATTTGAGTCTTCGCCTGCATTTAGGAAAGAGTCGAAGTCGAAGTTCTCGAGCGCATTTTCACCGTCAAAGTTGAATCCAGGCCTATCAGAGGCTTCGGTACTATGGGAAATTTGGCCATTGCTGACGACAGGTATCCTACCCTTTGTGTCTGCTGGGTTCGGCGGACGAGTCAGCGGGCGCTGGCTCTGCCAGTAGGGTTTAGAGGTGTCCTGTATCCCTCGCGCCTTATTATTCAGTTCTATCAGCCTGAGCTGCATTTCGTAGTCCTGCGGGGCAAGTCCCCCTTGCAGCAGACCCTGCTTTCGGTTGCTTCGTGGCTGAGGCGGAGGCTGAGGCTGAGACTGAGGGGAGGCGGAGGGCAGAGAGACTTTGAGTCCGGGTTGCAGGCGTGATATATCTCTATGTCTGTCTGTCTGGCTCTGTGACTGCCTCTTGGTGTTCTTTGTGTCCTTGCTTTTCTGATTAGACTTGTTGAACCGAGCATTGGTATTGGCCTTCGTCTTGTGCGACAGGTCATGTTCAACATCGAGTGGCAGAATCTTGAAATCGCATTGATCATCCTTTTTGTTCTTTTGCCCGATCCGTTTTGTTTGCCTCGCACTATCCATCTCTTTCTTGTGAGGCTCGCTGCGCGTTGTCTGAGCCTGCTGCAACGCATGCTCGTGCTTCAAATCAATCGTGTCAGAAGCTGTTCTTGCATACTGCGACAGCCTGCCGCCTCCCATGACTTCCCGTAGGGCGTCGATGTCGTATAATGTAGGCCTTGAGTTACTAGCGGAGAGGAAACGTGCAGCCACTCTGATGGTCTCAGTTCTGTCTGGGCCTGGGTTGATTTGTGCAAAAACATCTGCATCGAAAGCAGGTACTGTGCTGCGGAAGGGCAGTGCGGCCATGGCTTTCTCGGGCTTCTATCGCGATTCTGATATCGCACCAAGGTCTGGTTCAGGAAAGCTATGTGCAGGACTGTGTTCAGAAAGGCTGTGTGTAGGATGCTGGTGCAGGGTACGCAGGTTGTAGCTACATGGGGCAACTGCAACTCGGCCCTCCTGCACTGCCCCACACCGCCGTAGCGTGTAACCTACAACCATAACATCAAGATTGCGGCACAGAGCTTCCTGCGTGAGGCCTTCTCTTCTCAAATTTTGCGCAGATAAGGCTCATGCGTTCAGTTGAAGAGGTTCTAGATGCGCTTGATAGTGGTTGGGGAGGTGACTCCCGAGCAGGCTGCCTGGTTTAGCCCCCAGCCTGGTCAGAAGTGAGTATCGAGCGGCTGTTGACCAGTACAACTGACAAATACGCTCGCAGAAAACAAGCCACGGCCACCGAAGCATACCATACAGCAGCACAACAACTCAAAGAAGAGTTAGATATCGGGCAATGTGCGCAGATCCCGGAGGACAAAGCTGCTTCGATCGAGGAAGTATGCGCTACTGTTAGTGCAGCTAAGAAGCGATACGACGACTCATCGAGTGACCACAATGGTGTGCGAGCATGGCTGGGGAAGTTGTCTGGCAGGGTCATGCACTTTCAGCCAATCATGGACGCTCTAGCGCAGCATCACCCAGAGTATGTTGCACTTGCCTGGGGTACGCTAAAGCTGATTCTGACGGTATGTCGAATATCAATGTATTCTCGAGAACCAGCTAACAGTTCCGGACAAGGGCATCATCAACCGCGCGAACCTCATCAAAGAGCTTGCCGAAGCACTGGTTAACATCGCTGACAAACTGCCTCGAGCCCATTTGAACGTAGAGCTCTACAAAACTACAGACATGGAAGCCGCTCTATCAAAATTATATGCTTGCATACTGATGTTCTTCCGGCTTTGCCATCGATGGCACAACAGGAGCGAATGCGGTCGGCTATCGTCATCACTCAAGGACTCCTTCGAACTCAAGTACAACGACCTGCTGTTGGAGGTTGAGCGAGCTTCAGGCGTAGTGGGAAATCTTGCTACCGCAGGAGCGTGCGTGGAAATTCGAAATGTTCATGCTCTTACCAGAGCAGACCACGCAAAGCTCCTTGGGATGGATGCAGGATTGAAGACGGCGTTTGAAGCGCAGACACTGAGACTTGATAGCCTCGACAGACGTGTTTCTAATATCAAAGACGGCCAGGCAACACTTGAAGATGGACAACTCAGGCTTGAAAGCAGGCGTACAAGACTTGACCCGACCGATCCTAAAGTCATACAACTTTCGGACGGCCGGGAGATGCTCAAAGTGCAGGTCACGCAAATCTACAGCATTGTACAAGGAAGTCAGTTGATTCTCAATCAGACGCATCGCACCGTATACCGACTAGAGTTCCACCACATCCTTGAGTTCTTCATGCCAAAAACGCTGCCAGGCTCTGCTCTACAGAAGATAAAGCCATTGGTCCAGCGTAGGCCACTCATGTCCAACCCGCGGCTTGAAAGCATGCTCCGCGCCTGGGGGAGGGATCCCCAATCCGCAATCCTAGTTTTCAACGCCGCCACGCGCGAACAGAAGCAAGCCAGCGAGCTCGCAGCAGACGTCGTGAACCACCTGCGTGGCAGCGCCCAATCCGTCTTCTGGCGCATCTCAAATGGAGGATCCAGACACCAGGTGACCATGGCAGACGTGTTCAAATCCATCATCTACCAAGCCCTTCAGCAGTGGGGCGCTGCATACGCCGACCTGGGCGAACAGCTGCACCCGCACAAGCTCCACGGCACACACACAGCCCGCGAGTGGGTCGACCTGATCTGCCTCCTCTTTGCCAACCTCCCGTCAGCGTTTCTCGTCCTCGAGACAAAGGATCTTCGCGACACATACACCACTGATCGGGACTGGACGAACCAGCTACTCGAGTATCTCCAAATCATCGTGGATCGCGCTGTCGCAGCCAGATGTCGGGTAAAGGTGCTACTGCTTCTCTATGGGAGCAAAGCGAGTATCTGTCCCGCCGCACACGCGAAGGACAACGTGCGTGTGGTGTCGCTCCAGCAGATCGAGGTCCCCGCGCGGCTGAAGAATAAGGCGGGTCATTCAGGGTTGAATCTGAAGGGCTGGGGGCTGAAGCAAACAATACCACCGCAAGTGCGTTGAAGAGGATTCGTGCAGGGGAGGACGGATCTGCTCCAGTCAGTTGACGTTGGGTGGACGCCGAAACATCATCCCATAGGGTTCGCGCGTGAGAGGATTAATCTCTAGTGTTCGAGGCCCTGGTCGGGCGATTCTTCTGCGTTCGTGATCTCTGTGCTCTGTGATCTTCTTTGCATCTGAGCCACTGTTCGCGCGGGATTCTTCAATTTCCTACTCTTAATCGTACAGCGTTAGAATGCACTGCAGTAAAGGGAATATTGTGACAGGTACTGATATTTTTTTGTCTCCAAGCACGTAAGAAGAACAATGGTACGTAACTCATTTCGCGTATATACTCGCTTGTCAAACATGACGTTCACCATGCGTTTAATCTGACTCAGGGATCTGGCCTGCAACAAGCGCGATAAGCGCGGCGCCGACTCCCGAGCCGTCCTTCGCGATTCCAATACGAATGTGCTTCTCGCCATGATCGCCGATCTCCGGAACTGCGCGGAGCGCCTCCCTGATGTGCTCCTCGAAGTCGGGGTAGAACTCAACGAGTGAGCCATCAACACCAACGTCGACAACATCGTCCTCGTTGACCTTGAAGTCCCCTCGGGGAGGCTGGGCACCGGCCTTGTCTGCCGTTGTAGCCGTACCCTTGGACTTGTCCAAGCGGCCTGTGTTGATGATGACAGCACCAATGGCCACAGCTGAGAGACGAGCGGCACGACGACCGATAGCACCGGCAATCGCCCTGACCGCTTCTGCATCCTCTGTGCTGGCGGCTGAGATGCCGTAATCCTTGTCAAGTGTTTGCCTGATCACACGGTGGCCTGCGCTGGTGTCTCCGGCACAGATAGACAGGAAACTTGTGTCAATACCCCACTGCTTGAAGATTTGGCTGTCTTGGGCGATTTGCGTTGTGCTGTGGATGTCGTTCGAGGACGAGTTGTCATCTTGGAAGAGGGGAACCTTGGGGTCCTTGATCAGCTTGACCAGCGCAAGACGGAGCAGTTCACCCAAGAACATGCCGGACACGCGCTTCTCGAACATCTGAATGCCGGGGTTAACCGACTTCTCGTCAAGCTCAACATCGTACGGTGTGTTGGGCAACGTGCGCAGAGAGTTGTCGAAAGAGCCCCACTCGGTGTTGACAATCATCTCACCGGTGGACTTGTCAAACTCTCCTACATTCTTAGAGTTTGTGAGCTTTGAGACCTTGTCCAGCTTCTCCACGTAGGCGCCGTTGGTACCCGTTCCGAAAATAGCTCCGAGCAATGTGCCGGTCTTGCCTGGCGAAGCATACGAACGTGCCATGAGTGTGCCAACAGTGTCATTGACCAAAGCAGCGACCTTGACCGGCAAGTGCAGCTCATCGATCTCGGCCTGGAGCAGGGCGCAGACGTCCTTGCCGACTGCATCCTGGATGTCGAAGCCTTTGGTCCAACGCATGAGCAGGCCCTTGTTGATGCCCACCTGGTTCACAGGGAAGGAAAATGTGAAACCCAGGTTGAAAACCTCCTGCGCCTGTTCTCCGGTCTGGCGGCGCTTCAGTGTACCCGCATAGTGCTCCTCGTGGTGGGCCTGGAGGAACTTCTCAATCTGCTTCGCCAGAAAAGAGAACAGCTCCTTCGATGTCTTTGCGGTCATAAGCTCGTGGGGGACGGCGACTTTGCTCTGGGTGAGAGAGAAGGTGGTGTTGCCGTGCAGCTGGATGGAGCAGACACGGAAGTTGGTACCGCCCAGATCGACGGCCATGTACAGACCCTATAATCGCAGTCAGCCTCGATGTCTCTATTTGTCAAAGTCTCAGGGAGCGGTCGCGTGCCTTTTCAGTGCCATTGGGTACGGCGGTGACGTAGGTTGGGATCTGGCTCAGCTCGGTGCCCTCCTGTTGCAGGCCCTCGTCTGCGCGCTGTCAGCCTCAGTCGCCAATTGCATGGTCAGACACATACCCATCTCTCTGATAAACTCCTTCACCGCTTTGTTCAAGCCATCGTCAGTGAAATCGAATTCGGCGGCAACCCGCTTTGCCTGGTCGGCAAGAGCCATGCTGCGCTTGGGGTGGGTGTTGAAGGTGCCTGCGAATTCGACTGTCTGCTCGGGCTTCGGGCAGATGGGAAGCTCGTGGAAGAGTACGGGATTGCGGAGAGTAATGCCTGGGGAGCTGACGTGCCAATGCTGGTCTCTAGTGAAGAAGCGCAAGACGGTGGCAGGGAAGTGGGGTGAGAAGACTTGGAAGAAAAGCGCTAGCAGGACGATGAGGGCACCGATCACGGTGTGGGTCGCGAATGAGGCTCGACCTGATTTACGGCGGGGAGGGATCCAGCTCGACGGGGGCCTACTGGGCGCGGTGGTGGCTTTAAATGCGCCTGCAGGTGCGCTGTATCTCCTGAAGTGTCTGTTGACGGACATCACCCCGCTTTGTTTGGTCGACAGCTATGACGTGAGGGGTAGGCTCGAGCTTGGGCAGCTCCCACTCAATTTCCATGCATGTGTCCAGCAGCAAAGGCGTGCATGCCAACTCGTTGAGGAAACGGGCGGGAGACGTTGGGCCTTGCAATTGGCACGAGCCGCGTTCCTTTGGGGGGGTGCTGTCTGCACTGCACAGCGCTAGCGGAATCGAGGTGGGCAGTTCCCGACGCAAGTCATCGCTCGTGTGCAGCAGCCGTCAGACCATCACCAGCTTCGAGTCGGGTCAAGCAATGTCATCCCAGCAGCCCAAGTCGGTCCGACACGCTGAGGAATGCCGAGTCGTATCCAAGATAGCCTTGGATTGTTCACCTGCGATCCGCGGCTCTCCGTAAATTATGCATGAATGTTGCTCGACACTAAAACGGTCATCGCAATGCAACCCATCAGCCATCAAAAACCACAGTGAAGGAACGTCGTGCTTTTGTTACGTGCTCAACTAAGTATGCATCGCTACATGGTGTCGCCGCTGCCAACCTGGTGTTCTGCCTCTGCCAACCCGTCTTTTCAACAACGTCGCTAAGGGAGAAATAGATGATAGTAGTGTACACTGCGTCAGTGCTAAGCCAGACACAGCAATGTTGGAAGTACCCCAATGGCAACAACGAATGCCCAAAAAACAAAAACATATGCATGTATGAAGAACTCCTAATCGAACCAAACCCAATCCACCGAGCAACTCATGCAAAACACATGATTAGCGAGTGCCGGTGCGAAATGGGAAAGACGCCGCCACAAAAACGTCTACGATATGTACGATGGTGACAAAGGAGAAGACCGAAGTAACAACCTCGTCGCCAGGTTGGTCTGTGTACGTGAGAATGTTCCTCTCCAACCGAATTCTATAACCGTCATTAAGTTTCCGCCTCAGGGTGGAGTCGGCCCTTGGCCTTTCATAAGTCTTCCAACCTCGAGGCGCTGTGACCAGGGAGGTATGCTGTGTATGCCTGTTCGAGAAGAGAAGTCGAGTGAGAATCGAAGACCAATTGATACTTGGCATCGGAGTGCGCCCGTGGAAGTAGTCCGAGGTTGGAAAAGCCAGCCGCTTCCAAATACAATAGATAGTTTCGTCAAAGTGTCGCCGCAAACGCTGTCCATGCAAAGTCCGAACATACTCCAATCCGATTGCCGCAAATGTGAACCGATGAGATCTCCCTTTCTATCGGACGCCGACTGGGGGGCGGGGTCCGAGGCTGCTCTGGCTGCTGTGCGCCGAGTTTTCTTCAGTGGAATTACTACCCGCGCTAGCGCTAGCGGATCCAGTCAGACTGCGAACATTTGGACGAGACTTGGGCGGGTAAAGAGTGCTCACCCCAGCGTGTTGTTCCAATTGTTGTGGCGGAAGGGGGCCGGGCTGTCTCATGCCGGGTGGAGGACCATTAGGTCCATTACGTGGCATGCCATTCGGCGGCATACCGTTTGGCGGCATACCATTAGGTACGTAGCCGTTAGGAGGAGAGGGTCGGCCCATCGGTCGAGGACCGGGGCTGAGAGGATTGCCAGGTGACTGGCTTGTTCGGCGGCTCATTGGAGGATAGCCACCGTAGTTACCACCTCCTTGCATTTCGTCTAGACGTGATGCAGTTAGTGAATTCGTTCTCGACTGAGCGCCCATAGCGCCACGATCTACATCCGCGTATCGATTGGACGAGTAGCCCAGTAGAGGGTCGTTCATCAGATTCTGATGAAGACCCGGAAGAGAGTTGATCATCTGCGCGCTGGTCCGGTTCTTAGCCGCAGGCCGTGAGAAGGGATTCCTGGAGCGACCCTGAGGGCCAGGTATGTAGTTCATGCCCTCCGGGTTGCTGCGAATCTGACCTGCGCTCGGGACCTTGCGGTTGCGTCGCGAGGTGACACTCATCATGTCGAAGTTATCAGGATCGATCATCGGGCCAGCTGGGCGGCCTCCCATCGGATCAAAAAAGTCGTCGTCGTCGTCGTCATCATCGTCGAACCCGTTGATCGACTGTGGTGGGGGAGGTCGTCGGTTTTGGCCAGGGGGAGGACCGCGGCGCATGTTCATTTCCTGTTCCCTGAGCTGGATCTCGCGCTGCCTGATCATCAACTCCCTCTCGCGAAGCGACAAGTTGTTCGAGGAACCGGCTCCGTTCTCGTATTGGCCATTGGGGGCACCTGGAGGTCCACCTTCGACCATGTCATCGTACAGCATCAGATGCGAGAATTCCTCCAAGTCGCTGGCCTCGAGCGAAGGCCGGCGTTGGCCATTGGGACCGCCGTTCATGCGTGGATTGTAGCCGTTCATACCTGGTGGTGGGCCGCGACGCATCATGGGAGGAGCACCGTTGATCGAAGGTGCACGGCTTCCAGCACGAGGCCCACCTTTCATGGGACCGTTTCCATTCATCATTTGTCCGTTCGGACCAGGCGGGCCTCGTGGCAAGGGGGCTGATGAGAGTCTGGGGGGAGGCGGTGGGTGTTGCATGTTTTGAGCAGGCATAGAAACAGGGCCAGCAGCCGGTCGGTTTCGGTTGACAATGTTGATATGGTGAAGGGTAGCGTAGAGTGTTTCAATTCGAGGGATGGCGAGATTGACCTCGAGAGCGAGCTTAAGAGGGGATCCGAGATATGTCTCAATTTCCATAGGACGTTTGGCCTCGAAGTCCATCCACATTGTGCTGTTGGTTTCTTGCGGCTGTGTCATCTGACGCAGTGTGGTTTCTTTGAAATCAGCAGGGAATGTGCAGCCCTGAGCATTGGCAAGTGCTAGGAGCTCGTCGAGCACGCCGTTGATAAGAGGACGGACGCCAACCTTCTCAATGAGCTCGGCATGGTTTGCCGTCTCAAAGAGGACACTGGCTGGGTGAAATGCAATTGGACTGTGGCTCGTTAGTGATGTGCAATGGAGGGAGAGGAGGCGTGACGTACCCTATCATACGCTCAAATTGCTGTTGTCTTATGTTGGGTGCAACGTTGCAGTCAACCTGCCCAGAGCTCAATGTCATGGCCAGCGCTTCAGCCATATCGGACTGAATCTGCGCTGGGATGGCAGCGTTCTTGCTGGCGGGGCCGACCCAGATGTCGGTTGCTCCCTTGTGCTCGAACTCGCTCGCACCGAGCTGTGTAATTTCCGCCCCAGATACCAATGACAGGACGACGTTTGTAGGGAAGCGCTGCTCCAGGTATGATTCGACGCCCAGGCTATGTGTGGTGTTCATAAGGATGCAGGTATGCTGGGGAGAGACGACCGACTCGATGATGTTGGCGATATCGTATACGTCAGGAAGGGCTTTTACGCAGAGGAGAACATAGTCAAAGGGCTGTTTGGAAGAATGGGCGGCATCTTCGGGGGTGCGGACGACTGCAGATGCTGTTAGTGCGGTGCCTGCGGCAGAGCAGGGGCTGCAACTCACCAGAATGAGGCTTGAAGCGCTCGTTGCCGTAGAGGGCGGACCTGGGGGAACTGTGAGCACGACGCGGTCAGTGGGGGAGACGGGGCCGCTTACTTGAACGAGATGCCGTACTGCGCGACACTCTCGTATCCGGACTTCCACACTAGGGTGACGTCGCAGGCGTTGGTCGCTTGTAACCGCCACGAGAGGAATGCAGAAACGGCGTTTCCGCCAACTGGCAGCTGTTAGCAGAGGTCCGGGCCATGCTGGGGTTTGCTCGGCAGCGCCGGGTAGGCGTGCGCTGCCACGGGGCTGCAGTGCAGAGAAGAGCGCCGGAGCGGGGCGGAACGCACCTGACAGGATGCGCAGTCTGGGGACGGCCGGAGCCATGGCGGGCGGCGGGCGAGGTAGTGTGCTGGTGGTGAGGTGGTGGGCCGGAGGGCGAGGAGCCAAAAAGTTGGCGATGGCGGCCGTGGTGCTAGAGCGCGGACAGCGCAGCAGCAAACTGGCGCGAGGGGCGATTACGGATTAAGATAGCGGCAGAAACGAGCGTGCGGTGTCGATTACGCTCACCAGGTCGACATGGGCGGGCAATCGAGGGAGTGGGTGAGAGCGGACAGCGCGGACGGGCAGGCTGCTGGCACGCTGAACGCAGAACGCAGAGGCGCAACGGTCGCGAGGCGGAAGGCGGGAAGCAGCCACTGACACGGCGATGGGACGGCGTGGGCAGGTGCCAATGGGCGCGCAGGTGTCACGGCAGACTCGGACCAACAGAACAGAGAGGCAGAAAAGCGAGCGGACGCGGGCAGGAGAGCAGCAACGATGCGAGGGAGCTGCAGCAACGCGGAGGGAATGGGCGAGGGCACGCGGAGGAGAGGGCGCACGCTGGTAGGCCGGCAGGGAGGCTGCTGGCCGCTCACAGCCTGCTTGTGCTTGATTTGCTTGATACCCGTTCACTGCAGCGGACGGCCGTCTGCCCTGCCCATGCCAGCCATGCCAGCCCATGGCAGCCCATGCCTGTCGATGCCTGCCTGGATCCAGTCCTGCCGCTAGCCCGCCTGCGCGTAGTGCTGCACTTATCGCGCGCGAGAGACGCCTAACGTCGCCCGCCGCGAGGACGACGACGGGGCCGTGCCCAGTGCCGTCATGGTTGCTGCACCACCGCACACAGGCGTGTCGCAGCATGAGATGCGCCTGGCGCCGCCGCAAGCCGCACGCCCGCCTCGAGTGCTGCCTGCTGCTGCCCGCTGCTGTCGCTGTCACCGTCGAGTCTGCTGCGCGTCTCACGGCGGCCAGCGCGACGCGTCTGGCGCGGCGTGGTCGACGTTCCGGCGCCGGGCAGTGCAGCGAGCTCAGCAACGGCCGCAACCCTGCCGTCTGCTTGCGCGGCGTTCCGGGCAGGCTGGAGATCCGCATGCACGACTGGCAGATCTAAGGCGCCTATCAGGGGAAGCAGGCCGCCTCTCGGGGACACACTCCCTCCGCACGGTGCCACCGCTGCGTGCTGCGATGTGCAGTCGCGCGCCGTGCACACGTCTGCAGCTGCGTACCAGCTACGGAGCCTGCAGCTTCGTACGCGCACACCGTCCGCGCCCACCGTCCGCACCTCTGTACATGACTACACACAATAGTCTCTGTACCGTCTGCTCCCTGCCAGTGCCTGGCCGGTCCTGGCGCGAACCAGCAGGCCGCCCGCCGCAGCCAATTGAGAAATCTCTGCCGCCCGGTGCTGCGGCAGTTCAACGCTCCTGACGTCGGCGGACGTGTTCGCGCATTACCTATCGCGTATAAGACTCTGCCAAGCCTGACCAAAATACGGCTTCCACTGAAATTGGCTGCGTGCACGGTCTGACACGTCCACATCCTTGGTCGGTCGCCAACGGCAGCCTGTAAATCTCCCCTTCTAGGAAAAGTCGTATCCGAGATGGCGGCCGCTGCAAGGCCACAGCAATCTCGCTTTCACATTGCATTCTTTCTTTGGAGCGCTCCTCGTCCGCAGTGAGCACCGCCCGGCGTTATCGCACGCCTAAGCGGGGCGCTGGACAGGCCCCTTTTGAGTTTGCAAGCTCTCTGCGAGCGCGGGAGTCCCGCACCGGCGGCGAGCCTCCAGCGAATAACCATGGCCTGCATACGTTGAATAGCAACCAGCACACTCGCGGCTTGGCACCGTTTGGAAGAACAGCAGTACCAACCGGTGGCATGATCGGCTATGAGATGAAATCAGCACTATCCAGCGGCAGGCTCAATTATAGTCTTCAATATCATACATCGGCCGAACCAGAACACGTCGTCGCAACCGGCCATCTCAATCATCTCACCATACGGCTTACAACTCAGCCAAGTGTCCCCTGCGGCTCGACGATCAAAGTCGCCGAGTTCGTTGGCCAACTTGCAGCCGATGTTGTGATCCCGAGCTGGAAGCCTTGCCAAGTGCTGCACACGCTGCAATACAAGGCCACAACGTCGCAAGTCCCACGACAATTGCGTCCCACGCGACCAATTGTGCGTCGTTCACTTGCAAGCGAAAACACCGGGTCGGTGTCGCCCCTTTGGACCCGCTGAAATCGAGATTCGACTCCTAGTCCATCCACTCCACATTTAAACTCAGTGCCACAACAGGTTTCCACAGCAATTTCAACCTCGCAGCATGTGTACGCTTGGAACAGCCGTGGATCTGCGCACACTCCTTTTCAAAGCATCCCAAACCCATGAGCAAAGTCTCCATCTGATGACTCGATCACAACATTCGATATCTCAGAGTCTTAGCGGCCCCAATCAGGAAATGAAAGTTATTGACACCCTTGACAGCGGGATGCCACGCGCCGAACCACAAGCGTTCTCTCCGGTAATACGAGTGCACGTGTTGTTGGGGCACATCTGAATCTCTCCAGGGTTGCACGTTCATATGTAAGGGCCACAACCTGAACCGCGGTTGGTGCGTGGAAAAAGATGCTTGACAACCTTCAGCAAGTCCCGGCTCCACTTCCCAGCTTTGGGTCAAGCAGTGATTTAATCCCACCGGTTTGATACCGAGCAGTATGTTGAGTTTTGCACTGACCAGGGTTGATGTCCCTGACAAGGTCCGATGTCAGTCCCCACGAAACTTGATCAACTCACATGAAACAGTTTCGAGTACTTGACCGATGAAGAACCCCGACTTTGGTTACGACGAACTCCGACATGTAGATTGCAGTTCCGATGTTAAGGGTTTGTCGACTTTTAGCACACATGTTGACAAGTCTGCCCAAAGGAGAATAAAGGAGAATCGGTATCACTGCGTCTTGGCTTGACGACTGAAATAGAACGACAGGCCTTGTGCACATCCTTCCCCGAAGCCTCCGCAGCACTTTCATTGAGGCTTGCCACATCTGCAGGTGTCCGTTCCAACCACTGCCAATACATTCCCGAATAGACGCGAAACTTTCCGCAGCGATTCAAGAAATCTATTCGACACGTCGAATGACAGAAAGCCACGACCTTCAGCCTCTCGGTGTTCCATGTACAACTCGACTACTAGGTAAGGCCCAGCTAGCCGGGACCAGCCTCATCATCTTGTTTCTCCTGAAGCGCAAACGCCTCCACCGCCCTGCCCCACTGCGTTCCGCGGTCCACCGTGTTTCGTCGATCGTATGTCATCACCCACTTTTGTTGCTTTTCCAATGCACGCGCCTCACCGGTGTAGCATCAGCACCATGGTAACTCATGACACCGCCGGTCCAGACATTGACTTTTCAACAACCCGCAATACCATGCTGACGGGCACATCTGCATCTAACGAGTAGTGATTGCAGCGTTCGCAGTCTCCAGTGCTGCGCTAAGCACACGTCATTGAAGCATCGACCTCATTGACCTTCCCCTGTGGAATGCGCGGCCCTGAACGATCGCCCTGCGGGCCAAAAAAGCACCCCGCCGACATCCATTATTGGACAAACGCCATGTTTGTAATATTGCAATTTGTAAAATAGTCAAAGCGGTCTGCTTCACATCGCTCTCACCGAGCGCGCGCCAAAACAAAAGGGTGAGCATAAGACATGCGGCTAAGCGAGTGCAGCACCTGCTCTCGTGCACGCTGGGCTGATACCGGTGTCGCGACATGCAGTGCTGCACATCAGAGCCCGAGATTCACATTCAGCCCCAGCCTGGACAAAGCTCGAGCACACACCCACAGACTAGCATTCAGACGTGACTGGGTGCAGCATGTTTCCGCACCACCGCCAGAGCTACTTACCACGGCCTCGCTATAGCAGACGTGCAGCCCTACAACTACCGAGCAGGGGACGCACCCTTGCCGCGCCTCACGCAAACTCGCTTGGGAGCTGTCTATGTTTACACATCGCCACGGATCGCCATGCACGCGTCTCCTGGATCAACGCGCTGCAGACAAATGCCTGGGAGCTGTGTAACCGAGCTGTGGCCCTGGCAGCGTGTTGTCTACAGTCTGGATATCTGATGTTGCCACTGATCAACGCTCGCGCTTTCTGCATCTTCATGATGACGGACTGGGGTTTGGCGCTCGCGTGCAGCTTGCAGAACAGGAGCTGTTGGAGTTGATAGTGACTGGCGGCGGCGATTGGATGCGCTGTTGCTTCGCTTGTGTGCAAATCTTATATGTAGGCGCGGATGCTTTGGTAGCCGGGTGAAGAAGTGAGTGCGAGACTGCAGGGGTAGCGGCCTATATTGGCCGCCAGGTAAGCATTTTGCATCCATGATTCGTGTAGTGCACTGCAGTCTCTCCGCGGTAGCCTACTAGGCTGCAATGTGTGATTGCAATAAGGTGTGGACGCGGACTGGGTCATTGGCGCTTCGTAGAGAGGAGGTGGCGAGTATGGTGTGGACGTGAACGCAACAGGCTCTGAGATGGTAGATCTGACTATGCTGAAGCCATCGTGTATGCCCAACACGAGCTTCAAATGCGGAAAGAGATTTGGGTGGAAAGCGAGCACATGCAGTGTCGGAGGCGAAGACCCATGCTGGAGTCAAGCGCCGTAGAATCGTGTATTCGCATATCGCGTCTTGTGGTATCATATCGTAACTCGTCGTCACTCCTCCAACCCTGTCATTCTCCTCCTTAACGCGCCTCCCCACTCGCTAACAAGTCCCCAACCCCAATCGTCTTGCGCATGAGAAACGCGCCCTGCGGCCTCAGTTTCCTGTAGTACGCTTCCTCCTTGCCCAAGATCTCGAACCGGCGCTTCTTGTACCACTCCAGACCCTCGTCGTTCGCCTCCCACACATGTGCAGTCACGCAGCGGACGCCGTGCGCGGCCACGGCCGTCTTGACAACGGCCTGGAGTAGGTGCATGGCAATGCCGTGGGTGCGGTACGGCGCGAGGACGCCGATGGTGCTGATGTACAGCTGCGCGGAGGGGAGGAGACGGCAGCGTATTGCGCCGATGAGGCGTGGCTTTGCTGCTTCGGTTTCGTCTGCGGGGCCGCCGGATGGGTCGGAGTGCCACAGCGCGATGAGTGTTATGCTGTGGTGTGGCTCGGTCATGGTTTCCTTGTAGAAGGATTCGGGGTAGGGTATTGGGAGGGTCAGGGCGTTGAGGCGCTTGAAAGCATCCAGGTGCTCGTGGGTGAGGGGCGCGAGTTCGACATTGGCGGGTAGCGGGCGCAGTGAGAAGAGCGCGGGTATGGAAGGTGTTGATGATGGGATTGGAGGCGTCGAGTCTGCTGTTGAGGGTGTCTCAGTTGGTGTGGATGTTGTTTCGCTCGCAAGGCCGAGTGGTGTAGGCACCCGTGAGATGTTTGCTGGCGTGCCTGTCGCAGACGGGCGAGGGCTCTTCTTCGATCGCGGTCGGGACGAGGGCGCTGACAGAAAGTCTTCGGGTATGTCGTTCCATTGCTCTGTTGTCTTGGGCAGTGGTGTTGTGCTCGAGGGCACGCGATTCATTGGCATGCGAGGAGGTGCGGATACGGATTTGGGCGGTGGTGGAGGCCGTTTTGGTGCTGCTGAAGCTACCGGAGGCGGCGGTAGAGGCTGTGCATTCTCTTTGCTTGCTGTCGACTTCTTCAGCCACCCAGACAAGGAGGACTGGAGCATGTCTGTTCGTGATGCGCGCTGCGGTCGCTCAGACGCTTTTTAGCAATAAGAGGGTCCAGGAGTAAGCTGATAAGGGGGAATGTGAGGTTCTGGATGAAGATGTGTCTATTGTTTATAGTGGTCAGCTGGGTGGCCTAGTCATAAGGACAGATGTCGTGTTGTTGAGTTCTAGACATGCGTTAACTTTCTGGTGATTCCAACATTCCGCGCCGATCGCTGCTGCATCTGTCATAGCGTGCGCAACGCTCGGCCAAGCCTGAGCTCCGACTTCTCCCAGCAGCTGCATCATCGCGTTGGCATCCCGCACCTCCGACTGCAGCAACATGGGCGCAGAGAACTCGAAACCCTCTTCGGAGGTCAAGCAGCATGTCTTCTCCTCGTACGTCATGCTCCGCCCGCCCAATGGTTGTTGAGGCGCCCGCAAAAACAACACCCAATATGTGTACAACGGCTGACAAGTTTGCGCGCAGAGATCACCCGGTCCAGTTCTCGAACGGCCTGGTAGACTCGCTGCAGAAGAACACCTTCGTAAGTCGCCCGGCGATTGCAGCGCGAAAGACAGTGGATCGGCGCTGATACTAGACCAGACGGATGCCACGCGCTCGAAAGCACAGGAGCTGGCCTACCAGGAGCGCCTGACCGCCGAACTCGAGAAGCTGCGCGAGCAGGGATCTCAGGATTTCTCCAAGTTCAGCGAGACCCTGTCTGACGAGGATTCCCAGCCGGCGGAACCCTCCTTCACAGAGAAGCTCGCGGACGCGACATCTTCCTCCTCCACCCTTGCCGAGAAGAAGAGACAGCAGGAAATGAGCAGGACGAGTGTCACAAAGGAGATCGAGCAGCTGAGGAAGAAGCTCGAGCAGAGGAAGAAGCTGGACCAGGTTGATGCCGATCTGAACAAGGCCAAGGAGGAGGTTGTCACATGCTTGAGGATGCACGACCGCCGACCGCTGGACTGCTGGAAGGAGGTCGAGACGTTCAAGAGGGAGGTTGGAAGGCTGGAGCAGCAGTTTGTCGAGCGGACGATTCGATGAGCGACGACGAGCTAAGATGGCACGCACGTTGCTCTAGACGATAAGACGAGCTAGGCCAACCAGGTTCTGTACAGATAGAGTGGTTCTCTGTTAAAAGCGACCCACGAGCGGCTTCCTACTACTTCACACGAGCATCTCACTTTCCAGCTCCGTTTGCCATCTCTGCAATTGCACTAGTCTGTTTGCCTATGATGTTGCCTGCCTCTTCCTTGCTCTGTTCGCTATCTCTCACTCTCATCGCCGCTCTTCGTGTTTCAGCTGCGTGCTTCACTCACGCTCACCAGCTACGCACGTCGTCTGTCAAGTAGCACGCGCTCGGCTAACAATGCGCACACTTCACCTTCACCGCAGGGTCACGCCCTATGTGCGCCGCTTCACCCATACGCAGGTTCTTTCGTCTGCTCAACGTAGCTGCAACGCAACCTTCAGCCATAGCCCAAGAGCCACGCTTCGTATTCTCTCAGGCCCGTCCTTTGCGACGACATGTCCCGCTGCGAGCTGTCAGAAGTGTTTGAAAGCAAGTTGTATTCCCTAGCTACAGGGTTTGAGCTGATAACTAATTATGTCTTACAGTCTCAGAAAGCTCCGACGAGGAAAACGATTGCGTGGAAGTTAAGCCGATCGACTTGGGTAAGAAATCTCTGTACATATCGAGGTCGAGGCTAATGAATCTCTGCCAGAAAGCGAAGATCAACATGAGGGACTACGAAATCTATGCCGACCTACAGGATGTCGCCAGATTCCCGCTTATAACGCGATACGAGCACGACCTTCGCCTCAGCAAGATCAGTCAGACAAAGAGCTACGCTTCCACAGACTCCCAGATGACACAATCATCCGTGTTGGGGACTTTGTCGAGTTGCAATGCCCTCCCCATCGTCAGCTCGATCCAAAACATTCGGGAGACTATCTGCGCATAAAGGGTATTTTTGAAGACCGCCGGACCTCAGAAGTCACGCTACGAGGTCTTCGCTTCCAGCGCGAGAAGTACGCAGTCGGCAGATCCTTCGTTGGGAAGACCGTACGTTTAGCCCAGGAACGAAAGATGAACGACCGGATAGGAGCCCGCTTGTGCGAGCTGGTAATGTGTCTTACCGTAAGAGAAGATGACAATCGGCCAGCAGAAGTCCAAAGCGAAGAAACAATTCCCATTAGTGAGGTCCAGCATAAACAAGCAGTAATACTCACGAACAGGCCCTACCCAATGCTCAGCTACAGAGAGCAACCAAGCCTCTGTGCCCATTTGCATAATCAGTCCCATAGACAGATTCGTCTTCACATATTTAAGAATGGGCCTCTTGTGTGCAGGTGGTCTAGGACCTCTACGATATCACCGAACGGCAAAAAATATGGGATGGTAGACAGATACTTCACGAGGAAGGAGGTGACAACACCGCAGCACTTGTCTCTTGCGCCCTTGAACAACGGATATCTACCCATAACGCCACATCGAAGAACGCTGTCAGTAGAGGAAATAGCTACAGCAACGACTCAGAGATCTACACTACCTTCGAAGAACCAGCTCTACACCTACTTCGATATGTACTGTGGAGGGGGTGGAGCATCTCGAGGCGCGGACCAGGCCGGTCTGAAGGTTCTGGGAGGGTTGGATCACAATGAGATCGCGATGAACGCGTGGGAGCGAAACAACCCCGGCGCCATACCTCTCTGTATGGACTCGTTCGCTTTCCTCAAGAACGACATGTGGAAAATCATTGGGAGATGCGATTTCCTGAACATCTCAAATCCGTGTCAAACTTACAGCTCTGCTCAGTCAGTATATCCTTCATTTGGCTGCGAACCCTCTAATCAAGCACAGCACCAGAGAGGGCAAGAACGATGAGATCAATACCGCACAACTAGAGGTCATCAAGATTATCATCGAAGCCTTGAAGCCAAGGGTGGTCGTTATTGAGAATACAGCCAATCTGGTCAACATGGAAAGAAATCGCAAATATTTCAACAGGATGCTGAACGACGTTCACTCAGCGGGGTCCGGCTATAACCTGAGATACAAGGTTGTCAACATGGCTGACTTTGGCTTACCCCAAGAGCGCAAGCGCCTTCTCCTGATCGCGGCTAGGTATTGACCCTTTTCCTCAAAAGCTTTCAACGTACTGACATAACTTCAGAAGAGATACCCCATTGCCACCTTTTCCGAAGCCTACGCACGGTCCTCCTGGCAGTGGGCTCAAGCCGTACGTCAGGATTGGTGATGCACTTAAAGTCCTTGAACGGCTTGGAGAACGCGCCGAACGAGACGGCTACCATAAGCTTCATAGAGAAGTCTCACAGCAGGAACAGGCTTACGATCCTTATGCGGAATTCGTTGACTGTATAATGACAAGTGGTGTGGAATGCCGACACTGGAGCGGCGAGAAGTTTACTCCACGGGATTTGGCTCTTCTTCAGTCTCTTCCTGTTCACCACTGCTTGGCTGGTAGCTGGCCACAGGCTATCAAGCAAGTAGGAAACATGTTTCCACCTATAATGGCAGAATTGGTATACAGGACGTGCGCACAAACTCTTGAGGCTTGGGACAACGGCTTCTTGGATGCAGACGACGACATTGATGATCTAAACATCACACTGATAGAGAAGGGTGTTGATATCCCTGAAGCGAAACACACTCCGACCTCAGTGTTTGATCTTACAGGTCCTGCCGCTCCATCGCCATACCGGTATCTCTCGCGTCCGGTCTTCAGCGATGCAACCCATGTGAAACATTCATCTGCCTGGAGCAAGCGTCTGTTCTCGGGATCTGGCAAGAGCGAAAGGAAGAGATCGTTTTATAGCGGTCCTTTGGAGGATGACGATAGAGACACTACACCTTCGCCAGCCCAGCCACCATTCAAACGTGCGACGACCAGTTCACGAGAAGAAACCTTTTGGAAAAAACACGGAGGGAAGACCATTGACCTTTCCAACAGCGACGAGGATTAACCAGGGTCAAGTTTGCAAGAGTTGCAGACATGGATCGTGAACAGAACACGCAGATTTGTATGCAATGTCTGCATATCACATCTTAGCAAAAGACCACACATTAGTAGCGCATGCACCCCGCGCTGCAACTGTAGTTAAATAAAATACAGAATGCTTACACTTCGAAACACAGAGTTTTTATGACTGTAACATGTTAAGGCTATGCTTGTTGTACAGCAGCACAGCCACAGTTCCCAGGTACTTGGCCAGCGAAGCCGAAGCTTCGTCGGGGGCTCTGTGCACGACAAACATAGCAACCAGCCTGGTGTTGTGGGAATGCCGAGCTAAGTGACATTAAGGTTATGGCAGCAGGTCGGCCCTTTGGTACATAGAGATTGCTGACCCACATCTCTGGGATAGACTTTCCTGGTGCAGCAGACAGTTAGCGCTGACCAACCTTATCTGCGAGACCTTGAGGTTGGGCTACTTTCGAAGTGGTGCAAGACGAAGAAGCCGAGGAGATAGGTAATCATCCCCGGATCGCGTCGGATGAAGACTTGATTGCACCGCAGACGGTGCGAGGGTTGGCACGCATTTATTGCGGTAGTATTTGTAAGTGGACACTGCGTAAGCCGGACATGTGTCCTAAAATGTACCCTCTTTATAGACGCGCCTGGGCACAGGAAGTACACAGGGATTATTATAGCGCATGCAGGGCAACGCATGATAGAGTTGGACAAACAAGGGGCTCTGACTTATGGTCCATATGTCTTATGTGATGTCTAAGTTGTCTACGGTGCTGTCGTGACGGCAGTGAAATCGCTATCCCCTTCTAAGTCTATGCTGAATTTTACAAGCATGGGTATCATCAAAACAGAATGTCCATCATCCTTCATCTCTGCCCAGCAGGATCACTTCATCATTCCCACGGCGCGTCTAGCCTCATGCATCACGTCAACCGACGCCCGACGGTGCTCAGCCACCAATATTGATTCGGACTCATCTTCCTTCTCGTCCTCGCTCTCTTCCAGTTCATCTCCGCTGAGCCCATCCAGCATAGCCTTGATCTTAATCTCACTCCTTGCAAAGACTGTTTGACAAGCTAGGAATAGCAACCCTCTCTTACATAGCTCTTGCTTCTCGACATGATAATTGAAGTCTGATTCCGGGAACGAGAAGGCGACAGCCACGTTCCTCACCGCCATGAGGTCCGCGATGGCGCTCCTGAACCGCACGTTTCCCTCAATAACATGAAACGCCGTCAAGACCTTCTTCACGTCCAGTGAGTCGTCGTCCATGCTTTCGTCGTCTGATGACAGTGCACCGAACACTTCGTCGCTGAAGCTCGCATACGGCCGCGTGTCCGTCATGAAACTTAAACTGAGCAGTGTTGATTGGACGAACCCGAGTACGTGCGTCAAGTTCATAATGTACCGCTCCGCAGCGGGACATACCGGCTTCCATCCGCTGACACTGGGCTCTGTCCTCAGTTTCTTGGGATAGTACAGTGGGTTGATCTCGAGATGCCGTATCAGTTGGAGATCTCGGACTTGTAGAGGGGGTTCGAATGCGCCGCACCCTTCAACGTCGTCGTCGCTTGTGCTTGGCATTGATGTGATGTGGAAAGTGTTCTTGCCGAAGAAGGCGTTCCGCGCTTCCGCGTAAATCTGTTTATTAACTCGGAGAATCTTCGTATCCAACCCGTATTTCGTGTTGCGCCGAGCAATTACACCCTTCAAGGGCTCATCTGCGACGAGAAGGTAGTCGTAGATCCGAAGCCGAAGTTCAGGCGGGAGCATATCCAGGAAGGGTGATTCTGTAGTGAACGCCATTTCAAGCACGACTCGTTTGCAACTGGCGCAACGGAGAAGGAGCTCGATGTTGCTGCACAGAAGGGAACAGCGAGTATGTAGGTTTGGGCGTGTGCGTGGTATTCGTGTCAAGGCTCCACCAAGCCTTTTCTTTCTTTGCAGGTTCCAAACTCTGCATGGGATCAGATGTCAGACGAAGGCTTTGTAAACTTAGCAGCCACAGTTCAGCGAGGAGTCCTTTGTATTTGCAGAAACCCCCAGCGCCCCAGTCTGCGTTAAAACGCCCTGCATCCACAAATTCTCCGTCTGTTCTGCCCGTGAACTCGCCATCCCTTCCCAACTCTCCCCTCGCAGAACCTACCATTCGGAAAGACTATCGTCGAACCCACTCGCCCGCAGGGCCAACCGCCGTTGCAGATCCGCGCGCATCCCTGCAACGGATGCGCTCCGAAGCCTGTCAGCCGTGATGGAAGGGAAGCTGGCGCGCTTCCAGAAGCTTTCTCGAACGACGGAGCAACGCTAACGCCGCAGCGAACAAAGCCAGAAGGACGCAGAAGCTTTGCATCTGGTTAGAGCTGCAGCATGATGCGACGGTCAGGCGCCCATGGGAGCACTGCAGAAACGCAGCTATCGCGGAAGCGAAGCCACGGCGAAATAACTGGGACCGTGAAACATGGATTTTCCGTTTCGCCGCCACGCATGGATGATGGCTTGTGGCGTCATCCCCGGTTCCGGTTCCGGTCATGCTCGGCAAGGCATTTCACAATGCGGTTCGTTGCCCATTAGGCGATTGCTACAGAATCCTGCGTGCAGAGCCTTCAAGAGCCTGGCACCGAACGAGCTGCACGCAGGCTTGGGGCTACTCGGCAATCAATCAAACTTCGTATCGACGATCTGCAGGCCGCGATGCGTTAGCTTGCCTTGAGCCAGGCACGGGAGCACACGTGGGATGCCAGCATGGTGCAGATCGCCACACCCAACGTTCCAGGCATAGCTACCCAGCCACAGCTCAGGGCCCGAGTTGCCTCCGGAACCGTCCCTTTGGCAATCCAGCCCTTTCCCATGATGCAGGAGTAGTCAAGTGCTGCAACGGTCGCTTTCGCACTGTCTGAGTCAACGCCACTGCCCTGCATCCTCTCATATGCATATCCACAGATACACGTGTCTGCCTATGCGAGTCTCCATGGGAAGCATCCGGAGCCTATTGTTTCAGGCACTCACTAGACCTACACTATATCCAGACCTCGCGTCTCAGCGGGTAAGTGACAGTGTGACAGATGGCCATCGGACCCAACTCCGGCTCGCTTGGTCAAAGGATTCTTTGACATGCCCAAGTGGTAAGACGATGATGTAGACGGTCCGATGTTTAATCTTTGGTGTCGGCTTGGCCGTGTTTGTCATATGTATTGTTTCAGGGAAGGCGAGCCGATTATAGGGTGACCAGTGTAGTATACTGATGGAAGTAACTCCGACGGCCCGCGTAGTACTGGCAGAAATCGCCGCTGTTCACCCTTCTTCTCAGTCAGATGATCAGATGGTAATTGAGGATTAGATGAGAAGGACATACTTCGGAAGATCTTTCAGTATATATTAAAGAGAGTGTCCGAGTCTACCACAATTGACGCTTGGCATTCTTCATTGAGTCGTTATTCATAATCTTCTATCGTTGCTGTCCAACATCGTTCCAAGACAGTAAGAAAAGCACCACAGTGATTCAAAGGCTAGTCATACAGTCATTTCTTCGTTCGTGTTCATCCGATAGTGATTCCTCAGTAGTCCCTTCGTTTGACGGTCTTCTTCTTGCGCTGAACCACAGCCGATCCATCTCCCTCGGAATCAGACTCAGTATAATAGTCGTACTCCTCATGGACCTTATAGCCACGATCGGGACGTCGGCTGTCCCGGCTCCTCTCACGACGTCTGCGGCGGTCATCGCTGTCGTAGCGACCGTCACTGTCGTGATGTCGATCGCGATCATCCCGTTCGTCGCGGTCGTCTCGTCCTCGAGACTTTGAGCGGAAGCGGTCAATAATACTTCGGCTTCTAGCCCGAATACCGCCACCTTTACGGTCCTTGCTGCGGTCCCGATCACTGTGCTTTCGATGTCGCGAACGTGAGCGTGATCGTGATGGAAGTCGTCCGTGCTCATCTTTAGCCCTGCTTCTAAGTAAGTATCCGTCGCGACACCGCTCCTCTCAACAGCACGCCTACCTTTCGACATTCCTAGTAGCGATCGCTTGTCCACCGAGCGCACCTGCTGCGGCACCTGCTAGCATTGTCAGCCTACTCTTACCCGCAGCTCTGCCTGCAAAGCCTCCCGCCAACGCACCAGCCACAGTAGCCCCTAGATTCTTAGTCCGCAGATCCATGTCGTCAAACCTTTCACGCATGTCAGACACACGAGACTTTTCACGACGGGAACTGCGGGAATCTGCAGACCTAGCCCTATGCCGATGTTCTCGGCGGTCGTGCTTGGTGCTGCTGCGGTGACTAGGAGAGTGGCGGTCGTCGTAATGGGCGACTTGCTGGTCAGAGCCCCGGGGGTTGTAGGGCGGATAGTGCTGGTCTTGATCGAAAGAAGGCTGGGAGCGCGACTGATGACGGTAGAACGGTGGCGGCGAGGCAAAGTCGTTCCCTGGAGGATAAGCGGAATCGGGAGCAGCGTATGTAGCAGGGTTATAAGGAGCGTATGGCGCATTTACACCTGCTGGTGGGGAATTGACTCCGACAGGCGGAGGCGGAATCGAAGCAGCAGGCGAAGGCGCATATCCGGGACCAGGTGTATAGCGCGCTGCAGATGCTGATCGAGCTTTCGCGTTCTGAATCTCTTCATAGCGATGTGCTGCCTCACTACCGTATGCTACTGCAGGTGGCGAAGTACCATCCCGTCTATTCACAGGTGGCTGTGTTGGGTATGGTTGGTTGTATGTCGGCTGAGGAGTGTTAGTAGGTGGGCGGCGCAATATTGCCGCAAGAGGCGGCTCATAGGATGGTGAGAAAGAAGCTGAAACGGGAGTGCCATAACGAAGGTGGTCAAACAGGTGAGGCTGCAGACCAGCAAAAGGGGATTGCGAGCTCGAAGGCGGCCTGTTCAGCAACCTCGGTGGACAAGAGTTCACCGGCGTTGGATAAGAAGCCATCATCGGAACGGTCGCACTCAAAGAACGAAAGAAATTATTTACCTGCGGTGGGTAGCCAGTCTGGGGCTGGGCCGATGTTGGTCGGTATTCGCCCTGGCCTGGCCTGGAGGCATATTCCTGGGAGCTGTACGGCGCATATTCGGACGTCGGCGGTGGTGGGAAGTACGGTCCCTGACCCTGCTCTCGGTCTGCATACGCCATGTCCCTGTCGCTGTATTCTCCGGTTGGGCCTCTACTACGCTGATAGTTCCTCCCACGGCTCAAGCTTCTGCTGGCGCTTCTACCCGTGCTCTTCCGGCGTCTTCGCTCTCTCTTTTGATCTTCTTCGTAGTCAGAGTCACGGTCACTGTGATCTGAGTAGTCGTTCTGAGGGCTACGATCTCGTCGCGAGCGTTCACTGCTCCGCCTACTTTTCTCTTTTGGCGGTGATTGGCTCTTGCTGTTTTTCTTCTTCTCTTCTTCTGGTTTGAAGAAGCCGCCTGGGATCTTTTCGAAAAATTTGTCTGGTATCTGTTCCGCGCCGTAACCAAGCGCCTTGAATGCAAGAACGGACATCTTTCTATGGGGCGCTCGCCAGGCAGGATGGCGTAGCCACGCGTGTGACGTAAGGCAGGCTAAGCAGTCGGGGCTGTGATTGGATCGCAATCCGCGTCCCTACAGAAGCGCAAGGCTTGTTGAGTGATAGCGTGTGGCAAGGCCGCACTGGAAGTTACGCGTCTGCAGCCTCGAATGGGGTCGTGTTTAAGCAATATAGATCAGAGGTGTGAGGAGGGTGAAGTTCCGGGGTGGTTGGGAGTATTGCCTAAGTAATGAAGGCCCGGGAGGCGTGACAGCTCAAGTGGCAAGCGCATTTTTAACGTGGCCCCGGAAGGAAGCAATTATGCCAGGCATTTGCGCTTCCAAAGTCACGATAACTGTGATTTGCCAGGGGTAGAGTGCGAGGATGATGTCATACTCGTCACCGCCGGAGACTGCGCCTGGATCTTGGATTGCATGCTTGGGCAGATCTCCCTACGAAATCAACCTAATTTCTACAGACAGATGCATCATGCACAAGTGGCTCTATCTTCTATTTGAATATATGTCTTTAGGGTGGTACATTGTTCGCGGCGATGTTGCAACTGCTTGCTCGTCAACGGGTACTAGGTGGTTGTGTTCATACCCAAAGTTCGGATGACGTAGCGTCCTTCATACGCCACTGTAAATGACCTCGTGAGCACTTGCATACGGCAGACAAGAAGAAGTCCGGACTATGCCGCGGTATTCGTCCACCGCTAGAATCATATGGGCGACGAGGTTGTTACCCGATCCAATGCCCTGCTGCAGCCGTCTTTGTGCAGGGCGTACAAGGACTATCGTGAGACGGCCCACAGGTGCGTTGTCTGGGTTCATTTAGTTAGCCACTCGCAATTGCGTGGGCAATGACAGCATGTTATTAATTCTCCCGCTGTTAAAGCTGCAAGTGGGGAAAAGTACAGTGCTTCTATTGTGTTCCATCAAATATAGCCAGGAGGTATTTAGCTAAGTCCAGATTATCTTTCTCGACATGTAAATGACACTATAGCCCCTAACGTGATGGTCAGCTCATTTAACCTGCGCACAGCAGCTGTGAAAGCCTCCATTGAGACAAGTCCCAGAACCTGGATCCCACTTCGGTGTAACATGAGCGCTGTGCTCGACAGGTGATGGAAGAGAAACATGACAATCGCTTTGAGAAGGGCAGATTATTAGTGCCAAGCTCTGTGCTTAGGACACTCGTTACCAGCAGTTTCACCTCCCATACCAGTCAGCTTTACACAATACCCAGGTATTGCAGAATGGCTACGTTCTCATACATCCTGGGGAAGAGCTGGAGGGTTCCTAATCTCGCCTGACGGTCGTCCAGAACTATCCGGTACTTCAACCATGTCGTCCACCATGCTCAAGAACCTCTGTCTGTACTCGTCGCTGTTGGCAGTGATACTCATCGGGCCATGATCTTTGCCGATCTTAAGCGTGTTGTAAAGCTTCACCAAGCCGGTAAAAGCGTGTGCTTGTAATGCGTCCTTTGACCAAAAGAAGTCCAATACAATAGCTCGATAGACCCATTGCTCATCTCGCGAGATGACACCTGTACGCCATGTCGATCCACTTCCCGGTGGGGTTGGGACTTGGTGTGTACCAGAATTCAGATCCGCGGGGTAACGGACTAAAAAGAGCGAGTAGTCAACGGCATTGTTTTCTTGTAAGAGCTTGCTGTCCCTGGATAGTTGCGCGATGAGCTCCTCTTTCTGGTCAATCGTGACCCTGATCTTGTCTTCGAACTCATCGATAAGACGGTCTTTGACGCTCTCCGGCGCCAATCTGCCGCCAGCAATATCTCGTTCTGGGAAGAAGTAGTCGTTCGGTTTTAGATCGAATGTCTCCCATTTCTTCTGTTGACTTTTGCTGCAGCTTGACTTCCCATACAGTATATTCTCCATCACGATATGGTGGCTAGGAGCGGCACCAAGTAAGGCACCAAGTGTAGTGGTCGGGCAATAAAGGAGATCGGTGATGCGAACGAGGAGAGAATCTTTGTTGAACTGCATGTGCTCGACGTAAGGCTCAAGAAGTCTTTGCCGGAAGAATGACTGTTCGAAGTGGCGTGGTAACGACTTCACTAGAAACTTCGTGTTTGGTGTCGTGAAGAATGTCTGCAGCCGGTCAGTGGTGAACCACATGCAGTTCATTGTATACACACTGATCCAGAATACCCCAGGTCTCCCACCGACTTCAGATCCGTCCTTTTCCCCTTGCTTGGACTCCGGAAGCTTTCTGTGTACTCTTCCTCACTAAGCTGCCACGATTCGTTCCGGAGCTTCTTGAAGATTTCATCACGATAGCGCGCAAGTGTGAGCTGGAACAGGGAGAAGAAAGCCAGGATGCGCGCAAGGAGACCTGGCTGTGCACTTTCATCACTGCTCACAGGTTTGATGACGAATATGGCGCGCAGGATAGAACTGCTGATTAGGCGCTGGCGGCGTCCCATTTTGAGTGTTATTGTTGTTGGTTGCTGCAACGCGAGATGTTTGTGCTTTCGATCGCTTTGGCACCTGACGTCACTTTACGCTAACTAACTGTAGCACCCAGACATAGCATAACCTTACTAGCTTTAATGATATTTTCTACTACCTTATTTACTCTATACTATCTTAGCATACTAGCTCTACTTGGTATAGAATTTACACATGTCAGACCTTACGGGTGGTGACACTGGGCAGGAAAGTGTGTGAAGAAGGTAGCAAGACTATGTATCGTGCTTACATGTGAGAATCTATCCCTCTGGTCTCCCTCTACCTAATTACGTGGCTTGAAGTTCCTAACGTGCCTAGTGTTACGTTTGAGAGCAGCGCTGCTACTGGCCTTGTTCAGCTTTGCAACAAGCTTTGTGTTGAGGTTGGTCACAGCAGTCTTGGCCGGGGGCTTTCCGAGATTGTTGCTGAATGGGCGAACGATATCGCAACGGAGAGACTGGGCCGGAGACATACGCTCCAACTTGGTGTTGTTGGTCTGAATGAACAGTCTCTCCCGCGAGTCAACACCATATGGCTTCCACTCAGCCGCGCCTTTCATGCGATCTGTGTTCGGATCAAGGTTGCGAATGAAGCTGTTCCAGTACGAGCGCACGAGTGGGATGATCGGCTCGTTGGTGTTGAAGTAGCTGGGAGGCGCGCCACCGTCAGTACGGTTGTTGCCCCACCAGGCATACGCGTTGACGGTATGCCAGGCACCGTAGCCAACTTCCTCGTCGGATGGATCCAGAACATCGTAGTTGTAGTTGTATGTCGGGACGCCGTCTCGCGCAAGGTAATTTTGGATGTTACGCGTCATGCACACGGCCCCAACCTCGCTGATAGCAACGGCGGCATGTTGCCAGTAGCGACCTTTGCCCGAGAATGCTGGCTGGGAAGGCTTAATGTAGAGATCGCTGATGACGCTGATGGAAGAGTTACTCAGGGTAGAGTCCTTCTCAACAACCCATTGAAGCGCGTCAGCTGGAGTGTCGAGTGTCTCTGGGGCGTTCCACTTGGTGCCCTCATCGGCGCAGGTACCCATGATGGTCGGCACTTTGGTGTACTTGCCCTGCTCAAACAGATTCACCAGGGCATCTGTGTACAACTCTCCGTCGATGTTAGGGTTGAACCAACAGTTGTTAGATCGAATGGCCGTCTCGTTCAACGCACGCAGACAAGCGAGACCATCAGGAGCGTCGGAGCAGCCCTTGTCTTTGATCAAGCAATCGTATTCCTGCTCGCCTTGCTCCGCATTGCGCATTGTAACCCAGCCACCAGACTCCGAGATGCCTCCTGCGAACAGTTTCTTGCCTGTGTTTGCAGCAATCATCAAAGCAACGGAGGAACCACCTGCACTGACTCCGTCGAGCACGACCTGGTTTGGGTCTCCGCCGAATCGTGCAATGTTGTCTTGAACCCACTCCAGCACCTTAATCTGATCGCGCAGCCCTGCGTTAACATCGCCACCTCCGGCCTTCACATTAGCGCTGTTAAGGAAACCGTAGACGCCGACGCGGTAACTGAACTGCACGAAAACGACCTGTCCAGACGCGACGATTTCCGTGGGGTCCCAGTTGGCGCTGGAAAGCGACGAAAAGCCTCCTCCCTGGAAGAAGACGACTACTGGGAGCTTTGAGTTGGCGCGAGCCTTCGTGGGAGCGTGAACACTCAGGTACAGGCAATCCTCCGCAATATGGAAGCGGGTTTGTGGACCGGACACAGTCCAATCGTCAGATCGGCTGGGCGGGCAGGTCGCTCCATATTGAGTTGCGTTGATCGTTCCAGACACGATGGGGTCCTGAGGAGCAGCAAATCGAAGTTCACCAACTGGTGGTGCGCCATATGGGATGCCTTTCCAGGCAGAAACACCCAGTCCTGAATCGACAACGGCGCCTTGGTACTTGACATGGCCAAGATCAACGAGGGTGTCCACAGCACGCGCGATCGGTGCAATGGCCAACAGTGCTGTGAGCGCGAAGCTGGAAGAGAAGACCTGCTTCATGGCGAAAGAAGAGTTGTTGCTCCTGAACAACTTGGAAAAGTGTAAACGAGTGTGGATCCTATAGAAGAGGATCAAATGCAGTGACAGGAAGACAAGCCTGCGTTTTGTTCAAGAGAAACGAGAAAACGAGAGTGATGATTGCGAAACCATGTTCGCAACGCGAATTTTATATCGTATAAAGCCCTCCTCCTGAGCCGTGTTGTAGCTGCCTCACACCGCAGCTTAGGTGTAGGTAATTTCTTATGCGCAAATACCAAGACCGCAGCGCCCGAAAAGCTCATACGAACATCGCATTCGGGCCAAACCTCAGATCAGACTGGAGTGCAGTAGCGAACGGGACTAAGCTCCGCTCCCGACTTTCGGGCCGTTCAATCGCCGCGTACCGGTGATGGCCATCATTTGTTCGACACCTCTGTTAGTTGTTTCACTTTGATCTACATGCAATTTAACCTACGAAGATGTCATGTCCGACATGCGTTAACGCCGGAGGGCCACGAGCGTTAAGACCGAGCAGTTTTCTTGAAGCTCAGGTGACGGAAGAAAACCCGAGTTTCTATACATGTACCTGGGTAGGACTCGAGACTTCTAATTCGAATTTTTCTACAGTCAAAGTCTCTATATTAGTAAGGTTAGTGTCAGACCTCAGCCCGAGCCGCTGAGATAAGCAAGCCAAAAAGGTGCACGACTCACGTTGTTGGTGAGTCCTCGCTCGAGATAGTATGTATTGCCCTCCCATCTCAATTCACAAAGCATGGGCCCTGACAGTCAGTAGTGTTAGGTCCCTCTAGTATAGACGTTGTCTAACGTTAAGGGCCTATATGATTAGGACGTCTTCTAAATCATACCAGGTAGGTACAAGTAGAGGTCTGAGTCTTTGTTGCTGAGGCTACGAGCTTTTAGCAGGTCTAGCCCGTGACGCTAACCCCTGCAGGACTAAGTTCAATTGACCAACCACCTATCCTTGTGTTATTTGCAACTGTCCATGCCCAGAGCAAGCCACCTATCAGGCGTGCAATGGCACTGTCATACTGATCAGTTTCTAGATCTACCAGCCGTTAGGAGGTGAGACTTTAGCAGAAGTCATATTTCACAAGCGTTCAGGCCTGCCTCACCATCCGCCCTGCAAAAGGAGGGGCATGCGCCTAGTCGTCAGCTAAGGTCATAACATCAGGTGTTTGAGAGCGTTGACCTGAATAGCGAATTGACGCACCGAACCCACGGAGTCCCTGGATCTTTGAACTTAGATACCAGATGTTCTGCGCGTGTTGCCACTAAGGGGAACTCCGCTCAGCCACAGAGGGCCGTTACATGCAGGTGGCATATCAAGATCGTAGATGCAACAAATCAGACCCACACGAGGTTAAGCGATCACCCGCCAGGATCGGGTCCCGCAGTATCAATTTCGGCCCCCACTACCTAATTGTCTCACAATCAGCCGGAGTGGCATTGGTCGAACTTGTGGCGAACCATTGATCGCCGGATAGGATCCGTTGTAAATCTGGCATTATATTCATCGCTAATATCACACAGTCAATAATGTATTTACCTTTGGGTACACGTTGATAGCAATGGAGCACTAGCTTGGGGATACTCCCACACAAAGTAGATGGCTCTTGCTTTCCAAGGTTCTCTACTGTCTCTCAAAGGTTTGAAGAATCACTTCCTACTTCTCTACTGTCATGCTCTTTGTATAGGCTGTCGGTCTCATCCAACCTGTGCCCGGCAAAATTTTGCCGTACTCCTTGGAGAATGCGTGCTCATCACCCTCGTCGAATCATTCGCAACGTCGGCCCAAGCATCCAGCCTGTCCGCTAACCAAGCTAATAGCACCTTCAACCGCTGGTGCTATGATAGTGTCCGAGAATGTCGTCTGGACCTCAACATCGGCAGGGTGCGGAGCTAAACGTCCCGTTTCATGCACAGTAGTGCATCAGACCCGCCAGACCTCCTTCGAAACGCCGAGCCGTGGCCAATTGGGTCTTCTCTATTCGAAGTGGTCGAAGAAGTACAAGCCCTCACCTCCATTGTTGCATGTCTGCATAACTAGCTTCCTGCATGGCTTACGAGGCTTTACTTGATATAGATATATTTGGATATGTACTGTTCTAGGCATCTTTCTGTTCACATAAATTGTCTCACATTGCACTCTTGGGCTGTACTTGCAACGTTCGATCCGTCGTCTTCTTCTACCATTACTTTTTGCTTCCACCGTACACATCTTTAGCGTCCCAAGATCACCGCAGGTCGAGATCCAAAATGGCCGCCGCGGACGTTCAGCAAATGCCCACCCAGGAGCCAGCTCCTCCAGCACTCCCAGACTACTTGACTGACCCTGATGCTGTTCTGAAAGACACAGAGGTCAAGTGGCGGTACGGTAGAGCACCGGATTACTCGAAGACAAGACAGGTCTTCTCTGAGAGTCAGTAGCACAGAAGAAGCCAGTGGTATCACAGCGCTGACACAAAGTAGCAAAAGAAATGTCGCACGAGGCTGGATCGCTCCCTGAGCTCGTACAAAACCTGGTCAAGAACTGGGAGGTTGAGGCCTCATTCAAGCCTGTGATTAGCGATTGGCGTACCATCGACCATGAGAACTACTCATTTGCCATCAACGGTTCCAAGCCCGAGGGTGCCGAAGCCATGCTCAAAGTCGGCACATACAACGCCATCATCGCACCAAACGAGTACTACTCGCCTGATTACTCAGACTTCGCAAGCAGCCACAAGACTTTCAAGCGCATGATGCCCACCTTTGCGTGGGAGGTCTTGGAGGTGTACAGTGGGCCCCCCACAGTCAGCTTCCGGTGGCGACACTGGGGTACTATGAAGAACGACTATGTGGGCATCAACAATAAGGGTGAGAAGGTTACAGCAAAGGCCCACGGAGGCTCCATTGATGTACAAGGTGTCACAGTCGCTACTGTGAACGACAAGGTGCAGCTGCAGTCTGTACGAACATGGTTCGACCCTATGGACATGTTCAGGCAGATCGCACCGAACGGCGTTGTGAAGAAGGAGACGGTCGATAAAAACATGGCGCCTGCTGATGTCGTCGATGGCACCTCGAGCGATGCAGCAACACCGGTCAACACAAGCGTCACTGAGGCAATTGAAGCCATGGGCCTTGACAGCGCCGCGGCAGCAGGCTGCCCATTCGCAGCCGGTGCACAGAAGCAGGATGGCGAGGCCAAGCTGCCGGAGGGCCATCCTCCTATCGAAGAGAAGATCGAGCAGGTTGTAGCCGAGTCTCGCAACGATGACGGCGTTCTGAAGACGGCACTTGACCCTGAGCAGCATGGCAAGTTTGACCAGGAGGTCGCTGAACACCCTTTCATGCCGGGTGGCTTCCGTTGAGCTGGTACACCTTGTGCAAGATGAAGTGTTGTTGACTGCATAGCGTTCTTGCGAGGTTTAGACGAGAATTCTAGCCAGATGTACTTTGTACCTACGAACGTGCCCTCATCTTCGTGGAACGTGCTCGCAATAAGAACAATCACACACTATGACCTGTGATAATTCGTGAAGCGTTGGCTAATCGCATGCTAGCAAGTCCATCTGATCACACGCTCTGCAGAGTTGGATACGTCATGGATCGTGAGCATGGATGCCCTGGCGTGTGCTTGTTCGGCCCTGATGCTCCCACGTGGAAGCAGGAGCACCGCATGAGCGTTGGCAGGACTCGACAAGCAAGCCCAGCAGCCGTTGCGGCCCGAGACGTCTATGCCAGAGATCCTCTCGCGTTTGCATTCGGTTTGCGAGACTTGGCCAGTGAGTCGTTGGGTTGCGAGCTTGACCGACGGTGCTGGCGGTGTCGCGTGCGAAGGTTGGGCCCTGATGAAGTGTCGCGAACCCTTGCCGCAGATGTTACCCAAAAACGCAGCCAGCGACGTCAAGGACAAGCTACGTTTGACAGGAGACAGTTTTTGAAGTTTGCCGATTGCCGATTGTTCGCTGAGGTTCGACGGCCTTCACCGAACAGCCCTTGGCTGACGCGCTACCAATCCGGATTTACGGGCCAGTCGGGAAAGAGCCGCAGCGGCCCTCACTGACGTCTCGCATCCTCCACCAGCACAGCCATTCTTCCGCAGCCTGTGGCGAGTGCAACGCGCGGCTACGCAGCACCGAGCGATTGCACCTTGGAGCCACAAGCTGGGCGAGTGCGACACCAAAGCATTCATGTGTTGCCTAGCCGGCGCATAGAGCACCACGGCCCCGCTGAGCTGGCGACACGACACCGCGAACCACACGAACCCCCCGAGCACCCCATTCTTAGCGCACCGTCGCCATGCCTTCGATCCTGTCCGACGAGGACAAGCTAACGGTCAAGCGCACCGTCCCCAAGTCGGCGAACAAGATCCATTCTGTCGCCGTTGCCAAGCTGTACGTTGCGTACCCCGACCGCCTCAACTGGACATACACAGGCCTGCAGGGCGCTGCAGTGCTGGCAAACGACCTGGTTGGCAACACATTCTGGATCAAGCTGGTCGATATATCAGTACGTATGCGCAGTCGGCTGCCGTGCGACCTGCTAACATGCTGCAGTCTGCCAACCGCGGCGTCATCTGGGACCAGGAGATATACGACACCTTCTCCTACAACCAAGACCGCGTCTTCTTCCACACTTTCGAGCTCGAGGACTGCTGGGCCGGCTTCTCTTTTGCGGACGAGAAGGAGGCCAAGACATTCAAGAAGAAGGTGGACGACCGCGAAAAGAACGCCCACAAGAACACAAAGAACAAGCCGTTTGGCGCCGCAGCAGGGAACAGTCGGCCGCCCGCCAATGGAGCAAATGGAAAGAGTCATGGACACGGCCTTTTGGGAGGATTGTTCGGCCATAGGCATGCTTCGAACGCGGCGCCGCCGCCACAGTCTATCATCCCTCCGCCAGCCATGAGCGTGGTATCGCCCTCGCAGAGCAGCCACTCCAATGCCACAAGCGCACGAAGCTCTGCAATTGACACCAGCGACCCCTCGTGGCAGCCGCTGCTGAAGGAGCTCCTGGCAATGGGCATTACAGAAGACCAGATTGAGGAGAACGCAGACTTCATCAAGCTGTACATTGAGCAGAAGAAGCACGATGAGCGCGCGCAGGCTGAGAACGAGGCAAGAAGAGCGAGAGCGCCTCCACCGCCTCCACCGAGTGCACCGCCGACAGCGCGAACGATCAGCCCTCAGACTACTGGCGGTTCCAGGCGCGGTCCTCCTCCAGCACCGCCGCCAGCTCGGAGAACGAAAACCGAATTGCCTACCCGCACCTCGTCGTCGAGTCCTGCGCCGCCGTCTCCTCCAAGAGAACCCTCTCCGCCCCCGGGTCCTGCGAGGCCTGTCTTCAGGGCACCCCCTCCACTTGCAGACGCCGGCAAGTTCGCGAACATACCTCCTCCACCGCCAAATCGCGCACGGGCACAATCTGGTGCTGCATCTGGACCTCCACCTCCTCCTCTGCCGCCGAAGACGCCAGCGCCAGCCGACGACCAACCTGCTGGAGGCAAATTTGGCGTTCCACCTCCGTTTGCAGGCAACCGCGTGCCTCCAGGGGCACCTCCACCACCACCAAGTCGCGGACCTGTTCCACCTCCCCCACCGGCGCGAAACACACCTTCAGCACCTCCTCCATTGCCGCCGAAGACGCCAGGAACATCACTTCCACCTCCGCCTCCTCCAATGAACAATGCGCCGCCAGCACCTCCCCCACTACCACCAACAGCATCTCGTCCTGTGCCGCCTGCACCTGCTGTCTCAGCGCCAGTGCCTCCTCCGCTCCCACCCATGTCTTCAATCCCGCCACCTCCTCCCATGTCCTCCATCCCGCCTCCACCGCCAATGTCTTCGATCCCACCGCCACCGCCAATGCCAGGAAGGTCAATTCCACCACCGCCACCTATGCCAAACAGCGGTGCTCCTCCTCCACCACCGCCGATGCCTCCAGGCTCTGGACCCCCTCCGCCACCCCCAATGCCGTCAAGAGACGCTGGCGCTCCACCCCCACCCCCCGGTCCACCGCCTCCTCCCGGCCCACCACCTCCTCCTGGTCCGCCACCTCCGCCTGGTGGTGCACCACCCCTCCCCAAAGCAGCAGCAGCTGGTCGCGATGGCCTTCTTGCAGATATTCGTGGTGGCGCGAGGCTGAAGAAGGTTTCCGACACGGAGAAGAAAGACCGCAGTGCAGCAGCCGTGCCTGGATCGGAGCCTGCCTCAACACCTGGAGCTGGTCCTGCAACCCCTGGAGGTGGAGATGCTGGATTAGCTGGAGCACTGGCTAGCGCGCTTGCAGCGAGGAAGGCTAAAGTCAGTCATAGTGGTAAGTACAAGTATCTGCTCTTCAATTTGCTATCACACTGACGCATTCACAGACGATGAGTCCGACAAGGACGATTGGTAGACAATCATTCTGAAGGTCTGAAGAACGAGAGACGACACTACCAACGTCAATGCTTCCGAGAATACGTTGTGCATCAGGGCTTCTACAGCGCCGCTGTGTGTTGCAGCTACGGACAAGCTATCTACGACATTGCGAACAAGCAGACGGGGTGACATCTAAAGCGTGGACAGAATCGAAGGAGAAGTAGAGCTGCACAAAGCGCTCAAGGAAGAAGCGCTCAAACTACTATTACATAATCACAGTTTCTACACCTCTACATCTTTTCAACGTGTCTATCCGGGCTAAAGATACTATTGCTTATTTCGTGACCCAAATACGAGCGTGCTGACTGCAGAACTTACCCTCTTCTGGTTGATCTAGCGTACTCGCGTATACCCCTGGCAAGTAAGCTCGAAGACAAACACTGAGATAAGAGAGATGATCCGCAATTACTACTCCCACTCGAAATTCCTATCACTGGTATTTCGTTTATCACGCTAACACTCAAAAGACGCATATTCAGAAGTCTTCACAAGAATCACCAGCCATGGCTCCCCACGACGCCAACACGATCGCAGAGATCGAAACCGCCCCCACAATATCAGGTCCCTACTCCCTCTACAGCTCCAGCTTCACCATCGAATTCCTCTCACCCCCGCCTTCCCTCCACGCCACAGTCCTCATGCGCTGCACCTACCACCTGCCCTCTGCATCGCTCGGAAAAGCGCACCCCCAAGCTCCCCCGCTGCATCTGCACTTCTCGCAGTCCGAGACCTTCCTCGTGACCCAAGGCACCGTCGGCACCACCACCGGCTACGAACTCACGGACACTGTGTGGGCCGCGGGCATGCAGCCCCAGGAGATTGTGCCCTGGGTGCCGCACCGCTTCTGGCCCGACCCGGACGCGAGTGAGGACAGCACGGTGTATGTATGGGCGCACCCCGATGCGGATGAGTGGATGGACCGGCTGTTTTTCGAGAATCTGCTGAAGTACGTGAGTGACGCGAGTGAGGGCAAGGTGAAGATTGATATGGTGCAGATGTTGGTTACGCAGTGAGTTTTCTAACCGTGCTGGGGTTGTGAGGCGTGTGCTGATTGTGATAGGCATGCAAGTGCGACAGCGCTGGTGGTGTTCCCGACGGCGTGGTGGTTGGGGGCGTTGAGGTGGGGGCTGCCGTGGGTGGTGCAGGCGGCTGTTGCGAGGGTGGGGAGGCTGTGCGGGTATAGGGCGTTGATGAAGAAGTATACTGAGGAGGGGGAGTGGAAGGAGTATATAAGCGCTAAGCGAGCTTGAAAAAGATAGTAAGAGAGTAGATTTTTTGGGCATCCTCTACTGGGGCAGGCTATGCAAAGATCCAACTTGATAATGGGGTACGAGATTGCAGTGTGTTCTGGTCGTGAACAGATCACATCTTGGACGCATCGTACAAATGAACGATACATGTAGCATCACAATTTGCCCAGGTGTCTTGTGTATAACATGCGAGCATGTGGTGTAGATGCCAGTCAGGAAATCGCATAGAGGGGACTTGAGGCACCGTAGAAGGTAATCTTATGTCACTTACCTCATCACCGCTGCTATAAGATCCCATCTAAACCGTGCATTGTGATAGCGGCTTCTCATACAAGCCCTTGTCTTTGCATTCCATACGCTACCTGTCACCGGTACCTGCGTATCAAATTTCACCATGTTAAAATTGTCATATAGTCATGATCACAGACCTTAATGATTGGTGTTGTGTTGAGCTACCTAGACCGAAGCTCGGGTTGGCATCCAAATGACAGATCGGAGGCTGTGAGAAAAGCAATGAGGATCCACAAATTGGCCCAACCTTGAACAAGCATGCACGAACTGATCACCAAAGTGGGGGAACTATGCAAATCAATGCTTGCCCTGTTTTCCTTTTCGGAGGAAGATGCTCCGGTACCTGTACAGCGAAGCTGCCACGTGAGTAGAGTGACCGTGACAGCTCAGGTACACATGCTAAGTCAGCATCAATTGTTGGCCAGTCCAACTGCCGAAACCACCTTCTCTGTGTGGACATATTCCTCCGTGCAGCTCCGTGCACTTCCGTGCAAGAAGGCGGGGGTTTTGACAGCCTTGCGGCAAAATGCAGACCCCGGTCTGTTGTCTGCGTGTTCGACCGACATAACGACGAATCACACTTCTTGACTTCACGGGCACCCTGTCGTTGTGAGCGTGTAAGCTGTATCAGCACAATAAAGACAATGAGAAGAGTAAAGCAAGGGGAGGATTTCAAGTCCCTTGATGGCCGTCGTCCACAAGACCACCTGCTGTTCTGCACGCGGGCTGTCGATGGACGCTGGGCCGAGGGATGTCGCGCAGGGAGGTGCAGCAGCATACAGCAGCGACGAATCATGAGCCCCGGATACGCCCTGGGGGTGCGGGTAGTTCTTCGGGTGTGGGTGATGAGAGACGATTAACGCGGTGGTTGCTTCTTCTGGGTGGCTGCACCAACCCGCTTTTGGGTGTTGCATTCGGCGCCTCGCCTGCACATTGCGCTCCCCTCTTCTTGCCATCCCAACGCCTGAGGCTTCCTTTTGCAGGTGCTGTAACGTGCAACAAACCCACAGCGTACGACGCTTGCTAGCTGCTTGTGGGCTGAGGAGCGTCCCGACAATGTCCTTAAGATAATGTGCACATGTCCACCGTTCGGGTCTCGGACCTGGGGCTCAACTCCTCAGAGCAGCGATTTCTCCAGGACCAGATTGCAACTGCCGTATCGCAACAGGGCAGCAGCTCGTCCCGCGCCGCTTCGAGGGCTTCCAGTCAAGGCCGCTTACTCCTGGATCCCACCAGTTTGCAGGCGCTCGGCGCCCATTTCGATCGTCTGATGTACTCGATACAGCAGCGATGGCAATACGTAAGCTGCAACATATTTGTGTTCGGTCTATGGGATGAAAATGCTGACGGTTGCGCAGCTCACCCAACAGACCCAGACGGCGACCCAGGTGCAGTACGATCGTGCTGGCAACGCAATGCAGATGGCCGACGCTGAAATCGCCCGCTTCCGATCTATACTGCGCGAAATTGATGAGCTTCAAGTCGAATTTGACAAAGTCCGCCGCATCGGCGAGATAGTCAAGGGCTTCAAGGCGCGAGTCGACTATCTTGACCGCCGGTTCTGAGGCTGATTTCAAGATTAGTCGCGCCATATCTGCTTCTATCCTCGACACTCCTTCTCACTTCACGACACCACGAATTCAATCACACCCCGTAAACTTTTTCCTTTGGTAGCTACATATATAAGAGAGGAAGCCTCACGGCTCGGAAAACTCTAGGAAGGATATCGAGAATTGGGTGCCTCACGGCAGTTGGCGTTCTGACTTGGGACATACCCGAGTCGATTCCGTTTTCCTCTTGCTAAACACTGTTGGCCTGCTTTGATCCAACCTGTCCTTCTCCCTTGATGTTCTTTGTTTTCGCATTGTCGCGCGTACCGTCGATTTCTGTAAGACCTTGCTACCCTATTTCAGATTGTTTTGCAGACACAGACTCCATACTTGTTGCACTGCCCTCACGTGGTAAGCCAGCCACTTATGTTTCTCGCTCACAAAACACGAACCCCATTTCGTGAATCTATTCGATTTGCTTTCTACGCTGCCCAATTATCAATACTCGCACAACAGCGCGTCAACGTGACCGTCGAAGCAACCCACCACACGGGAACGACATCCTTGGATTTGTTGGTGCTACTGCCGACCCCGAGTCTGGTCTCGGACATATGTTACACCAACGGATAGTCTCATAGCCACCTTCGCGGCTGTTCCAGAATGATTCGACATGTTCCAGCACTCCGGTGACGCCTGCAGACGCAAGTATACGCGTGTTTGGCAGATGCAGCGCCGTCTGAATCACACGAAAGAATAGGACACAGTATTGCGCTGTCTGAAACGGCAATGTGCTGATTGCAACAGTTCGTGGGAAATACTGAACTCACAATTTACCCGCATGGTTACTGTGGCAACCTGTGCGGCCAACGCCTGCCCACGGGGAGACGACACGCTTGGCAACGGTAAGCGGCAAGACTTGGCCATACAGTGGGTTTGAATTCTGATCAATACGAAGCGACTCCAGAGAGGCGACGACAATCCTATGAGCTCCATTTCCACCGTATTGGGTTAGAGAAATTACGCTAAAGATCAGGCGTCCAAAGGAGGAAGTGGCTATGTCATGTTTTGCATCTGCGAGCTCTAGTTGGTGAGATCACCCACAGAAGGATGCTTGGAGTGGCTGTACATAGTAGTTCGGAACTCAGCCAAGACTGACTTTGCGGGATACAGCATGCCAAGTTGCACTGGCAGTGACTATACAGCATGCCAAGTTGCACTGGCAATGACTTGCCCGAAAGCCTGGCCAGTCGTCCCGAGAACTACATCCTACAATCATGTCTTTTCTCAAACCCTATGGTTGACGTTTGTTATGCTCTCCTTACGACTTCGCCCGACTCGCCCTGCAAATCCAATATGCCGTCTTTACCACTTCGCGTTGAGACACTGGAAAGTCTTGTCACTCTTGGCTTTCCTTGTGCTTCTGGAGCTCGTCTTCCACGTGCGTAGCTTCAGAATAGACCGCCCAACGACAGACCTCGATCCTCCATTTCATGTTGGCTGTCAGGAGCCCATTCTGGGCACCGCCGCCCGGGCCAATGCAACGTTGATGATGCTTGCGCGCAACTCCGACGTAGACGGTGCGGTAGCCAGTGTGAAGAGTGTGCAGACGCAGTTCAACAAGCACTTTGGCTATCCGTGGGTCTTCCTGAATAACGAGCCCTGGAGCGATGACTTTGTGACGAAAGTAAGGGAGGCAGGCGCTGGCGTCAGCATGACTTTCGAAACCATACCAGCGCGCATGTGGGGTTATCCCGCGTGGATTGACCGGGAAGCTGCTCGAGAGAAGATGGACCAGATGCAGAATGCAGGTATAATGTACGCGGGTACGGAAAGTTACCACCATATGTGCAGGTTCCAGTCGGGGTAAGTGGCAACATGCACATGGATTTGATAGTCTTCTTACGCGACCACATAGTTTCTTCTACGACCATCCTGCCCTAAAGCCTTACAAGTGGTACTGGCGTGTCGAGCCCGATATATCCTTCACTTGTTCGATAACGTACGACCCCTTCGTCGAGATGGCTAAGCATGGGAAAACATACGGATACACGATCGCGCTGTGGGAGAACGGGCGGACAGCAGCATCTCTTTTCCGCAAACTCTCCACATACAAAGCGGACATGCACTTCCCCACAACCTCGCTCTGGAAAGCAATGATGGCCGCCTCGTACATGCCCTGGCCCTTCCGATACCTCCTCAGTTTCTTGCGCAATCGTGATGCGAACGGGGATCTGTGGAACATGTGCCATTTCTGGTCGAACTTCGAGATCGCGGACATGGACTTCTTTCGCTCTCAGCAGTATCGCGACATGTTCCGCTTTCTGGACGAAGAAGGCGGATTCTACTACGAGCGGTGGGGTGACGCTCCAGTGCATAGTCTGGCGGCTGCGATGCTGCTCAGGCCCGAGCAGGTGCACCACTTCTCTGATTTTGGGTACCGGCATGCTGATTTCCAGTACTGTACGTTTGCGCCGACAGACGAGGAGAAGAAACGAGGACTGCTAGTGCCAAGCGCAAGTCAAGTGGAGAGAGTAGGGTTGTTTCCTAGAGAAGAGTTGGGATGCAAATGTACCTGCGATCCTGCGATCAAGATCATTGATGGATCCTGTTTCAATTCAATCAAGAGTACAGTCATGTAGTTTGAGGAATCGACTGCTGGAAAAGACCTCTGAAATCCACTGCCACTCTCAGGTTCGCGATCTTGCGCCCTTTCCTACCCTGGATCGACACGCCCAATTCTAGGTTCTAGCACAAGATGAGATCGTGTATGAGCTATGTGTTATAACAAAGCGCGATGTTTTGTATCAAGATATTCAAGATTGCTAACTCAAGAGAACCTTCAGCCTCCTATCGCTTCAGTTTCCGACAAGTTTCGAGGTCTTTTGTTCTTTGATTTTTACTGGGAAAGTATCTTAGTTACAGTTCTTGGGGATTATACGACCTTTTCGGAGAGGATAGGCAGCTGGCAGGCTCGCACGAGCATTCTCTTCCTTCTAGGACCTAACGATGGAACCGTGCCTATGATGACAATACGGAAAGAAAGAGGCACTGAGGAAGACCTGCCCTTAGTCTACCCTGTAGAGCAATTTCTCCGTAACAAACTTACCTGGGTACGACTAGGATAAGTTAGGAGCTGCTTTTCTACAAGACTTCACTAAGATAATTTCTTCGTTGCTCGGAATTTCTCGACCTGCGTGCTCCAGAATAAACATGCAGAAGTAAGATCTCGCTCAGATCATTACAAGTTTCGAACTCCCTCTAACGTGACTTGGGCTACAAAACAACCAGGCAATTAAGCTACGTCTTATATGACAGTAAACACACACTATTTCTGTCGCACAGCTTGCAGTCTGGAATGTTATAGGATTCGAGCTTGGTAGGCTGTAGTTCAACAACCGTACCACATATAGATAGCCAAATGTAGTTGGCCGACTTTGCATCTAGTGCATCTTATCATGGTCTCGCTTAAGTTACTCAGCCACTGAATGAGTGGCTATATATCAAGTGAGGCTACCCGTTTCAATACACGGCTCCTCTACCTCCCTCATATTCAAATAACCATTGAGTTGATTTTTCGTGACTCAGGTTGGGTGACAAGTCACCTATTCCAGCCTCACTTCAGACTCAAGACCATGGCTTTGTTCAGTTTGTCGTCCAAGAATGAGTACAACAAAAAAGGCCCATCCCCTGCGGGCAATGCGACCTGCGATGAGGACTTCGAAAAGTGGTGTCAGAACTCTACACAGGGTAAGATAAATGCTTCGTATTCTGTGTTTGGCTCATCTTTGATAGCAAGCGTTCTGAAAGAATATCTTGAAGAATTTATAGGAAACGTGAACTACTCCTACTCGATTATCGAACCAGAGACATTGGCATACTTCAACGGGCTGGTGGCAGGCCTAGGAATCGATTCCAATGGCCGCGTCTTGATGAATCCCATCATTGAATATCTCAAGAACAGTGAGCCTGAGCATAAAGATGTTCTGGAGCTCAACGCACCTATCCTGGAGGCGCTGATCGGCCCTCACGCCTGCTTTCCTTTCTCATACAATGTTCCTCTGACGAGAGACGCATTCTGTCGCGCTATCGTCCTGCTAACAAGTCGTTGCAAAACGGTCCTTGGGCAAGGGTCCACGCGTGGCACTGAGGTCATCCTACGAATGACCAGCCCCCGACAGCGTTTGTTCTTCATCTTTTCAGCACTAGTCCATTCACCCACAGGAGAAGCATCATACGACGATTTACTTGATGTGGTATCGCGCTTATCGTACCCTGCCAGAGTGAATCGATTCAAGCATACGAAGTCACATCGGTCCCTCGCCCAACTTGCTCCACTGGCGCAACGTTTAGAACCCGGCAAACCAACAACTGTAGCGCTTCCCCCATTGCCTATTGAAGTCTTGAAGCCTTTAGAAAATTTGGTTGCAGTGTTTCCTCCAGA